>NC_090347.1:46794948-47394948 GCF_035084215.1 Heptranchias perlo
TGATTGGGGGTTGGTTGTGAGTCAGGCTAATGACCTGTCCACGTAAAGGTGCTTTTTGTTACAGAAAAAACCCAGAGACAGAACAAGTCTGATACAGACTGGCAAATATAAACATCAGCTGTTCAGACCCACAATCTGCTGGGCGCGAGGGAAGATGAGACTCTGATCGGAGTCAAATATCTCGCTCTGGACAGACAGCAGTGGAAGGAATGAGTCGCCTCACTAGGCACAGGAGACACTAACTAACTTTCACACTGGCTCACTCTGCAGCAAGAATCTCTGTGTAGTGACACGAGATGGAACCCGGGCTATTTTGTCCTCTCCCCAGCCCCAGGCTACTGAGGCCGATTCTAGCATCTCAGCACAGATGGAGGATTGAACCTGGGACTTTCAGGGTCTGTTCACCTTAACACCACAACTGGTCTTCACACTCAGGACAACGAGCTGGACAACCAAATCCTCAGCAAAGTCCTCACCCGACAGAGTATCCACTTAATGGCTCCTTACTCCATTTCATTCAGCAATTAGGATTGCCCCACAACACTCAGGGTTAAAGGCAGTATCAGGGTAGCATGAGCTCTCCGCTGGCTCAGTGTGGAACTAACCCCTCCCCCCCCACAGCAGGAGGCCCAAGGGTCTGCTCATGGTCTGTGCTGATTCAGCTGGGGCAGAACTTAGGTGACTGCATTGACCTCAGTGCCCATGGACTGTGGAGCAGGGGGTGGGTGTCAGGGAGACAGAAATCAGCCATCGTTCCCTCTGAGACGGACTTTGTATCAGGCCCAGGCCTGACTGTCTGGAGGGTGAGACAGTCTGTGCATCAGGCCCAGGCCTGACCGTCTGGAGGGTGAGACAGTCTGTGCATCAGGCCCAGGCCTGACCGTCTGGAGGGTGAGACAGTCTGTGCATCAGGCCTGACCGTCTGGCAGCTCACATGTTGCTCTTTATAGAGCAGCAGTGGGGGGGGATTACAGATGATCTCAGTAATGGTGGACTGGAGGGGGATGAATCAGCCTATGACCATCCAGGGACCCCTCCCTTTGCTGGTTGTGTCCAGGTGAGGAGGAATTTGCTCACTGCAACTCCCCCAGTGAGCAAATGGCTCACTAACATTCAGTGTGTGAGCTGATCTGTGAACAATGGGGCCCAGGTGAAGTACTCTGAAGACCGGTGGCAAACCACAGCTCAGAATTAACATTCAGGAGAAGGGAGAAAATTGAATGGGTGCAAGTGACTCGGGACTGTAGGAGTAAAGTCATCATTTTCAATGTCAGTATAATTGGTGAAGCAATTAACAGTGGATAGAATGCTGAGATGGAGACCAGAGCAGGGCTGTACGAGTCAGTAGTTTGTACTGAGGTCTTTGCAATGCACTGGCCAGACCTCACTTGGATATTGCATTCAACTATGATCACTGTGCTACCAGTGCTTACAGAGCAGGGCAACAAGACTGAACCTATGGGGAGAGATCAGAGGCTCTACAGTCTGGAGTTTGTGGGGCTTCTCGTTGAGGGATAGAAACTATTAAACAGGGTAGAAAAGGGAGCCCAGAATATCACCATGAAGTAGCTAGAACAAGTCTCAATTATAAATTGTTCACAAAAGCTGGAGTGCGAACCAGCATTTTAAGCTTACCTGACTGGAACAGGAAAGAACCACTGGTGCCTCACTGGTGGAAGCTCTGACTGCCACTGAACCACACAGATTCCCTGATCTGTGTTATCTATCTCAGCCAAGATAGTGGGCAGGTGCTAAAACTGGCCCCAACATCTCCAGGTGAGGCTGGGCAAGACTAGTCAGAACTCCCATTGCTGAGGAGTGTTCTGTAAGAAAGTGGACGAGGCCAGGACAGGTTGAGGCTTCCCCATTCTCTCCCCCTCCCCCTGTCAATAACCTGCCAGCACCGACTGGCTCACACATGAAGAAAAATGGCCACTTGAAGAATGGGAGAGATACGTCAGCTGTGGCTCAGTGGGTAACTCAATCACCTGAGTCAGGTCATGGGTTCAAAGTCCCACTCCCCGGTGTCCTGGCCAATATTTATCCCTCAAGTTATCTCTGCTTTGTGTGACCTTCTAATAGGCAATTTACAGTGTTTTCCTACATTACAACAGTGACTACACACAACCCATTGGCTGTGAAGTACTTTGGGATACTCGGAGAATGTGAAAGGCATGATATAAATGCAAGTTCTTTATTTTATTTTGCTAGAGGCTACGTGCACCTGTAAAACAGTAAATCAATGCCTCTCCGCCTTCAGAACGCCTGGGGGAGGGAGGGGAGTTTTTTGATGAGCATCACTTGAAATCACTTTTTTTGTTAGTGTAGTTTAATACTGAGAGTGGGTACTGGTTAATAAAACATGTTTGTACTGAGAGGAGCACTCACCAGTAAGGAACAGCAAACAAGGATGTAGAGTCCAGCTCCCTTTATATTGTTCATTATCCTTTACTTTATTTAACATCCACCCCCATCACCCCTTGCTCTGTGGACTCCTGCTGACCACCCTCCAGTACCTCACCAATTAGCTATTCATTATATGTGAATGTGGTCAGCTATGTGACCACAGGGGCACCACAGCCAGGTCTGACCCAGTCTTTGCTGGCTATCCACAAACACATTCCAGCACAAGTCAGTGGAATTGGAGTGGGAACCGTGCTGATTGTGGTTTAAAGTATCCAAAGGACAACACTTCTAACATGGCTCTCCCTCAGTGCGGCACTGGAGTGGGGGGGCATTAAACCCACAACAGTAATTCAGTGAGTAGTGCTATTGACTGAGCCAAGCTGGCACCTTAATGGCAGGAGCATAGGACAAACCAGCTCCCCTTTCCTCCATCCTTCAGGGCGCTGGTTACATTCAGCAGGGTCCAAGTGGAACCTTTCAGGTTCCCAGTCGATAAGACTGAGTGACAACAATCCAGGCTGAAGGATTTCATCCATGGACTCTGACAGTGCAGAAGGCAGCCATTTGGCCCGTTGTGCCTGTGCCAGCTCTAAGAGTCTGTAACACAGGCTGCCTCACCCATTAAGCAATCCGGCCCGAGTCTGAGATACACAGGACTGTACTGGTCAGTGTGGCTCAGTGACTGATTGTTTTAACCAGCTGAGCCAGAGGGAGGTCTGGATATAAAACGGATCCCACCACACAGTGCTAAAACAAGAGAGATACTAAACATAACCGGTTCAGTTTTTAATTATTTTAATAAGGAATTTATGAAACAACAGAGACACACATATGAGGAAAACAAAATGAGGGAACTCATCTTCTGACCTATTTTACACTACTTTAATACAGCACCAAGGATGCTCTGTGGGACTACAACAATACAAATTGGTATAAAATAATGGGTTTGTCCTTACACTGATACAGGAAATGGCAACCGTTGAGCGAGCTATGCCAGTTTCAAACACCTTAAAACAATGAAATGAATAATTTACCGTATTACAAATTTTTAAAAGCTAGATCAGGAGCCAAACACAAATAGATAGAATAAAAAAATAGTTTGCTAAAATGGATTTTTTTGGACTTAGAACTCTGGTTTGGTCGAGTATTCATACTGTTGGACACTTCAGTAAAAACCATTTGATTCCGATTGTTCTGTATAAACTGGTCATTTTTATTATTTAAAATCGAATGTAATAAGATTAACCAGCAAACCATAAAAGCTCTTATGAAAGTGTACGTGGACGTAAAATATTCTACAAGTGTTTTCCAAACTGCTGCTGAAAGTAAGTTGCTGCTTTGTCAGAAGCGCTGATGATCCAGGGATCAGACAAACACAAGGGGAGTGAGAGCTGTCAGTACAGGCCCCCAGTCTGCTGCTGGAATACGTCGATCGTGTCCTCATCTTCCATCTCCAACTGCAACAACCCAAGAGAACAGTTAACAGCGAGACAAGGACATCATCAATACAAGGACATCATCAATACAAGGACCACCGTCAACACAAGGACCACCGTCAACACAAGGACCACCGTCAACACAAGGACCACCGTCAACACAAGGACCACCGTCAACACAAGGACCACCGTCAACACAAGGACCACCGTCAACACAAGGACCACCGTCAACACAAGGACCACCATCAAGGACCACCGTCAATACAAGGGCATCATCAATACAAGGACCACCGTCAATACAAGGACCACCGTCAATACAAGGACCACCGTCAATACAAGGACCACCGTCAATACAAGGACCACCGTCAATACAAGGACCACCGTCAATACAAGGACCACCGTCAACACAAGGACCACCGTCAACACAAGGACCACCGTCAACACAAGGACCACCGTCAACACAAGGACCACCGTCAACACAAGGACCACCGTCAACACAAGGACCACCATCAAGGACCATCGTCAATACAAGGACCACCGTCAATACAAGGACCACCGTCAATACAAGGACCACCGTCAATACAAGGACCACCGTCAATACAAGGACCACCGTCAATACAAGGACCACCGTCAACACAAGGACCACCATCAAGGACCACCGTCAATACAAGGACCACCGTCAATACAAGGACCACCGTCAATACAAGGACCACCATCAAGGACCACCGTCAACACAAGGACCACCGTCAACACAAGGACCACCGTCAACACAAGGACCACCGTCAATACAAGGACCACCGTCAACACAAGGACCACCATCAAGGACCATCATCAATACAAGGACCACCGTCAATACAAGGACCACCGTCAACACAAGGACCACCGTCAACACAAGGACCACCGTCAACACAAGGACCACCGTCAACACAAGGACCACCGTCAACACAAGGACCACCGTCAACACAAGGACCACCGTCAACACAAGGACCACCGTCAAGGACCACCGTCAATACAAGGACCACCGTCAATACAAGGACCACCGTCAATACAAGGACCACCGTCAATACAAGGACCACCGTCAATACAAGGACCACCGTCAATACAAGGACCACCATCAAGGACCACCGTCAATACAAGGGCATCATCAATACAAGGACCACCGTCAATACAAGGACCACCGTCAATACAAGGACCACCGTCAACACAAGGACCACCATCAAGGACCACCGTCAATACAAGGGCATCCGTCAATACAAGGACCACCGTCAATACAAGGACCACCGTCAATACAAGGACCACCGTCAATACAAGGACCACCGTCAAGGACCACCTTCAATACAAGGGCATCATCAATACAAGGACCACCGTCAATACAAGGACCACCGTCAATACAAGGACCACCGTCAATACAAGGACATCCGTCAATACAAGGACCACCGTCAATACAAGGACCACCGTCAATACAAGGACCACCAATACAAGGCAACATGTGCTCCACTGCAGCTGATAGCGAAAATCATGAACTACACCAGTAATTACATAAGAAATAGGAGCAGGAAGAAACCATACGGCCCCTCGAGCCCACTCCGCACATTTTATTTTCTCTCTCGCTCAGTCTGCAGCTAGATTTTATTTTGTCTTTCTCTCCATCTGTAGCTATGGATTTTATTTTGTGACACTCAATCTGAAGTGACAGATTTTATTCCCTCCCTTTCTCTCCCCTCAGTAGTGATCGATTTTACTGTCTCTCACTCTCTCGTCACAGGATTTTACTCTCTCGTCACAGGATTTTACTCTCTCGTCACAGGATTTTACTCTCTCGTCACAGGATTTTACTCTCTCGTCACAGGATTTTACTCTCTCGTCACAGGATTTTACACTCTCGTCACAGGATTTTACTCTCTCGTCACAGGATTTTACTCTCTCGTCACAGGATTTTACTCTCTCGTCACAGGATTTTACTCTCTCGTCACAGGATTTTACTCTCTCGTCACAGGATTTTACTCTCTCGTCACAGGATTTGACAGTCTCTCTCTCTCTCTCTCTCTCTCGTCACAGATTTTACTGTCTCTCTGGTCACAGATTTTACTGTCTCTCTCTCTCTCTCTCTCTCTGTCTCTCTGGTCACAGATTTTACTGTGTCTCTCTCTCTCTCTGGTCACAGATTTTACTGTCCCTCTCTCTCTCGTCACAGATTTTACTGTCTGTCTCTCTCTCTCGTCACAGATTTTACTGTCTGTCTCTCTCTCTCGTCACAGATTTTACTGTCTGTCTCTCTCTCTCGTCACAGATTTTACCGTCTCTCTCTCTCGTCACAGATTTTACCGTCTCTCTCTCTCGTCACAGATTTTACCGTCTCTCTCTCTCGTCACAGATTTTACCGTCTCTCTCTCTCGTCACAGATTTTACTGTCTCTCTCTCTCTCGTCACAGATTTTACCGTCTCTCTCTCCTCACAGATTTTACCGTCTCTCTCTCTCGTCACAGATTTTACTGTCTCTCTCTCTCTCTCGTCACAGATCTTACCGTCTCTCTCTCTCGTCACAGATTTTACCGTCTCTCTCTCGTCACAGATTTTACCGTCTCTCTCTCTCGTCACAGATTTTACCGTCTCTCTCTCTCGTCACAGATTTTACCGTCTCTCTCTCTCTCGTCACAGATTTTACCGTCTCTCTCTCTCTCGTCACAGATTTTACTGTCTCTCCCTCGTCACAGATTTTACTGTCTCTCTCTCTCGTCAGATTTTACTGTCTCTCTCTCTCGTCACAGATTTTACTGTCTCTCTCTCGTCACAGATTTTACTGTCTGTCTCACTCTCGACACAGATTTTACTGTCTCTCTCTCTCGTCACAGATTTTACTGTCTCTCTCTCTCGTCACAGATTATAATGACTCTCTCTCGTCACAGATTTTACAGTCTCTCTCTCGTCACAGATTTTACAGTCTCTCTCTCGTCACAGATTTTACAGTCTCTCTCTCGTCACAGATTTTACAGTCTCTCTCTCGTCACAGATTTTACAGTCTCTCTCTCATCACAGATTTTACAGTCTCTCTCTCTTCACAGATTTTACAGTCTCTCTCTCTTCACAGATTTTACAGTCTCTCTTCACAGATTTTACAGTCTCTCTCTCGTCACAGATTTTACTGTCTGTCTCACTCTCGACACAGATTTTACTGTCTCTCTCTCTCGTCACAGATTTTACTGTCTCTCTCTCTCGTCACAGATTTTACAGTCTCTCTCTCGTCACAGATTTTACAGTCTCTCTCTCGTCACAGATTTTACAGTCTCTCTCTCGTCACAGATTTTACAGTCTCTCTCTCGTCACAGATTTTACAGTCTCTCTCTCGTCACAGATTTTACAGTCTCTCTCTCGTCACAGATTTTACAGTCTCTCTCTCGTCACAGATTTTACAGTCTCTCTCTCTTCACAGATTTTACAGTCTCTCTCTCTTCACAGATTTTACAGTCTCTCTCTCTTCACAGATTTTACAGTCTCTCTCTCTTCACAGATTTTACAGTCTCTCTCTTCACAGATTTTACAGTCTCTCTCTTCACAGATTTTACAGTCTCTCTCTCTTCACAGATTTTACAGTCTCTCTCTCTTCACAGATTTTACAGTCTCTCTCTCTTCACAGATTTTACAGTCTCTCTCTCTTCACAGATTTTACAGTCTCTCTCTTCACAGATTTTACAGTCTCTCTCTCTTCACAGATTTTACAGTCTCTCTCTCTCTCTCTCTCTCTCTCTCGTCACAGATCTTACCGTCTCTCTCTCTCGTCACAGATCTTACCGTCTCTCTCTCTCGTCACAGATTTTACTGTCTCTCTCTCTCGTCACAGATTTTACTGTCTCTCTCTCTCGTCACAGATTTTACTGTCTCTCTCTCTCGTCACAGATTTTACTGTCTGTCTCTCTCTCTCGTCACAGATTTTACCGTCTCTCTCTCTCGTCACAGATTTTACCGTCTCTCTCTCTCGTCACAGATTTTACTGTCTCGATCTCTCTCGTCACAGATTTTACCGTCTCTCTCTCTGGTCACAGATTTTACCGTCCCTCTCTCTCGTCACAGATTTTACCGTCTCTCTCTCGTCACAGATTTTACTGTCTCTCTCTCTCTGGTCACAGATTTTACCGTCCCTCTCTCTCGTCACAGATTTTACCGTCTCTCTCTCTCGTCACAGATTTTACTGTCTCTCTCTCTCTCTCGTCACAGATTTTACAGTCTGTCTCTCTCGTCACAGATTTTACCGTCTCTCTCTCTCTCGTCACAGATTTTACCGTCTCTCTCTCTCGTCACAGATTTTACCGTCTCTCTCTCTCTCTCTCGTCACAGATTTTACTGTCTGTCTCTCTCTCTCGTCACAGATTTTACAGTCTGTCTCTCTCGTCACAGATTTTACCGTCTCTCTCTCTCTCGTCACAGATTTTACCGTCTCTCTCTCTCTCTCTGGTCACAGATTTTACCGTCCCTCTCTCTCGTCACAGATTTTACCGTCTCTCTCTCTCGTCACAGATTTTACTGTCTCTCTCTCTCTCTCGTCACAGATTTTACTGTCTGTCTCTCTCTCTCGTCACAGATTTTACAGTCTGTCTCTCTCGTCACAGATTTTACCGTCTCTCTCTCTCTCGTCACAGATTTTACCGTCTCTCTCTCTCTCGTCACAGATTTTACCGTCTCTCTCTCTCTCGTCACAGATTTTACCGTCTCTCTCTCTCTCTCGTCACAGATTTTACCGTCTCTCTCTCTCTCTCGTCACAGATTTTACTGTCTCTCTCTCTCTCGTCACAGATTTTACCGTCTCTCTCTCCTCACAGATTTTACCGTCTCTCTCTCTCGTCACAGATTTTACTGTCTCTCTCTCTCTCTCGTCACAGATTTTACTGTCTGACTCTCAAGTCACAGATTTTACCGTCTCTCTCTCTCTCGTCACAGATTTTACCGTCTCTCTCTCTCTCGTCACAGATTTTACCGTCTCTCTCTCTCGGCACAGATTTCACCGTCTCTCTCTCTCGGCACAGATCTTACCGTCTCTCTCTCTCTCGTCACAGATTTTAGCGTCTCTCTCTCTCGTCACAGATCTTACCGTCTCTCTCTCTCTCGTCACAGATTTTACCGTCTCTCTCTCTCTCTCGTCACAGATTTTACCGTCTCTCTCTCTCTCGTCACAGATTTTACCGTCTCTCTCTCTCTCGTCACAGATTTTACCGTCTCTCTCTCTCTCGTCACAGATTTTACCGTCTCTCTCTCTCTCGTCACAGATCTTACCGTCTCTCTCTCTCGTCACAGATTTTACCGTCTCTCTCTCGTCACAGATTTTACCGTCTCTCTCTCTCGTCACAGATTTTACCGTCTCTCTCTCTCTCGTCACAGATTTTACTGTCTCTCCCTCGTCACAGATTTTACTGTCTCTCTCTCTCGTCAGATTTTACTGTCTCTCTCTCTCGTCACAGATTTTACAGTCTCTCTCTCGTCACAGATTTTACTGTCTCTCTCTCTCGTCAGATTTTACTGTCTCTCTCTCTCGTCACAGATTTTACTGTCTCTCTCTCGTCAAAGATTTTACTGTCTCTCTCTCGTCAAAGATTTTACTGTCTGACTCTTCCCCCCGTCAGATTTTGCTGTCTCTCTCTCTCACTCTCTCTCTCTCGTCACAGATTTTACTGTCTGTCTCACTCTCGACACAGATTTTACTGTCTCTCTCTCTCGTCACAGATTTTACTGTCTCTCTCTCTCGTCACAGATTTTACTGTCTCTCTCTCGTCACAGATTTTACAGTCTCTCTCTCGTCACAGATTTTACAGTCTCTCTCTCGTCACAGATTTTACAGTCTCTCTCTCTTCACAGATTTTACAGTCTCTCTCTCTTCACAGATTTTACAGTCTCTCTCTCTTCACAGATTTTACAGTCTCTCTCTCTTCACAGATTTTACAGTCTCTCTCTCTTCACAGATTTTACAGTCTCTCTCTCTTCACAGATTTTACAGTCTCTCTCTCTTCACAGATTTTACAGTCTGACTCTTCCCCCGTCAGATTTTGCTGTCTCTCTCTCTCACTCTCTCTCTCTCGTCACAGATTTTACTGTCTCTCTCTCTCTCTGGTCACAGATTTTACTGTCCCTCTCTCTCTCGTCACAGATTTTACTGTCTGTCTCTCTCTCTCGTCACAGATTTTACTGTCTGTCTCTCTCTCTCGTCACAGATTTTACTGTCTGTCTCTCTCTCTCGTCACAGATTTTACCGTCTCTCTCTCTCGTCACAGATTTTACCGTCTCTCTCTCTCGTCACAGATTTTACCGTCTCTCTCTCTCGTCACAGATTTTACCGTCTCTCTCTCTCGTCACAGATTTTACTGTCTCTCTCTCTCTCGTCACAGATTTTACCGTCTCTCTCTCCTCACAGATTTTACCGTCTCTCTCTCTCGTCACAGATTTTACTGTCTCTCTCTCTCTCTCGTCACAGATCTTACCGTCTCTCTCTCTCGTCACAGATTTTACCGTCTCTCTCTCGTCACAGATTTTACCGTCTCTCTCTCTCGTCACAGATTTTACCGTCTCTCTCTCTCGTCACAGATTTTACCGTCTCTCTCTCTCTCGTCACAGATTTTACCGTCTCTCTCTCTCTCGTCACAGATTTTACTGTCTCTCCCTCGTCACAGATTTTACTGTCTCTCTCTCTCGTCAGATTTTACTGTCTCTCTCTCTCGTCACAGATTTTACTGTCTCTCTCTCGTCACAGATTTTACTGTCTGTCTCACTCTCGACACAGATTTTACTGTCTCTCTCTCTCGTCACAGATTTTACTGTCTCTCTCTCTCGTCACAGATTATAATGACTCTCTCTCGTCACAGATTTTACAGTCTCTCTCTCGTCACAGATTTTACAGTCTCTCTCTCGTCACAGATTTTACAGTCTCTCTCTCGTCACAGATTTTACAGTCTCTCTCTCGTCACAGATTTTACAGTCTCTCTCTCATCACAGATTTTACAGTCTCTCTCTCTTCACAGATTTTACAGTCTCTCTCTCTTCACAGATTTTACAGTCTCTCTTCACAGATTTTACAGTCTCTCTCTCGTCACAGATTTTACTGTCTGTCTCACTCTCGACACAGATTTTACTGTCTCTCTCTCTCGTCACAGATTTTACTGTCTCTCTCTCTCGTCACAGATTTTACAGTCTCTCTCTCGTCACAGATTTTACAGTCTCTCTCTCGTCACAGATTTTACAGTCTCTCTCTCGTCACAGATTTTACAGTCTCTCTCTCGTCACAGATTTTACAGTCTCTCTCTCGTCACAGATTTTACAGTCTCTCTCTCGTCACAGATTTTACAGTCTCTCTCTCGTCACAGATTTTACAGTCTCTCTCTCTTCACAGATTTTACAGTCTCTCTCTCTTCACAGATTTTACAGTCTCTCTCTCTTCACAGATTTTACAGTCTCTCTCTCTTCACAGATTTTACAGTCTCTCTCTTCACAGATTTTACAGTCTCTCTCTTCACAGATTTTACAGTCTCTCTCTCTTCACAGATTTTACAGTCTCTCTCTCTTCACAGATTTTACAGTCTCTCTCTCTTCACAGATTTTACAGTCTCTCTCTCTTCACAGATTTTACAGTCTCTCTCTTCACAGATTTTACAGTCTCTCTCTCTTCACAGATTTTACAGTCTCTCTCTCTCTCTCTCTCTCTCTCTCGTCACAGATCTTACCGTCTCTCTCTCTCGTCACAGATCTTACCGTCTCTCTCTCTCGTCACAGATTTTACTGTCTCTCTCTCTCGTCACAGATTTTACTGTCTCTCTCTCTCGTCACAGATTTTACTGTCTCTCTCTCTCGTCACAGATTTTACTGTCTGTCTCTCTCTCTCGTCACAGATTTTACCGTCTCTCTCTCTCGTCACAGATTTTACCGTCTCTCTCTCTCGTCACAGATTTTACTGTCTCGATCTCTCTCGTCACAGATTTTACCGTCTCTCTCTCTGGTCACAGATTTTACCGTCCCTCTCTCTCGTCACAGATTTTACCGTCTCTCTCTCGTCACAGATTTTACTGTCTCTCTCTCTCTGGTCACAGATTTTACCGTCCCTCTCTCTCGTCACAGATTTTACCGTCTCTCTCTCTCGTCACAGATTTTACTGTCTCTCTCTCTCTCTCGTCACAGATTTTACAGTCTGTCTCTCTCGTCACAGATTTTACCGTCTCTCTCTCTCTCGTCACAGATTTTACCGTCTCTCTCTCTCGTCACAGATTTTACCGTCTCTCTCTCTCTCTCTCGTCACAGATTTTACTGTCTGTCTCTCTCTCTCGTCACAGATTTTACAGTCTGTCTCTCTCGTCACAGATTTTACCGTCTCTCTCTCTCTCGTCACAGATTTTACCGTCTCTCTCTCTCTCTCTGGTCACAGATTTTACCGTCCCTCTCTCTCGTCACAGATTTTACCGTCTCTCTCTCTCGTCACAGATTTTACTGTCTCTCTCTCTCTCTCGTCACAGATTTTACTGTCTGTCTCTCTCTCTCGTCACAGATTTTACAGTCTGTCTCTCTCGTCACAGATTTTACCGTCTCTCTCTCTCTCGTCACAGATTTTACCGTCTCTCTCTCTCTCGTCACAGATTTTACCGTCTCTCTCTCTCTCGTCACAGATTTTACCGTCTCTCTCTCTCTCTCGTCACAGATTTTACCGTCTCTCTCTCTCTCTCGTCACAGATTTTACTGTCTCTCTCTCTCTCGTCACAGATTTTACCGTCTCTCTCTCGTCACAGATTTTACCGTCTCTCTCTCTCGTCACAGATTTTACTGTCTCTCTCTCTCTCTCGTCACAGATTTTACTGTCTGACTCTCAAGTCACAGATTTTACCGTCTCTCTCTCTCTCGTCACAGATTTTACCGTCTCTCTCTCTCTCGTCACAGATTTTACCGTCTCTCTCTCTCGGCACAGATTTCACCGTCTCTCTCTCTCGGCACAGATCTTACCGTCTCTCTCTCTCTCGTCACAGATTTTAGCGTCTCTCTCTCTCGTCACAGATCTTACCGTCTCTCTCTCTCTCGTCACAGATTTTACCGTCTCTCTCTCTCTCTCGTCACAGATTTTACCGTCTCTCTCTCTCTCGTCACAGATTTTACCGTCTCTCTCTCTCTCGTCACAGATTTTACCGTCTCTCTCTCTCTCGTCACAGATTTTACCGTCTCTCTCTCTCTCGTCACAGATCTTACCGTCTCTCTCTCTCGTCACAGATTTTACCGTCTCTCTCTCGTCACAGATTTTACCGTCTCTCTCTCTCGTCACAGATTTTACCGTCTCTCTCTCTCTCGTCACAGATTTTACTGTCTCTCCCTCGTCACAGATTTTACTGTCTCTCTCTCTCGTCAGATTTTACTGTCTCTCTCTCTCGTCACAGATTTTACAGTCTCTCTCTCGTCACAGATTTTACTGTCTCTCTCTCTCGTCAGATTTTACTGTCTCTCTCTCTCGTCACAGATTTTACTGTCTCTCTCTCGTGAAAGATTTTACTGTCTCTCTCTCGTCAAAGATTTTACTGTCTGACTCTTCCCCCCGTCAGATTTTGCTGTCTCTCTCTCTCACTCTCTCTCTCTCGTCACAGATTTTACTGTCTGTCTCACTCTCGACACAGATTTTACTGTCTCTCTCTCTCGTCACAGATTTTACTGTCTCTCTCTCTCGTCACAGATTTTACTGTCTCTCTCTCGTCACAGATTTTACAGTCTCTCTCTCGTCACAGATTTTACAGTCTCTCTCTCGTCACAGATTTTACAGTCTCTCTCTCTTCACAGATTTTACAGTCTCTCTCTCTTCACAGATTTTACAGTCTCTCTCTCTTCACAGATTTTACAGTCTCTCTCTCTTCACAGATTTTACAGTCTCTCTCTCTTCACAGATTTTACAGTCTCTCTCTCTTCACAGATTTTACAGTCTCTCTCTCTTCACAGATTTTACAGTCTGACTCTTCCCCCGTCAGATTTTGCTGTCTCTCTCTCTCACTCTCTCTCTCTCGTCACAGATTTTACTGTCTGTCTCACTCTCGACACAGATTTTACTGTCTCTCTCTCTCGTCACAGATTTTACTGTCTCTCTCTCTCGTCACAGATTTTACTGTCTCTCTCTCTCGGCACAGATTTCACCGTCTCTCTCTCTCGGCACAGATCTTACCGTCTCTCTCTCTCTCGTCACAGATTTTAGCGTCTCTCTCTCTCGTCACAGATCTTACCGTCTCTCTCTCTCTCGTCACAGATTTTACCGTCTCTCTCTCTCTCTGTCACAGATTTTACCGTCTCTCTCTCTCTCGTCACAGATTTTACCGTCTCTCTCTCTCTCGTCACAGATTTTACCGTCTCTCTCTCTCTCGTCACAGATTTTACCGTCTCTCTCTCTCTCGTCACAGATTTTACCGTCTCTCTCTCGTCACAGATTTTACCGTCTCTCTCTCTCGTCACAGATTTTACCGTCTCTCTCTCTCTCGTCACAGATTTTACTGTCTCTCCCTCGTCACAGATTTTACTGTCTCTCTCTCTCGTCAGATTTTACTGTCTCTCTCTCTCGTCACAGATTTTACAGTCTCTCTCTCTCGTCAGATTTTACTGTCTCTCTCTCTCGTCACAGATTTTACAGTCTCTCTCTCGTCACAGATTTTACTGTCTCTCTCTCTCGTCAGATTTTACTGTCTCTCTCTCTCGTCACAGATTTTACTGTCTCTCTCTCGTCAAAGATTTTACTGTCTCTCTCTCGTCAAAGATTTTACTGTCTGACTCTTCCCCCCCGTCAGATTTTGCTGTCTCTCTCTCTCACTCTCTCTCTCTCGTCACAGATTTTACTGTCTGTCTCACTCTCGACACAGATTTTACTGTCTCTCTCTCTCGTCACAGATTTTACTGTCTCTCTCTCTCGTCACAGATTTTACTGTCTCTCTCTCTCGTCACAGATTTTACTGTCTCTCTCTCTCGTCACAGATTTTACTGTCTCTCTCTCTCGTCACAGATTTTACTGTCTCTCTCTCTCGTCACAGATTTTACTGTCTCTCTCTCGTCAAAGATTTTACTGTCTGACTCTTCCCCCGTCAGATTTTGCTGTCTCTCTCTCTCGCTCTCTCTCTCTCGTCACAGATTTTACTGTCTGTCTCACTCTCGACACAGATTTTACTGTCTCTCTCTCTCGTCACAGATTTTACTGTCTCTCTCTCTCGTCACAGATTTTACAGTCTCTCTCTCGTCACAGATTTTACAGTCTCTCTCTCGTCACAGATTTTACAGTCTCTCTCTCGTCACAGATTTTACAGTCTCTCTCTCTTCACAGATTTTACAGTCTCTCTCTCTTCACAGATTTTACAGTCTCTCTCTCTTCACAGATTTTACAGTCTCTCTCTCTTCACAGATTTTACAGTCTCTCTCTCTTCACAGATTTTACAGTCTCTCTCTCTTCACAGATTTTACAGTCTCTCTCTCTTCACAGATTTTACAGTCTCTCTCTCTTCACAGATTTTACAGTCTCTCTCTCTTCACAGATTTTACAGTCTCTCTCTCTCGTCACAGATTTTGCTGTCTCTCTCTCGTCACGGATTTTGCTGTCTCTCTCTCGTCACGGATTTTGTCTCTCTCTCTCGTCACGGATTTTGTCTCTCTCTCCCGTCACGGATTTTACTGTCTCTCTCTCTCGTCACAGATTTTACAGTCTCTCTCTCTCGTCACAGATTTTACAGTCTCTCTCTCTTCACAGATTTTACAGTCTCTCTCTCTTCACAGATTTTACAGTCTCTCTCTCTTCACAGATTTTACAGTCTCTCTCTTCACAGATTTTACAGTCTCTCTCTCTTCACAGATTTTACAGTCTCTCTCTCTTCACAGATTTTACAGTCTCTCTCTCTTCACAGATTTTACAGTCTCTCTCTCTCTCTCTCTCGTCACAGATCTTACCGTCTCTCTCTCTCGTCACAGATCTTACCGTCTCTCTCTCTCGTCACAGATTTTACTGTCTCTCTCTCTCGTCACAGATTTTACTGTCTGTCTCTCTCTCTCGTCACAGATTTTACTGTCTGTCTCTCTCTCTCGTCACAGATTTTACCGTCTCTCTCTCTCGTCACAGATTTTACCGTCTCTCTCTCTGGTCACAGATTTTACCGTCCCTCTCTCTCGTCACAGATTTTACCGTCCCTCTCTCTCGTCACAGATTTTACCGTCTCTCTCTCTCGTCACAGATTTTACTGTCTCTCTCTCTCTGGTCACAGATTTTACCGTCCCTCTCTCTCTGGTCACAGATTTTACCGTCTCTCTCTCTCGTCACAGATTTTACTGTCTCTCCCTCTCTCTCGTCACAGATTTTACCGTCTCTCTCTCTCTCTTGTCACAGATTTTACCGTCTCTCTCTCTCTCGTCACAGATTTTACCGTCTCTCTCTCTCTCGTCACAGATTTTACCGTCTCTCTCTCCTCACAGATTTTACCGTCTCTCTCTCTCGTCACAGATTTTACTGTCTCTCTCTCTCTCGTCACAGATTTTACTGTCTGACTCTCTCGTCACAGATTTTACCGTCTCTCTCTCTCTCGTCACAGATTTTACCGTCTCTCTCTCTCTCTCGTCACAGATTTTACCGTCTCTCTCTCTCTCGTCACAGATTTTACCGTCTCTCTCTCTCTCGTCACAGATTTTACCGTCTCTCTCTCTCGGCACAGATTTCACCGTCTCTCTCTCTCGGCACAGATCTTACCGTCTCTCTCTCTCGTCACAGATCTTACCGTCTCTCTCTCTCTCGTCACAGATTTTACTGTCTGTCTCTCTCTCTCGTCACAGATTTTACTGTCCGTCTCTCTCTCTCGTCACAGATTTTACCGTCTCTCTCTCTCGTCACAGATTTTACCGTCTCTCTCTCTCTCGTCACAGATTTTACCGTCTCTCTCTCTCGGCACAGATTTTACCGTCTCTCTCTCTCGTCACAGATCTTACCGTCTCTCTCTCTCTCGTCACAGATTTTAGCGTCTCTCTCTCTCGTCACAGATCTTACCGTCTCTCTCTCTCTCGTCACAGATCTTACCGTCTCTCTCTCTCGTCACAGATCTTACCGTCTCTCTCTCTCGTCACAGATCTTACCGTCTCTCTCTCTCGTCACAGATCTTACCGTCTCTCTCTGTCGTCACAGATCTTACCGTCTCTCTCCCTCTCTCGTCACAGATTTTACCGTCTCTCTCCCTCTCTCGTCACAGATTTTACTGTCTCTCTCCCTCTCTCGTCACAGATTTTACCGTCTCTCTCTCCTCACAGATTTTACCGTCTCTCTCTCTCGTCACAGATTTTACTGTCTCTCTCTCTCTCTCTCGTCACAGATCTTACCGTCTCTCTCTCTCGTCACAGATTTTACCGTCTCTCTCTCGTCACAGATTTTACCGTCTCTCTCTCTCGTCACAGATTTTACCGTCTCTCTCTCTCGTCACAGATTTTACCGTCTCTCTCTCTCTCTCGTCACAGATTTTACTGTCTCTCCCTCGTCACAGATTTTACTGTCTCTCTCTCTCGTCAGATTTTACTGTCTCTCTCTCTCGTCACAGATTTTACAGTCTCTCTCTCGTCACAGATTTTACTGTCTCTCTCTCTCGTCACAGATTTTACTGTCTCTCTCACGTCAAAGATTTTACTGTCTGACTCTTCCCCCGTCAGATTTTGCTGACTCTCTCTCTCGCTCTCTCTCTCTCGTCACAGATTTTACTGTCTGTCTCACTCTCGACACAGATTTTACTGTCTCTCTCTCTCGTCACGGATTTTACTGTCTCTCTCTCTCGTCACGGATTTTACTGTCTCTCTCTCTCTCGTCACGGATTTTACTGTCTCTCTCTCTCGTCACGGATTTTACTGTCTCTCTCTCTCGTCACAGATTTTACTGTCTCTCTCTCTCGTCACAGATTTTACTGTCTCTCTCTCTCGTCACAGATTTTACTGTCTCTCTCTCTCGTCACAGATTTTACTGTCTCTCTCTCTCGTCACAGATTTTACTGTCTCTCTCTCTCGTCACAGATTTTACTGTCTCTCTCTCTCGTCACAGATTTTACTGTCTCTCTCTCTCGTCACAGATTTTACAGTCTCTCTCTCGTCACAGATTTTACAGTCTCTCTCTCGTCACAGATTTTACAGTCTCTCTCTCTCGTCACAGATTTTACTGTCTCTCTCTCTCTCTCGTCACAGATTTTACTGTCTCTCTCTCGTCAAAGATTTTACTGTCTCTCTCTCGTCAAAGATTTTACTGTCTCTCTCTCGTCAAAGATTTTACTGTCTGACTCTTCCCCCGTCGATTTTGCTGTCTCTCTCTCTCGCTCTCTCTCTCTCGTCACAGATTTTACTGTCTGTCTCTCTCTCTCGACACAGATTTTACTGTCTCTCTCTCTCGTCACAGATTTTACTGTCTCTCTCTCTCGTCACAGATTTTACAGTCTCTCTCTCGTCACAGATTTTACAGTCTCTCTCTCGTCACAGATTTTACAGTCTCTCTCTCGTCACAGATTTTACAGTCTCTCTCTCTCGTCACAGATTTTACTGTCTCTCTCTCTCTCTCGTCACAGATTTTACTGTCTCTCTCTCGTCAAAGATTTTACTGTCTCTCTCTCGTCAAAGATTTTACTGTCTGACTCTTCCCCCGTCAGATTTTGCTGTCTCTCTCTCTCGCTCTCTCTCTCTCGTCACAGATTTTACTGTCTGTCTCTCTCTCTCGACACAGATTTTACTGTCTCTCTCTCGTCACAGATTTTACTGTCTCTCTCTCGTCACAGATTTTACTGTCTCTCTCTCGTCACAGATTTAAATGTCTCTCTCTCTCTCTCTCGTCACAGATTTTACTGTCTCTCTCTCTCGTCACAGATTTTACCGTCTCTCTCTCTCGTCACAGATTTTACCGTCTCTCTCTCTCGTCACAGATTTTACCGTCTCTCTCTCTCGTCACAGATTTTACCGTCTCTCTCTCGTCACAGATTTTACCGTCTCTCTCTCGTCACAGATTTTACAGTCTCTCTCTCGTCACAGATTTTACAGTCTCTCTCTCGTCACAGATTTTACAGTCTCTCTCTCGTCACAGATTTTACAGTCTCTCTCTCTTCACAGATTTTACAGTCTCTCTCTCTTCACAGATTTTACAGTCTCTCTCTCGTCACAGATTTTACTGTCTCTCTCTCGTCACAGATTTTACTGTCTCTCTCTCTCGTCACAGATTTTACTGTCTCTCTCTCTCGTCACAGATTTTACAGTCTCTCTCTCGTCACAGATTTTACAGTCTCTCTCTCGTCACAGATTTTACAGTCTCTCTCTCGTCACAGATTTTACAGTCTCTCTCTCGTCACAGATTTTACTCTCTCTCTCTCGTCACAGATTTTACTGTCTCTCTCTCGTCACAGATTTTACTGTCTCTCTCTCGTCACAGATTTTACTGTCTCTCTCTCGTCACAGATTTTACTGTCTCTCTCTCGTCACAGATTTTACTGTCTCTCTCTCGTCACAGATTTTACTGTCTCTCTCTCGTCACAGATTTTACTGTCTCTCTCTCGTCACAGATTTTACTGTCTCTCTCTCGTCACAGATTTTACTGTCTCTCTCTCGTCACAGATTTTACTGTCTCTCTCTCGTCACAGATTTTACTGTCTCTCTCTCGTCACAGATTTTACTGTCTCTCTCTCGTCACAGATTTTACTGTCTCTCTCTCGTCACAGATTTTACTGTCTCTCTCTCGTCACAGATTTTACTGTCTCTCTCTCGTCACAGATTTTACTGTCTCTCTCTCGTCACAGATTTTACTGTCTCTCTCTCGTCACAGATTTTACTGTCTCTCTCTCGTCACAGATTTTACTGTCTCTCTCTCGTCACAGATTTTACTGTCTCTCTCTCGTCACAGATTTTACTGTCTCTCTCTCTCGTCACAGATTTTACTGTCTCTCTCTCTCGTCACAGATTTTACTGTCTCTCTCTCTCGTCACAGATTTTACTGTCTCTCTCTCTCGTCACAGATTTTACTGTCTCTCTCTCTCTCTCGTCACAGATTTTACTGTCTCTCTCTCGTCAAAGATTTTACTGTCTCTCTCTCGTCAAAGATTTTACTGTCTGACTCTTCCCCCGTCAGATTTTGCTGTCTCTCTCTCTCGCTCTCTCTCTCTCGTCACAGATTTTACTGTCTGTCTCTCTCTCTCTCGACACAGATTTTACTGTCTCTCTCTCGTCACAGATTTTACTGTCTCTCTCTCTCTCTCGTCACAGATTTTACTGTCTCTCTCTCGTCAAAGATTTTACTGTCTCTCTCTCGTCAAAGATTTTACTGTCTCTCTCTCGTCAAAGATTTTACTGTCTGACTCTTCCCCCGTCAGATTTTGCTGTCTCTCTCTCTCGCTCTCTCCCTCTCGTCACAGATTTTACTGTCTGTCTCTCTCTCTCGACACAGATTTTACTGTCTCTCTCTCTCTCGTCACAGATTTTACTGTCTCTCTCTCTCGTCACAGATTTTACTGTCTCTCTCTCTCGTCACAGATTTTACTGTCTCTCTCTCTCGTCACAGATTTAACTGTCTCTCTCTCTCGTCACAGATTTAACTGTCTCTCTCTCTCGTCACAGATTTTACTGTCTCTCTCTCGTCACAGATTTTACAGTCTCTCTCTCGTCACAGATTTTACAGTCTCTCTCTCGTCACAGATTTTACAGTCTCTCTCTCGTCACAGATTTTACAGTCTCTCTCTCGTCACAGATTTTACAGTCTCTCTCTCGTCACAGATTTTACAGTCTCTCTCTCGTCACAGATTTTACAGTCTCTCTCTCTTCACAGATTTTACAGTCTCTCTCTCTTCACAGATTTTACAGTCTCTCTCTCTTCACAGATTTTACAGTCTCTCTCTCGTCACAGATTTTAGTCTCTCTCTCGTCACAGATTTTACAGTCTCTCTCTCGTCACAGATTTTACAGTCTCTCTCTCGTCACAGATTTTACAGTCTCTCTCTCGTCACAGATTTTACAGTCTCTCTCTCTTCACAGATTTTACAGTCTCTCTCTCTTCACAGATTTTACAGTCTCTCTCTCTTCACAGATTTTACAGTCTCTCTCTCTTCACAGATTTTACAGTCTCTCTCTCTTCACAGATTTTACAGTCTCTCTCTCTTCACAGATTTTACAGTCTCTCTCTCTTGACAGATTTTACAGTCTCTCTCTCTTCACAGATTTTACAGTCTCTCTCTCTTCACAGATTTTACAGTCTCTCTCTCTTCACAGATTTTACAGTCTCTCTCTCTTCACAGATTTTACAGTCTCTCTCTCTTCACAGATTTTACAGTCTCTCTCTCTTCACAGATTTTACAGTCTCTCTCTCTTCACAGATTTTACAGTCTCTCTCTCTTCACAGATTTTACAGTCTCTCTCTCTTCACAGATTTTACAGTCTCTCTCTCTTCACAGATTTTACAGTCTCTCTCTCTTCACAGATTTTACAGTCTCTCTCTCTTCACAGATTTTACAGTCTCTCTCTCTTCACAGATTTTACAGTCTCTCTCTCCACAGATTTTACAGTCTCTCTCTCTTCACAGATTTTACAGTCTCTCTCTCTTCACAGATTTTACAGTCTCTCTCTCTTCACAGATTTTACAGTCTCTCTCTCTTCACAGATTTTACAGTCTCTCTCTCTTCACAGATTTTACAGTCTCTCTCTTCACAGATTTTACAGTCTCTCTCTCTTCACAGATTTTACAGTCTCTCTCTCTTCACAGATTTTACAGTCTCTCTCTCTTCACAGATTTTACAGTCTCTCTCTCTTCACAGATTTTACAGTCTCTCTCTCTTCACAGATTTTACAGTCTCTCTCTCTTCACAGATTTTACAGTCTCTCTCTCTTCACAGATTTTACAGTCTCTCTCTCTTCACAGATTTTACAGTCTCTCTCTCTTCACAGATTTTACAGTCTCTCTCTCTTCACAGATTTTACAGTCTCTCTTCACAGATTTTACAGTCTCTCTCTCTTCACAGATTTTACAGTCTCTCTCTCTTCACAGATTTTACAGTCTCTCTCTCTTCACAGATTTTACAGTCTCTCTCTCTTCACAGATTTTACAGTCTCTCTCTCTTCACAGATTTTACAGTCTCTCTCTCTTCACAGATTTTACTCTCTCTCTCGTCACAGATTTTACTCTCTCTCTCGTCACAGATTTTACTCTCTCTCTCGTCACAGATTTTACTCTCTCTCTCGTCACAGATTTTACTCTCTCTCTCGTCACAGATTTTACTCTCTCTCTCGTCACAGATTTTACTCTCTCTCTCGTCACAGATTTTACTCTCTCTCTCGTCACAGATTTTACTCTCTCTCTCGTCACAGATTTTACTCTCTCTCTCGTCACAGATTTTACTCTCTCTCTCGTCACAGATTTTACTCTCTCTCTCGTCACAGATTTTACTCTCTCTCTCGTCACAGATTTTACTCTCTCTCTCGTCACAGATTTTACTCTCTCTCTCGTCACAGATTTTACTCTCTCTCTCGTCACAGATTTTACTCTCTCTCTCGTCACAGATTTTACTCTCTCTCTCGTCACAGATTTTACTCTCTCTCTCGTCACAGATTTTACTCTCTCTCTCGTCACAGATTTTACTCTCTCTCTCGTCACAGATTTTACTCTCTCTCTCGTCACAGATTTTACTCTCTCTCTCGTCACAGATTTAAATGTCTCTCTCGTCACAGATTTAAATGTCTCTCTCGTCACAGATTTAAATGTCTCTCACTCTCTCTCGTCACAGATTTTACTGTCTCTCTCTCTCGTCACAGATTTTACTGTCTCTCTCTCTCGTCACAGATTTTACCGTCTCTCTCTCTCGTCACAGATTTTACTGTCTCTCTCTCTCTCTCGTCACAGATTTTACTGTCTCTCTCTCTCTCGTCACAGATTTTACTGTCTCTCTCTCGTCACAGATTTTACTGTCTCTCTCTCTCTCGTCACAGATTTTACTGTCTCTCTCTCTCGTCACAGATTTTACTGTCTCTCTCTCTCTCTCGTCACAGATTTTACTCTCTCTCTCGTCACAGATTTTACTCTCTCTCTCGTCACACATTTAAATGTCTCTCTCTCTCGTCACAGATTTTACTGTCTCTCTCTCTCGTCACAGATTTAAATGTCTCTCTCTCTCTCTCTCTCTTCACAGATTTTACAGTCTCTCTCTCTTCACAGATTTTACAGTCTCTCTCTCTTCACAGATTTTACAGTCTCTCTCTTCACAGATTTTACAGTCTCTCTCTCTTCACAGATTTTACAGTCTCTCTCTCTTCACAGATTTTACAGTCTCTCTCTCTTCACAGATTTTACAGTCTCTCTCTCTTCACAGATTTTACAGTCTCTCTCTCTTCACAGATTTTACAGTCTCTCTCTCTTCACAGATTTTACAGTCTCTCTCTCTTCACAGATTTTACAGTCTCTCTCTCTTCACAGATTTTACAGTCTCTCTCTCTTCACAGATTTTACAGTCTCTCTCTCTTCACAGATTTTACAGTCTCTCTCTCTTCACAGATTTTACAGTCTCTCTCTTCACAGATTTTACAGTCTCTCTCTCTTCACAGATTTTACAGTCTCTCTCTCTTCACAGATTTTACAGTCTCTCTCTCTTCACAGATTTTACAGTCTCTCTCTCTTCACAGATTTTACAGTCTCTCTCTCTCGTCACGGATTTTACTGTCTCTCTCTCTCGTCACAGATTTTACCGTCTCTCTCTCTCGTCACAGATTTTACTGTCTCTCTCTCTCTCTCGTCACAGATTTTACTGTCTCTCTCTCTCTCGTCACAGATTTTACTGTCTCTCTCTCGTCACAGATTTTACTGTCTCTCTCTCTCTCGTCACAGATTTTACTGTCTCTCTCTCTCGTCACAGATTTTACTGTCTCTCTCTCTCTCTCGTCACAGATTTTACTCTCTCTCTCGTCACAGATTTTACTCTCTCTCTCGTCACACATTTAAATGTCTCTCTCTCTCGTCACAGATTTTACTGTCTCTCTCTCTCGTCACAGATTTAAATGTCTCTCTCTCTCTCTCTCTCTTCACAGATTTTACAGTCTCTCTCTCTTCACAGATTTTACAGTCTCTCTCTCTTCACAGATTTTACAGTCTCTCTCTTCACAGATTTTACAGTCTCTCTCTCTTCACAGATTTTACAGTCTCTCTCTCTTCACAGATTTTACAGTCTCTCTCTCTTCACAGATTTTACAGTCTCTCTCTCTTCACAGATTTTACAGTCTCTCTCTCTTCACAGATTTTACAGTCTCTCTCTCTTCACAGATTTTACAGTCTCTCTCTCTTCACAGATTTTACAGTCTCTCTCTCTTCACAGATTTTACAGTCTCTCTCTCTTCACAGATTTTACAGTCTCTCTCTCTTCACAGATTTTACAGTCTCTCTCTCTTCACAGATTTTACAGTCTCTCTCTTCACAGATTTTACAGTCTCTCTCTCTTCACAGATTTTACAGTCTCTCTCTCTTCACAGATTTTACAGTCTCTCTCTCTTCACAGATTTTACAGTCTCTCTCTCTTCACAGATTTTACAGTCTCTCTCTCTCGTCACGGATTTTACTGTCTCTCTCTCTCGTCACGGATTTTACTGTCTCTCTCTCTCGTCACGGATTTTACTGTCTCTCTCTCTCGTCACAGATTTTACTGTCTCTCTCTCTCGTCACAGATTTTACAGTCTCTCTCTCGTCACAGATTTTACAGTCTCTCTCTCTCGTCACAGATTTTACTGTCTCTCTCTCTCGTCACAGATTTTACTGTCTCTCTCTCTCGTCACAGATTTTACTGTCTCTCTCTCTCGTCACAGATTTTACTGTCTCTCTCTCTCGTCACAGATTTTACTGTCTCTCTCTCTCGTCACAGATTTTACTGTCTCTCTCTCTCGTCACAGATTTTACTGTCTCTCTCTCTCGTCACAGATTTTACTGTCTCTCTCTCTCTCTCGTCACAGATTTTACTGTCTCTCTCTCGTCAAAGATTTTACTGTCTCTCTCTCGTCAAAGATTTTACTGTCTGACTCTTCCCCCGTCAGATTTTGCTGTCTCTCTCTCTCGTCACAGATGTTACTGTCTGTCTCTCTCTCTCGACACAGATTTTACTGTCTCTCTCTCTCTCGTCACAGATTTTACTGTCTCTCTCTCTCGTCACAGATTTTACTGTCTCTCTCTCTCGTCACAGATTTTACTGTCTCTCTCTCTCGTCACAGATTTAACTGTCTCTCTCTCTCGTCACAGATTTTACTGTCTCTCTCTCTCGTCACAGATTTTACTGTCTCTCTCTCGTCACAGATTTTACTGTCTCTCTCTCTCGTCACAGATTTTACTGTCTCTCTCTCTCGTCACAGATTTTACTGTCTCTCTCTCTCGTCACAGATTTTACTGTCTCTCTCTCTCGTCACAGATTTTACTGTCTCTCTCTCTCTCTCGTCACAGATTTTACTGTCTCTCTCTCGTCAAAGATTTTACTGTCTCTCTCTCGTCAAAGATTTTACTGTCTGACTCTTCCCCCGTCAGATTTTGCTGTCTCTCTCTCTCGCTCTCTCTCTCTCGTCACAGATTTTACTGTCTGTCTCTCTCTCTCGACACAGATTTTACTGTCTCTCTCTCTCTCTCGACACAGATTTTACTGTCTCTCTCTCTCTCGTCACAGATTTTACTGTCTCTCTCTCTCGTCACAGATTTTACAGTCTCTCTCTCTCGTCACAGATTTTACAGTCTCTCTCTCGTCACAGATTTTACAGTCTCTCTCTCGTCACAGATTTTGCAGTCTCTCTCTCGTCACAGATTTTGCAGTCTCTCTCTCGTCACAGATTTTGCAGTCTCTCTCTCGTCACAGATTTTACAGTCTCTCTCTCTTCACAGATTTTACAGTCTCTCTCTCTTCACAGACTTTACAGTCTCTCTCTCGTCACAGACTTTGCAGTCTCTCTCTCTTCACAGACTTTGCAGTCTCTCTCTCGTCACAGATTTTGCAGTCTCTCTCTCGTCACAGATTTTGCAGTCTCTCTCTCGTCACAGATTTTGCAGTCTCTCTCTCGTCACAGATTTTACAGTCTCTCTCTCGTCACAGATTTTACTGTCTCTCTCTCTCGTCACAGATTTTACTGTCTCTCTCTCTCGTCACAGATTTTACTGTCTCTCTCTCTCGTCACAGATTTTACTGTCTCTCTCTCTCGTCACAGATTTTACAGTCTCTCTCTCGTCACAGATTTTACAGTCTCTCTCTCGTCACAGATTTTACAGTCTCTCTCTCGTCACAGATTTTACTGTCTCTCTCTCGTCACAGATTTTACTGTCTCTCTCTCTCGTCACAGATTTTACTGTCTCTCTCTCTCGTCACAGATTTTACTGTCTCTCTCTCTCGTCACAGATTTTACTGTCTCTCTCTCTCGTCACAGATTTTGCTGTCTCTCTCTCTCGTCACAGATTTTGCTGTCTCTCTCTCTCGTCACAGATTTTACTCTCTCTCTCGTCACAGATTTTACTCTCTCTCTCGTCACAGATTTTACTCTCTCTCTCGTCACAGATTTTACTCTCTCTCTCGTCACAGATTTTACTCTCTCTCTCGTCACAGATTTTACTCTCTCTCTCGTCACAGATTTTACTCTCTCTCTCGTCACAGATTTTACTCTCTCTCTCGTCACAGATTTTACTCTCTCTCTCGTCACAGATTTTACTCTCTCTCTCGTCACAGATTTTACTCTCTCTCTCGTCACAGATTTTACTCTCTCTCTCGTCACAGATTTTACTCTCTCTCTCGTCACAGATTTTACTCTCTCTCTCGTCACAGATTTTACTCTCTCTCTCGTCACAGATTTAAATGTCTCTCTCGTCACAGATTTAAATGTCTCTCACTCTCTCTCGTCACAGATTTTACTGTCTCTCTCTCTCGTCACAGATTTTACTGTCTCTCTCTCTCGTCACAGATTTTACCGTCTCTCTCTCTCGTCACAGATTTTACTGTCTCTCTCTCTCTCTCGTCACAGATTTTACTGTCTCTCTCTCTCTCGTCACAGATTTTACTGTCTCTCTCTCTCTCTCGTCACAGATTTTACTCTCTCTCTCGTCACAGATTTTACTCTCTCTCTCGTCACACATTTAAATGTCTCTCTCTCTCGTCACAGATTTTACTGTCTCTCTCTCTCGTCACAGATTTAAATGTCTCTCTCTCTCTCGTCACAGATTTTACTGTCTCTCTCTCTCTCTCGTCACAGATTTTACTGTCTCTCTCTCTCGTCACAGATTTTACTGTCTCTCTCTCTCGTCACAGATTTTACTGTCTGTCTCTCTCTCTCGTCACAGATTTTACTGTCTGTCTCTCTCTCTCGTCACAGATTTTACTGTCTGTCTCTCTCTCTCGTCACAGATTTTACCGTCTCTCTCTCTCGTCACAGATTTTACTGTCTCTCTCTCTCTCGTCACAGATTTTACCGTCTCTCTCTCTAGTCACAGATTTTACCGTCCCTCTCTCTCGTCACAGATTTTACCGTCCCTCTCTCTCGTCACAGATTTTACCGTCCCTCTCTCTCGTCACAGATTTTACTGTCTCTCTCTCTCTCTCGTCACAGATTTTACCGTCTCTCTCTCTCTCGTCACGGATTTTACTGTCTCTCTCTCTCGTCACAGATTTTACCGTCTCTCTCTCCTCACAGATTTTACCGTCTCTCTCTCTCTCGTCACAGATTTTACTGTCTCTCTCTCTCTCTCGTCACAGATTTTACCGTCTCTCTCTCTCTTGTCACAGATTTTACCGTCTCTCTCTCTCTCGTCACAGATTTTACCGTCTCTCTCTCTCTCGTCACAGATTTTACCGTCTCTCTCTCTCGGCACAGATTTTACCGTCTCTCTCTCTCGGCACAGATCTTACCGTCTCTCTCTCTCTCGTCACAGATTTTAGCGTCTCTCTCTCGTCACAGATTTTAGCGTCTCTCTCTCTCGTCACAGATCTTACCGTCTCTCTCTCTCTCGTCACAGATTTTACCGTCTCTCTCTCTCGTCACAGATCTTACCGTCTCTCTCTCTCGTCACAGATCTTACCGTCTCTCTCTCTCGTCACAGATCTTACCGTCTCTCTCTCTCGTCACAGATCTTACCGTCTCTCTCTCTCTCGTCACAGATTTTACCGTCTCTCTCTCTCGGCACAGATTTTACCGTCTCTCTCTCTCGTCACAGATCTTACCGTCTCTCTCTCTCTCGTCACAGATTTTAGCGTCTCTCTCTCGTCACAGATTTTAGCGTCTCTCTCTCTCGTCACAGATCTTACCGTCTCTCTCTCTCTCGTCACAGATTTTACCGTCTCTCTCTCTCGTCACAGATTTTACTGTCTCTCTCTCTCTCTCTCGTCACAGATTTTACTGTCTCTCTCTCTCTCGTCACAGATTTTACCGTCTCTCTCTCCTCACAGATTTTACCGTCTCTCTCTCTCTCGTCACAGATTTTACCGTCTCTCTCTCTCTCTCGTCACAGATTTTACCGTCTCTCTCTCTCTCGTCACAGATTTTACTGTCTCTCTCTCTCGTCACAGATTTTACTGTCTCTCTCTCGTCACAGATTTTACTGTCTTTCTCTCTCTCGTCAAAGATTTTACTGCCTCTCTCTCGTCAAAGATTTTACTGTCTCTGACTCTTCCCCCGTCAGATTTTGCTGTCTCTCTCTCTCGCTCTCTCTCTCTCGTCACAGATTTTACTGTCTCTCTCTCTCTCTCAACACAGATTTTACTGTCTCTCTCTCTCTCTCAACACAGATTTTACTGTCTCTCTCTCTCTCGTCACAGATTTTACTGTCTCTCTCTCTCGTCACAGATATTACAGTCTCTCTCTCTCGTCACAGATTTTACAGTCTCTCTCTCGTCACAGATTTTACAGTCTCTCTCTCGTCACAGATTTTACAGTCTCTCTCTCGTCACAGATTTTACTGTCTCTCTCTCGTCACAGGTTTTACCGTCTCTCTCTCTCGTCACAGGTTTTACCGTCTCTCTCTCTCGTCACAGGTTTTACCGTCTCTCTCTCTCTCGACACAGATTTTACTGTCTCTCTCTCTCTCGTCACAGATTTTACTGTCTCTCTCTCTCTCGTCACAGATTTTACTGTCTCTCTCTCTCTCGTCACAGATTTTACTGTCTCTCTCTCTCGTCACAGATTTTACTGTCTCTCTCTCTCTCGTCACAGATTTTACTCTCTCTCTCGTCACAGATTTAAATGTCTCTCTCTCTCTCTCTCGTCACAGATTTTACTGTCTCTCTCTCTCGTCACAGATTTAAATGTCTCTCTCTCTCTCGTCACAGATTTTACTGTCTCTCTCTCTCTCTCTCGTCACAGATTTTACTGTCTCTCTCTCTCGTCACAGATTTTACTGTCTCTCTCTCGTCACAGATTTTACTGTCTTTCTCTCTCTCGTCAAAGATTTTACTGCCTCTCTCTCGTCAAAGATTTTACTGTCTCTGACTCTTCCCCCGTCAGATTTTGCTGTCTCTCTCTCTCGCTCTCTCTCTCTCGTCACAGATTTTACTGTCTCTCTCTCTCTCTCAACACAGATTTTACTGTCTCTCTCTCTCGTCACAGATTTTACTGTCTCTCTCTCTCGTCACAGATATTACAGTCTCTCTCTCTCGTCACAGATTTTACAGTCTCTCTCTCGTCACAGATTTTACAGTCTCTCTCTCTTCACAGATTTTACAGTCTCTCTCTCTTCACAGATTTTACTGTCTCTCTCTCTCTTCACAGATTTTACTGTCTCTCTCTCTCGTCACAGATTTTACTGTCTCTCTCTCTCTCTCTCGTCACAGATTTTACTCTCTCTCTCGTCACAGATTTAAATGTCTCTCTCTCTCTTCACAGATTTTACAGTCTCTCTCTCTTCACAGATTTTACAGTCTCTCTCTCTTCACAGATTTTACAGTCTCTCTCTCTTCACAGATTTTACAGTCTCTCTCTCTCTCGTCACAGATTTTGCTGTCTATCTCTCTCGTCACAGATTTTGCTGTCTCTCTCTCTCTTCACAGATTTTACTGTCTCTCTCTCTTCACAGATTTTACTGTCTCTCTCTCTTCACGGATTTTACTGTCTCTCTCTCTCGTCACGGATTTTGCTGTCTCTCTCTCTCGTCACGGATTTTGCTGTCTCTCTCTCTCGTCACGGATTTTACTGTCTCTCTCTCGTCACAGATTTTACTGTCTCTCTCTCGTCACAGATTTTACAGTCTCTCTCTCTCGTCACAGATTTTACTGTCTCTCTCTCTCGTCACAGATTTTACTGTCTCTCTCTCTCTCGTCACAGATTTTACTGTCTCTCTCTCTCGTCACAGATTTTACTGTCTCTCTCTCGTCACAGATTTTACTGTCTCTCTCTCGTCACAGATTTTACTGTCTCTCTCTCTCGTCACAGATTTTACTGTCTCTCTCTCTCGTCACAGATTTTACTGTCTCTCTCTCTCGTCACAGATTTTACTGTCTCTCTCTCTCTCTCGTCACAGATTTTACTGTCTCTCTCTCGTCACAGATTTTACTGTCTGTCTCTCGTCACAGATTTTACTGTCTCTCTCTCGTCACAGATTTTACTGTCTCTCTCTCGTCACAGATTTTACTGTCTCTCTCTCGTCACAGATTTTACTGTCTCTCTCTCGTCACAGATTTTACTGTCTCTCTCTCGTCACAGATTTTACTGTCTCTCTCTCGTCACAGATTTTACTGTCTCTCTCTCTCGTCACAGATTTTACTGTCTCTCTCTCTCGTCACAGATTTTGCTCTCTCTCTCGTCACAGATTTTACTCTCTCGTCACAGATTTAAATGTCTCTCTCTCTCTCGTCACAGATTTTACTGTCTCTCTCTCTCTCTCGTCACAGATTTTACTGTCTCTCTCTCTCGTCACAGATTTTACTGTCTCTCTCTCTCTCTCGTCACAGATTTTACTGTCTCTCTCTCTCGTCACAGATTTTACTGTCTCTCTCTCGTCACAGATTTTACTGTCTCTCTCTCTGTCTCGTCACAGATTTTACTGTCTCTCTCTCTCGTCAAAGATTTTACTGTCTCTGACTCTTCCCCCGTCAGATTTTGCTGTCTCTCTCTCTCGCTCTCTCTCGTCACAGATTTTACTGTCTCTCTCTATCTCGACACAGATTTTACTGTCTCTCTCTCTCGTCACAGATTTTACTGTCTCTCTCTCTCTCTCGACACAGATTTTACTGTCTCTCTCTCTCGTCACAGATTTTACTGTCTCTCTCTCTCGTCACAGATTTTACTGTCTCTCTCTCTCGTCACAGATTTTACAGTCTCTCTCTCTCGTCACAGATTTTACAGTCTCTCTCTCTCGTCACAGATTTTACAGTCTCTCTCTCTCGTCACAGATTTTACAGTCTCTCTCTCTCGTCACAGATTTTACAGTCTCTCTCTCGTCACAGATTTTACTGTCTCTCTCTCGTCACAGATTTTACTGTCTCTCTCTCGTCACAGATTTTACTGTCTCTCTCTCGTCACAGATTTTACTGTCTCTCTCTCGTCACAGATTTTACTGTCTCTCTCTCGTCACAGATTTTACTGTCTCTCTCTCGTCACAGATTTTACTGTCTCTCACTCGCCACAGATTTTACTGTCTCTCTCTCTCCACAGATTTTACTGTCTCACTCTCTCTACAGATTTTACTGTCTCTCTCTCTCCACAGATTTTACTGTCTCTCTCTCTCCACAGATTTTACTGTCTCTCTCTCTCCACAGATTTTACTGTCTCTCTCTCTCCACAGATTTTACTGTCTCTCTCTCTCCACAGATTTTACTGTCTCACTCTCTCTACAGATTTTACTGTCTCTCTCTCTCTACAGATTTTACTGTCTCTCTCTCTTCACAGATTTTACTGTCTCTCTCTCTCTCTCTTCACAGATTTTACTGTGTCTCTCTCTCGTCACAGATTTTACTGTCTCTCTCTCGTCACAGATTTTACTGTCTCTCTCTCGTCACAGATTTTACTGTCTCTCTCTCGTCACAGATTTTACTGTCTCTCTCTCGTCACAGATTTTACTGTCTCTCTCTCGTCACAGATTTTACTGTCTCTCTCTCGTCACAGATTTTACTGTCTCTCTCTCGTCACAGATTTTACTGTCTCTCACTCGCCACAGATTTTACTGTCTCTCTCTCTCCACAGATTTTACTGTCTCTCTCTCTCCACAGATTTTACTGTCTCTCTCTCTCCACAGATTTTACTGTCTCTCTCTCTCCACAGATTTTACTGTCTCTCTCTCTCCACAGATTTTACTGTCTCTCTCTCTCCACAGATTTTACTGTCTCTCTCTCTCCACAGATTTTACTGTCTCTCTCTCTCCACAGATTTTACTGTCTCTCTCTCTCCACAGATTTTACTGTCTCTCTCTCTCCACAGATTTTACTGTCTCTCTCTCTCCACAGATTTTACTGTCTCTCTCTCTCCACAGATTTTACTGTCTCTCTCTCTCCACAGATTTTACTGTCTCTCTCTCTCCACAGATTTTACTGTCTCTCTCTCTCCACAGATTTTACTGTCTCTCTCTCGTCAAAGATTTTACTGTATCTCTCTCTCTCGTCAAAGATTTTACTCTCTCTCTCTCTCTCGTCACAGATTTTACCGTCTCTCTCTCTCGTCACAGATCTTACCGTCTCTCTCTCTCGTCACAGATCTTATCGTCTCTCTCTCTCTCGTCACAGATTTTACCGTCTCTCTCTCGTCACAGATCTGACCGTCTCTCTCTCTCGTCACAGATCTTACCGTCTCTCTCTCTCGTCACAGATCTTACCGTCTCTCTCTCTCGTCAGATCTTACCGTCACTCTCTCTCGTCACAGATCTTACCGTCTCTCTCTCTCGTCACAGATTTTACCGTCTCTCTCTCGTCACAGATTTTACCGTCTCTCTCTCTCGTCACAGCTTTTACCATCTCTCTCTCTCTCTCGTCACAGATTTTACCGTCTCTCTCTCTCTCGTCACAGATTTTACCGTCTCTCTCTCGTCACAGATTTTACCGTCTCTCTCTCTCGTCACAGATTTTCCCGTCTCTCTCTCTCGTCACAGATTTTGCTCTCTCTCTCTCGTCACAGATTTTACTGTCTCTCTCTCTCTCTCGTCACAGATTTTACTGTCTCTCTCTCGTCACAGATTTTACTGTCTGTCTCTCGTCACAGATTTTACTGTCTCTCTCTCGTCACAGATTTTACTGTCTCTCTCTCGTCACAGATTTTACTGTCTCTCTCTCGTCACAGATTTTACTGTCTCTCTCTCGTCACAGATTTTACTGTCTCTCTCTCGTCACAGATTTTACTGTCTCTCTCTCGTCACAGATTTTACTGTCTCTCTCTCTCGTCACAGATTTTACTGTCTCTCTCTCTCGTCACAGATTTTGCTCTCTCTCTCGTCACAGATTTTACTCTCTCGTCACAGATTTAAATGTCTCTCTCTCTCTCGTCACAGATTTTACTGTCTCTCTCTCTCTCTCGTCACAGATTTTACTGTCTCTCTCTCTCGTCACAGATTTTACTGTCTCTCTCTCTCTCTCGTCACAGATTTTACTGTCTCTCTCTCTCGTCACAGATTTTACTGTCTCTCTCTCGTCACAGATTTTACTGTCTCTCTCTCTGTCTCGTCACAGATTTTACTGTCTCTCTCTCTCGTCAAAGATTTTACTGTCTCTGACTCTTCCCCCGTCAGATTTTGCTGTCTCTCTCTCTCGCTCTCTCTCGTCACAGATTTTACTGTCTCTCTCTATCTCGACACAGATTTTACTGTCTCTCTCTCTCGTCACAGATTTTACTGTCTCTCTCTCTCTCTCGACACAGATTTTACTGTCTCTCTCTCTCGTCACAGATTTTACTGTCTCTCTCTCTCGTCACAGATTTTACTGTCTCTCTCTCTCGTCACAGATTTTACAGTCTCTCTCTCTCGTCACAGATTTTACAGTCTCTCTCTCTCGTCACAGATTTTACAGTCTCTCTCTCTCGTCACAGATTTTACAGTCTCTCTCTCTCGTCACAGATTTTACAGTCTCTCTCTCGTCACAGATTTTACTGTCTCTCTCTCGTCACAGATTTTACTGTCTCTCTCTCGTCACAGATTTTACTGTCTCTCTCTCGTCACAGATTTTACTGTCTCTCTCTCGTCACAGATTTTACTGTCTCTCTCTCGTCACAGATTTTACTGTCTCTCTCTCGTCACAGATTTTACTGTCTCTCACTCGCCACAGATTTTACTGTCTCTCTCTCTCCACAGATTTTACTGTCTCACTCTCTCTACAGATTTTACTGTCTCTCTCTCTCCACAGATTTTACTGTCTCTCTCTCTCCACAGATTTTACTGTCTCTCTCTCTCCACAGATTTTACTGTCTCTCTCTCTCCACAGATTTTACTGTCTCTCTCTCTCCACAGATTTTACTGTCTCACTCTCTCTACAGATTTTACTGTCTCTCTCTCTCTACAGATTTTACTGTCTCTCTCTCTTCACAGATTTTACTGTCTCTCTCTCTCTCTCTTCACAGATTTTACTGTGTCTCTCTCTCGTCACAGATTTTACTGTCTCTCTCTCGTCACAGATTTTACTGTCTCTCTCTCGTCACAGATTTTACTGTCTCTCTCTCGTCACAGATTTTACTGTCTCTCTCTCGTCACAGATTTTACTGTCTCTCTCTCGTCACAGATTTTACTGTCTCTCTCTCGTCACAGATTTTACTGTCTCTCTCTCGTCACAGATTTTACTGTCTCTCACTCGCCACAGATTTTACTGTCTCTCTCTCTCCACAGATTTTACTGTCTCTCTCTCTCCACAGATTTTACTGTCTCTCTCTCTCCACAGATTTTACTGTCTCTCTCTCTCCACAGATTTTACTGTCTCTCTCTCTCCACAGATTTTACTGTCTCTCTCTCTCCACAGATTTTACTGTCTCTCTCTCTCCACAGATTTTACTGTCTCTCTCTCTCCACAGATTTTACTGTCTCTCTCTCTCCACAGATTTTACTGTCTCTCTCTCTCCACAGATTTTACTGTCTCTCTCTCTCCACAGATTTTACTGTCTCTCTCTCTCCACAGATTTTACTGTCTCTCTCTCTCCACAGATTTTACTGTCTCTCTCTCTCCACAGATTTTACTGTCTCTCTCTCTCCACAGATTTTACTGTCTCTCTCTCGTCAAAGATTTTACTGTATCTCTCTCTCTCGTCAAAGATTTTACTCTCTCTCTCTCTCTCGTCACAGATTTTACCGTCTCTCTCTCTCGTCACAGATCTTACCGTCTCTCTCTCTCGTCACAGATCTTATCGTCTCTCTCTCTCTCGTCACAGATTTTACCGTCTCTCTCTCGTCACAGATCTGACCGTCTCTCTCTCTCGTCACAGATCTTACCGTCTCTCTCTCTCGTCACAGATCTTACCGTCTCTCTCTCTCGTCAGATCTTACCGTCACTCTCTCTCGTCACAGATCTTACCGTCTCTCTCTCTCGTCACAGATTTTACCGTCTCTCTCTCGTCACAGATTTTACCGTCTCTCTCTCTCGTCACAGCTTTTACCATCTCTCTCTCTCTCTCGTCACAGATTTTACCGTCTCTCTCTCTCTCGTCACAGATTTTACCGTCTCTCTCTCGTCACAGATTTTACCGTCTCTCTCTCTCGTCACAGATTTTCCCGTCTCTCTCTCTCGTCACAGATTTTGCTCTCTCTCTCTCGTCACAGATTTTACCGTCTCTCTCTCTCTCGTCACAGATTTTACTGTCTCTCTCTCTCGTCACAGATTTTACTGTCTCTCTCTCTCGTCACAGATTTTACCGTCTCTCTCTCTCTCGTCACAGATTTTACCGTCTCTCTCTCTCTCGTCACAGATTTTACCGTCTCTCTCTCGTCACAGATTTTACCGTCTCTCTCTCTCGTCACAGATTTTACCGTCTCTCTCTCTCGTCACAGATTTTACTCTCTCTCTCTCGTCACAGGTTTTACCGTCTCTCTCTCTCGTCACAGGTTTTACCGTCTCTCTCTCTCGTCACAGGTTTTACCGTCTCTCTCTCTCGTCACAGGTTTTACCGTCTCTCTCTCTCTCGTCACAGATTTTACTGTCTCTCTCTCTCTCGTCACAGATTTTACTGTCTCTCTCTCGTCACAGATTTTACTGTCTCTCTCTCTCGTCATAGATTTTACTGTCTCTATCTCTCGTCACAGATTTTACTGTCTCTCTCTCTCTCTCTCGTCACAGATTTTACTCTCTCTCTCGTCACAGATTTAAATGTCTCTCTCTCTCTCTCTCGTCACAGATTTTACTGTCTCTCTCTCTCGTCACAGATTTAAATGTCTCTCTCTCTCGTCACAGATTTTACTGTCTCTCTCTCTCTCTCTCATCACAGATTTTACTGTCTCTCTCTCTCGTCACAGATTTTACTGTCTCTCTCTCGTCACAGATTTTACTGTCTTTCTCTCTCTCGTCAAAGATTTTACTGCCTCTCTCTCGTCAAAGATTTTACTGTCTCTGACTCTTCCCCCGTCAGATTTTGCTGTCTCTCTCTCTCGCTCTCTCTCTCTCGTCACAGATTTTACTGTCTCTCTCTCTCTCTCAACACAGATTTTACTGTCTCTCTCTCTCTCGTCACAGATTTTACTGTCTCTCTCTCTCGTCACAGATATTACAGTCTCTCTCTCTCGTCACAGATTTTACAGTCTCTCTCTCGTCACAGATTTTACAGTCTCTCTCTCTTCACAGATTTTACAGTCTCTCTCTCGTCACAGATTTTACAGTCTCTCTCTCGTCACAGATTTTACTGTCTCTCTCTCGTCACAGATTTTACTGTCTCTCTCTCGTCACAGATTTTACTGTCTCTCTCTCGTCACAGATTTTACTGTCTCTCTCTCGTCACAGATTTTACTGTCTCTCTCTCGTCACAGATTTTACTGTCTCTCTCTCGTCACAGATTTTACTGTCTCTCTCTCGTCACAGATTTTACTGTCTCTCTCTCGTCACAGATTTTACTGTCTCTCTCTCGTCACAGATTTTACTGTCTCTCTCTCGTCACAGATTTTACTGTCTCTCTCTCGTCACAGATTTTACTGTCTCTCTCTCGTCACAGATTTTACTGTCTCTCTCTCGTCACAGATTTTACTGTCTCTCTCTCTCTCTCTCTCGTCACAGATTTTACTGTCTCTCTCTCTCGTCACAGATTTTACTGTCTCTCTCTCTCGTCACAGATTTTGCTCTCTCTCTCGTCACAGATTTTACTCTCTCGTCACAGATTTAAATGTCTCTCTCTCTCTCTCGTCACAGATTTTACTGTCTCTCTCTCTCTCTCGTCACAGATTTTACTGTCTCTCTCTCTCGTCACAGATTTTACTGTCTCTCTCTCTCTCTCTCGTCACAGATTTTACTGTCTCTCTCTCTCGTCACAGATTTTACTGTCTCTCTCTCGTCACAGATTTTACTGTCTCTCTCTCTGTCTCGTCACAGATTTTACTGTCTCTCTCTCTCGTAAAAGATTTTACTGTCTCTGACTCTTCCCACGTCAGATTTTGCTGTCTCTCTCTCTCGCTCTCTCTCGTCACAGATTTTACTGTCTCTCTCTCTCTATCTCGACACAGATTTTACTGTCTCTCTCTCTCGTCACAGATTTTACTGTCTCTCTCTCTCTCTCGTCACAGATTTTACTGTCTCTCTCTCTCGTCACAGATTTTAGTGTCTCTCTCTCTCGTCACAGATTTTACAGTCTCTCTCTCTCGTCACAGATTTTACAGTCTCTCTCTCGTCACAGATTTTACTGTCTCTCTCTCGTCACAGATTTTACTGTCTCTCTCTCGTCACAGATTTTACTGTGTCTCTCTCTCTCTCTTCACAGATTTTACTGTCTCTCTCTCTTGACAGATTTTACTGTGTCTCTCTCTCGTCACAGATTTTACTGTCTCTCTCTCGTCACAGATTTTACTGTCTCTCTCTCGTCACAGATTTTACTGTCTCTCTCTCGTCACAGATTTTACTGTCTCTCTCTCGTCACAGATTTTACTGTCTCTCTCTCGTCACAGATTTTACTGTCTCTCTCTCGTCACAGATTTTACTGTCTCTCACTCGCCACAGATTTTACTGTCTCACTCTCTCCACAGATTTTACTGTCTCTCTCTCTCCACAGATTTTACTGTCTCTCTCTCTCCACAGATTTTACTGTCTCTCTCTCTCCACAGATTTTACTGTCTCTCTCTCTCCACAGATTTTACTGTCTCTCTCTCTCCACAGATTTTACTGTCTCTCTCTCTCCCCAGATTTTACTGTCTCTCTCTCTCTCTCTCTCTCCACAGATTTTACTGTCTCTCTCTCTCCACAGATTTTACTGTCTCTCTCTCTCTCGTCACAGATTTTACTGTCTCTCTCTCTCTCGTCACAGATTTTACTGTCTCTCTCTCGCGTCACAGATTTTACTGTCTGTCTCTCTCGTCACAGATTTTACTGTGTCTCTCTCTCTCTCGTCACAGATTTTACTGTCTCTCTCGTCACAGATTTTACTGTCTCTCTCTCTCGTCACAGATTTTGCTGTCACTCTCTCTCGTCACAGATTTTACTGTCTCTCTCTCTCTCCACAGATTTTACTGTCTCTCTCTCCACAGATTTTACTGTCTCTCTCTCTCTCTCGTCAAAGATTTTACTGTCTCTCTCTCTCGTCACAGATTTTACTGTCTCTCTCTCTCGTCACAGATTTTACTGTCTCTCTCTCTCGTCACAGATTTTACTGTCTCTCTCTCTCTCGTCACAGATTTTACCGTCTCTCTCTCTCGTCACAGATTTTACCGTCTCTCTCTCTCGTCACAGATTTTACCGTCTCTCTCTCTCGTCACAGATCTTACCGTCTCTCTCTCTCGTCACAGATCTTACCGTCTCTCTCTCTCGTCACAGATTTTACCGTCTCTCTCTCTCGTCACAGATCTTACCGTCTCTCTCTCTCGTCACAGATCTTACCGTCTCTCTCTCTCGTCACAGATCTTACCGTCTCTCTCTCTCGTCACAGATCTTACCGTCTCTCTCTCTCGTCACAGATCTTACCGTCTCTCTCTCTCGTCACAGATTTTACCGTCTCTCTCTCGTCACAGATTTTACCGTCTCTCTCTCGTCACAGATTTTACCGTCTCTCTCTCTCGTCACAGATTTTACCGTCTCTCTCTCGTCACAGATTTTACTCTCTCTCTCTCTCGTCACAGATTTTACCGTCTCTCTCTCTCTCGTCACAGATTTTACTGTCTCTCTCTCTCGTCACAGATTTTACTGTCTCTCTCTCTCGTCACAGATTTTACCGTCTCTCTCTCTCGTCACAGATTTTACCGTCTCTCTCTCTCTCGTCACAGATTTTACCGTCTCTCTCTCGTCACAGATTTTACCGTCTCTCTCTCTCGTCACAGATTTTACCGTCTCTCTCTCTCGTCACAGATTTTACCGTCTCTCTCTCGTCACAGATTTTACTGTCTCTCTCTCTCGTCACAGATTTTACTGTCTCTCTCTCTCTCGTCACAGATTTTACTGTCTCTCTCTCTCGTCACAGATTTTACTGTCTCTCTCTCTCGTCACAGATTTTACTGTCTCTCACTCTCGTCACAGATTTTACTGTCTCTCTCTCTCGTCACAGATTTTACTGTCTCTCTCTCTCTCTCTCTCTCTCTCGTCACAGATTTTACTCTCTCTCTCGTCACAGATTTAAATGTCTCTCTCTCTCTCTCGTCACAGATTTTACTGTCTCTCTCTCTCGTCACAGATTTAAATGTCTCTCTCTCTCTCGTCACAGATTTTACTGTCTCTCTCTCTCTCTCTCGTCACAGATTTTACTGTCTCTCTCTCTCGTCACAGATTTTACCGTCTCTCTCTCGTCACAGATTTTACCGTCTCTCTCTCTCGTCACAGATTTTACCGTCTCTCTCTCTCGTCACAGATTTTCCTCTCTCTCTCGTCACAGATTTTACCGTCTCTCTCTCTCTCGTCACAGATTTTACTGTCTCTCTCTCTCGTCACAGATTTTACTGTCTCTCTCTCGTCACAGATTTTACCGTCTCTCTCTCTCTCGTCACAGATTTTACCGTCTCTCTCTCTCTCGTCACAGATTTTACCGTCTCTCTCTCGTCACAGATTTTACCGTCTCTCTCTCTCGTCACAGGTTTTACCGTCTCTCTCGTCACAGATTTTACTCTCTCTCTCTCGTCACAGGTTTTACCGTCTCTCTCTCTCGTCACAGGTTTTACCGTCTCTCTCTCTCGTCACAGGTTTTACCGTCTCTCTCTCTCGTCACAGGTTTTACCGTCTCTCTCTCTCTCGTCACAGATTTTACTGTCTCTCTCTCGTCACAGATTTTACTGTCTCTCTCTCTCGTCACAGATTTTACTGTCTCTCTCTCTCGTCACAGATTTTACTGTCTCTCTCTCTCGTCACAGATTTTACTGTCTCTCTCTCTCGTCACAGATTTTACTGTCTCTCTCTCTCGTCACAGATTTTACTGTCTCTCTCTCTCGTCACAGATTTTACTGTCTCTCTCTCTCTCTCGTCACAGATTTTACTCTCTCTCTCGTCACAGATTTAAATGTCTCTCTCTCTCTCGTCACAGATTTTACTGTCTCTCTCTCTCGTCACAGATTTTACCGTCTCTCTCTCTCGTCACAGATTTTACCGTCTCTCTCTCTCGTCACAGATTTTACCGTCTCTCTCTCGTCACAGATTTTACCGTCTCTCTCTCTCGTCACAGATTTTACCGTCTCTCTCTCTCGTCACAGATTTTACCGTCTCTCTCTCGTCACAGATTTTACCGTCTCTCTCTCTCGTCACAGATTTTACCGTCTCTCTCTCTCGTCACAGATTTTACCGTCTCTCTCTCTCGTCACAGATTTTACTGTCTCTCTCTCTCGTCACAGATTTTACTGTCTCTCACTCTCGTCACAGATTTTACTGTCTCTCTCTCTCGTCACAGATTTTACTGTCTCTCACTCTCGTCACAGATTTTACTCTCTCTCTCGTCACAGATTTAAATGTCTCTCTCTCTCTCGTCACAGATTTTACTGTCTCTCTCTCTCGTCACAGATTTAAATGTCTCTCTCTCTCTCGTCACAGATTTTAATGTCTCTCTCTCTCTCTCTCGTCACAGATTTTACCGTCTCACTCTCTCGTCACAGATTTTACCGTCTCTCTCTCGTCACAGATTTTACCGTCTCTCTCTCTCGTCACAGATTTTACCGTCTCTCTCTCTCGTCACAGATTTTACCGTCTCTCTCTCTCGTCACAGATTTTACCGTCTCTCTCTCTCGTCACAGATTTTACCGTCTCTCTCTCTCTCGTCACAGATTTTACCGTCTCTCTCTCTCTCGTCACAGATTTTACCGTCTCTCTCTCTCTCGTCACAGATTTTACCGTCTCTCTCTCGTCACAGATTTTACCGTCTCTCTCTCTCGTCACAGGTTTTACCGTCTCTCTCTCTCGTCACAGGTTTTACTCTCTCTCTCTCGTCACAGGTTTTACCGTCTCTCTCTCTCGTCACAGGTTTTACCGTCTCTCTCTCTCGTCACAGGTTTTACCGTCTCTCTCTCTCGTCACAGGTTTTACCGTCTCTCTCTCTCGTCACAGGTTTTACCGTCTCTCTCTCTCGTCACAGGTTTTACCGTCTCTCTCTCTCGTCACAGGTTTTACTGTCTCTCTCTCTCTCTCTCGTCACAGATTTTACTGTCTCTCTCTCTCTCGTCACAGATTTTACTGTCTCTCTCTCGTCACAGATTTTACTGTCTCTCTCTCTCGTCACAGATTTTACTGTCTCTCTCTCTCGTCACAGATTTTACTGTCTCTCTCTCTCGTCACAGATTTTACTGTCTCTCTCTCTCGTCACAGATTTTACTGTCTCTCTCTCTCGTCACAGATTTTACTGTCTCTCTCTCTCGTCACAGATTTTACTGTCTCTCTCTCTCTCTCTCGTCACAGATTTTACTCTCTCTCTCGTCACAGATTTAAATGTCTCTCTCTCTCTCGTCACAGATTTTACTGTCTCTCTCTCTCGTCACAGATTTAAATGTCTCTCTCTCTCTCGTCACAGATTTAAATGTCTCTCTCTCTCTCTCGTCACAGATTTTACTGTCTCTCTCTCTCGTCACAGATTTTACTGTCTCTCTCTCTCGTCACAGATTTTACTGTCTCTCTCTCGTCACAGATTTTGCTGTCTCTCTCTCTCTCTCTCTCTCTCGTCACAGATTTTACTGTCTCTCTCTCTCTCTCAACACAGATATTACAGTCTCTCTCTCTCGTCACAGATATTACAGTCTCTCTCTCGTCACAGATTTTACAGTCTCTCTCTCTTCACAGATTTTACAGTCTCTCTCTCTTCACAGATTTTACAGTCTCTCTCTCTTCACAGATTTTACAGTCTCTCTCTCTTCACAGATTTTACAGTCTCTCTCTCTTCACAGATTTTACAGTCTCTCTCTCTTCACAGATTTTACAGTCTCTCTCTCTTCACAGATTTTACAGTCTCTCTCTCTTCACAGATTTTACAGTCTCTCTCTCTCTCTCGTCACAGATTTTACAGTCTCTCTCTCTCTCGTCACAGATTTTGCTGTCTCTCTCTCTTCACAGATTTTACTGTCTCTCTCTCTTCACAGATTTTACTGTCTCTCTCTCTCGTCACGGATTTTGCTGTCTCTCTCTCTCGTCACGGATTTTGCTGTCTCTCTCTCTCGTCACGGATTTTACTGTCTCTCTCTCGTCACTGATTTTACAGTCTCTCTCTCGTCACTGATTTTACAGTCTCTCTCTCGTCACAGATTTTACAGTCTCTCTCTCGTCACAGATTTTACAGTCTCTCTCTCGTCACAGATTTTACTGTCTCTCTCTCGTCAGATTTTACTGTCTCTCTCTCGTCACAGATTTTACTGTCTCTCTCTCGTCACAGATTTTACTGTCTCTCTCTCTCGTCACAGATTTTACTGTCTCTCTCTCTCTCTCGTCACAGATTTTACTGTCTCTCTCTCTCGTCACAGATTTTACTGTCTCTCTCTCTCGTCACAGATTTTACTGTCTCTCTCTCTCTCTCTCGTCACAGATTTTACTGTCTCTCTCTCTCTCGTCACAGATTTTACTGTCTCTCTCTCTTTCTCGTCACAGATTTTACTGTCTCTCTCTCTCTCTCTCTCTCGTCACAGATTTTACTGTCTCTCTCTCGTCACAGATTTTACTGTCTCTCGTCACAGATTTTACTGTCTCTCTCTCGTCACAGATTTTACTGTCTCTCTCTCGTCACAGATTTTACTGTCTCTCTCTCGTCACAGGTTTTACTGTCTCTCTCTCGTCACAGGTTTTACTGTCTCTCTCTCGTCACAGGTTTTACTGTCTCTCTCTCGTCACAGGTTTTACTGTCTCTCTCTCGTCACAGATTTTACTGTCTCTCTCTCGTCACAGATTTTACTGTCTCTCTCTCGTCACAGATTTTACTGTCTCTCTCGTCACAGATTTTACTGTCTCTCTCTCGTCACAGATTTTACTGTCTCTCTCTCGTCACAGATTTTACTGTCTCTCTCTCTCTCTCTCGTCACAGATTTTACTGTCTCTCTCTCTCGTCACAGATTTTACTGTCTCTCTCTCTCGTCACAGATTTTGCTCTCTCTCTCGTCACAGATTTTACTCTCTCGTCACAGATTTAAATGTCTCTCTCTCTCTCTCTCTCGTCACAGATTTTACTGTCTCTCTCTCTCGTCACAGATTTTACTGTCTCTCTCTCTCTCTCGTCAAAGATTTTACTGTCTCTGACTCTTCCCCCGTCAGATTTTGCTGTCTCTCTCTCTCGCTCTCTCTCGTCACAGATTTTACTGTCTCTCTCTATCTCGACACAGATTTTACTGTCTCTCTCTCTCGTCACAGATTTTACTGTCTCTCTCGACACAGATTTTACTGTCTCTCTCTCGTCACAGATTTTACTGTCTCTCTCTCTCCACAGATTTTACAGTCTCTCTCTCTCCACAGATTTTACTGTCTCTCTCTCTCCACAGATTTTACTGTCTCTCTCTCTCCACAGATTTTACTGTCTCTCTCTCTCCACAGATTTTACTGTCTCTCTCTCTCCACAGATTTTACTGTCTCTCTCTCTGTCACAGATTTTACTGTCTCTCTCTCTCTCGTCACAGATTTTACTGTCTCTCTCGTCACAGATTTTACTGTCTCTCTCTCTCGTCACAGATTTTACTGTCTCTCTCTCTCGTCACAGATTTTACTGTCTCTCTCTCGTCACAGATTTTACTGTCTCTCTCTCGTCACAGATTTTACTGTCTCTCTCTCTCCACAGATTTTACTGTCTCTCTCTCTCCACAGATTTTACTGTCTCTCTCTCCACAGATTTTACTGTCTCTCTCACTCTCTCTCTCCACAGATTTTACTGTCTCTCTCTCTCCACAGATTTTACTGTCTCTCTCTCTCCACAGATTTTACTGTCTCTCTCTCTCTCTCGTCAAAGATTTTACTGTCTCTCTCTCTCTCTTCCCCCGTCAGATTTTACTGTCTCTCTCTCTCGTCACAGATTTTACTGTCTCTCTCTCGCGTCAGATTTTACTGTCTCTCTCTCTCTCGCGTCAGATTTTACTGTCTCTCTCTCTCTCTCTCGCGTCACAGATTTTACTCTCTCTCTCTCTCTCTCGTCACAGATTTTACTGTCTCTCTCTCTCGTCACAGATTTTACTGTCTCTCTCTCGTCACAGATTTTACTGTCTCTCTCTCGTCACAGATTTTACTGTCTCTCTCTCTCCACAGATTTTACTGTCTCTCTCTCTCCACAGATTTTACTGTCTCTCTCTCTCGTCACAGATTTTACTGTCTCTCTCTCTCGTCACAGATTTTACTGTCTCTCTCTCTCTCTCTCGTCACAGATTTTACTGTCTCTCTCTCTCTCGTCACAGATTTTACTGTCTCTCTCTCTTTCTCGTCACAGATTTTACTGTCTCTCTCTCTCTCTCTCTCTCGTCACAGATTTTACTGTCTCTCTCTCGTCACAGATTTTACTGTCTCTCGTCACAGATTTTACTGTCTCTCTCTCGTCACAGATTTTACTGTCTCTCTCTCGTCACAGATTTTACTGTCTCTCTCTCGTCACAGGTTTTACTGTCTCTCTCTCGTCACAGGTTTTACTGTCTCTCTCTCGTCACAGGTTTTACTGTCTCTCTCTCGTCACAGATTTTACTGTCTCTCTCTCGTCACAGATTTTACTGTCTCTCTCTCGTCACAGATTTTACTGTCTCTCTCTCGTCACAGATTTTACTGTCTCTCTCGTCACAGATTTTACTGTCTCTCTCTCGTCACAGATTTTACTGTCTCTCTCTCGTCACAGATTTTACTGTCTCTCTCTCTCTCTCTCGTCACAGATTTTACTGTCTCTCTCTCTCGTCACAGATTTTACTGTCTCTCTCTCTCGTCACAGATTTTGCTCTCTCTCTCGTCACAGATTTTACTCTCTCGTCACAGATTTAAATGTCTCTCTCTCTCTCTCTCTCGTCACAGATTTTACTGTCTCTCTCTCTCGTCACAGATTTTACTGTCTCTCTCTCTCTCGTCAAAGATTTTACTGTCTCTGACTCTTCCCCCGTCAGATTTTGCTGTCTCTCTCTCTCGCTCTCTCTCGTCACAGATTTTACTGTCTCTCTCTATCTCGACACAGATTTTACTGTCTCTCTCTCTCGTCACAGATTTTACTGTCTCTCTCGACACAGATTTTACTGTCTCTCTCTCGTCACAGATTTTACTGTCTCTCTCTCTCCACAGATTTTACAGTCTCTCTCTCTCCACAGATTTTACTGTCTCTCTCTCTCCACAGATTTTACTGTCTCTCTCTCTCCACAGATTTTACTGTCTCTCTCTCTCCACAGATTTTACTGTCTCTCTCTCTCCACAGATTTTACTGTCTCTCTCTCTGTCACAGATTTTACTGTCTCTCTCTCTCTCGTCACAGATTTTACTGTCTCTCTCGTCACAGATTTTACTGTCTCTCTCTCTCGTCACAGATTTTACTGTCTCTCTCTCTCGTCACAGATTTTACTGTCTCTCTCTCGTCACAGATTTTACTGTCTCTCTCTCGTCACAGATTTTACTGTCTCTCTCTCTCCACAGATTTTACTGTCTCTCTCTCTCCACAGATTTTACTGTCTCTCTCTCTGCAGATTTTACTGTCTCTCTCACTCTCTCTCTCCACAGATTTTACTGTCTCTCTCTCTCCACAGATTTTACTGTCTCTCTCTCTCCACAGATTTTACTGTCTCTCTCTCTCCACAGATTTTACTGTCTCTCTCTCTCTCTCGTCAAAGATTTTACTGTCTCTCTCTCTCTCTTCCCCCGTCAGATTTTACTGTCTCTCTCTCTCGTCACAGATTTTACTGTCTCTCTCTCGCGTCAGATTTTACTGTCTCTCTCTCTCTCGCGTCAGATTTTACTGTCTCTCTCTCTCTCTCTCGCGTCACAGATTTTACTCTCTCTCTCTCTCTCTCGTCACAGATTTTACTGTCTCTCTCTCTCGTCACAGATTTTACTGTCTCTCTCTCGTCACAGATTTTACTGTCTCTCTCTCGTCACAGATTTTACTGTCTCTCTCTCTCCACAGATTTTACTGTCTCTCTCTCTCCACAGATTTTACTGTCTCTCTCTCTCCACAGATTTTACTGTCTCTCTCTCTCCACAGATTTTACTGTCTCTCTCTCTGCAGATTTTACTGTCTCTCTCACTCTCTCTCTCCACAGATTTTACTGTCTCTCTCTCTGCAGATTTTACGGTCTCTCTCTCTCGTCACAGATTTTACGGTCTCTCTCTCTCGTCACAGATTTTACCGTCTCTCTCTCTCGTCACAGATTTTACCGTCTCTCTCTCTCGTCACAGATTTTACCGTCTCTCTCTCTCGTCACAGATTTTAACGTCTCTCTCTCGTCACAGATTTTACCGTCTCTCTCTCTCGTCACAGATTTTACCGTCTCTCTCTCTCGTCACAGATTTTACCGTCTCTCTCTCTCGTCACAGATTTTACCGTCTCTCTCTCTCGTCACAGATTTTACCGTCTCTCTCTCTCGTCACAGATTTTACCGTCTCTCTCTCTCGTCACAGATTTTACCGTCTCTCTCTCTCGTCACAGATTTTACCGTCTCTCTCTCTCGTCACAGATTTTACCGTCTCTCTCTCTCGTCACAGATTTTACCGTCTCTCTCTCTCGTCACAGATTTTACCGTCTCTCTCTCTCGTCACAGATTTTACCGTCTCTCTCTCTCGTCACAGATTTTACCGTCTCTCTCTCTCGTCACAGATTTTACCGTCTCTCTCTCTCGTCACAGATTTTACCGTCTCTCTCTCTCGTCACAGATTTTACCGTCTCTCTCTCTCGTCACAGATTTTACCGTCTCTCTCTCTCGTCACAGATTTTACCGTCTCTCTCTCTCGTCACAGATTTTACTGTCTCTCTCTCTCGTCAGATTTTACTCTCTCTCTTTCGTCACAGATTTTACCGTCTCTCTCTCTCGTCACAGGTTTTACCGTCTCTCTCTCGTCACAGATTTTACCGTCTCTCTCTCTCGTCACAGATTTTACTGTCTCTCTCTCTCTCGTCACAGATTTTACTGTCTCTGTCTCTCGTCACAGATTTTACTGTCTCTCTCTCTCTCTCGTCACAGATTTTACTGTCTCTCTCTCTCGTCACAGATTTTACTGTCTCTCTCTCTCTCTCTCGTCAGATTTTACTGTCTCTCTCTCTCTCGTCAAAGATTTTACTGTCTCTGACTCTTCCCCCGTCAGATTTTGCTGTCTCTCTCTCTCGCTCTCTCTAGTCACAGATTTTACTGTCTCTCTCTCTCGACACAGATTTTACTGTCTCTCTCTCTCGACACAGATTTTACAGTCTCTCTCTCGTCACAGATTTTACAGTCTCTCTCTCGTCACAGATTTTACAGTCTCTCTCTCGTCACAGATTTTACAGTCTCTCTCTCGTCACAGATTTTACAGTCTCTCTCTCGTCACAGATTTTACAGTCTCTCTCTCGTCACAGATTTTACAGTCTCTCTCTCGTCACAGATTTTACAGTCTCTCTCTCTTCACAGACTTCACAGTCTCTCTCTCTTCACAGACTTCACAGTCTCTCTCTCTTCACAGACTTTACTGTCTCTCTCTCTTCACAGACTTTACTGTCTCTCTCTCTCTCTCGTCACGGATTTTGCTGTCTCTCTCTCTTCACGGATTTTACTGTCTCTCTCTCTCGTCACGGATTTTACTGTCTCTCTCTCTCTCGTCACGGATTTTACTGTCTCTCTCTCTCGTCACAGATTTTACTGTCTCTCGTCACAGATTTTACCGTCTCTCTCTCTCGTCACAGATTTTACTCTCTCTCTCTCGTCACAGGTTTTACCGTCTCTCTCTCTCGTCACAGATTTTACCGTCTCTCTCTCTCGTCACAGATTTTACCGTCTCTCTCTCTCGTCACAGATTTTACCGTCTCTCTCTCTCGTCACAGATTTTACCGTCTCTCTCTCTCGTCACAGATTTTACTGTCTCTCTCTCTCGTCAGATTTTACTCTCTCTCTTTCGTCACAGATTTTACCGTCTCTCTCTCTCGTCACAGGTTTTACCGTCTCTCTCTCGTCACAGATTTTACCGTCTCTCTCTCTCGTCACAGATTTTACTGTCTCTCTCTCTCTCGTCACAGATTTTACTGTCTCTGTCTCTCGTCACAGATTTTACTGTCTCTCTCTCTCTCTCGTCACAGATTTTACTGTCTCTCTCTCTCGTCACAGATTTTACTGTCTCTCTCTCTCTTGTCACAGATTTTACTGTCTCTCTCTCTCTCTCTCTCTCTCGTCAGATTTTACTGTCTCTCTCTCTCTCGTCAAAGATTTTACTGTCTCTGACTCTTCCCCCGTCAGATTTTGCTGTCTCTCTCTCTCGCTCTCTCCAGTCACAGATTTTACTGTCTCTCTCTCTCGACACAGATTTTACTGTCTCTCTCTCTCGACACAGATTTTACAGTCTCTCTCTCGTCACAGATTTTACAGTCTCTCTCTCGTCACAGATTTTACAGTCTCTCTCTCGTAACAGATTTTACAGTCTCTCTCTCGTCACAGATTTTACAGTCTCTCTCTCGTCACAGATTTTACAGTCTCTCTCTCGTCACAGATTTTACAGTCTCTCTCTCGTCACAGATTTTACAGTCTCTCTCTCGTCACAGATTTTACAGTCTCTCTCTCTTCACAGATTTTACAGTCTCTCTCTCTTCACAGACTTCACAGTCTCTCTCTCTTCACAGACTTTACTGTCTCTCTCTCTCTCTCGTCACGGATTTTGCTGTCTCTCTCTCTCGTCACGGATTTTGCTGTCTCTCTCTCTTCACGGATTTTGCTGTCTCTCTCTCTTCACGGATTTTACTGTCTCTCTCTCTCGTCACGGATTTTACTGTCTCTCTCTCTCTCGTCACGGATTTTACTGTCTCTCTCTCTCGTCACAGATTTTACTGTCTCTCGTCACAGATTTTACCGTCTCTCTCTCTCGTCACAGATTTTACTCTCTCTCTCTCGTCACAGGTTTTACCGTCTCTCTCTCTCGTCACAGGTTTTACCGTCTCTCTCTCTCGTCACAGGTTTTACTGTCTCTCTCTCTCTCTCTCGTCACAGATTTTACTGTCTCTCTCTCTCTCGTCACAGATTTTACTGTCTCTCTCTCTCTCGTCACAGATTTTACTGTCTCTCTCTCTCGTCACAGATTTTACTGTCTCTCTCTCTCGTCACAGATTTTACTGTCTCTCTCTCTCGTCACAGATTTTACTGTCTCTCTCTCTCGTCACAGATTTTACTGTCTCTCTCTCTCGTCACAGATTTTACTGTCTCTCTCTCTCGTCACAGATTTTACTGTCTCTCTCTCTCGTCACAGATTTTACTGTCTCTCTCTCTCTCTCTCTCTCGTCACAGATTTTACTCTCTCTCTCGTCACAGATTTAAATGTCTCTCTCTCTCGTCACAGATTTTACTGTCTCTCTCTCTCGTCACAGATTTAAATGTCTCTCTCTCTCTCGTCACAGATTTTACTGTCTCTCTCTCTCTCTCGTCACAGATTTTACTGTCTCTCTCTCTCGTCACAGATTTTACTGTCTCTCTCTCTCGTCACAGATTTTACTGTCTCTCTCTCGTCACAGATTTTGCTGTCTCTCTCTCTCTCTCTCTCTCTCGTCACAGATTTTACTGTCTCTCTCTCTCTCTCAACACAGATATTACAGTCTCTCTCTCTCGTCACAGATATTACAGTCTCTCTCTCTCGTCACAGATTTTACAGTCTCTCTCTCGTCACAGATTTTACAGTCTCTCTCTCGTCACAGATTTTACAGTCTCTCTCTCGTCACAGATTTTACAGTCTCTCTCTCTTCACAGATTTTACAGTCTCTCTCTCTTCACAGATTTTACAGTCTCTCTCTCTTCACAGATTTTACAGTCTCTCTCTCTTCACAGATTTTACAGTCTCTCTCTCTTCACAGATTTTACAGTCTCTCTCTCTTCACAGATTTTACAGTCTCTCTCTCTTCACAGATTTTACAGTCTCTCTCTCTTCACAGATTTTACAGTCTCTCTCTCTTCACAGATTTTACAGTCTCTCTCTCTTCACAGATTTTACAGTCTCTCTCCCTCTCTCGTCACAGATTTTACAGTCTCTCTCTCTCTCGTCACAGATTTTGCTGTCTATCTCTCTCGTCACAGATTTTGCTGTCTCTCTCTCTTCACAGATTTTACTGTCTCTCTCTCTCGTCACGGATTTTGCTGTCTCTCTCTCTCGTCACGGATTTTGCTGTCTCTCTCTCTCGTCACGGATTTTACTGTCTCTCTCTCGTCACGGATTTTACAGTCTCTCTCTCGTCACAGATTTTACAGTCTCTCTCTCGTCACAGATTTTACAGTCTCTCTCTCGTCACAGATTTTACAGTCTCTCTCTCGTCACAGATTTTACAGTCTCTCTCTCGTCACAGATTTTACTGTCTTTCTCTCGTCACAGATTTTACTGTCTCTCTCTCGTCACAGATTTTACTGTCTCTCTCTCGTCACAGATTTTACTGTCTCTCTCTCTCGTCACAGATTTTACTGTCTCTCTCTCTCTCGTCACAGATTTTACTGTCTCTCTCTCTCGTCACAGATTTTACTGTCTCTCTCTCTCGTCACAGATTTTACTGTCTCTCTCTCTCTCTCGTCACAGATTTTACTGTCTCTCTCGTCACAGATTTTACTGTCTCTCTCGTCACAGATTTTACTGTCTCTCTCGTCACAGATTTTACTGTCTCTCTCGTCACAGATTTTACTGTCTCTCTCTCTCGTCACAGATTTTACTGTCTCTCTCTCGTCACAGATTTTACTGTCTCTCTCTCGTCACAGATTTTACTGTCTCTCTCTCGTCACAGATTTTACTGTCTCTCTCTCGTCACAGATTTTACTGTCTCTCTCTCGTCACAGATTTTACTGTCTCTCTCTCGTCACAGATTTTACTGTCTCTCTCTCGTCACAGATTTTACTGTCTCTCTCTCGTCACAGATTTTACTGTCTCTCTCTCGTCACAGATTTTACTGTCTCTCTCTCGTCACAGATTTTACTGTCTCTCTCTCGTCACAGATTTTACTGTCTCTCTCTCGTCACAGATTTTACTGTCTCTCTCTCGTCACAGATTTTACTGTCTCTCTCTCGTCACAGATTTTACTGTCTCTCTCTCGTCACAGATTTTACTGTCTCTCTCTCGTCACAGATTTTACTGTCTCTCTCTCGTCACAGATTTTACTGTCTCTCTCTCGTCACAGATTTTACTGTCTCTCTCTCGTCACAGATTTTACTGTCTCTCTCTCGTCACAGATTTTACTGTCTCTCTCTCTCTCTCGTCACAGATTTTACTGTCTCTCTCTCTCTCTCGTCACAGATTTTACTGTCTCTCTCTCTCGTCACAGATTTTACTGTCTCTCTCTCTCGTCACAGATTTTGCTCTCTCTCTCGTCACAGATTTTACTCTCTCGTCACAGATTTAAATGTCTCTCTCTCTCTCTCTCTCGTCACAGATTTTACTGTCTCTCTCTCTCGTCACAGATTTTACTGTCTCTCTCTCTCTCTCTCTCTCTCTCTCTCTCTCTCGTCACAGATTTTACTGTCTCTCTCTCTCGTCACAGATTTTACTGTCTCTCTCTCGTCACAGATTTTACTGTCTCTCTCTCTGTCTCGTCACAGATTTTACTGTCTCTCTCTCTCTCTCTCGTCAAAGATTTTACTGTCTCTGACTCTTCCCCAGTCAGATTTTGCTGTCTCGCTCTCTCTCGTCACAGATTTTACTGTCTCTCTCTCTCTCGTCACAGATTTTACTGTCTCTCTCTCTCCACAGATTTTACTGTCTCTCTCTCTCGTCACAGATTTTACTGTCTCTCTCTCTCCACAGATTTTACTGTCTCTCTCTCTCCACAGATTTTACTGTCTCTCTCTCTCCACAGATTTTACTGTCTCTCTCTCTCCACAGATTTTACTGTCTCTCTCTCTCCACAGATTTTACTGTCTCTCTCTCTCCACAGATTTTACTGTCTCTCTCTCTCTCGTCACAGATTTTACTGTCTCTCTCTCGTCACAGATTTTACTGTCTCTCTCTCTCGTCACAGATTTTACTGTCTCTCTCTCTCGTCACAGATTTTACTGTCTCTCTCTCTCGTCACAGATTTTACTGTCTCTCTCTCTCGTCACAGATTTTACTGTCTCTCTCTCGTCACAGATTTTACTGTCTCTCTCTCGTCACAGATTTTACTGTCTCTCTCTCTCCACAGATTTTACTGTCTCTCTCTCTCCACAGATTTTACTGTCTCTCTCTCTGCAGATATTACTGTCTCTCTCTCTCTCTCTCTCTCCACAGATTTTACTGTCTCTCTCTCTCCACAGATTTTACTGTCTCTCTCTCTCCACAGATTTTACTGTCTCTCTCTCTCCACAGATTTTACTGTCTCTCTCTCTCCACAGATTTTACTGTCTCTCTCTCTCCACAGATTTTACTGTCTCTCTCTCGTCAAAGATTTTACTGTCTCTCTCTCTCTCTCGTCAAAGATTTTACTGTCTCTCTCTCTCTTCCCCCGTCAGATTTTACTGTCTCTCTCTCTCGTCTCAGATTTTACTGTCTCTCTCTCTCTCGCGTCAGATTTTACTGTCTCTCTCTCTCTTCCCCCGTCAGATTTTACTGTCTCTCTCTCTCGTCTCAGATTTTACTGTCTCTCTCTCTCTCGCGTCAGATTTTACTGTCTCTCTCTCTCTCTCGCGTCAGATTTTACTGTCTCTCTCTCTCTCTCTCGCGTCACAGATTTTACTCTCTCTCTCTCTCTCTCGTCACAGATTTTACTGTCTCTCTCTCTCGTCACAGATTTTACCGTCTCTCTCTCTCGTCACAGATTTTACCGTCTCTCTCTCTCGTCACAGATTTTACCGTCTCTCTCTCTCGTCACAGATTTTACCGTCTCTCTCTCTCGTCACAGATTTTACCGTCTCTCTCTCTCGTCACAGATTTTACCGTCTCTCTCTCTCGTCACAGATTTTACCGTCTCTCTCTCTCGTCACAGATTTTACCGTCTCTCTCTCTCGTCACAGATTTTACCGTCTCTCTCTCTCGTCACAGATTTTACCGTCTCTCTCTCTCGTCACAGATTTTACCGTCTCTCTCTCTCGTCACAGATTTTACCGTCTCTCTCTCTCGTCACAGATTTTACCGTCTCTCTCTCTCTCTCGTCACAGATTTTACTGTCTCTCTCTCTCGTCAGATTTTACTCTCTCTCTCTCGTCACAGATTTTACCGTCTCTCTCTCTCGTCACAGGTTTTACCGTCTCTCTCGTCACAGATTTTACCGTCTCTCTCTCGTCACAGATTTTACTGTCTCTCTCTCTCTCGTCACAGATTTTACTGTCTCTCTCTCTCGTCACAGAATTTACTGTCTCTCTCTCTCTCTCGTCACAGATTTTACTGTCTCTCTCTCTCTCTCGTCACAGATTTTACTGTCTCTCTCGTCACAGATTTTACTGTCTCTCTCTCTCGTCACAGATTTTACTGTCTCTCTCTCTCGTCACAGATTTTACTGTCTCTCTCTCTCGTCACAGATTTTACTGTCTCTCTCTCTCGTCACAGATTTTACTGTCTCTCTCTCTCGTCACAGATTTTACTGTCTCTCTCTCTCGTCACAGATTTTACTGTCTCTCTCTCTTGTCACAGATTTTACTGTCTCTCTCTCTCTCTCTCTCTCTCTCGTCACAGATTTTACTGTCTCTGACTCTTCCCCCGTCAGATTTTGCTGTCTCTCTCTCTCGCTCTCTCTCGTCACAGATTTTACTGTCTCTCTCTCTCGACACAGATTTTACTGTCTCTCTCTCTCGACACAGATTTTACTGTCTCTCTCTCTCGTCACAGATTTTACAGTCTCTCTCTCGTCACAGATTTTACAGTCTCTCTCTCGTCACAGATTTTACTGTCTCTCTCTCTCTCTCGTCACAGATTTTACTGTCTCTCTCTCTCTCTCGTCACAGATTTTACTGTCTCTCTCTCTCTCTCGTCACAGATTTTACTGTCTCTCTCTCTCGTCACAGATTTTGCTCTCTCTCTCGTCACAGATTTTACTCTCTCGTCACAGATTTAAATGTCTCTCTCTCTCTCTCTCTCGTCACAGATTTTACTGTCTCTCTCTCTCGTCACAGATTTTACTGTCTCTCTCTCTCTCTCTCTCTCTCTCTCGTCACAGATTTTACTGTCTCTCTCTCTCGTCACAGATTTTACTGTCTCTCTCTCGTCACAGATTTTACTGTCTCTCTCTCTGTCTCGTCACAGATTTTACTGTCTCTCTCTCGTCAAAGATTTTACTGTCTCTGACTCTTCCCCAGTCAGATTTTGCTGTCTCTCTCTCTCGCTCTCTCTCGTCACAGATTTTACTGTCTCTCTCTATCTCGACACAGATTTTACTGTCTCTCTCTCTCGTCACAGATTTTACTGTCTCTCTCTCGACACAGATTTTACTGTCTCTCTCTCTCGTCACAGATTTTACTGTCTCTCTCTCTCCACAGATTTTACTGTCTCTCTCTCTCCACAGATTTTACTGTCTCTCTCTCTCCACAGATTTTACTGTCTCTCTCTCTCCACAGATTTTACTGTCTCTCTCTCTCCACAGATTTTACTGTCTCTCTCTCTCTCCACAGATTTTACTGTCTCTCTCTCTCTCGTCACAGATTTTACTGTCTCTCTCTCGTCACAGATTTTACTGTCTCTCTCTCTCGTCACAGATTTTACTGTCTCTCTCTCTCGTCACAGATTTTACTGTCTCTCTCTCTCGTCACAGATTTTACTGTCTCTCTCTCGTCACAGATTTTACTGTCTCTCTCTCGTCACAGATTTTACTGTCTCTCTCTCGTCACAGATTTTACTGTCTCTCTCTCTCCACAGATTTTACTGTCTCTCTCTCTCCACAGATTTTACTGTCTCTCTCTCTCCACAGATTTTACTGTCTCTCTCTCTGCAGATATTACTGTCTCTCTCTCTCTCTCTCTCTCTCTCCACAGATTTTACTGTCTCTCTCTCTCCACAGATTTTACTGTCTCTCTCTCTCCACAGATTTTACTGTCTCTCTCTCTCCACAGATTTTACTGTCTCTCTCTCTCCACAGATTTTACTGTCTCTCTCTCGTCAAAGATTTTACTGTCTCTCTCTCTCTCTCGTCAAAGATTTTACTGTCTCTCTCTCTCTTCCCCCGTCAGATTTTACTGTCTCTCTCTCTCCTCTCAGATTTTACTGTCTCTCTCTCTCTCGCGTTAGATTTTACTGTCTCTCTCTCTCTCGCGTCAGATTTTACTGTCTCTCTCTCTCTCTCTCGCGTCACAGATTTTACTCTCTCTCTCTCTCTCTCGTCACAGATTTTACTGTCTCTCTCTCTCGTCACAGATTTTACCGTCTCTCTCTCTCGTCACAGATTTTACCGTCTCTCTCTCTCGTCACAGATTTTCCCGTCTCTCTCTCTCGTCACAGATTTTACCGTCTCTCTCTCTCGTCACAGATTTTACCGTCTCTCTCTCTCGTCACAGATTTTACCGTCTCTCTCTCTCGTCACAGATTTTACCGTCTCTCTCTCTCGTCACAGATTTTACCGTCTCTCTCTCTCGTCACAGATTTTACCGTCTCTCTCTCTCGTCACAGATTTTACCGTCTCTCTCTCTCGTCACAGATTTTACCGTCTCTCTCTCTCGTCACAGATTTTACCGTCTCTCTCTCTCGTCACAGATTTTACCGTCTCTCTCTCTCGTCACAGATTTTACCGTCTCTCTCTCTCTCTCGTCACAGATTTTACTGTCTCTCTCTCTCGTCAGATTTTACTCTCTCTCTCTCGTCACAGATTTTACCGTCTCTCTCTCTCGTCACAGGTTTTACCGTCTCTCTCGTCACAGATTTTACCGTCTCTCTCTCGTCACAGATTTTACTGTCTCTCTCTCTCTCGTCACAGATTTTACTGTCTCTCTCTCTCGTCACAGAATTTACTGTCTCTCTCTCTCTCTCGTCACAGATTTTACTGTCTCTCTCTCTCTCTCGTCACAGATTTTACTGTCTCTCTCGTCACAGATTTTACTGTCTCTCTCTCTCGTCACAGATTTTACTGTCTCTCTCTCTCGTCACAGATTTTACTGTCTCTCTCTCTCGTCACAGATTTTACTGTCTCTCTCTCTCGTCACAGATTTTACTGTCTCTCTCTCTCGTCACAGATTTTACTGTCTCTCTCTCTCGTCACAGATTTTACTGTCTCTCTCTCTCGTCACAGATTTTACTGTCTCTCTCTCTCGTCACAGATTTTACTGTCTCTCTCTCTTGTCACAGATTTTACTGTCTCTCTCTCTCTCTCTCTCTCTCTCTCGTCACAGATTTTACTGTCTCTGACTCTTCCCCCGTCAGATTTTGCTGTCTCTCTCTCTCGCTCTCTCTCGTCACAGATTTTACTGTCTCTCTCTCTCGACACAGATTTTACTGTCTCTCTCTCTCGACACAGATTTTACTGTCTCTCTCTCTCGTCACAGATTTTACAGTCTCTCTCTCGTCACAGATTTTACAGTCTCTCTCTCGTCACAGATTTTACAGTCTCTCTCTCGTCACAGATTTTACAGTCTCTCTCTCGTCACAGATTTTACAGTCTCTCTCTCGTCACAGATTTTACAGTCTCTCTCTCGTCACAGATTTTACAGTCTCTCTCTCGTCACAGATTTTACAGTCTCTCTCTCGTCACAGATTTTACAGTCTCTCTCTCGTCACAGATTTTACAGTCTCTCTCTCGTCACAGATTTTACAGTCTCTCTCTCGTCACAGATTTTACAGTCTCTCTCTCTTCACAGATTTTACAGTCTCTCTCTCTTCACAGACTTTACAGTCTCTCTCTCTTCACAGACTTTACTGTCTCTCTCTCTCTCGTCACGGATTTTGCTGTCTCTCTCTCTCGTCACGGATTTTGCTGTCTCTCTCTCTCGTCACGGATTTTGCTGTCTCTCTCTCTTCACGGATTTTACTGTCTCTCTCTCTCGTCACGGATTTTACTGTCTCTCTCTCGTCACGGATTTTACTGTCTCTCTCTCTCGTCACGGATTTTACTGTCTCTCTCTCTCGTCACAGATTTTACTGTCTCTCTCTCTCGTCACAGATTTTACTGTCTCTCTCTCTCGTCACAGATTTTACTGTCTCTCTCTCTCGTCACAGATTTTACTGTCTCTCTCTCTCTCGTCACAGATTTTACTGTCTCTCTCTCTCGTCACAGATTTTACTGTCTCTCTCTCATCACAGATTTTACTCTCTCTCTCTCGTCACAGATTTTTCTCTCTCTCGTCACAGATTTTACTGTCTCTCTCTCGTCACAGATTTTACTGTCTCTCTCTCGTCACAGATTTTACTGTCTCTCTCTCGTCACAGATTTTACTGTCTCTCTCTCGTCACAGATTTTACTGTCTCTCTCTCGTCACAGATTTTACTGTCTCTCTCCCGTCACAGATTTTACTGTCTCTCTCCCGTCACAGATTTTACTGTCTCTCTCCCGTCACAGATTTTACTGTCTCTCTCTCGTCACAGATTTTACTGTCTCTCTCTCGTCACAGATTTTACTGTCTCTCTCTCGTCACAGATTTTACTGTCTCTCTCTCGTCACAGATTTTACTGTCTCTCTCTCGTCACAGATTTTACTGTCTCTCTCTCGTCACAGATTTTACTGTCTCTCTCTCTCGTCACAGATTTTACTGTCTCTCTCTCGTCACAGATTTTACTGTCTCTCTCTCGTCACAGATTTTCCTGTCTCTCTCTCGTCACAGATTTTACTGTCTCTCTCTCTCTCGTCACAGATTTTCCTGTCTCTCTCTCTCGTCACAGATTTTACTGTCTCTCTCTCTCTCTCTCGTCACAGATTTTGCTCTCTCTCTCGTCACAGATTTTACTCTCTCTCTCGTCACAGATTTTACTCTCTCTCTCGTCACAGATTTAAATGTCTCTCTCTCTCTCGTCACAGATTTTACTGTCTCTCTCTCTCTCTCGTCACAGATTTTACTGTCTCTCTCTCTCGTCACAGATTTTACTGTCTCTCTCTCTCGTCACAGATTTTACTGTCTCTCTCTCTCTCTCTCTCGTCACAGATTTTACTGTCTCTCTCTCTCGTCACAGATTTTACTGTCTCTCTCTCGTCACAGATTTTACTGTCTCTCTCTCTCTCGTCACAGATTTTACTGTCTCTCTCTCTCTCTCGTCAAAGATTTTACTGTCTCTCTCTCTTCCCCCGTCACAGATTTTACTGTCTCTCTCGTCACAGATTTTACTGTCTCTATCTCGTCACAGATTTTACTGTCTCTCTCTCGTCACAGATTTTACTGTCTCTCTCTCGTCACAGATTTTACTGTCTCTCTCTCGTCACAGATTTTACTGTCTCTCTCTCTCTCGACACAGATTTTACTGTCTCTCTCTCTCGTCACAGATTTTACTGTCTCTCTCTCTCTCGACACAGATTTTACTGTCTCTCTCTCTCGTCACAGATTTTACTGTCTCTCTCTCTCTCTCGTCAAAGATTTTACTGTCTCTGACTCTTCCCCCGTCAGATTTTGCTGTCTCTCTCTCTCGCTCTCTCTCGTCACAGATTTTACTGTCTCTCTCTCTCTCTCGACACAGATTTTACTGTCTCTCTCTCTCGCGTCACAGATTTTACTGTCTCTCTCTCTCTCGACACGGATTTTACTGTCTCTCTCTCTCGTCACGGATTTTACTGTCTCTCTCTCTCGTCACGGATTTTACTGTCTCTCTCTCTCTCGTCACGGATTTTACAGTCTCTCTCTCTCGTCACGGATTTTACAGTCTCTCTCTCTCTCTCTCGACACGGATTTTACTGTCTCTATCTCGTCACAGATTTTACTGTCTCTCTCTCGTCACAGATTTTACTGTCTCTCTCTCGTCACAGATTTTACTGTCTCTCTCTCGTCACAGATTTTACTGTCTCTCTCTCTCTCGACACAGATTTTACTGTCTCTCTCTCTCGTCACGGATTTTACTGTCTCTCTCTCTCTCTCTCGATACAGATTTTACTGTCTCTCGTCACAGATTTTACTGTCTCTCGTCACAGATTTTACTGTCTCTCGTCACAGATTTTACTGTCTCTCGTCACAGATTTTACTGTCTCTCGTCAGATTTTACTGTCTCTCGTCACACATTTTACTGTCTCTCTCTCTCGTCACACATTTTACTGTCTCGCTCTCTCGTCACAGATTTTGCTCGCTCTCTCGTCACAGATTTTGCTCGCTCTCTCGTCACAGATTTTGCTCGCTCTCTCGTCACAGATTTTGCTCTCTCGTCACAGATTTTACTCTCTCGTCACAGATTTTACTCTCTCGTCACAGATTTTACTCTCTCGTCACAGATTTTACTCTCTCGTCACAGATTTAAATGTCTCTCTCTCTCTCGTCACAGATTTTACTGTCTCTCTCTCTCTCTCGTCACAGATTTTACTGTCTCTCTCTCTCGTCACAGATTTTACTGTCTCTCTCTCTCGTCACAGATTTTACTGTCTCTCTCTCTCGTCACAGATTTTACTGTCTCTCTCTCTCGTCACAGATTTTACTGTCTCTCTCTCTCTCTCTCGTCACAGATTTTACTGTCTCTCTCTCTGTCACAGATTTTACTGTCTCTCTCTCTTCCCCCGTCACAGATTTTACTGTCTCTCTCTCGTCACAGATTTTACTGTCTCTCTCTCGTCACAGATTTTACTGTCTCTCTCTCGTCACAGATTTTACTGTCTCTCTCTCGTCACAGATTTTACTGTCTCTCTCTCTCTCTCTCTCTCGTCACAGATTTTACTGTCTCTCTCTCTCTCTCGTCAAAGATTTTACTGTCTCTGACTCTTCCCCCGTCAGATTTTGCTGTCTCTCTCTCTCGCTCTCTCTCGTCACAGATTTTACTGTCTCTCTCTCTCTCTCGACACAGATTTTACTGTCTCTCTCTCTCTCTCGACACAGATTTTACTGTCTCTCTCTCTCGTCACAGATTTTACTGTCTCTCTCTCTCGTCACAGATTTTACAGTCTCTCTCTCTCTCGTCACAGATTTTACAGTCTCTCTCTCGTCACAGATTTTACTGTCTCTCTCTCTCTCATCACAGATCTAACTGTCTCTCTCTCGTCACAGATTTTACTGTCTCTCTCTCTCGTCACAGATTTTACTGTCTCTCTCTCTCGTCACAGATTTTACTGTCTCTCTCTCTCGTCACAGATTTTACTGTCTCTCTCTCTCGTCACAGATTTTACTGTCTCTCTCTCTCTCTCTCGTCACAGATTTTACTGTCTCTCTCTCTCGTCACAGATTTTACTGTCTCTCTCTCTCGTCACAGATTTTACTGTCTCTCTCTCTCTCTCTCTCTTCACAGATTTTACTGTCTCTCTCTCTCTTCACAGATTTTACTGTCTCTCTCTCTCGTCACAGATTTTACTGTCTCTCTCTCTCGTCACAGACTTTACTGTCTCTCTCTCGTCACAGACTTTACTGTCTCTCTCTCGTCACAGATTTTACTGTCTCTCTCTCTCGTCACAGATTTCACTGTCTCTCTCTCGTCACAGACTTTACTGTCTCTCTCTCTCCACAGATTTTACTGTCTCTCTCTCGCCACAGATTTTACTGTCTCTCTCTCGCTCTCTCGTCAAAGATTTTACTGTCTCTCTCTGTCACAGATTTTACTGTCTCTCTCTCTGTCACAGATTTTACTGTGTCTCTCTCTCTCTTCCCCCGTCAGATTTTACTGTCTCTCTCTCTCGTCACAGATTTTACTGTCTCTCTCTCGTCACAGATTTTACTGTCTCTCTCTCTCTCGCGTCAGATTTTACTGTCTCTCTCTCTCGCGTCACAGATTTTACTGTCTCTCTCTCTCTTCACAGATTTTACTGTCTCTTTCTCTCTTCACAGATTTTACTGTCTCTCTCTCTCGTCACAGATTTTACCGTCTCTCTCTCTCTCGTCACAGATTTTACCGTCTCTCTCTCTCGTCACAGATTTTACCGTCTCTCTCTCTCGTCACAGATTTTACCGTCTCTCTCTCTCTCGTCACAGATTTTGCCGTCTCTCTCTCTCGTCACAGATTTTACTGTCTCTCTCTCTCGTCACAGATTTTACTCTCTCTCTCGTCACAGATTTTACCGTCTCTCTCTCTCGTCACAGGTTTTACCGTCTCTCTCTCTCGTCACAGGTTTTACCGTCTCTCTCTCGTCACAGATTTTACCGTCTCTCTCTCTCTCGTCACAGATTTTACTGTCTCTCTCTCTCTCGTCACAGATTTTACTGTCTCTCTCTCTCGTCACAGATTTTACTGTCTCTCTCTCTCGTCACAGATTTTACTGTCTCTCTCTCTCGTCACAGATTTTACTGTCTCTCTCTCTCTCTCGTCACAGATTTTACTGTCTCTCTCTCTCGTCACAGATTTTACTCTCTCTCTCTCGTCACAGATTTTACCGTCTCTCTCTCTCGTCACAGGTTTTACCGTCTCTCTCTCGTCACAGATTTTACCGTCTCTCTCTCGTCACAGATTTTACTGTCTCTCTCTCTCTCGTCACAGATTTTACTGTCTCTCTCTCTCGTCACAGATTTTACTGTCTCTCTCTCTCTCTCTCGTCACAGATTTTACTGTCTCTCTCTCTCGTCACAGATTTTACTGTCTCTCTCTCTCTCTCGTCACAGATTTTGCTGTCTCTCTCTCTCGTCACAGATTTTGCTGTCTCTCTCTCTCGTCACAGATTTTGCTGTCTCTCTCTCTTCACGGATTTTACTGTCTCTCTCTCTCGTCACGGATTTTGCTGTCTCTCTCTCTCGTCACGGATTTTGCTGTCTCTCTCTCTCGTCACGGATTTTGCTGTCTCTCTCTCTCGTCACGGATTTTGCTGTCTCTCTCTCGTCACAGATTTTACAGTCTCTCTCTCGTCACAGATTTTACAGTCTCTCTCTCGTCACAGATTTTACAGTCTCTCTCTCGTCACAGATTTTACAGTCTCTCTCTCGTCACAGATTTTACAGTCTCTCTCTCGTCACAGATTTTACAGTCTCTCTCTCGTCACAGATTTTACTGCCTCTCTCTCGTCACAGATTTTACTGCCTCTCTCTCCAGTCACAGATTTTACTGTCTCTCTCTCTCTCGTCACAGATTTTACTGTCTCTCACTCGTCACAGATTTTACTGCCTCTCTCTCTCGTCACAGATTTTACTGTCTCTCTCTCTCGTCACAGATTTTACTGTCTCTCTCTCTCTCGTCACAGATTTTACTGTCTCTCTCGTCACAGATTTTACTGTCTCTCTCTCGTCACAGATTTTACTGTCTCTCTCTCGTCACAGATTTTACTGTCTCTCTCTCGTCACAGATTTTACTGTCTCTCTCTCTCTCTCGTCACAGATTTTACTTACTGTCTCTCTCTCTCGTCACAGATTTTACTGTCTCTCTCTCTCGTCACAGATTTTACTGTCTCTCTCTCTCGTCACAGATTTTACTGTCTCTCTCTCTCGTCACAGATTTTACTGTCTCTCTCTCTCGTCACAGATTTTACTGTCTCTCTCTCTCTCTCGTCACAGATTTTACTGTCTCTCTCTCGTCACAGATTTTACCGTCTCTCTCTCTCGTCACAGGTTTCACCGTCTCTCTCTCTCGTCACAGGTTTCACCGTCTCTCTCTCTCGTCACAGATTTTACAGTCTCTCTCTCTCGTCACAGATTTTACTGTCTCTCTCTCTCGTCACAGATTTTACTGTCTCTCTCTCTCGTCACAGATTTTACTGTCTCTGTCTCTCTCTCTCGTCACAGATTTTACTGTCTCTCTCTCTCGTCACAGATTTTACTGTCTCTGTCTCTCTCTCTCGTCACAGATTTTACTGTCTCTCTCTCTCGTCACAGATTTTACTGTCTCTCTCTCTCGTCACAGATTTTACTGTCTCTCTCTCTCGTCACAGATTTTACTGTCTCTCTCTCTCGTCACAGATTTTACTGTCTCTCTCTCTCGTCACAGATTTTACTGTCTCTTTCGTCACAGATTTTACTGTCTCTTTCTCGTCACAGATTTTACTGTCTCTCTCTCTCTCGTCACAGATTTTACTGTCTCTCTCTCTCTCTCTCGTCACAGATTTTACTGTCTCTCTCTCTCGTCACAGATTTTACTGTCTCTCTCTCTCTCGTCACAGATTTTACTGTCTCTCTCTCGTCACAGATTTTACCGTCTCTCTCTCTCGTCACAGGTTTTACCGTCTCTCTCTCGTTACAGATTTTACCGTCTCTCTCTCTCGTCACAGATTTTACTGTCTCTCTCTCTCGTCACAGATTTTACTGTCTCTCTCTCTCGTCACAGATTTTACTGTCTCTCTCTCTCGTCACAGATTTTACTGTCTCTCTCTCTCGTCACAGATTTTACTGTCTCTCTCTCTCGTCACAGATTTTACTGTCTCTCTCTCTCGTCACAGATTTTACTGTCTCTCTCTCTCTCGTCACAGATTTTACTGTCTCTCTCGTCACAGATTTTACTGTCTCTTTCTCGTCACAGATTTTACTGTCTCTCTCTCTCTCGTCACAGATTTTACTGTCTCTCTCCCTCTCTCGTCACAGATTTTACTGTCTCTCTCTCTCGTCACAGATTTTACTGTCTCTCTCTCTCGTCACAGATTTTACGGTCACTCTCGTCACAGATTTTACAGTCTCTCTCTCTCGTCACAGATTTTACTGTCTCTCTCTCTCGTCACAGATTTTACTGTCTCTCTCTCTCGTCACAGATTTTACTGTCTCTCTCTCTCGTCACAGATTTTACTGTCTCTCTCTCTCGTCACAGATTTTACTGTCTCTCTCTCTCTCACTTCCCCCGTCACAGATTTTGCTGTCTCTCTCTCTCTCTCGTCACAGATTTTACAGTCTCTCTCTCTCGTCACAGATTTTACTGTCTCTCTCTCTCGTCACAGATTTTACTGTCTCTCTCTCTCTCACTTCCCCCGTCACAGATTTTGCTGTCTCTCTCTCTCTCTCCCGTCACAGATCTTACTGTCTGTCTCTCTCTGGTCACAGATTTTACTGTCTCTCTCTCTCGTCACAGATTTTACTGTCTCTCTCTCTCGTCACAGATTTTACTGTCTCTCTCTCTCGTCACAGATTTTACTGTCTCTCTCTCTCGTCACAGATTTTACTGTCTCTCTCTCTCGTCACAGATTTTACTGTCTCTCTCTCTCGTCACAGATTTTACTGTCTCTCTCGTCACAGATTTTACTGTCTCTCTCTCGTCACAGATTTTGCTGTCTCTCTCTCGTCACAGATTTTGCTGTCTCTCTCTCGTCACAGATTTTACTGTCTCTCTCTCTCGTCACAGATTTTACTGTCTCTCTCTCTCGTCACAGATTTTACTGTCTCTCTCTCTCGTCACAGATTTTACTGTCTCTCTCTCTCGTCACAGATTTAAATGTCTCTCGCTCTCGTCACAGATTTTACTGTCTCTGTCTCTCTCGTCACAGATTTTACTGTCTCTCTCGTCACAGATTTTACTGTCTCTCTCGTCACAGATTTTACTGTCTCTCTCGTCACAGATTTTACTGTCTCTCTCGTCACAGATTTTACTGTCTCTCTCGTCACAGATTTTACTGTCTCTCTCGTCACAGATTTTACTGTCTCTCTCGTCACAGATTTTACTGTCTCTCTCGTCACAGATTTTACTCTCTCTCTCGTCACAGATTTTACTGTCTCTCTCGTCACAGATTTTACTGTCTCTCTCGTCACAGATTTTACTGTCTCTCTCTCGTCACAGATTTTACTGTCTCTCTCTCGTCACAGATTTTACTGTCTCTCTCTCGTCACAGATTTTACTGTCTCTCTCTCGTCACAGATTTTACTGTCTCTCTCGTCACAGATTTTACTGTCTCTCTCTCTCGTCACAGATTTAAATGTCTCTCGCTCTCTCTCTCGTCACAGATTTTACTGTCTCTCTCTCCCTCGTCACAGATTTTACTGTCTCTCTCTCTCTCGTCACAGATTTTACTGTCTCTCTCTCTCTCGTCACAGATTTTACTGTCTCTCTCTCGTCACAGATTTTACTGTCTCTCTCTCGTCACAGATTTTACTGTCTCTCTCTCTCTCGTCAAAGATTTTACTGTCTCTCTCTCTCTGTCACAGATTTTACTGTCTCTCTCTCTCTGTCACAGATTTTACTGTCTCTCTCTCGTCACAGATTTTACTGTCTCTCTCTCGTCACAGATTTTACTGTCTCTCGCTCTCTCTCTCGTCACAGATTTTACTGTCTCTCTCTCCCTCGTCACAGATTTTACTGTCTCTCTCTCTCTCGTCACAGATTTTACTGTCTCTCTCTCTCTCGTCACAGATTTCACTGTCTCTCTCTCTCTCTCTCTCGTCACAGATTTTACTGTCTCTCTCTCTCGTCAAAGATTTTACTGTCTCTCTCTCTCTCTGTCACAGATTTTACTGTCTCTCTCTCGTCACAGATTTTACTGTCTCTCTCTCGTCACAGATTTTACTGTCTCTCTCTCTCTCTCGTCACAGATTTTACACTCTCTCTCTCTCGTCACAGATTTTACTGTCTCTCTCTCGCGTCACAGATTTTACTGTCTCTCTCTCTCTCTCTCTCTTCACAGATTTAACTGTCTCTCTCTCTCTTCACAGATTTTACTGTCTCTCTCTCTCTTCACAGATTTTACTGTCTCTCTCTCTCTTCACAGATTTTACTGTCTCTCTCTCGTCACAGATTTTACTGTCTCTCTCTCGTCACAGATTTTACTGTCTCTCTCTCGTCACAGATTTTGCTGTCTCTCTCTCGTCACAGATTTTACTGTCTCTCTCTCTCGTCACAGATTTTACTGTCTCTCTCTCTCGTCACAGATTTTACTGTCTCTCTCTCTCGTCACAGATTTTACTGTCTCTCTCTCTCGTCACAGATTTAAATGTCTCTCTCTCTCGTCACAGATTTTACTGTCTCTGTCTCTCTCGTCACAGATTTTACTGTCTCTCTCGTCACAGATTTTACTGTCTCTCTCGTCACAGATTTTACTGTCTCTCTCGTCACAGATTTTACTGTCTCTCTCGTCACAGATTTTACTGTCTCTCTCGTCACAGATTTTACTGTCTCTCTCTCGTCACAGATTTTACTGTCTCTCTCTCGTCACAGATTTTACTGTCTCTCTCTCGTCACAGATTTTACTGTCTCTCTCTCGTCACAGATTTTACTGTCTCTCTCTCGTCACAGATTTTACTGTCTCTCTCTCGTCACAGATTTTACTGTCTCTCTCTCTCGTCACAGATTTTACTGTCTCTTTCTCTCTCTCGTCACAGATTTTACTGTCTCTCTCTCTCGTCACAGATTTTACTGTCTCTCTCTCGTCACAGATTTTAATGTCTCTTTCTCTCTCTCGTCACAGATTTTACTGTCTCTTTCTCTCTCTCGTCACAGATTTTACTGTCTCTCTCTCTCGTCACAGATTTAAATGTCTCTCGCTCTCTCTCTCGTCACAGATTTTACTGTCTCTCTCTCCCTCGTCACAGATTTTACTGTCTCTCTCTCTCTCGTCACAGATTTTACTGTCTCTCTCTCTCTCGTCACAGATTTTACTGTCTGTCTCTCTCTCTCGTCACAGATTTTACTGTCTCTCTCTCTCGTCAAAGATTTTACTGTCTCTCTCTCTCTGTCACAGATTTTACTGTCTCTCTCTCGTCACAGATTTTACTGTCTCTCTCTCGTCACAGATTTTACTGTCTCTCTCTCGTCACAGATTTTACTGTCTCTCGCTCTCTCTCTCGTCACAGATTTTACTGTCTCTCTCTCCCTCGTCACAGATTTTACTGTCTCTCTCTCTCTCGTCACAGATTTTACTGTCTCTCTCTCTCTCGTCACAGATTTTACTGTCTCTCTCTCTCTCTCTCGTCACAGATTTTACTGTCTCTCTCTCGTCACAGATTTTACTGTCTCTCTCTCGTCACAGATTTTACTGTCTCTCTCTCGTCACAGATTTTACTGTCTCTCTCTCTCTCGTCACAGATTTTACACTCTCTCTCTCTCGTCACAGATTTTACTGTCTCTCTCTCGCGTCACAGATTTTACTGTCTCTCTCTCTCTCTCTCTCTTCACAGATTTAACTGTCTCTCTCTCTCTTCACAGATTTAACTGTCTCTCTCTCTCTTCACAGATTTTACTGTCTCTCTCTCTCTTCACAGATTTTACTGTCTCTCTCTCTCGTCACAGATTTTACTGTCTCTCTCTCGTCACAGATTTTACTGTCTCTCTCTCGTCACAGATTTTACTGTCTCTCTCTCGTCACAGATTTTACTGTCTCTCTCTCGTCACAGATTTTACTGTCTCTCTCTCGTCACAGATTTTACTGTCTCTCTCTCTCGTCACAGATTTTACTGTCTCTCTCTCGTCACAGATTTTGCTGTCTCTCTCTCGTCACAGATTTTACTGTCTCTCTCTCTCGTCACAGATTTTACTGTCTCTCTCTCTCGTCACAGATTTTACTGTCTCTCTCTCTCGTCACAGATTTTACTGTCTCTCTCTCTCGTCACAGATTTAAATGTCTCTCGCTCTCGTCACAGATTTTACTGTCTCTGTCTCTCTCGTCACAGATTTTACTGTCTCTCTCGTCACAGATTTTACTGTCTCTCTCGTCACAGATTTTACTGTCTCTCTCGTCACAGATTTTACTGTCTCTCTCGTCACAGATTTTACTGTCTCTCTCGTCACAGATTTTACTGTCTCTCTCGTCACAGATTTTACTGTCTCTCTCTCGTCGCAGATTTTACTGTCTCTCTCTCGTCAAAGATTTTACTGTCTCTCTCTCGTCACAGATTTAAATGTCTCTCGCTCTCTCTCTCGTCACAGATTTTACTGTCTCTCTCTCCCTCGTCACAGATTTTACTGTCTCTCTCTCTCTCGTCACAGATTTTACTGTCTCTCTCTCTCTCGTCACAGATTTTACTGTCTCTCTCTCTCTCTCTCTCGTCACAGATTTTACTGTCTCTCTCTCTCGTCAAAGATTTTACTGTCTCTCTCTCTCTGTCACAGATTTTACTGTCTCTCTCTCGTCACAGATTTTACTGTCTCTCTCTCGTCACAGATTTTACTGTCTCTCTCTCTCGTCACAGATTTTACACTCTCTCTCTCGCGTCACAGATTTTACTGTCTCTCTCTCTCTCTTCACAGATTTAACTGTCTCTCTCTCTCTTCACAGATTTTACTGTCTCTCTCTCTCTTCACAGATTTTACTGTCTCTCTCTCTCTTCACAGATTTTACTGTCTCTCTCTCGTCACAGATTTTACTGTCTCTCTCTCGTCACAGATTTTACTGTCTCTCTCTCGTCACAGATTTTACTGTCTCTCTCTCGTCACAGATTTTACTGTCTCTCTCTCGTCACAGATTTTACTGTCTCTCTCTCGTCACAGATTTTACTGTCTCTCTCTCGTCACAGATTTTACTGTCTCTCTCTCGTCACAGATTTTACTGTCTCTCTCTCGTCACAGATTTTACTGTCTCTCTCTCGTCACAGATTTTACTGTCTCTCTCTCTCGTCACAGATTTTACTGTCTCTCTCTCTCTCTTCACAGATTTTACTGTCTCTCTCTTCACAGATTTTACTGTCTCTCTCTTCACAGATTTTACTGTCTCTCTCTTCACAGATTTTACTGTCTCTCTCTCTCTTCACAGATTTTACTGTCTCTCTCTCTCGTCACAGATTTTACTGTCTCTCTCTCTCTCTCTCGTCACAGATTTTACTGTCTCTGTCTCTCGTCACAGATTTTACTCTCTCTCTCTCTCGTCAAAGATTTTACTGTCTCTCTCTCTCTGTCACAGATTTTACTGTCTCTCTCTCGTCACAGATTTTACTGTCTCTCTCTCGTCACAGATTTTACTGTCTCTCTCTCGTCACAGATTTTACTGTCTCTCGCTCTCTCTCTCGTCACAGATTTTACTGTCTCTCGCTCTCTCTCTCGTCACAGATTTTACTGTCTCTCTCTCTCTCGTCACAGATTTTACTGTCTCTCTCTCTCTCGTCACAGATTTTACTGTCTCTCTCTCTCTCTCTCGTCACAGATTTTACTGTCTCTCTCTCTCGTCAAAGATTTTACTGTCTCTCTCTCTCTGTCACAGATTTTACTGTCTCTCTCTCGTCACAGATTTTACTGTCTCTCTCTCGTCACAGATTTTACTGTCTCTCTCTCGTCACAGATTTTACTGTCTCTCTCTCTCTCTCGTCACAGATTTTACACTCTCTCTCTCTCGTCACAGATTTTACTGTCTCTCTCGCGTCACAGATTTTACTGTCTCTCTCGCGTCACAGATTTTACTGTCTCTCTCTCTCTCTCTCTCTCTTCACAGATTTAACTGTCTCTCTCTCTCTTCACAGATTTTACTGTCTCTCTCTCTCTTCACAGATTTTACTGTCTCTCTCTCTCGTCACAGATTTTACTGTCTCTCTCTCGTCACAGATTTTACTGTCTCTCTCTCGTCACAGATTTTACTGTCTCTCTCTCGTCACAGATTTTACTGTCTCTCTCTCGTCACAGATTTTACTGTCTCTCTCTCGTCACAGATTTTACTGTCTCTCTCTCGTCACAGATTTTACTGTCTCTCTCTCGTCACAGATTTTACTGTCTCTCTCTCGTCACAGATTTTACTGTCTCTCTCTCGTCACAGATTTTACTGTCTCTCTCTCTCGTCACAGATTTTACTGTCTCTCTCTCTCGTCACAGATTTTACTGTCTCACTCTCTCGTCACAGATTTTACTGTCTCTCTCTCTCGTCACAGATTTTACTGTCTCACTCTCTCGTCACAGATTTTACTGTCTCTCTCTCTCGTCACAGATTTTACTGTCTCTCTCTCTCGTCACAGATTTAAATGTCTCTCTCTCTCTTCACAGATTTAACTGTCTCTCTCTCTCTTCACAGATTTTACTGTCTCTCTCTCTCTTCACAGATTTTACTGTCTCTCTCTCTCGTCACAGATTTTACTGTCTCTCTCTAGTCACAGATTTTACTGTCTCTCTCTCGTCACAGATTTTACTGTCTCTCTCTCGTCACAGATTTTACTGTCTCTCTCTCGTCACAGATTTTACTGTCTCTCTCTCGTCACAGATTTTACTGTCTCTCTCTCTCGTCACAGATTTTACTGTCTCTCTCTCGTCACAGATTTTGCTGTCTCTCTCTCGTCACAGATTTTACTGTCTCTCTCTCTCGTCACAGATTTTACTGTCTCACTCTCTCGTCACAGATTTTACTGTCTCTCTCTCTCGTCACAGATTTTACTGTCTCACTCTCTCGTCACAGATTTTACTGTCTCTCTCTCTCGTCACAGATTTTACTGTCTCTCTCTCTCGTCACAGATTTTACTGTCTCTCTCTCTCGTCACAGATTTTACTGTCTCTCTCTCTCGTCACAGATTTTACTGTCTCTGTCTCTCTGTCGTCAAAGATTTTGCACACTGTCCCTCCAGTTACAGATTCCACACTGTCTCTCCAGTTACAGATTCCACACTGTCCTTCCAGTTACAGATTCCACACTGTCCCTCCAGTTACAGATTCCACACTGTCCCTCCAGTTGGAGATTCCACACTGTCCCTCCAGTTGGAGATTCCACACTGTCCCTCCAGTTGGAGATTCCACACTGTCCCTCCAGTTGGAGATTCCACACTGTCCCTCCAGTTGGAGATTCCACACTGTCCCTCCAGTTGGAGATTCCACACTGTCCCTCCAGTTACAGATTCCACACTGTCCCTCCAGTTACAGATTCCACACTGTCCCTCCAGTTGGAGATTCCACACTGTCCCTCCAGTTACAGATTCCACACTGTCCCTCCAGTTGGAGATTCCACACTGTCCCTCCAGTTGGAGATTCCACACTGTCCCTCCAGTTGGAGATTCCACACTGTCCCTCCAGTTACAGATTCCACACTGTCCCTCCAGTTACAGGTTCCACACTGTCCTTCCAGTTACACGTTCCACACTGTCCCTCCAGTTACAGGTTCCACACTGTCCCTCCAGTTACAGGTTCCACACTGTCCCTCCAGTTACAGATTCCACACTGTCCCTCCAGTTACAGGTTCCACACTGTCCCTCCAGTTACAGGTTCCACACTGTCCCTCCAGTTACAGGTTCCACACTGTCCCTCCAGTTACAGGTTCCACACTGTCCTTCCAGTTACACGTTCCACACTGTCCCTCCAGTTACAGATTCCACACTGTCCCTCCAGTTACAGGTTCCACACTGTCCTTCCAGTTACACGTTCCACACTGTCCCTCCAGTTACAGGTTCCACACTGTCCCTCCAGTTGCAGGTTCCACACTGTCCCTCCAGTTGCAGGTTCCACACTGTCCATCCAGTTACAGGTTCCACACTGTCCCTCCAGTTGCAGGTTCCACACTGTCCCTCCAGTTGCAGGTTCCACACTGTCCCTCCAGTTGCAGGTTCCACACTGTCCCTCCAGTTACAGATTCCACACTGTCCCTCCAGTTACAGGTTCCACACTGTCCTTCCAGTTACAGGTTCCACACTGTCCCTCCAGTTACAGATTCCACACTGTCCTTCCAGTTACACGTTCCACACTGTCCCTCCAGTTACAGATTCCACATTGTCCCTCCAGTTACAGGTTCCACACTGTCCTTCCAGTTACACGTTCCACACTGTCCCTCCAGTTACAGGTTCCACACTGTCCCTCCAGTTGCAGGTTCCACACTGTCCCTCCAGTTACAGGTTCCACACTGTCCCTCCAGTTACAGGTTCCACACTGTCCCTCCAGTTGCAGGTTCCACACTGTCCCTCCAGTTACAGGTTCCACACTGTCCCTCCAGTTACAGGTTCCACACTGTCCCTCCAGTTACAGATTCCACACTGTCCCTCCAGTTGCAGATTCCACACTGTCCCTCCAGTTACAGATTCCACACTGTCCCTCCAGTTGCAGATTCCACACTGTCCCTCCAGTTACAGATTCCACACTGTCCCTCCAGTTGCAGATTCCACACTGTCCCTCCAGTTACAGATTCCACACTGTCCCTCCAGTTACAGATTCCACACTGTCCCTCCAGTTACAGATTCCACACTGTCCCTCCAGTTACAGGTTCCACACTGTCCCTCCAGTTACAGGTTCCACACTGTCCTTCCAGTTACACGTTCCACACTGTCCCTCCAGTTACAGGTTCCACACTGTCCCTCCAGTTGCAGGTTCCACACTGTCCCTCCAGTTGCAGGTTCCACACTGTCCCTCCAGTTGCAGGTTCCACACTGTCCCTCCAGTTACAGGTTCCACACTGTCCCTCCAGTTACAGGTTCCACACTGTCCCTCCAGTTACAGATTCCACACTGTCCCTCCAGTTACAGGTTCCACACTGTCCCTCCAGTTACAGGTTCCACACTGTCCCTCCAGTTACAGGTTCCACACTGTCCCTCCAGTTACAGGTTCCACACTGTCCCTCCAGTTACAGGTTCCACACTGTCCCTCCAGTTACAGGTTCCACACTGTCCCTCCAGTTACAGATTCCACACTGTCCCTCCAGTTGGAGATTCCACACTGTCCCTCCAGTTGGAGATTCCACACTGTCCCTCCAGTTGGAGATTCCACACTGTCCCTCCAGTTGCAGATTCCACACTGTCCCTCCAGTTGGAGATTCCACACTGTCCCTCCAGTTGGAGATTCCACACTGTCCCTCCAGTTGGAGATTCCACACTGTCCCTCCAGTTGGAGATTCCACACTGTCCCTCCAGTTGGAGATTCTACACTGTCCCTCCAGTTACAGGTTCCACACTGTCCTTCCAGTTACAGATTCCACACTGTCCCTCCAGTTACAGATTCCACACTGTCCCTCCAGTTACAGATTCCACACTGTCCCTCCAGTTCCAGATTCCACACTGTCCCTCCAGTTACAGATTCCACACTGTCCCTCCAGTTACAGGTTCCACACTGTCCCTCCAGTTACAGATTCCACACTGTCCCTCCAGTTACAGGTTCCACACTGTCCCTCCAGTTACAGATTCCACACTGTCCCTCCAGTTACAGGTTCCACACTGTCCTTCCAGTTACAGATTCCACACTGTCCCTCCAGTTACAGGTTCCACACTGTCCCTCCAGTTTCAGGTTCCACACTGTCCCTCCAGTTACAGATTCCACACTGTCCCTCCAGTTACAGGTTCCACACTGTCCCTCCAGTTACAGGTTCCACACTGTCCCTCCAGTTACAGGTTCCACACTGTCCCTCCAGTTACAGGTTCCACACTGTCCCTCCAGTTACAGGTTCCACACTGTCCCTCCAGTTACAGGTTCCACACTGTCCCTCCAGTTACAGGTTCCACACTGTCCCTCCAGTTACAGGTTCCACACTGTCCCTCCAGTTACAGGTTCCACACTGTCCCTCCAGTTACAGGTTCCACACTGTCCCTCCAGTTACAGGTTCCACACTGTCCCTCCAGTTACAGGTTCCACACTGTCCCTCCAGTTACAGGTTCCACACTGTCCCTCCAGTTACAGGTTCCACACTGTCCCTCCAGTTACAGGTTCCACACTGTCCCTCCAGTTACAGGTTCCACACTGTCCCTCCAGTTACAGGTTCCACACTGTCCCTCCAGTTACAGATTCCACACTGTCCCTCCAGTTACAGATTCCACACTGTCCCTCCAGTTACAGATTCCACACTGTCCCTCCAGTTACAGATTCCACACTGTCCTTCCAGTTACAGGTTCCACACTGTCCCTCCAGTTACAGGTTCCACACTGTCCCTCCAGTTACAGATTCCACACTGTCCCTCCAGTTACAGGTTCCACACTGTCCCTCCAGTTACAGGTTCCACACTGTCCCTCCAGTTACAGGTTCCACACTGTCCTTCCAGTTACAGGTTCCACACTGTCCCTCCAGTTACAGGTTCCACACTGTCCCTCCAGTTGGAGATTCCACACTGTCCCTCCAGTTACAGATTCCACACTGTCCTTCCAGTTACAGGTTCCACACTGTCCCTCCAGTTGGAGATTCCACACTGTCCCTCCAGTTACAGATTCCACACTGTCCTTCCAGTTACAGGTTCCACACTGTCCCTCCAGTTGGAGATTCCACACTGTCCCTCCAGTTGGAGATTCCACACTGTCCCTCCAGTTACAGGTTCCACACTGTCCCTCCAGTTACAGGTTCCACACTGTCCCTCCAGTTACAGATTCCACACTGTCCCTCCAGTTACAGATTCCACACTGTCCCTCCAGTTACAGGTTCCACACTGTCCCTCCAGTTACAGGTTCCACACTGTCCCTCCAGTTGGAGATTCCACACTGTCCCTCCAGTTACAGGTTCCACACTGTCCTTCCAGTTACAGATTCCACACTGTCCCTCCAGTTACAGATTCCACACTGTCCCTCCAGTTACAGATTCCACACTGTCCCTCCAGTTACAGGTTCCACACTGTCCTTCCAGTTACAGGTTCCACACTGTCCCTCCAGTTACAGGTTCCACACTGTCCCTCCAGTTACAGGTTCCACACTGTCCCTCCAGTTACAGGTTCCACACTGTCCCTCCAGTTACAGGTTCCACACTGTCCCTCCAGTTACAGATTCCACACTGTCCCTCCAGTTACAGGTTCCACACTGTCCCTCCAGTTACAGGTTCCACACTGTCCCTCCAGTTGGAGATTCCACACTGTCCCTCCAGTTACAGGTTCCACACTGTCCTTCCAGTTACAGATTCCACACTGTCCCTCCAGTTACAGATTCCACACTGTCCCTCCAGTTACAGGTTCCACACTGTCCTTCCAGTTACAGGTTCCACACTGTCCCTCCAGTTACAGGTTCCACACTGTCCCTCCAGTTACAGATTCCACACTGTCCCTCCAGTTACAGATTCCACACTGTCCCTCCAGTTACAGATTCCACACTGTCCCTCCAGTTACAGGTTCCACACTGTCCTTCCAGTTACAGGTTCCACACTGTCCCTCCAGTTACAGGTTCCACACTGTCCCTCCAGTTACAGATTCCACACTGTCCCTCCAGTTACAGATTTCACACTGTCCCTCCAGTTACAGGTTCCACACTGTCCCTCCAGTTACAGGTTCCACACTGTCCCTCCAGTTACAGGTTCCACACTGTCCCTCCAGTTACAGGTTCCACACTGTCCCTCCAGTTACAGGTTCCACACTGTCCCTCCAGTTACAGGTTCCACACTGTCCCTCCAGTTACAGGTTCCACACTGTCCCTCCAGTTACAGGTTCCACACTGTCCCTCCAGTTACAGGTTCCACACTGTCCCTCCAGTTACAGGTTCCACACTGTCCCTCCAGTTACAGGTTCCACACTGTCCTTCCAGTTACAGGTTCCACACTGTCCCTCCAGTTACAGGTTCCACACTGTCCCTCCAGTTACAGGTTCCACACTGTCCCTCCAGTTACAGATTCCACACTGTCCCTCCAGTTACAGGTTCCACACTGTCCCTCCAGTTGCAGATTCCACACTGTCCCTCCAGTTACAGGTTCCACACTGTCCCTCCAGTTACAGGTTCCACACTGTCCCTCCAGTTACAGGTTCCACACTGTCCCTCCAGTTACAGGTTCCACACTGTCCCTCCAGTTACAGGTTCCACACTGTCCCTCCAGTTACAGGTTCCACACTGTCCCTCCAGTTACAGGTTCCACACTGTCCCTCCAGTTACAGGTTCCACACTGTCCCTCCAGTTACAGGTTCCACACTGTCCCTCCAGTTACAGGTTCCACACTGTCCCTCCAGTTACAGGTTCCACACTGTCCCTCCAGTTACAGGTTCCACACTGTCCCTCCAGTTACAGGTTCCACACTGTCCCTCCAGTTACAGATTCCACACTGTCCCTCCAGTTACAGGTTCCACACTGTCCCTCCAGTTGCAGATTCCACACTGTCCCTCCAGTTACAGGTTCCACACTGTCCCTCCAGTTACAGGTTCCACACTGTCCCTCCAGTTACAGGTTCCACACTGTCCCTCCAGTTACAGGTTCCACACTGTCCCTCCAGTTACAGGTTCCACACTGTCCCTCCAGTTACAGGTTCCACACTGTCCCTCCAGTTGCAGATTCCACACTGTCCTTCCAGTTACAGGTTCCACACTGTCCCTCCAGTTACAGGTTCCACACTGTCCCTCCAGTTGCAGGTTCCACACTGTCCCTCCAGTTACAGGTTCCACACTGTCCCTCCAGTTACAGATTCCACACTGTCCCTCCAGTTACAGGTTCCACACTGTCCCTCCAGTTGCAGATTCCACACTGTCCTTCCAGTTGCAGATTCCACACTGTCCCTCCAGTTGCAGGTTCCACACTGTCCCTCCAGTTACAGATTCCACACTGTCCTTCCAGTTACAGATTCCACACTGTCCCTCCAGTTACAGATTCCACACTGTCCTTCCAGTTGCAGATTCCACACTGTCCTTCCAGTTGCAGATTCCACACTGTCCCTCCAGTTACAGATTCCACACTGTCCCTCCAGTTACAGGTTCCACACTGTCCCTCCAGTTACAGGTTCCACACTGTCCCTCCAGTTACAGGTTCCACACTGTCCCTCCAGTTACAGGTTCCACACTGTCCCTCCAGTTACAGGTTCCACACTGTCCCTCCAGTTACAGGTTCCACACTGTCCCTCCAGTTACAGATTCCACACTGTCCCTCCAGTTACAGATTCCACACTGTCCCTCCAGTTACAGGTTCCACACTGTCCCTCCAGTTACAGATTCCACACTGTCCCTCCAGTTACAGGTTCCACACTGTCCTTCCAGTTACAGGTTCCACACTGTCCCTCCAGTTACAGATTCCACACTGTCCCTCCAGTTACAGGTTCCACACTGTCCCTCCAGTTACAGGTTCCACACTGTCCCTCCAGTTACAGATTCCACACTGTCCCTCCAGTTACAGGTTCCACACTGTCCCTCCAGTTACAGATTCCACACTGTCCCTCCAGTTACAGGTTCCACACTGTCCCTCCAGTTACAGATTCCACACTGTCCCTCCAGTTACAGGTTCCACACTGTCCCTCCAGTTACAGATTCCACACTGTCCCTCCAGTTACAGGTTCCACACTGTCCCTCCAGTTACAGGTTCCACACTGTCCCTCCAGTTACAGGTTCCACACTGTCCCTCCAGTTACAGGTTCCACACTGTCCCTCCAGTTACAGATTCCACACTGTCCCTCCAGTTACAGATTCCACACTGTCCCTCCAGTTACAGATTCCACACTGTCCCTCCAGTTACAGATTCCACACTGTCCCTCCAGTTACAGGTTCCACACTGTCCCTCCAGTTACAGATTCCACACTGTCCCTCCAGTTACAGATTCCACACTGTCCCTCCAGTTACAGATTCCACACTGTCCCTCCAGTTACAGATTCCACACTGTCCCTCCAGTTACAGATTCCACACTGTCCCTCCAGTTACAGATTCCACACTGTCCCTCCAGTTACAGGTTCCACACTGTCCCTCCAGTTACAGATTCCACACTGTCCCTCCAGTTACAGATTCCACACTGTCCCTCCAGTTACAGGTTCCACACTGTCCCTCCAGTTACAGGTTCCACACTGTCCCTCCAGTTACAGATTCCACACTGTCCCTCCAGTTACAGGTTCCACACTGTCCCTCCAGTTACAGATTCCACACTGTCCCTCCAGTTACAGGTTCCACACTGTCCCTCCAGTTACAGGTTCCACACTGTCCCTCCAGTTACAGGTTCCACACTGTCCCTCCAGTTACAGGTTCCACACTGTCCCTCCAGTTACAGGTTCCACACTGTCCCTCCAGTTACAGGTTCCACACTGTCCCTCCAGTTACAGGTTCCACACTGTCCCTCCAGTTACAGGTTCCACACTGTCCCTCCAGTTACAGGTTCCACACTGTCCCTCCAGTTACAGGTTCCACACTGTCCCTCCAGTTACAGGTTCCACACTGTCCCTCCAGTTACAGATTCCACACTGTCCCTCCAGTTACAGGTTCCACACTGTCCCTCCAGTTACAGGTTCCACACTGTCCCTCCAGTTACAGGTTCCACACTGTCCCTCCAGTTACAGGTTCCACACTGTCCCTCCAGTTACAGATTCCACACTGTCCCTCCAGTTACAGGTTCCACACTGTCCCTCCAGTTACAGGTTCCACACTGTCCCTCCAGTTACAGATTCCACACTGTCCCTCCAGTTACAGATTCCACACTGTCCCTCCAGTTACAGATTCCACACTGTCCCTCCAGTTACAGGTTCCACACTGTCCCTCCAGTTACAGATTCCACACTGTCCCTCCAGTTACAGATTCCACACTGTCCTTCCAGTTACAGGTTCCACACTGTCCCTCCAGTTACAGATTCCACACTGTCCCTCCAGTTACAGGTTCCACACTGTCCCTCCAGTTACAGATTCCACACTGTCCCTCCAGTTACAGATTCCACACTGTCCCTCCAGTTACAGATTCCACACTGTCCCTCCAGTTACAGGTTCCACACTGTCCCTCCAGTTACAGATTCCACACTGTCCCTCCAGTTACAGATTCCACACTGTCCCTCCAGTTACAGATTCCACACTGTCCTTCCAGTTACAGATTCCACACTGTCCCTCCAGTTACAGGTTCCACACTGTCCCTCCAGTTACAGGTTCCACACTGTCCCTCCAGTTACAGGTTCCACACTGTCCCTCCAGTTACAGATTCCACACTGTCCCTCCAGTTACAGATTCCACACTGTCCCTCCAGTTACAGATTCCACACTGTCCCTCCAGTTACAGATTCCACACTGTCCCTCCAGTTACAGATTCCACACTGTCCCTCCAGTTACAGATTCCACACTGTCCCTCCAGTTACAGATTCCACACTGTCCCTCCAGTTACAGATTCCACACTGTCCTTCCAGTTACAGGTTCCACACTGTCCCTCCAGTTACAGGTTCCACACTGTCCCTCCAGTTACAGGTTCCACACTGTCCCTCCAGTTACAGATTCCACACTGTCCCTCCAGTTACAGATTCCACACTGTCCCTCCAGTTACAGGTTCCACACTGTCCCTCCAGTTACAGATTCCACACTGTCCCTCCAGTTACAGGTTCCACACTGTCCCTCCAGTTACAGGTTCCACACTGTCCCTCCAGTTACAGATTCCACACTGTCCCTCCAGTTACAGATTCCACACTGTCCCTCCAGTTGCAGGTTCCACACTGTCCCTCCAGTTACAGGTTCCACACTGTCCCTCCAGTTACAGGTTCCACACTGTCCCTCCAGTTACAGGTTCCACACTGTCCCTCCAGTTACAGATTCCACACTGTCCCTCCAGTTACAGATTCCACACTGTCCTTCCAGTTACAGATTCCACACTGTCCCTCCAGTTACAGATTCCACACTGTCCCTCCAGTTACAGGTTCCACACTGTCCCTCCAGTTACAGGTTCCACACTGTCCCTCCAGTTACAGGTTCCACACTGTCCCTCCAGTTACAGGTTCCACACTGTCCCTCCAGTTACAGGTTCCACACTGTCCCTCCAGTTACAGGTTCCACACTGTCCCTCCAGTTACAGGTTCCACACTGTCCCTCCAGTTACAGGTTCCACACTGTCCTTCCAGTTACAGGTTCCACACTGTCCTTCCAGTTACAGGTTCCACACTGTCCCTCCAGTTACAGATTCCACACTGTCCCTCCAGTTACAGGTTCCACACTGTCCCTCCAGTTACAGATTCCACACTGTCCCTCCAGTTACAGGTTCCACACTGTCCCTCCAGTTACAGATTCCACACTGTCCCTCCAGTTACAGGTTCCACACTGTCCCTCCAGTTACAGATTCCACACTGTCCCTCCTGTTACAGATTCCACACTGTCCCTCCAGTTACAGATTCCACACTGTCCCTCCAGTTACAGGTTCCACACTGTCCCTCCAGTTACAGGTTCCACACTGTCCCTCCAGTTACAGATTCCACACTGTCCCTCCAGTTACAGGTTCCACACTGTCCCTCCAGTTACAGGTTCCACACTGTCCCTCCAGTTACAGGTTCCACACTGTCCCTCCAGTTACAGGTTCCACACTGTCCCTCCAGTTACAGGTTCCACACTGTCCCTCCAGTTACAGGTTCCACACTGTCCCTCCAGTTACAGGTTCCACACTGTCCCTCCAGTTACAGGTTCCACACTGTCCCTCCAGTTACAGGTTCCACACTGTCCCTCCAGTTACAGATTCCACACTGTCCTTCCAGTTACAGATTCCACACTGTCCCTCCAGTTACAGGTTCCACACTGTCCCTCCAGTTACAGGTTCCACACTGTCCCTCCAGTTACAGGTTCCACACTGTCCCTCCAGTTACAGATTCCACACTGTCCTTCCAGTTACAGATTCCACACTGTCCCTCCAGTTACAGGTTCCACACTGTCCCTCCAGTTACAGATTCCACACTGTCCCTCCAGTTACAGGTTCCACACTGTCCCTCCAGTTACAGGTTCCACACTGTCCCTCCAGTTACAGATTCCACACTGTCCCTCCAGTTACAGGTTCCACACTGTCCCTCCAGTTACAGGTTCCACACTGTCCCTCCAGTTACAGGTTCCACACTGTCCCTCCAGTTACAGGTTCCACACTGTCCCTCCAGTTACAGGTTCCACACTGTCCCTCCAGTTACAGGTTCCACACTGTCCCTCCAGTTACAGGTTCCACACTGTCCCTCCAGTTACAGGTTCCACACTGTCCCTCCAGTTACAGATTCCACACTGTCCTTCCAGTTACAGGTTCCACACTGTCCCTCCAGTTACAGATTCCACACTGTCCCTCCAGTTACAGGTTCCACACTGTCCCTCCAGTTACAGGTTCCACACTGTCCCTCCAGTTACAGGTTCCACACTGTCCCTCCAGTTACAGGTTCCACACTGTCCCTCCAGTTACAGGTTCCACACTGTCCCTCCAGTTACAGGTTCCACACTGTCCCTCCAGTTACAGGTTCCACACTGTCCCTCCAGTTACAGGTTCCACACTGTCCCTCCAGTTACAGATTCCACACTGTCCTTCCAGTTACAGGTTCCACACTGTCCCTCCAGTTACAGGTTCCACACTGTCCCTCCAGTTACAGGTTCCACACTGTCCCTCCAGTTACAGATTCCACACTGTCCCTCCAGTTACAGATTCCACACTGTCCCTCCAGTTACAGATTCCACACTGTCCCTCCAGTTACAGATTCCACACTGTCCCTCCAGTTACAGGTTCCACACTGTCCCTCCAGTTACAGATTCCACACTGTCCCTCCAGTTACAGATTCCACACTGTCCCTCCAGTTACAGATTCCACACTGTCCCTCCAGTTACAGGTTCCACACTGTCCCTCCAGTTACAGATTCCACACTGTCCCTCCAGTTACAGGTTCCACACTGTCCCTCCAGTTACAGGTTCCACACTGTCCCTCCAGTTACAGGTTCCACACTGTCCCTCCAGTTACAGGTTCCACACTGTCCCTCCAGTTACAGGTTCCACACTGTCCCTCCAGTTACAGGTTCCACACTGTCCTTCCAGTTACAGATTCCACACTGTCCCTCCAGTTACAGGTTCCACACTGTCCCTCCAGTTACAGGTTCCACACTGTCCCTCCAGTTACAGGTTCCACACTGTCCCTCCAGTTACAGGTTCCACACTGTCCCTCCAGTTACAGGTTCCACACTGTCCTTCCAGTTACAGATTCTATTTTCTCAGTCTGTACATAGATTTTATTTTCTCTCTTTCCCCATCTGTAGTTATAGATTTTAATTTCTCTCTCCCTCAGTAGATATGGCTTTTATTTTTCTCCCTCTGTAGTTACAGATTTCATTTTCTATTTCTTTCCCTGTCTGCAGTTATGGATTACATTTCCCCTCTCTCCCTCAGTAGTTTCAGAATTTAATTGCTCGCTCTCTATCTCCCCATCTGTTGTTACGGATTTTATTTTCTCTCTCTCCGTCTGTAGTTGCAGATTTCATTTTGTCTGTCTCTCTCTCTCCCTCACTAGTTAAGAGATTTTATTTTCTATCTCTTTCCGTCTGTAGTAATGGATTTTATTTTCTCTCAGTCTGTAACCACAGATTTTATTTTGTTTCTCTCTCTCTCTCCCCATCTGTAGTTACAGATTTTATTCTCTCTCTTGCGGTTGTCGTTAAAGATTTTATTCATCTCTCTCTCCGTCTGTAGTTACAAATTTTATTTTCCATCTCTCTCCCTCAGTAGTTGAGGATATTATTTTCTCTGTCTCTCTCCATCTGTAGTTACAGAATTTATTTTGTCTCTCTCTCCATCGGTTGTTATGGATTTTATTTTCTCCCTCTCCATCTGTAGTTACAGATTTTATTCTCTCTCTTTCTTATGTCTGTAGTTACAGATTTTATTTTGTCGCTTTCTCTCTCAGGCTAACTAAGTAGAGACCCGAGACTGAACCTGGGACTATTCTTGTCTGTATGGCTCAGTACAATCCAGCCAATGTATTTACTGAATGAGTGATTTTATAACACTGGACATAGCTTTGCCCAACACAGTAGGTGAGTCTGAATGTCCACCTACTACCCACTGGTCGCCAGTATCTTATCACAGCAACAGCTCGTACCGCTGCCCTACAGTCACCATACTCCAGCAAAAGTACCTCACGGTATCGGTTTACTCTCATCAGCCCCCAAAAAGCATTCTCCAACTGAGAGCAGGTAATTACCATGCTCCTCGACCTCTGGGACTGGCTGTTATGGGGTGGTCTTCCAGCGATGGGCAATGGAGTAAAATGGGACAGGAATATCCTGCCTGGACAGCATTTCACCAGTTGCAGTGGTGGGCGAATGGCACGAAGGAGCAAGCTACCCATCGACCCACAGAGCAGAGGCACAGGTCAGCTCAGTCCTACAGCTGTGACAATATATTACTAAATTAAAGGCATTCACCCAACATGGGGTTGACCAAACCTGGAAGTGTTACCACTGCCCGCCCCCAGGCTTCTACATTCTTCTACTGTGGATCCTTGTGCCAGAGACAGGTCATACCTGTGCAGGTGTGTCTGTTTCATTAATCGGCTGTCCATCAAACCGGAATCTTATCTGTCGAATTGCCAAACCCTGGAAATAGAAAACAGGATTTGAGAAGCAAGAAAATGTGCAGCAATCAGCAGCTTTAACACCAAACAATGTGATACATCATGAACTGATTGTGGGTCCAGGAACCAGGAGAATCACAAACCACAGCTTCTGAATAACTAGGTGATCGGTGTCCCAGGAGCAGAGTGTACTTGATGCTCTGTGACACAGTGTGACTGTCTGCTGTTCTCCACACAAAGGAATTACAATTTCATCTATGCTGTCTAGAGAAGGCATTTCCCCACAGGGATGGTGGGGATGGGTTAAGAGGGAGAATTAGTGAGCTTTGCTGGCACATCTCTGTGCGGCAGCTCACTGGCAACGGCCCGGGAATGGGTCACTTGGCTCTTGCTGAGATTATTGCAGTAATCAACAAGTACGAGGAAATAGGTTTGTGACAGGAAGCAGATGAAAACAGCGTGGGTATTAAGAAATAATTTATTATCCAAAAGTGAGCTAACAGGATAGTTTTTCGTTTTATAAATATGCCCCGTCCCCCCCAAAGCAGTGGGGTCTGCCTGGGTCATGGCTCCAAGAGTTGCCAGCAGTGACCGTTCCTCATGTACGAGTCCAGTGGTGAATATCGGCAGTGACCACTCAATCATATTACAATCATACTCCATCCTGTTCTTATCCAAAGTCCACTCACAAAGACATTTTACAGCACAGGTCACTAGCAGTGATATGGGGCAAAACTCCTGGCTGATTTCTCCCTGGTCTAAACCAGGAGCACTGAGGTCGATTGGAACATATTTTTGTTTAATCGAGAATACTACATTTCACTCCTTTTCATTGACTTCATCATCTCAGCTGAGATCAGTTAATTCAGCAGAGCTTGATGTTCAAACCTGTGTCCTTCTACCATGCGTCTTAAGTATGGGGTGTACTTGCCCAATGAGCCAATAACAGCCATAGAACTGGCTTCATTTATCTCACTGATTGGTACTAAAACCCCCATAATCAATAATGAATTCTGAATCAACTGACAAGCAACATGAACATTGTACAGGGGCCACAGACTGGCTTGACTCCACATTTAACAGGGTCTTTACCACTGAGCCAGATATAAGCTCACAGCAACGTTTTTAAAAGTTGCTCACAGCACAGGGCTGATTTCGCCCTCCGGTTCATGGACAATGTTCACTATACCGTGGGGACGTGGAATGCAGCTTCAAGTCTGTCTCCAATGATACAAGCCTCCCAGATTTGTACACTGCAACTCAAGCTCTCGTACCTGGCGTTCACAGTACGCTTTCATCAGTTTGCTTAGAGGCGTATGCTTCTTGATTTTGAACTGCACAACAGAACCATCTTGGCCTGCCACCTTCAGGTTAATATGGTCGTTTTCTGATTTCAGCACATCCTGTGGAGGAGAAAAGAAATCCATGGGATGAGGTGGGTATGAGCACGAGTGGACTCTCACAGATGGGAGAGTCAGGTAGCAGGCACTTCCCAAACTGGAAATGATAACCAAATAGATTACTACACCAGTAAAATCAACGCAATTACATTACTGAACTCCAGTGCCCCCAGTGGTTCAGCTGGTAAAGCCAGTGTGTAACTCAGTCACACCATATCCCGGGTTAGCATTCAGTCAGCTGCTCTCAGCTGGGGTGGGCAGTTAAATAGATCGAGGTTACAACAAGGAAACAGGCCTTTTGGCCCAACCAGTCCGTGTTGGCGTTTACCGTCCACACAAGCAAATAGTTTGAATCACATTTACCCGTCCTGCTCCCATATCTCTTCAACCACCTATCAAATCTAATCTTCAATGTTAACAATAAATTCCACAGCCACAATACTGTGTGTGAAGATGTTTCTCCTGCCCTTTTTTCTAAATCTCTGACATTTAATCTTCTATGGCTCCTTGTTCTAAACCCCTCAACTACAGGAAACAGTCTGCTTCTATCCAACCTGCCCCACCCTTTCATACATTCAAACTCATATCGCCTGATAATCTGCTTTGTTCTTAACAAAAAACATTTTAAGTGCTGCAATTGGCCTTTGTGACCCTGGCTTAGGGGAAGAGAGACAAATAATCAGCCTATGTGCCCACTCCTGATCACGATCCAGTGACTCCTGCCGGAAGTACGTGCGCAGATATCAGAATCTGGCTCGGCTGATGCCTCCTGCGCTCAGAAAACCTCCCGACTCTCACTGTCTGTGGAGTCACGTGTGAAAAATGGTCAGTTGGGAACTGCACGCTTGAAAGGAGTCAATGACTTCAGGAGAAAGGGAAGGAGAAAAAGGGGAAAAGAAATGTCATCAGCCAACAGACACTTAAAAACTGAAAGATAAACATAACAGGAGAGTCAAATGACTGAACGACAAACACTTGCTTACATTGACTTGCAAGTAAATAGAAGACAGCTTTATTTTTAATTTCATCGAGTACAAAACCATCTACATCAAGTATTGCCCCCCAACATAAAAATTTGGAGGTGTAGGAATTGCAGGGGGCAGGGAAAAGACTGAGAAAGACGGCATTCCTGATAAAATGCACCATTCCCCAACCCTTTCCCGGGCCTCTGCCGAGTTCTGCTGTGTAACCAGCCACAAGAGAGTTTATAACAATGTCACACAGCAATAACTTGTCCAATGTTTCCCCCTCGTTTCCTGTGGGGAAATATTTGGCTCCACCCCAAGAACATAGAGATAACTCTACAAGATCTCTGCCAGAGATTTTACTATGCCAGCTGTGTGAAATTTTCATCCATCTCAAATCTAAAAAGCACCCAGTGCTATTGCAAGTACAGATTGCGTCTTGTCCAAACTTGGGTTGGGTCTGGAGAGAGCATGTTGAGCTGTGTAACAGTGGGGTGCTGTACTGGTGGGTGCAGGTCTGTCACTCTATAATACTGGGGTGCAGGTCTGTCACTCTATAATACTGGGGTGCAGGTCTGTCACTCTATAATACTGGGGTGCAGGTCTGTCACTCTATAATACTGGGGTGCAGGTCTGTCACTCTATAATACTGGGGTGCAGGTCTGTCACTCTATAATACTGGGGTGCAGGTCTGTCACTCTATAATACTGGGGTGCAGGTCTGTCACTCTATAATACTGGGGTGCAGGTCTGTCACTCTATAATACTGGGGTGCAGGTCTGTCACTCTATAATACTGGGGTGCAGGTCTGTCACTCTATAATACTGGGGTGCAGGTCTGTCACTCTATAATACTGGGGTGCAGGTCTGTCACTCGATAATACTGGGGTGCAGGTCTGTCACTCGATAATACTGGGGTGCAGGTCTGTCACTCGATAATACTGGGGTGCAGGTCTGTCACTCGATAATACTGGGGTGCAGGTCTGTCACTCGATAATACTGGGGTGCAGGTCTGTCACTCGATAATACTGGGGTGCAGGTCTGTCACTCGATAATACTGGGGTGCAGGTCTGTCACTCTATAATACTGGGGTGCAGGTCTGTCACTCTATAATACTGGGGTGCAGGTCTGTCACTCTATAATACTGGGGTGCAGGTCTGTCACTCTATAATACTGGGGTGCAGGTCTGTCACTCTATAATACTGGGGTGCAGGTCTGTCACTCTATAATACTGGGGTGCAGGTCTGTCACTCTATAATACTGGGGTGCAGGTCTGTCACTCTATAATACTGGGGTGCAGGTCTGTCACTCTATAATACTGGGGTGCAGGTCTGTCACTCTATAATACTGGGGTGCAGGTCTGTCACTCTATAATACTGGGGTGCAGGTCTGTCACTCTATAATACTGGGGTGCAGGTCTGTCACTCTATAATACTGGGGTGCAGGTCTGTCACTCGATAATACTGGGGTGCAGGTCTGTCACTCGATAATACTGGGGTGCAGGTCTGTCACTCGATAATACTGGGGTGCAGGTCTGTCACTCGATAATACTGGGGTGCAGGTCTGTCACTCGATAATACTGGGGTGCAGGTCTGTCACTCTATAATACTGGGGTGCAGGTCTGTCACTCTATAATACTGGGGTGCAGGTCTGTCACTCTATAATACTGGGGTGCAGGTCTGTCACTCTATAATACTGGGGTGCAGGTCTGTCACTCTATAATACTGGGGTGCAGGTCTGTCACTCTATAATACTGGGGTGCAGGTCTGTCACTCTATAATACTGGGGTGCAGGTCTGTCACTCTATAATACTGGGGTGCAGGTCTGTCACTCTATAATACTGGGGTGCAGGTCTGTCACTCTATAATACTGGGGTGCAGGTCTGTCACTCTATAATACTGGGGTGCAGGTCTGTCACTCTATAATACTGGGGTGCAGTACTGGTGGGTACAGGTCTGTCACTGTATAACACTGGAGTAATGTACTGGTAGGCACTGGTGGCATCAGTGATGGGATCAATTAGAGATGATTAAGTACCTCATACAAGCATATTGCTTTAAGTGGCATTTTCCCTAAAGCACATTAGTACTACCATGCTAAATAATCCACAGAACAAAACTACATGTAGGAACTGAAGGGCATGTGTCAGTATCCTAATGCTGCATGCCACACAATGCTAGGAAGCGAATACTCTTAAAACTTTACTCCTCCAATTCAACTTGTTTTTGTTCAGCACACACAGCAGGCCGCATTTACAGTAAATCAATCACAGGGTTTGAGGAGAACTCATATTACATCACAAACTTGTCATTGACTCCCTTAGTAACTCTAACCTAGACCAAACATTGTTTTGTTGCCAAATTAACACTGGGTGTCAGTTGTATTGCCACTTGACCAAGGTGATTGTAATCAAGAACTGTTGAGCACCATGAAGAATTACAGCAGCAGGATATGACATAACCAGAATTCAATTGAATTCAATAAAAAATCCCAATAAACCCACAAACAGGCTGGAAATTAAGCTGAATATGATGTGCAAGGACCTCATACCAATATTGCACATTCTGCTCCAAATACCCAGTATTAATTCAGACAGAAAGCATGCAGGTAACAGGATCTTTCTGAACAGAGCATAAAATACAAATAAGGCAGAACTGGGAACCCACACTAAAGGCTCACGTGGAGCATAAACACCGGCACGGAGCTGTTGGGCCAAATGGCCTGCTGCTGTCCTGTACATTCTATGTAATTTGTAACACTGCAATGACCAGAACCTACACGTTTGGAACAAAACTGATCAATTAGCCCTTTGAGCGTACTTATTTTAATGGATAATCCGTACAGTCATGGTCATTCCTAATTTAATTTATCTTCTGAGGGTAGAGAATAATCACAGGCAGAAGTGAAAGCTCAATTGGTAAAATCTGTGCGTGACTGAGCCATACACACCAGAAGGCTCCATACTGAATTCTCAGTCACTAATCAATTAGCTGATGACAATCAGGGTAGCAGTTGGGGCACAAACTCGCCTCAGCATCCCAAGGCTGCTGCTCCTCATTGCTATCCCGTGACTCGTGTGGATGTTGGACGAGATCAGGCTCAGCTTTGATGTCTTTCACTGTAAAATAGCCGACTGATATTTACAGTGTAAGAACACTGGAGGATTGCAAGGAATCTGGCACACTTTCCAGCAAGGGTCAGCACCTTCGGAAGAGGAAGAAAACTGAGGAATAAAGCAGAACAACACTGCTTTCTGGTGGCCCTATACCAATTTGATGTGCTTTCCAGAATCTGGACCAGCAAAAAGGCCACAAAATGATACAAATGTGTCAGCTTCTTTCTGTGTTTTTGTCTATTTTGTCAGCAATGACCATAATTCAGTCAGCAGGATGAGAAGGGGAGAAAGCTCCAGCTTTCTGAAAGCTTACTCCCCTTTGGGAATGTGACAACATTAAATGTGATGAGTCGATACAAACCATCATGATATTAGATTAAAAGAGGCACACAGTGTTGCCAAAAAGAGTAGTAAGGCTGAGGACTGGGAGAAATCAGCAAAGGATGACCAAGAAATTGATAAAGAGGGAGAAAATTGAATGTGACAGTAAACTAGCAAGAAATATAAAAACAGATTGTAAGAGCTTCTACAAGTATATAAAAAGGGAGAGGTTAGTGAAAGTAAATGTGGGTCCCTTAGAGGCAGAGATAGCAGAAATTATAATGCGGAATATGGAGAGACGTTAAACAAATATTTTGTATCTGCCTTCACAGTAGAAAACACAAAAAGCATAGTGGGGAACCAAGGGTCTAACGAGAGTGAGAAACTTAAAGTAATTAAGATTTGTAAAGAGAAAGTACTGGAGAAATTAATGGGACTAAAAGCCAACAAATCCCCTGGACCTGATGGCCTACATCTTAGGGTTTTAAAAGAGGTGGCTGCAGAGATAGTGGATGCATTGGTTTTGATCTTCCAGAATTCCCTAGATTCTAGAACGGTCCCCATGTATTGGAAGGTAGCAAATGTAACCCTGCTATTCAAGAAAAAAGGAAGAGAGAAAACAGGGAACTATAGACCAGTTCGCCTGACATCAGTAGAAGGGAAAATGCTAGAATCTATTAAGGATGTAGTAACAGGGCACTTAGAAAATCATAACCTGATTAGGCAGAGTCAACACGGTTTTATGAAAGGGAAATCGTGTTTGACCAATCTATTACTTTTTTGAGGGTGTAACTAGCAGGGTGGATAAAGGGGAACCAGTGGATGTAGTATATTTGGATTTTCAAAAGGCATTCGATAAGGTGCCACACAAGAGGTTGTTACACAAGATTAGGGCTCATGGGATTGGGGGTAATATATTAGCATGGATTGAGGATTGGTTAATGGACAGAAAACAGAGAGTAGGGATAAATGGGTCATTTTCGGGTTGGCAGGTTATAACTAGTGGGGTGCCGCAGGGATCAGTGCTTGGGCCTCAGCTGTTAATAATCTATTTCAATGACTTAGATGAAGGGACCGAGTGTAACGTATCCAAGTTTGCTGACGGTATAAAGCTAGGTGGGAAAGTAAGCTGTGAGGAGGACACAAAGAGGCTGCAAAGGGATACTGACAGGTTAATTGAGTGGGCGAGAAGGTGGCAGATGGAGCATAATGTGGGGAAATGTGAAATCATCCACTTTGGTAGGAAGTATAGAAAAGCAGCATATTTTTTAGAAGTTGAGAGACTAGGAAATGTTGTTAGTCAGAGGGATTTGGGTGTCCTTGTACAGAAATCACAGATAATTAACATGCAGGTACAGGAAGCAATTAGGAAAGAAAATGGTATGCTAGCCTTTAATGCAAGGGGTTGGAGTATAAGAGTAAGGAGGTCTTGCTGCAATTATATAGGGCTCTGGTAAGACCACACCTGGAGTACTGTGTACAGTTTTGGTCTCCTTACCTAAGGAAGAATACACTTGCTTTAGACGCAGCACAACGAAGGTTGACCAGATTGATTCCTGGGATGAGCGGATTGTCCTGTAAGGTGAGGTTGAGTAGAATGGGCCTATATTCTCTGGCGTTTAGAAGAATGAGAGGTGATCTCTTTGAATCGTATAAAATTCTTAGAGAGCTTGACAGGGTAAATGCTGAGAGGCTGTTTCCCCTGGGTACAGAGTCTAGAACTAGGGAGTGGTTTCAGTCTCAAGATAAGGGGTCGGCCATTTCTTCACTCAGAGGGTTGTGAATCTTTGGAATTCTCTACCCCAAAGGGCTTCAGTCATTGAGTATATTCAAGACTGAGATGGATAGATTTTTGGACACTAAGGGAATCAAGGGATTGGGGGATTGGGCAGGAAAGTGGAGTCGAGGTAGAAGATCATCCATGATCTTATTGAATGGCGGAGCAGGCTCGAGAGGCCGTATGGCCTACTACTGCTATTTTCTTATCACACTATCGCCAAACTCCACCATTATACTAAAGAGTGAACATTCAATAATATCCCTGCTAAAATCAAGGTTTAAGATCACATTTAATAGACTTTAAAACTCTGAAACCATCAACACACTTATAACCAGGCATATTTGCAGGATATTCTTCTCTGCCTCTCTCCTTTGACACTTATGAATACAATTTGACCCGACAAGCCAAAATGTTTCAACGCTCCTGTTGTAGTTTACAAAAACACTTCATTTTATGAATACTAAAACCAGGGGCAAGTAACGTATGGTTGACATCACCACTCATTGAGACATCCACATGGGAAAGTTTATCTCTTGTTAAAATATACACATCAGGTCTTGAAAGATGGGTGTTCAGAATCACTAGAGAGTAAAGCAGCCTCAAGTAAGGACTTGAATATATATGATCACAATATCATTAGGTTTAGAGCAGTTACGGAAAAAGACAATGAACAATCAAAGGTGAAGATCCTCAACTGGAAGAGGGCTAATTTCAGGGAGTTGAAAAGGGATCCGGCCCAGGTGGAATGGAAACAAAGATTATCAAGTTAAACATTAAATGAGCAACGGGAGGCCTTCAAGGAGGAGATAGTTCAGGTACAGACTAGACATATTCTCACGAGGGAAAAAGGAAAGGCACCCAAATCTCGAGCTCTCTGGATGACTAAAGAAACTGAGATTAAAATGAAACAGAAAAAGGAGGCTTATGATAAATGTAAGGTTCATAATACAGTAGAAAATCAAGCAGAATACAGAAAGTGCAGAGTAGTCTTTTATAAACGTATTAAGATTAAAAGGATAGTCAAAGGAAGAGTGGGGCCGATTAGAGTCAAAAAAGAAATCTTCTTGTGGAGGCAGAGGGCATGGCTGAGGTACTAAATGAGTACTTTGCATCTGTCTTCACAAAAGAAGAGGATCCTGTCATTATCAAAGTAAAGGAGGGGGTAGAGAAATTGGGCAGGATAAAAATAGTACTAAAAAAGTTGGCAGCGCTCAAAGGAGAGAAGTCACCCGGTCCAGATGGGATGCATCCTAGATTGCTGAAGGAAGTAAGGGTGGAAATGGCAGAGGCTCTAGCCACAATCTTTCAATCTTCTTTCGATATGGGAGTGATGCCAGAGGACATGGATGGTTGCAAATGTTACAACCCTGTTGAAAAAAGGGGAGAGGAATAAATCAGGTAACTACCGGCCAGTCAACCTAACGTTGGTGGTGGGCAAACTTCTAGAGACCATAATCTGGGGCAAAATTAATTGTCACTTGGAAGAACATGGGTTAATAAATTGACAGCCAACGTGGATTTGTGAAAGGCAAATTGTGTCCAACAAACTTGATTGAGTTCTTCGATGAAACAACGGAGCGTTCATGAGGTAGTACAGTTGATGCTGTGTAAATGGACTTTCAAAAGGCGTTCGATAAAGTGACGCATAATAGACTTGTTAGCATATCGAATCCCTGGGATTAAAAAGGGGCAGTGGCACCGAAATGAGCTAAGAGACAGAAAGTAGAGAGTAGTGCTAAACAGCTGTTTATCAGACTGAAGGGAAGTACACAACTGGTGCCCCCCAATATTAGACCACTGCATTTTCTGACATATATTAATGACCTGGGTATAGGGGGCATAATTTCAAAGTTTGCATGTGACAAGAAACGTAGAAGTGTAGCAAATAGTGAGGAGGATAGTTGCAGACTTCAGGAGAGCGCAGACAGACGGGTGAAATGGGCACACATATGGCAGGTGAAGTTTAATGCAGAGAAGTGTGAAGTGATGCATTTTGGTGGGAAGAATGAGAAGAGGCAATATAAACTAAATAGTACAATTTTAAAGGGGATACAGGAACATGGAGACCTGGGATGTATGTACACAAATCTTTGAAGGTGGCGGGACAAGTTAAGGAATTAAAAAAGCATAAGGGATCCTTAGCTTTATAAACAGAGGCATAGAGTACAAAAGCAAGGAAGTTGTGCTAAATGTTTATAAAGTACTGGTTAGGCCCCAGCTGGAGTATTGTGTACAATACACTTTAGGAAGGATGTCAAGGCCTTAGAGAGGGTGCAGAGGAGATTTACTAGAACGGTACCAGAGATGAGGGACATCAGTTATGTGGAGCAACTGGAGATGCTGAGATTTTTCTCCTGAGAGCAGAGAAAGTTAAGGGGAAATTTAATAGAGGTGTTCAATATAATGAAGGGTTTTGATAGGGTAAAGAAGGAGAAACTGTTTCCACTGATCAATAACCAGAGGACACAGATTTAAGGTAATTGGCAAAAGAATCAGGGTGAATGAGGAGAATTTTTTTTTTGTGCAGTGAGTTGTTATAATCTGGAATGCACTGGCTGAAAGGTTGGTGGAAGCAGATTCAATAGTAACTTTCAAAAGGGAATTGGATGTATACTTGAAAAGAAAAGATTTGCAGGGCAATGGGAAAGAGCAGGGGAGTGGGACTAATTGGACAGCTCTTTCAAAGAGCTGGCACAGGCATGATGGGCCAAATAGCCCCCCCTTCTGCGCTGTAAGATTCTGCAATACCTTATCGTGTCTTCCGGACAACCAATGAGTTACCTGTTATTAAGTAGATAAACACAGCAGCCAATTTGTGTACAGCAAGGTCCCATAAACAGCAAAGGAGACGCATGACCACTTAACTTGTTTTTGGTTGGGTTGGCTGAGGGAGGAATATTGGCTGGGACACTGGGAGACCTCTTTGAAATGTCACGGAAACTTTTAACTCCCATCAGAACTTTAACATAGCAGCTAAATGATGGAACCTCACAATGCAACAGTCCCTCAGTACTGCACTGAAGCGTTAGTGTACATTATATGCCAAAGTCCTGGAGTGCAGCTTGAACCTACATCCTTCTGACTCATAGACGAGAGCCATATCTGAGCCAAGTTGACACTTGAGGCACATTACTTTATATATCTTAAAATGAAAACTGAACTCCCCCAACTGTTCCACTGCATGTAATTGAGCTAAACAGCCCAAATTGTCTGAAAGTCAATTCCCAGTCTGTGCTTAGTTGGCTGATCTCAGCCAGGTCAGTACAAGGGTTAGCACTGAGCTCAGCTCCCCAGCATAGGCAGGGGGAAAAAGAAATAAAGTTAGCTGGGGCTCCCACCCCTGATCATTATCCAATAACACCTGCTGGAAAGTATGTGAGGACATTGGGCATAAACACAATGGGACTCATTTGTGATGACTTCCACATTTGAATAACCTATCAACGCTCACTAAGCTCACACATTAAATGATTATTTGAGAGAGATGTTGGAGTGCTGCCAGCGTCCATGGAAACATAACCCATCAAAAATCAACACCTTCAGGAAAGATGGGGAGGAAAAAATCTGAAAGATTCGGACCAAGAGGATAAGTCAAAATTTAACATAGGCAACACTACAAGTGTGAACACCAACACGCTGAGCAGTGTAACACAGGTCTCCACTTTGCAGAGTTCCCAAATTCAGCCACATTGTTTCTGGAAGTGGCAAACAGTAAACTGTGATTACTAGAGGGGAAAAAAGGTAAAATAAAAAAGTCAGACAAACACACACAGTCAACTTCAGTGGAATTTAGAAGAATGAGAGGTGATCTTATTGAAACATATAAGATCCTGAGGGGACTAGAAGGGGTAGATGCTGAGAGACTAGAACTAGGGGACACAGTTTAAAAATAAGGGGTCTCCCATTTAAGACAGAGATGAGGGAGAAATTTTTTCTCTCAGAGGGTCGTGAGTCTGTGGAACTCCCTTCCCCAGAGAGCGGCGGAGGCAGGGCCATTGAATATTTTTAAGGCTGAGTTAGATAGATTCCTGATTAACAAGGGAGTCAAAGGTTATAGCAGGTAGACGGGAAAGTAGGATTGAGGTCACAATCAGATCAGCCAAGATCTTATCAAATGGCAGAGCAGGCTCAAGGGGCCGAATGGCCTACTCCTGCTCTTAATTCGTATGTTCAGAGCAGCAATGACAAGAGGAACCCTGGGAGCAGATCACCACCCAAGCTAGTTGCTGTTGATGGGGCACAACACACAGGGATCCAAAGGGAGTAACTTAAAAGGAAGAGATCAATGGACTGGTCAGGTGGGCAGAAAACTGGCAAATGGAATTCAATCCCGAGGAAGTGTGAGGTAATGCATTTGGGGAGAGCAAACAAGGCAAGGGAATACACAATAAATGGGAGGATACTGAGAGGTGTAGAGGAACAAAGGGACCTTGGAGTGCATGTCCACTGATCCCTAAAGGTAGCAGTACTGGTAGGTAAGTGGTTAAGAACGCATACGAGATACTTTCCTTTATTAGCCAAGGCACAGAATGTAAGAGCAGGGAGGTAATGCTAGAACTGTATAAAACATTGGTTAGGCCACAGCTAGAGTACAGTTCTGGTCACCGCATTACAGGAAAGATGTGATTGCAGTAGAGAGGGTGCAGAGGAGATTTACGAGGATGTTGCCAGGGCTGGAGAATTTTAGCTATGAGGAAAGATCAGATAGGCTGGGGTTGTTTTCTTTGGAACAGAGGAGGCTGAGGGGAGATTTAATTGAGGTGTATAAAATTATGATGGGACCTATTTCTCTTAGCAGAGGGGTCAGTGACAAGATTTAAAGTGATTGGTAGATGGATTAGAGGGGAGCTGAGGAGAAATGTTTTCACCCAGAGGATGGTGGGGGTCTGGAACTCACTGCCTGAAAGGGTGGTAGAGGCAGAAACCCTCAACTCCTTTAAAAAGTACTTGGATGTGCACCTGAAGTGCCGTAACCCATAGGGCGACGGACCAAGTGCTGGAAAGTGGAATTAAGCTGGATAGCTCTTTTTGGCCGGCACGGACACGATGGGCCGAATGGCCTCCTTCTGTGCCATAACTTTCTATGATTAACAAGTGTTGCCTCAGAAAACCAGAATATGGAAACATGCACTAGATGCTCCCCCAGTAACTCCACATGTTTACACAGGTTAGGAAAGTCCCAGGATATATCCTCAGTCTCTACTCAATTAGCTAATCTCAGCCAGAGTGGTCTCAGCATCCTTGGGTCAGAAAGGGTAAAATAACAGAAAGAATGGCAACTTGAGCAAGGCACTCGTGCGACCATACCCAAGTCAATGCCATTAGGAAGGGGGAGAAAAACACCCTCTGGACATCAGCAGAGGTCGCAGCTGCTGGGGATTCAGCAGGGTCAGGAGGCATTGGTCAGATTTTACTCCACAGAGAAAGGAAGACATTCTCAAACACCAAATATAGGAGCAAGACAAAAATCATTTAACAAAATAAAACATCAGTTCTTCTTTGTAAATAAATGTAGGAATACATTTGTTTACCAAGGATACAATTTAATATCAGACACAGTACCACATGAAAGGCTGTTTCCTTCTCCAGTTACCCAGTTCCCTGTATTGTATTTGAATTAAATTTAAATAAACCATAAATTATGATGAGCAGGTTTGACCTTTGCACAGATCAGCAACAACACTGAAATGAATCCTAAACTCGCTGAAGCAAACTTTGCGTTTCACTTGCTTATTTTGTTTTAATTTCAGATCTCCTGCACTGGCAGTTTACCGTTCCCCTACTTTCTCACATTTGTTTGTACAGTTCTTTCCAGTGCCTTCTCACCCCCTAAGACATTCTTTTGTCTTTTTAATGCCTCACCATTACCCCACTGATGATCTTTTATGTCAAGTTTTCTATTAAACAGTGTGCAGGTCATTTAATCCATTAGCTCCCTCTCTGTGATTGGTGTATCTGTTGATTTTCTCCCCTCCCCCCCCTTTTCATGTTTACAACCTTACTAAAAAGCCCATTTATTATTCAGTTTTCAGTTTGGATGAAGGGTGCACACCCAAAGTGTTACTAACTTGCTTCTACCTTCACAGATGCTGACTGACCTGCTATGTATTTCCTGCGTTTTCTGTTTTTATTTATAGCTGCAAATAGTGACACCACAAGTCCTGGCCAGAACGGAGAGGATTGGATAATTCCCCCGACAACCACTACAATCAGTTAGAAGAGACTCTGTTTAAATAGACTGTTTGTTGAGTGGGCATTTTGCTGTAGTGCATTGTTTAAATGGACTCTGTTTGCTTTAAGTGACTGGAATTGATTTTACGCACATAATTTGTATCCTTCACTCTGCATTTTGTTGGAGAAATAATCCTGCTTTTATTGGGAGACTTTGCTATGGTTGTGGTCATGAGTTCTGTTTGCTGTAGTTCGTAGACTGTTCAAAGAGAGTCTGCTGGGTAAATAGACTGTTTGCTGTAGTGCACTGTTTAAATAGACTCTTGTAAACAATTTTACAACACCAAGTTATAGTCCAGCAATTTTATTTTAAATTCACAAGCTTTCGGAGACTTCCTCCTTCCTCAGGTAAATGTTCAGGAGCTCCTTGAAGCCTACGCATTTATACATATAGAACAATACATGGTGTTTACAGACTGCCCCTGCAACTGCCCGTTGCCAAGGCAATCACCGTGTTCAGACAGAGAGGTGTCACCTGCAGAACCCCCGAATACACATTCAACAAAAAAACAAACAGGGAAAAAAAACAGAGAAAAAAAACAGAGAGAGGCAGAAACATCCGGAAGGCAGAGAAAGCCAGCAAATGACCCATTATATTAAAAACAGATAACATTTGTTCGCTGGTGGGGTAACGTGTAGCGTGACATGAACCCAAGATCCCGGTTGAGGCCGTCCTCATGGGTGCGGAACTTGGCTATCAATTTCTGCTCGACAATTTTGCGTTGTCGTGTGTCTCGAAGGCCGCCTTGGAGTACGCTTACCCGAAGGTCGGTGGATGAATGTCCATGACTGCTGAAGTGTTCCCCGACTGGGAGGGAACCCTCCTGTTTGGCGATTGTTGCGCGGTGTCCGTTCATCCGTTGTCGCAGCGTCTGCATGGTCTCGCCAATGTACCTGTGACTCGGCCAACGTTGTCTACCTCATACGTTGCAGGAAAGGATGCCCCAGAGCATGGTACATTGGCGAGACCATGCAGACGCTGCGACAACGGATGAACGGACACCGCGCAACAATCGCCAAACAGGAGGGTTCCCTCCCAGTCGGGGAACACTTCAGCAGTCATGGACATTCATCCACCGACCTTCGGGTAAGTGTACTCCAAGGCGGCTTACGAGACACACGACAACGCAAAATCGTCGAGCAGAAATTGATAGCCAAGTTCCGCACCCATGAGGACGGCCTCAACCGGGATCTTGGGTTCATGTCACGCTACACGTTACCCCACCAGCGAACAAATGTTATCTGTTTTTAATATAATGGGTCATTTGCTGGCTTTCTCTGCCTTCCGGATGTTTCTGCCTCTCTCTGTTTTTTTTCTCTGTTTTTTTTCCCTGTTTGTTTTTTTGTTGAATGTGTATTCGGGGGTTCTGCAGGTGACACCTCTCTGTCTGAACACGGTGATTGCCTTGGCAACGGGCAGTTGCAGGGGCAGTCTGTAAACACCATGTATTGTTCTATATGTATAAATGCGTAGGCTTCAAGGAGCTCCTGAACATTTACCTGAGGAAGGAGGAAGTCTCCGAAAGCTTGTGAATTTAAAATAAAATTGCTGGACTATAACTTGGTGTTGTAAAATTGTTTACAATTGTCAACCCCAGTCCATCACCGGCATCTCCACATCATAAATAGACTCTGTTTGATGTAGTGCACTGTTTTAATAGACTCTGTTTGCTGTATTGCACTGTTTAAATAGACTCTGTTTGCTGTAGTGCACTGTTTTAATAGACTCTGTTTGCTGTAGTGCACCGTTTTAATAGACTCTGTTTGCTGAAGTGCACTGTTTAAACAGACTCTAATGCTGTAGTTGGTAGAGACTCTGTTTAAATAGCTTTGTACGCTATAAAATAGACTTGTAAGTCCTGCCATAAGCCCCGCCTCCAACTCAACGGCTGACACAGTGGTGTCATCACTTACTTTGTTTATTTATTTCAGATTTCTAGCATTTCTAACATTTTAATCTTTTTTGTTCTGATTCCGCTCAACAATTCCCCCCTCGTTGACACCTCGGTAGGTTATGGCATACCAACCAAGTGGCCATTATTTATGTGAACCTTGATAGTGTGGGGGAATGGGGGTATCAAAGCAGAGCCTCACCCTTTCTTTACTCAGTGTTGAAAGGTGGAACTCGCTACCACAAGGAGTTGTTGAGGTGAACAGCACAGATGCACTTAAGGGGAAACTAAGTAGATACACGAGGGAGAAAGGAATAAAAGGATATGCTGATATGGTGAGATGAAGTAAATAGAATGGAAGGAGGTTTGTGTGGAGCATAAACACTGGCACAGACCTGTTGGCCGAATGGCCTGTTTCTGAGCTGTAAATTCTACGTAATTCACCCGACATCCACAGCAGAGGTTACTAGACAGCTACCAGGGGTCAGTTTTGTCCTCATAAACCAAAAAGCACTCGAGCTAACTGTAACATACCTATCCTTGTTCTGGTTTGGATCAGCTATCACTGGGACTGAACCTGAAACCACAAGTCTGTATGGCTCAGCTACTCACTGGATAAACTCACAGCAGTCATGGGTCTAAACAGCACATTTCAAACATAAGGCTACGAACACTAAAATTAAGTGTAGAATTTATACATTTAAATTATGTGTATGTATGCAACCTCCTGGTCTCACTCCAATGATCATCTGGTTGTCTACCCGCAGGTAGCAACATTGCAAAATCCACGGCACATAACGTCATAACACTACAATGCACATGAAAACTGCTCTACACCAGCCAACGCATTTCTGAATCTCTCCCACGTGTCTCAAGCCAGTCGGCAGTTGTACAGTCAGATTACTGTCTGCACCAGCTCCTCTGAAGCTCACAAGCATTAATGTATTTTCATATCCGTCTATACAGTCCTATACTCTGCAGCACACAAGTACATAAGCAGTTGTGTTCAGAGTTACACAGAAAACAAGAACATCTAGTCGTGTGAGTAGCACAGCCTGGCCAGCACAAGGAAGATGCATTAAATAAGAGTCTCGGTCATGCTGGCCAGGTAAATATTACAGCAGCTTACGTCATCCCTTGACAATTACTATTTACAAAAACTTCATAAGTTGCACTGGCTTATAAATCACACCTCGATTTTCTCCCCTACTCTTGAAGGCTCTCATTCTAGTTAGGAACTATAGTTCCATGGGCATCAGACACCCTCTGATACTTTGCCTAACTGGCTAACGTCTGAACCAAGGGAGTGAGTATCAGCAGGCTTTCTGAGTGTGTGGGGGGAGGAGGGGCGGCTACCACAGCTGAGCCCAATCCTGTTCCCACCTGATGTCCACAGATGTGTACTTTCCAGAAGGGGTCACTGCACACAGTAATCAGGTCCAGACACACTGACAGATCTCCCTTTCCCGAGCTGAAGAGCACAGGGCCCAATTGTAGGATCCCAAGTGTGACTGCACAGACTGCAGATGAACCTTGAGATAACGTACGACTCAATTATATTCAAACTGCAGCCCTCCCACAACTCGAACATAAACACGGTGGTGCTACTGCCTCTGTCAACAAAGAGATCCGCCTTGAGAGGTTGTTCCTTCCTATGGCGCCAGAGACATTGCACCACCAGTAGCCAGCCGAAGGCACCAGGCACTGTACAACACAAGCATGTCTTCTACCCATGGATTATATTTTTACTTTGCTGGCCTGTACTGGAGTCTTCCCCCCACCCCGCCCCGCCATCAGGGGAGGTCTGCAGCACATGTGCAGTCATTTTAAAGTCACAATCTTAACTTCTGAGCTTCTGTAATTGCATGATCTTGTACACACTGTGGTCAGTGAGTAGAGTTTTACCCCACAATGTACAGGTGAAGAATTCACAGCAGCATTGGCTCATAGTGTAAGGGACCATTATTATATATAGTATGATATAGCTTCACCATTATATAACTGGTCCATTATTATATGGTTCTGTATAGCTTCATGATTATATAACTGGGCCATTATATGTGGTATCATATAGCCTAGTCAGTAAATATATAACTAGGCCATTCTATATAGTATGATATAGTTTGGCCATTATTAATATATACCGGGTCATTATATATAGTATGATTATAACCTGGCCATTATGGCAATATGTAACTGGACCATTATATATAATATATATGGTGTAATTTTATATATATGATATAGCCTATCCATTATATTCATATATAGCTGGGCCACTACATATATTATGATCATAGCCTGACCATTATATTTATAGCTGGCCCATTTTGTATAGTATGATATTGCTTTTCCATTACTATATTAATATATAGCTAGGGTATTATATGTAGTATGCTTGTCTCGCCTGGCCATTATATTAATATATAGCTAGGACATTATATATAGTATGCTTGTTTAGCCTGACTATTATATTAATATATAGTTGGGCCATTATAATATAGTATGCTTGTGTAGTCCAGCCAAATTAATATGTAACTGGGAATTTTTTGTAGTATGATATAGCTTGGCCATTATATTAATATATAGCTGAGCCATTATATATAGTATGCTTGTATAGCCTGCCCATTATGTTATTATCTGCCTGGCCATTATATTAATGTATAGGTGGACCATTATATTTAGTATTCTTGAATAGCCTGGTCATTATATTAAATATATAGCTGGGCCCTCTTATATAGTATGATATAGCTTGGCCAATATATTAATATATAAGTGGGCAACTATATATAGTATGCTTGAATAGCCTGGCCAGTAAGTTAATATATAGCCAGGTCATTTTATATAGTATGATATAGCCTGACCATTATATTAATATATAGCTGGACCATTATATACAGTACACCTGTATAGCCAAGCCATTATATTAATAGCTGGGCCATTACATATAGTATTATATAGCCTGGTCATCATCATATTAATATATAGCCTAACCATCATATATATAGCATGATATAGCCTGGCCATTATTATATCTTCACTCAGAGGATTGTGATTCTTTGGAATTCTCTACCCCAGAGGGCTGTGGATGCTGAGTCGTTGAGTATATTCAAGGCTGAGATAGATAGATTTTTGGACTCAAGGGATATGGAGATTGGGCAGGAAAGTGGAGTTGAGGTTGAAGATCAGCCATTATCTGATTGAATGGCAGAGCAGGGTCGAGGGGCCGTACGGCCTACTCCTGCTCCACTGACGTTAAGCTAACGGGTCTATAGTTCACGGGACTTGATCTATCTCCCTTATATATAGGAATAACATTAGCTGCCCACCAATCCTCTGGCACTATTCCCTTTCTAATGAATTTTTATATATATGCAATAGTGTCTCTGCTATCTCCTCCCTAACTTCTTTTAATATTCATGAATGCAATCCAAGGGTTTTATCTACGCTTGATTAGTTTATCAACTATCTTCCCCTTTCTATGTCTTAAATGTCTTTATATTCTTTTTGATCTCGTCTTCTAACGTCATGCCCACCTCGTTAGTCTCCCTGTTAAATACTGAAGCGAAGTAACTATTCAATATTTCTGCCATTTCGCTGTAATTACCTGTGAGTTTATCTTGTGTATCCCTTATTGGGTCTATCCCTGTTCTGATTTTTCTTTTGTTATTTATGTGTCTGTAGAATACTTTACTATTTCTTTTAATATTCCTTGATAATTTAATTTTGTAGTTTCTCTTTGCTTTCTTGGTGTTTTTTTTACTTCTTTCCTAACCTCTTTGTATTCCCTTTGGTCAGTCACTCCTTTATTGTCTATTTACTTAAGAGTATGCCTTTTTCTTTAGTTTCAATTTTACCCTTATCTCTTTATTCATCCATGGTGTTTCATTACTGGTTAGTTTGTTCTTGTACTTCGGATAAAATATAACCTGGCCATTATATTAATATATAGTTGAGCCATTATACATCATATGCTATAACCTGGCCATTATATGTAATTTCATAGAGCCTGGACATTATTATATTAATTTATAACTGAGCCATAATGTATAGTATGATATAGCCTGGGCACTGTTATATTAATATAGAACTGGGCCATTATATAAAGTATGATATAGCCTGGGCACTGTTATATTAATATAGAACTGGGCCATTATATAAAGTATGACATAGCCTGGGCACTATTATATTAATATAGAACTGGGGCATTATATAAAGTATGATATAGCCTGGACATTATTATATTAATTTATAACTGAGCCATAATGTATAGTATGATATAGCCTGGGCACTGTTATATTAATATAGAACTGGGCCATTATATAAAGTATGATATAGCCTGGGCACTATTATATTAATATAGAACTGGGCCATTATATAAAGTATGATATAGCCTGGGCACTATTATATTAATATAGAAATGGGCCATTATATAAAGTATGATATAGCCTGGGCACTATTATATTAATATAGAACTGGGGCATTATATAAAGTATGATATAGCCTGGGCACTATTATATTAATATAGAACTGGGCCATTATATAAAGTATGATATAGCCTGGGCACTATTATATTAATATAGAACTGGGGCATTATATAAAGTATGATATAGCCTGGGCACTATTATATTAATATAGAACTAGGGCATTATATAAAGTATGATATAGCCTGGGCACTATTATATTAATATAGAACTGGGGCATTATATAAAGTATGATATAGCCTGGGCACTGTTATATTAATATAGAACTGGGCCATTATATAAAGTATGATATAGCCTGGGCACTATTATATTAATATAGAACTGGGGCATTATATAAAGTATGATATAGCCTGGGCACTGTTATATTAATATAGAACTGGGCCATTATATAAAGTATGATATAGCCTGGGCACTATTATATTAATATAGAACTGGGCCATTATATAAAGTATGATATAGCCTGGGCACTGTTATATTAATATAGAACTGGGCCATTATATACAGTATGATATAGCCTGGGCACTATTATATTAATATAGAACTGGGGCATTATATAAAGTATGATATAGCCTGGGCACTGTTATATTAATATAGAACTGGGGCATTATATAAAGTATGATATAGCCTGGGCACTGTTATATTAATATAGAACTGGGCCATTATATAAAGTATGATATAGCCTGGGCACTATTATATTAATATAGAACTGGGCCATTATATAAAGTATGATATAGCCTGGGCACTATTATATTAATATAGAACTGGGGCATTATATAAAGTATGATATAGCCTGGGCACTATTATATTAATATAGAACTGGGGCATTATATAAAGTATGATATAGCCTGGGCACTGTTATATTAATATAGAACTGGGCCATTATATAAAGTATGATATAGCCTGGGCACTATTATATTAATATAGAACTGGGCCATTATATAAAGTATGATATAGCCTGGGCACTATTATATTAATATAGAACTGGGCCATTATATAAAGTATGATATAGCCTGGGCACTGTTATATTAATATAGAACTGGGCCATTATATAAAGTATGATATAGCCTGGGCACTATTATATTAATATAGAACTGGGCCATTATATAAAGTATGATATAGCCTGGGCACTATTATATTAATATAGAACTGGGGCATTATATAAAGTATGATATAGCCTGGGCACTATTATATTAATATAGAACTGGGGCATTATATAAAGTATGATATAGCCTGGGCACTATTATATTAATATAGAACTGGACCATTATATAAAGTATGATATAGCCTGGGCACTGTTATATTAATATAGAACTGGGCCATTATATAAAGTATGATATAGTCTGGGCACTGTTATATTAATATAGAACTGGGCCATTATATAAAGTATGATATAGTCTGGGCACTATTATATTAATATAGAACTGGGCCATTATATAAAGTATGATATAGCCTGGGCACTATTATATTAATATAGAACTGGGGCATTATATAAAGTATGATATAGTCTGGGCACTGTTATATTAATATAGAACTGGGCCATTATATAAAGTATGATATAGTCTGGGCACTGTTATATTAATATAGAACTGGGGCATTATATAAAGTATGATATAGTCTGGGCACTATTATATTAATATAGAACTGGGCCATTATATAAAGTATGATATAGTCTGGGCACTATTATATTAATATAGAACTGGGCCATTATATAAAGTATGATATAGTCTGGGCACTGTTATATTAATATAGAACTGGGCCATTATATACAGTATGATATAGTCTGGGCACTGTTATATTAATATAGAACTGGGGCATTATATAAAGTATGATATAGTCTGGGCACTATTATATTAATATAGAACTGGACCATTATATAAAGTATGATATAGTCTGGGCACTATTATATTAATATAGAACTGGGCCATTATATAAAGTATGATATAGTCTGGGCACTATTATATTAATATAGAACTGGACCATTATATAAAGTATGATATAGTCTGGGCACTATTATATTAATATAGAACTGGGGCATTATATAAAGTATGATATAGTCTGGGCACTGTTATATTAATATAGAACTGGGCCATTATATAAAGTATGATATAGTCTGGGCACTGTTATATTAATATAGAACTGGGCCATTATATAAAGTATGATATAGTCTGGGCACTATTATATTAATATAGAACTGGGCCATTATATAAAGTATGATATAGCCTGGGCACTGTTATATTAATATAGAACTGGGGCATTATATAAAGTATGATATAGCCTGGGCACTATTATATTAATATAGAACTGGGCCATTATATAAAGTATGATATAGCCTGGGCACTATTATATTAATATAGAACTGGGCCATTATATAAAGTATGATATAGTCTGGGCACTATTATATTAATATAGAACTGGGCCATTATATAAAGTATGATATAGCCTGGGCACTGTTATATTAATATAGAACTGGGCCATTATATAAAGTATGATATAGCCTGGGCACTATTATATTAATATAGAACTGGGCCATTATATAAAGTATGATATAGTCTGGGCACTATTATATTAATATAGAACTGGGCCATTATATAAAGTATGATATAGCCTGGGCACTATTATATTAATATAGAACTGGGCCATTATATAAAGTATGATATAGTCTGGGCACTATTATATTAATATAGAACTGGGGCATTATATAAAGTATGATATAGCCTGGGCACTGTTATATTAATATAGAACTGGGCCATTATATAAAGTATGATATAGTCTGGGCACTGTTATATTAATATAGAACTGGGCCATTATATAAAGTATGATATAGCCTGGGCACTGTTATATTAATATAGAACTGGGCCATTATATAAAGTATGATATAGCCTGGGCACTATTATATTAATATAGAACTGGGCCATTATATAAAGTATGATATAGTCTGGGCACTGTTATATTAATATAGAACTGGGCCATTATATAAAGTATGATATAGCCTGGGCACTGTTATATTAATATAGAACTGGGCCATTATATAAAGTATGATATAGCCTGGGCACTGTTATATTAATATAGAACTGGGCCATTATATAAAGTATGATATAGCCTGGGCACTATTATATTAATATAGAACTGGGCCATTATATAAAGTATGATATAGTCTGGGCACTATTATATTAATATAGAACTGGGCCATTATATAAAGTATGATATAGCCTGGGCACTGTTATATTAATATAGAACTGGGGCATTATATAAAGTATGATATAGTCTGGGCACTGTTATATTAATATAGAACTGGGCCATTATATAAAGTATGATATAGCCTGGGCACTATTATATTAATATAGAACTGGGCCATTATATAAAGTATGATATAGTCTGGGCACTGTTATATTAATATAGAACTGGGGCATTATATAAAGTATGATATAGTCTGGGCACTGTTATATTAATATAGAACTGGGCCATTATATAAAGTATGATATAGTCTGGGCACTGTTATATTAATATAGAACTGGGCCATTATATAAAGTATGATATAGTCTGGGCACTGTTATATTAATATAGAACTGGGGCATTATATAAAGTATGATATAGTCTGGGCACTGTTATATTAATATAGAACTGGGCCATTATATAAAGTATGATATAGTCTGGGCACTGTTATATTAATATAGAACTGGGGCATTATATACAGTATGATATAGCCTGGGCACTATTATATTAATATAGAACTGGGCCATTATATAAAGTATGATATAGTCTGGGCACTGTTATATTAATATAGAACTGGGCCATTATATAAAGTATGATATAGTCTGGGCACTGTTATATTAATATAGAACTGGGCCATTATATAAAGTATGATATAGTCTGGGCACTGTTATATTAATATAGAACTGGGCCATTATATAAAGTATGATATAGTCTGGGCACTGTTATATTAATATAGAACTGGGGCATTATATACAGTATGATATAGCCTGGGCACTGTTATATTAATATAGAACTGGGCCATTATATAAAGTATGATATAGTCTGGGCACTGTTATATTAATATAGAACTGGGCCATTATATAAAGTATGATATAGTCTGGGTACTGTTATATTAATATAGAACTGGGGCATTATATACAGTATGATATAGCCTGGGCACTGTTATATTAATATAGAACTGGGGCATTATATAAAGTATGATATAGTCTGGGCACTGTTATATTAATATAGAACTGGGGCATTATATACAGTATGATATAGCCTGGGCACTGTTATATTAATATAGAACTGGGCCATTATATAAAGTATGATATAGCCTGGGCACTGTTATATTAATATAGAACTGGGCCATTATATAAAGTATGATATAGTCTGGGCACTGTTATATTAATATAGAACTGGGCCATTATATAAAGTATGATATAGTCTGGGCACTGTTATATTAATATAGAACTGGGCCATTATATAAAGTATGATATAGTCTGGGCACTGTTATATTAATATAGAACTGGGGCATTATATACAGTATGATATAGCCTGGGCACTGTTATATTAATATAGAACTGGGGCATTATATACAGTATGATATAGCCTGGGCACTGTTATATTAATATAGAACTGGGGCATTATATAAAGTATGATATAGTCTGGGCACTGTTATATTAATATAGAACTGGGCCATTATATAAAGTATGATATAGTCTGGGCACTGTTATATTAATATAGAACTGGGGCATTATATAAAGTATGATATAGTCTGGGCACTGTTATATTAATATAGAACTGGGGCATTATATAAAGTATGATATAGTCTGGGCACTATTATATTAATATAGAACTGGGCCATTATATAAAGTATGATATAGTCTGGGCACTATTATATTAATATAGAACTGGGGCATTATATAAAGTATGATATAGTCTGGGCACTGTTATATTAATATAGAACTGGGGCATTATATAAAGTATGATATAGTCTGGGCACTGTTATATTAATATAGAACTGGGCCATTATATACAGTATGATATAGTCTGGGCACTGTTATATTAATATAGAACTGGGGCATTATATAAAGTATGATATAGCCTGGGCACTGTTATATTAATATAGAACTGGGCCATTATATAAAGTATGATATAGTCTGGGCACTATTATATTAATATAGAACTGGGGCATTATATAAAGTATGATATAGTCTGGGCACTGTTATATTAATATAGAACTGGGGCATTATATAAAGTATGATATAGCCTGGGCACTGTTATATTAATATAGAACTGGGCCATTATATACAGTATGATATAGTCTGGGCACTGTTATATTAATATAGAACTGGGCCATTATATAAAGTATGATATAGCCTGGGCACTGTTATATTAATATAGAACTGGGGCATTATATAAAGTATGATATAGCCTGGGCACTGTTATATTAATATAGAACTGGGCCATTATATACAGTATGATATAGTCTGGGCACTGTTATATTAATATAGAACTGGGGCATTATATAAAGTATGATATAGCCTGGGCACTGTTATATTAATATAGAACTGGGGCATTATATAAAGTATGATATAGTCTGGGCACTATTATATTAATATAGAACTGGGCCATTATATAAAGTATGATATAGTCTGGGCACTATTATATTAATATAGAACTGGGGCATTATATAAAGTATGATATAGTCTGGGCACTGTTATATTAATATAGAACTGGGGCATTATATAAAGTATGATATAGTCTGGGCACTGTTATATTAATATAGAACTGGGCCATTATATACAGTATGATATAGTCTGGGCACTGTTATATTAATATAGAACTGGGGCATTATATAAAGTATGATATAGCCTGGGCACTGTTATATTAATATAGAACTGGGCCATTATATAAAGTATGATATAGTCTGGGCACTATTATATTAATATAGAACTGGGGCATTATATAAAGTATGATATAGTCTGGGCACTGTTATATTAATATAGAACTGGGGCATTATATAAAGTATGATATAGCCTGGGCACTGTTATATTAATATAGAACTGGGCCATTATATACAGTATGATATAGTCTGGGCACTGTTATATTAATATAGAACTGGGCCATTATATAAAGTATGATATAGCCTGGGCACTGTTATATTAATATAGAACTGGGGCATTATATAAAGTATGATATAGTCTGGGCACTATTATATTAATATAGAACTGGGCCATTATTATTACTATAAATAACCGCAGAGAGGTAGGGGGTGTGGGGCTTTGATCAGCTGGGGGTTTGGGCCCCTCTCCAGGTACCAAGCAGCCCCCACTTCGTGCTGCGCAGCCCGCGGCCTGGACTCGGTCCCGCCTGGAGGATGCATGCAGTGTGATCCCGGCCCCAGACCCAGGTCCAGGCCCAGGCCCAGGGTCCAGGCCGCTCCGAATATGGCGGTAAAATTTCAAATGGGGCCGAGCGAGCGAGCGAACGGCCGCGGCCCGAGCACCGACAAATCGCGGCCACGGTGGGGGGGTGGGGGGGGGGCAACGGAAACACAGCGGCCGAAAGCCTGCGGCAGCCACGCCGCTGTCCCCGGGCCTAGCCGCGGCCCTCTCTCCCCGCCTCACGCTGCGCTTTACCTTAGGCTTCTCGTCCGCCATTGTGTCTTCTCGCCTGCGTCTCCTCGGCACAAAGAGAGAGGGAGCAGGAGAGAGGGGGGAGGGGAGCGCGCCGCCGTCACACAGGCACAGCGCGCGCGCGGGCGGGCGGGCGCATGCACGCCACACACACACACACACACACGGCGCAGCGCGCCCCCACCCGTGCGTGCGCGCGCCCGCGGCCCCGGCCCCGAGTTTTGATTGGGAGGCTGGCCAGCCCGCGAGGCGGGAATAACGGTTAGGGGGGGGGCGGGGCCGGGCTGGCGCGCGCTCTCGCTGTGCGGGGGGGGGAGTGACACGTGACGGCCGGCGGGGATTACGTCAGTGGCGGGGAGAGTGCGCTGAGCTGCCGAAGGGACAAAGACCTGGGCCTCGACCTTTCTCCACAGATGCTGCCTGACGTGCTGAGTATTTCCAGCATTTCCTGCTTGTAATGTTTTTTTTCCCCTTTCACTTGGCCTCCATTGAGCCTTCGAGGTTAACCAGATCTACCAGCAACACCCAGTCCTCAGCATCATAGGAAAGGGAGGAGGCCATTCAGCCCCTCGAGTCTGCTCCGCCATTCAGTGAGATCATGGCTGATCCGTGACCTGACTCCATATCCCCGCCTTAGCCCCATATCCCTATATCCCCATATCCCTTGATTTCCCCCCCGCCCCAACAAAAGATGAGCCTGGAGCAGCAGCCAGCACCCGGCCCAAATTGCTGTGATTCACCAGAGAGCCTCAGCAGCGAGTGGAGGATTCAGAGCCGAGCCCACTCCTGGTCTGAGCTGTCTGGACAAAGCCAGCTGTCACCGGGTGACGATCTGGAATGCCGACTTGGCTGGCTGTTTTCTTTTGCCGCTCCGCCTGCTCCAGGTGCACTGAGGGCGATTGCAGCATTTCTTACTGATGATCAGGCTGAGACTGGGGATTGACTCTGGCACCACTGAATTAACTCGATGATGTGGAGATGCCGGTGATGGACTGGGGTTGACAATTGTAAACAATTTTACAACACCAAGTTATAGTCCAGCAATTTTATTTTAAATTCACAAGCTTTTATTTTAAATTCACAAAATTCACAAGGAAAAAATCTCCGAAAGCTTGTGAATTTAAAATAAAATTGCTGGACTATAACTTGGTGTTGTAAAATTGTTTACAATTAACTCGATGAGCCACTGGGGACCAGGTCCATCTCAGACTGCCCAGAATTGGACACAAATTGACAAGGAATTACCAAAATAAGGGGGTAATTGCCTGGTGCAGGGGGTTAGACACTGGTCTTTCAGCCCTAGGAAATGGGTTCGAATCCAGCCCAGGCTTGTCAAAAACTTAAACTTATTATTACTTATTATATACAATGCATTAACTCCAAACACTTATTTCAGACAAGTAAGAATTTATTAAGAAAACTTGTATACAAGGGAAGCGTGCCCTAAACAATGGTCAGGGCTACGTCTTCGCTGAGCTCAAGAAACAGTTCACATTTATACAGTTAATTAGCAACGCCCACCTGTCGTAGAATATGGGCGTACACGTACATTCTTTATTGGTTCAGGTAGTTAGTCAATCAAAATAGGGAACCCACCCTCTGGTTCCTCATGACTGCCTTGTGATGTTGGACACAAGCCTGGGAAAGTATTTTTCCTTAAGAAACAGTCTTTTTTATCAGTCGGTCTGTACCTAGTCTCAAGGCTATAATGGTCATTCATTTCTGTTAGTCAGACAGTTATCAGCATAAGAGAACTTTAATTAAACAATAGTGCTTCTGTATGTCTTTGGTGAGAAACTAAAATATAAGCTTTCTATTGTATTCAGCTGGTCAGTTAATATGGTCAAATATCCATCATGCATTTCTTCATTTATGGTTTAGGTGTATTAAAAAGTTAATATAGTCAGGTATCTCTTTATGCATTTCCACAGGCTGACAGCATGAAAGTCTGCTCTGCGCGTTGGCGGTACACTGAATGAAATCAATCCCAACAGCCTCATCCCAGCTCCTGGTAGATATAGGCCCGGAGCACAAAACTCCAAATTTGGCACTAAACTATGGTGGTACAGGAGAAGAGTTTCTCCGAGTTTGAGGCCGCGACACCATGTTGCCCCAGACTTGGGAGGGCCTGGTGCGCAAAATGGAAACTCTTACATGTCCCACCAATGGAAACTCATCACACGGGCGCAGTGGGGCAGAACCACATGGTTAGGGCAGTCATAGAATCACAGAATGATACAGCACTGAAGGAAGCCATTCGGCCCATCATGCCTGTGCGGGCTCTGTGAAAGAGCTTTCCAATTAGTCCCATTCCCTTGCTCTTTCCCCATCGTCCTGCAAATTTTTACCTTTCAGCTTGAGCACGGAGATTGGGAAAGACAGAGAATAAATCTCTAACAGAGTGAAGCACTAACAGAGTGAGGACTTTTAACTGGGAATTTGGTGAGTGTGGGAATTCAGTGCAGAGGGGAAAGGAGGTGCTAAATGATTTAAACCAAGGAACCAGAGGATAATTCAAGGCATTACCATTGCCGAATCCCCCACCATTAACATCCTGGGGTCACCATTGACCAGAAACTTAACTGGACCAGCCACATAAATACTGTGGCTACAAGAGCAGTTCAGAGGCTGGGTATTCTGCAGCGAGTGACTCACCTCCTGACTCCCCAAAGCCTTTCCACCATCTACAAGGCACAAGTCAGGAGTGTGATGGAATACTCTCCACTTGCCTTGATGAGTGCAGCTCCAACAACACTCAAGCTCGACACCATCCAGGACAAAGCAGCCCGCTTGATTGGCACCCCATCCACCACCCTAAACATTCACTCCCTTCACCACCGGCGCACAGTGGCTGCAGTGTGTAACATCCACAGGATGCACTGCAGCAACTCGCCAAGGCTTCTTCGGCAGCACCTCCCAAACCCGCGACCTCTACCACCTAGAAGGACAAGAGCAGCAGGCACATGGGAACAACACCACCTGCACGTTCCCCTCCAAGTCACACACCATCCCGACTTGGAAATATATCGCCGTTCCTTCATCGTCGCTGGGTCAAAATCCTGGAACTCCCTTCCTAACAGCACTGTGGGAGAACCTTCACCACATGGACTGCAGCGGTTCAAGAAGGCGGCTCACCACCACCTTCTCAAGGGCAATTAGGGATGGGCAATAAATGCTGGCCTTGCCAGCGACGCCCACATCCCATGAACGAGTAAAAAAAATAATCAATTAACTTTGAAAACTTTTTTTAAAAATGAAGTGTAAAAAAAGACTCAGACAAAGACTGAGTGAAGCTTAAAGGGAGCCACGAGGAATCAAAAATCAAGAAAATGTCAGAAAGTCACGTCACAAGACAAGGAGGAGCACCAAGGGTAAGTCAGTCAGTATTTAGTTCATTAGTTAGTGTTTCAGTGGTTAGTGTCTTTAGCGGTTAGTGTCTTTAGCGGTTAGTGTTTCAGTGGTTAGTGTTTCAGTGGTTAGTGACTTTAGCGGTTAGTGTCTTTAACAGTTAGTGTTTCAGTGGTTAGTGACTTTAGCGGTTAGTGTTTCAGTGGATAGTGACTTTAGCGGTTAGTGACTTTAGCGGTTAGTGACTTTAGCGGTTAGTGTTTCAGTGTTTAGATAAACCGTGAAGGGCCTTAAAGCTAAACAAGCTAAGCTGTTAGCTAACCTGGCAGGACAGCTGGGGCCTGTCCCATGCACATCCTGTGCCATGTGGGAATTCCATGTGTCCTGGAAAACAACGTGTGCAGGAAGTGCCGCCCGCTGCTCGAGCTCAGAGTTTCTGAGCTGGAGGGACGGCTGGCGTCACGACAGCGCATACAGGAAGCTGAGAGTTTCACGGATAGCAGTTTTCAGGAGGTGGTCTCTCCGCAGCTACAGAGAGGTCAGGCGGTGAGGAACATAGGACCAGGAGTAGGCCATTTAGCCCTCCTGCCATTCAATGAGATCATGGCTGACCTGTGACCTAACTCCATATACCCGCCTTAGCCCCATATCCCTAAATACCTTCGATTAACAAAAATCTATCAATCTCAGATTTAAAATTAACAATTGAGCTAGCGTCAACTGCCGTTTGCGGAAGAGAATTTCAAACTTCAACTTTGCGTGTAGAAATGTTTCTTAACTTCACTCCTGGAAAGTCCTGGCTCTAATTTTTAGGCTATGTCCCCTAGTCCTAGACTCCCCAACCAGCGGAAATAGTTTCTCTCTATCTACCCTATCAGTTCCCCTTAATATCTTGAAAACTTCAATCAAATCACCCCTTAATCTTCTAAATTCCAGGAAATACAACCCTAGTTTGTGTAATCTCTCCTCGTAATTTAACCCTTAGAGTCCAGGTATCATTCTAGTAAATTACTCTGCACTCCCTCCAAGGCCAATATATCCTTCCTAAGGTGCGGTGCCCAGAACTGAACACAGTACTCCAGGTGTGGTCTAATCAGGGCTTTGTGTAGCTGCAGCATAACTTCTACCCCCTTGTATTCTAGTCCTCTAGATATAAAGGCCAGCATTCCATTAGCCTTTTTGATTATTTTCCGTTCCTGTCCATAACATTTTAATAATCTATGTACATGGACCCCTAAGTCTCTTTGGACCTCCACTGTTTCGAGCTTTTCACCATTTAGAAAGTACTCAGGTCTATCTCTTTTAGCCACAGTTTTGCCCATTGACTTAATCTATTAATATCTCTCTGTAATTTTATGCTTCCATCTACACTGCTTACAATGCTGCCTATCTTTGTGTCATCAGCAAACTAGGATATGTGGTTCTCTATCCCGTCATCTAAGTCGTTAATAAATACAGTGAATAGTTGAGGCCCCAACACAGATCCCTGTGGGACACCACTAGTCACATCCTGTCAATTTGAGTACCTGCCCATTATCCCTACTCTCTGTCTCCTGCCGCTCAGCCAATTTCTTAAGCGGTTAGTGTTTCTTGCTAGGTATGACTCCAGCCACTGGAGAGTTTTCCCCCTGATTCCCATTGACTTCAATTTTACTAGGGCTCCTTGGTGCCACACTCGGTCAAATGCTGCCTTGATGTCAAGGGCAGTCACTCTCACCTCACCTCTGGAATTCAGCTCTTTTGTCCATGTTTGGACCAAGGCTGTAATGAGGTCTGGAGCCGAGTGGTCCTGGCGGAACCCAAACTGAGCATCGGTGAGCAGGTTATTGTTGAGTAAGTGCCGCCTGATAGCACTGTCGACGACACCTTCCATCACTTTGCTGATGATTGAGAGTAGACTGATAGGGCGGTAATTGGCCGGATTGGATTTGTCCTGCTTTTTGTGGACAGGACATACCTGGGCAATTTTCCACATTGTTGGGTAGATGCCAGTGTTGTAGCTGTACTGGAACAGCTTGGCTAGAGGCGCAGCTAGTTCTGGAGCACAAGTCTTCAGCACTACAGCTGGGATGTTGTCGGGGCCCATAGCCTTTGCTGTATCCAGTGCACTCAGCCGTTTCTTGATATCATGTGGAGTGAATTGAACTGGCCGAAGACTGGCTTCCGTGATGGTGGGGATATCGGGAGGAGGCCGAGATGGATCATCCACTCGGCACTTCTGTCTGAAGATGGTTGCAAACGCTTCAGCCTTGTCTTTTGCACTCACGTGCTGGACTCCGCCATCATTGAGGATGGGGATGTTTGCAGAGCCTCCTCCTCCCGTTAGTTGTTTAATTGTCCACCACCATTCACGACTGGATGTGGCAGGTCTGCAGAGCTTTGATCTGATCCGTTGGTTGTGGAATCGCTTAGCTCTGTCTATAGCATGTTGCTTCCGCTGTTTAGCATGCATGTAGTCCTGAGTTGTAGCTTCACCAGATTGGCACCTCATTTTTAGGTACGCCTGGTGCAGCTCCTGGCATGCTCTTCTACACTCCTCATTGAACCAGGGTTGATCCCCTGGCTTGTTGGTAATGGTAGAGTGAGGAATATGCCAGGCCATGAGGTTACAGATTGTGCTGGAATACAATTCTGCTGCTGCTGATGGCCCAGTTTTGAGCTGCTAGATCTGTTCTGAATCTATCCCATTTAGCACGGTGGTAGTGCCACACAACACGTTGGCTGGTGTCCTCAGTGTGAAAACGGGACTTCATCTCCACGAGGACTGTGCGGTGGTCACTCCTACCAATACTGTCATGGACAGATGCATTTGCGACAGGTAGATTGGTGAGGACGAGGTCAAGTAAGTTTTTCCCTCGTGTTGGTTCTCTCACCACCTGCCGCAGGCCCAGTCTAGCAGCTATGTCCTTCAGGACTCGGCCAGCTCGGTCAGTAGTGGTGCTACCGAGCCACTCTTGGTGATGGACATTGAAGTCCCCTACCCAGAGTACATTTTGTGCCCTTGCTACCCTCAGTGCTTCCTCCATGTGATGCTCAACATGGAGGAGGACTGATTCACCAGCTGAGGGAGTACGGTAGGTGGTAATCAGCAGGAGGTTTCCTTGCCCATGTTTGACCTCATGCCATGAGATTTCATGGGGTCCAGAGTCAATGTTGAGGATTCCGAGGGCCACTCCCTCCTGACTGTATTTCACTGTACAGCCACCTCTGGTGGGTCTGTCCTGCCGGTGGGACAGGACATACCCAGGGATGGTGATGGAAGAGTCTGGGACGTTGGCTGAAAGGTATGATTCTGTGAGTATGGCTATGTCAGGCTGTTGCTTGACTAGTCTGTGGGACAGCTCTCCCAATTTTGGCACAAGTCCCCAGATGTTAGTAAGGAGGACCTTGCAGGGTCGACTGGGCTTGGTGTTTTGCCGTTGTCGCGTCCGGTGCCTAGTGGTCCGATGCCGGGTGGTCCGTCCGGTTTTATTCTTATTATGACTTTTCGTAGTGAGATTTTACAACTGAGTGGCTTGCTAGGCCATTTCAGAGGGCAATTAAGAATCAACCACATTGCTGTGGGTCTGGAGTGACATATAGGCCAGACCGGGTAAGGGCAGCAGGCTTCCTTCCCTAAAGGGCAGCAGTGAACCAGATGGGTTTTTACGACAATCCGTTAGTTTCATGGCCACCATTACTGATACTAGTATTTTAATTCCAGATTTTATTTAATTAATTGAATTTAATTAATTAATTGAATTTAAATTCACTAGCTGCCGTGGCAGGATTTGAACTCATGACTCTGGATTTTAGTCCAGGCCTCTATGCTAACCACTATGCTACCGTACCCACTCTATTGTTACTTGTAGACTCTAGTAATTTCCCGACAACAAATGTTAGGCGAACTAGTCTATAATTCCCTGGTTTGCCTCTCACCTTTCTTAAATAGTGGGGTGACATGTGCAATTTTCCAATCTAAAGGGATGGTTCCTGAATCAAGAGAACTCTGAAAGACTGACATGAAAACCCAGAATACTAACTGGCTGCTTTTCCTTAAATACCTCCTCAGGATTCTGTTGTGAATTGTCAGCTGTGCGTTCCAAGCTCACATTTTTATATTTGGCAATGTACAGCAGTGCGAGTTTCTTACAGCTACAATAATTTTCTTATTTATTTATTTGAGAGTAGATGTGAGGGAATTAGAGTTGAAAAGGCTGCTGTGGACACCAAGTGTACTGTGTACGTGAGGGACGCAGTGTAAAGTTAAGGGTGTCAAAGGAAAATAGGAATTTTAGGTAAAAATTTTTCGGTACGAGGAGATGGAATCATGGAACAGGTTACGAGCAGGGATGATGGGACAGAGCCAAGGCAGGGTTCAAAGAAGAGCAGGGTGGATTTCTTGGATAGGGGCGACAGGGTTATGGATTCCAGAACCACAGTAAGGGTAGGTCAGATGGTCTTCTGTAGTGTTTAACTAGAAGAAGATAGTACCTTGGTTACATCAAATTATAATTCGCTGATCTTATAGTTTCTGAATTTTTTTTCTTAAACAGTGAGTCTGTTTGGAACTGATTTCGAGGAGTTGCTGTGCCTGAAGGTGGAACAGAGGTGATAATTGGAATATCAAGATGTGGCGTGAATGCTGATACCCATGTGTTGTTAATTCAGTTCCTTCACTTTCACCCAGTCAGCATTTTGAGAATCCTTGATATGAGAGTTTAAACATAAATATTCACAAACTCAGCATAAAAACAAAAAGGATGTTCCTCTCCTGCATGTCAATTCGGGGACACTGCTCCATGAAACCAGTGGCCTCACTGGGACACTGCTCCATGAAACCAGTGGCCTCACTGGGACACTGCTCCATGAAACCAGTGGCCTCACTGGGACACTGCTCCATAGAACCAGTGGCCTCACTGGGACACTGCTCCATGAAACCAGTGGCCTCACTGGGACACTGCTCCATGAAACCAGTGGCCTCACTGGGACACTGCTCCATGAAACCAGTGGCCTCACTGGGACACTGCTCCATGAAACCAGTGGCCTCACTGGGACACTGCTCCATGAAACCAGTGGCCTCACTGGGACACTGCTCCATAGAACCAGTGGCCTCACTGGGACACTGCTTCATAGAACCAGTGGCCTCACTCGGACACTGCTGCATGAAACCAGTGGCCTCACAGAGACACTTTACATAGCAACAGTCTCCCCACTTGGGCACCCTCCATTTTGCCAGTTCCTTCACTGGGGTATCGCTCCACAGTGCCAGTCTTCTGGTACCTCGCTCGTATGAAGTCTGACAGTGAGAGCCAACAGGCTATTTAACCTTGCAGGATATCACAGCCAAGCCCGATTCTGTCCACACATACAGACTTCTATTATGGACTGAAAGAGGAGCAGGAACCATGGCCAACTTTCCCCTTGATAACCAAGGGCATTGTGGCCAATTATAACGCCTGCAGCACAGCCCGCATGAGATCAACTGATTCAACACAGCACATTGAACCTGCGGCCTTCCTGCTCAGAGATGGTTATATTTTTATTGTCAATGAGATGATGACAGTGAGGCCTTCTCTTTTCAGATCCATTTCCCTGTTCATCCCTCACTGTGACTGAATGCTACTTTATGGTAAAGAGTGAAGGCAGAGCAGGCTTGAGGGGCCGTATAGCCCACTCCTGCTCCTATTTCTTACGATCTTATGCGAAGAAACTGACATTGGAAACATTTCTACTAATACAGGACTGTCCCAAAAAAGGTTGGGTTATTTCCCCTGATGGCTGTTTATGAAGGTGACGTGTATTTGAGCCATACAGATCAAAAAGTTCCAGTCTGTCTGATCTCAGCTGAGGTGGCAGCTGGCGTTCCTATTTATCATCACTCTCCAGTTACCCACTTTGGGTGGCGACAGAGGTGAAGCTGGGTGGGATGTCCCCCTGTACTCAATGTCAGGCTTAGAGCGTGACGATTGCCAATGACACCAAACCCAAGCAGATCTCAACACCTTCAGGGTGGAGGAGAGCAGAAACGCGGAAATATTTGGCAAAAAATAAAATGTAAAAGCAGGATTATTGGAAACGTGTGCCGTGGAGAAGGATGGATACCATGGCAACAATAAGTGACACTTACAATCTCAGAAATCATCAAGGAGGATCCCCAAACCACGTTCTTGTATTCCCAATCTTTCCAGCAAATCTCGTGACTCAGCAGAACCGCAGAGGAGTGTAATCTGTCACACTGAGAGTCGTGAGCAAGCACGGGTAATTGGGAATTTTCATGGATATAGTGGAATTCTTGAAAGAGATATACTTGATGCTAAAAGAAGGAAATGTTTACTGGGTGCAAATGTGTCAGCCCGTGTAATGGACAGTATGCCTGAAAAACTGCAAAATCTGACCCTGAAGAACAGCCCTTACTATTAGCCTACACCGTGTGAAAATGCCCAGCTCCGTGAGTTTGTACCTTGGGCTGTGGGTATACCCGACATTCCTGCACTTTATTGGAGGGAAAAAACATAAATACTCGAAACCTGAAGTGGGCAATTCAAATCTGGTGACAATTTCGGGGGACTGAGGGCCGCCCGGGAAAGTCTTCAACATCAAAAAAATCATTGCATTCATATAATCTCACAGCACAGAACGTGCCTGTGCTGGCTCTGTGAAAGAGCGAGCCAAATAGTCCCACTCCCCGGCTCTTTCCCCGTAGCCCTGAAATTGTTTCTCCTTCAAGTATTAATCGAATTCCCTTTTGAAAGTTATTATTGAATCTGCTTCCACCACCCTTTCAGGCAGTGAATTCCAGATCAGAACTACTCACCGCGTAAAAACATTTCTCCTCATCCCCCTCGGCTCTTTTGCCAATTTCCTTAAATCAGTGCCCTCTGGTTACCGACCCTTCTGCCAGTGTTGATCTAGTTAATTTTTAAGCACTTTTATACTTGAAAATCCAAAAGTCACTTTATTAATTCTTAACAGTGGCTCTTCCTGATGGAGGCACCCCCCTAACCCCGATTCACAGACTCACAGTACCCCATCCATCTCCCCACCCTCACACACACTGTACCCCATCCCACACCGCACCCTCACACACACTGTACCCCATCCCACACCGCACCCTCACACACACTGTACCCCATCCCACACCGCACCCTCTCACACACTGTACCCCATCCCACACCGCACCCTCACACACACACTGTACCCCATCCCACACCGCACCCTCACACACACACTGTACCCCATCCCACACCGCACCCTCTCTCACACACTGTACCCCATCCCACACCGCACCCTCTCTCACACACTGTACCCCATCCCACACCGCACCCTCTCTCACACACACTGTACCCCATCCCACACCGCACCCTCACACACACACACTGTACCCCATCCCACACCGCACCCTCACACACACACACTGTACCCCATCCCACACCGCACCCTCACACACACACTGTACCCCATCCCACACCGCACCCTCTCACACACTGTACCCCATCCCACACCGCACCCTCTCTCACACACACTGTACCCCATCCCACACCGCACCCTCACACACACACTGTACCCCATCCCACACCGCACCCTCTCACACACACTGTACCCCATCCCACACCGCACCCTCACACACACACTGTACCCCATCCCACTCCGCACCCTCTCACACACTGTACCCCATCCCACACCGCACCCTCACACACACACACTGTACCCCATCCCACACCGCACCCTCTCACACACACACTGTACCCCATCCCACACCGCACCCTCTCACACACACACTGTACCCCATCCCACACCGCACCCTCTCACACACACACTGTACCCCATCCCACACCGCACCCTCACACACACACACTGTACCCCATCCCACACCGCACCCTCTCACACACACACTGTACCCCATCCCACACCGCACCCTCTCACACACACTGTACCCCATCCCACACCGCACCCTCACACACACACTGTACCCCATCCAACTCCCCACCCTCACACACACACACTGTACCCCATCCCACACCGCACCCTCACACACACACACTGTACCCCATCCCACACCGCACCCTCTCTCACACACACTGTACCCCATCCCACACCGCACCCTCTCACACACACACTGTACCCCATCCCACACCGCACCCTCACACACACACACTGTACCCCATCCCACACCGCACCCTCTCACACACACTGTACCCCATCCCACACCGCACCCTCTCACACACACTGTACCCCATCCCACACCGCACCCTCACACACACACTGTACCCCATCCCACTCCCCACCCTCTCACACACACACTGTACCCCATCCCACACCGCACCCTCTCACACACACACTGTACCCCATCCCACACCGCACCCTCACACACACACACTGTACCCCATCCCACACCGCACCCTCTCACACACACACTGTACCCCATCCCACACCGCACCCTCTCACACACACTGTACCCCATCCCACACCGCACCCTCACACACACACTGTGCCCCATCCCACACCGCACCCTCACACACACACTGTGCCCCATCCCACACCGCACCCTCTCACACACACACACTGTACCCCATCCCACACCGCACCCTCACACACACACTGTACCCCATCCCACTCCCCACCCTCTCACACACACTGTACCCCATCCCACACCGCACCCTCACACACACACTGTACCCCATCCCACTCCCCACCCTCTCACACACACTGTACCCCATCCCACACCGCACCCTCACACACACACACTGTACCCCATCCCACACCGCACCCTCTCACACACACACTGTACCCCATCCCACACCGCACCCTCACACACACACTGTACCCCATCCCACTCCCCACCCTCTCACACACACTGTACCCCATCCCACACCGCACCCTCACACACACACTGTACCCCATCCCACTCCCCACCCTCTCACACACACTGTACCCCATCCCACACCGCACCCTCACACACACACACTGTACCCCATCCCACACCGCACCCTTTCACACACACACTGTACCCCATCCCACACCGCACCCTCACACACACACACTGTACCCCATCCCACTCCCCACCCTCACACACACACTGTACCCCATCCCACACCGCACCCTCTCACACACACACTGTACCCCATCCCACACCGCACCCTCTCACACACACACTGTACCCCATCCCACTCCCCACCCTCTCACACACACTGTACCCCATCCCACACCGCACCCTCTCACACACACACTGTACCCCATCCCACACCGCACCCTCACACACACACTGTACCCCATCCCACACCGCACCCTTTCACACACACACTGTACCCCATCCCACACCGCACCCTCACACACACACTGTACCCCATCCCACACCGCACCCTCACACACACACACTGTACCCCATCCCACTCCCCACCCTCACACACACACTGTACCCCATCCCACACCGCACCCTCTCACACACACTGTACCCCATCCCACACCGCACCCTCACACACACACTGTACCCCATCCCACACCGCACCCTCTCACACACACTGTACCCCATCCCACACCGCACCCTCACACACACACTGTACCCCATCCCACTCCGCACCCTCTCACACACACACTGTACCCCATCCCACACCGCACCCTCACACACACACTGTACCCCATCCCACTCCGCACCCTCTCACACACACACTGTACCCCATCCCACACCGCACCCTCTCACACACACTGTACCCCATCCCACACCGCACCCTCACACACACACTGTACCCCATCCCACTCCGCACCCTCACACACACACTGTACCCCATCCCACACCGCACCCTCTCACACACACACTGTACCCCATCCCACACCGCACCCTCTCACACACACTGTACCCCATCCCACACCGCACCCTCTCACACACACTGTACCCCATCCCACTCCGCACCCTCTCACACACACACTGTACCCCATCCCACACCGCACCCTCTCACACACACTGTACCCCATCCCACTCCGCACCCTCTCACACACACACTGTACCCCATCCCACACCGCACCCTCTCACACACACTGTACCCCATCCCACACCGCACCCTCTCACACACACTGTACCCCATCCCACACCGCACCCGCTCACACACACTGTACCCCATCCCACACCGCACCCTCACACACACACTGTACCCCATCCCACACCGCACCCTCTCACACACACTGTACCCCATCCCACACCGCACCCGCTCACACACACTGTACCCCATCCCACACCGCACCCTCACACACACACTGTACCCCATCCCACACCGCACCCTCTCACACACACTGTACCCCATCCCACACCGCACCCGCTCACACACACTGTACCCCATCCCACACCGCACCCTCACACACACACTGTACCCCATCCCACACCGCACCCTCTCACACACACTGTACCCCATCCCACTCCGCACCCTCTCACACACACACTGTACCCCATCCCACACCGCACCCTCACACACACACTGTGCCCCATCCCACACCGCACCCTCACACACACACTGTACCCCATCCCACACCGCACCCTCTCACACACACACTGTACCCCATCCCACACCGCACCCTCTCACACACACACTGTACCCCATCCCACACCGCACCCTCACACACACACTGTACCCCATCCCACACCGCACCCTCTCACACACACACTGTACCCCATCCCACACCGCACCCTCTCACACACACACTGTACCCCATCCCACACCGCACCCTCTCACACACACACTGTACCCCATCCCACACCGCACCCTCACACACACACTGTACCCCATCCCACTCCCCACCCTCTCACACACACACTGTACCCCATCCCACACCGCACCCTCACACACACACTGTACCCCATCCCACACCGCACCCTCTCACACACACACTGTACCCCATCCCACACCGCACCCTCTCACACACACTGTACCCCATCCCACACCGCACCCTCTCACACACACACTGTACCCCATCCAACTCCCCACCCTCTCACACACACACACTGTACCCCATCCCACACCGCACCCTCTCACACACACACTGTACCCCATCCCACACCGCACCCTCACACACACACACTGTACCCCATCCCACACCGCACCCTCTCACACACACACTGTACCCCATCCCACACCGCACCCTCACACACACTGTACCCCATCCCACACCGCACCCTCTCTCACACACACTGTACCCCATCCCACACCGCACCCTCTCACACACACACTGTACCCCATCCCACACCGCACCCTCTCTCACACACACTGTACCCCATCCCACACCGCACCCTCTCTCACACACACTGTACCCCATCCCACACCGCACCCTCTCTCACACACACTGTACCCCATCCCACACCGCACCCTCACACACACTGTACCCCATCCCACACCGCACCCTCTCACACACACACTGTACCCCATCCCACACCGCACCCTCACACACACACACTGTACCCCATCCCACACCGCACCCTCTCACACACACACTGTACCCCATCCCACACCGCACCCTCACACACACTGTACCCCATCCCACACCGCACCCTCTCACACACACACTGTACCCCATCCCACACCGCACCCTCACACACACACACTGTACCCCATCCCACACCGCACCCTCTCACACACACACTGTACCCCATCCCACACCGCACCCTCACACACACACTGTACCCCATCCCACACCGCACCCTCACACACACACTGTACCCCATCCCACACCGCACCCTCACACACACACTGTACCCCATCCCACACCGCACCCTCACACACACACTGTACCCCATCCCACACCGCACCCTCACACACACACACTGTACCCCATCCCACACCGCACCCTCTCACACACACACTGTACCCCATCCCACACCGCACCCTCTCACACACACACTGTACCCCATCCCACACCGCACCCTCACACACACACACTGTACCCCATCCCACACCGCACCCTCACACACACACACTGTACCCCATCCCACACCGCACCCTCACACACACTGTACCCCATCCCACACCGCACCCTTTCACACACACTGTACCCCATCCCACACCGCACCCTCACACACACTGTACCCCATCCCACACCGCACCCTCTCACACACACACTGTACCCCATCCCACACCGCACCCTCACACACACACACTGTACCCCATCCCACACCGCACCCTCACACACACTGTACCCCATCCCACACCGCACCCTCACACACACTGTACCCCATCCCACACCGCACCCTTTCACACACACACTGTACCCCATCCCACACCGCACCCTCACACACACACTGTACCCCATCCCACACCGCACCCTCACACACACACACTGTACCCCATCCCACACCGCACCCTCACACACACTGTACCCCATCCCACACCGCACCCTCTCACACACACACTGTACCCCATCCCACACCGCACCCTCACACACACTGTACCCCATCCCACACCGCACCCTCACACACACACACTGTACCCCATCCCACACCGCACCCTCACACACACACACTGTACCCCATCCCACACCGCACCCTCTCACACACACACTGTACCCCATCCCACACCGCACCCTCTCACACACACACTGTACCCCATCCCACACCGCACCCTCTCACACACACTGTACCCCATCCCACACCGCACCCTCACACACACACACTGTACCCCATCCCACACCGCACCCTCTCACACACACTGTACCCCATCCCACACCGCACCCTCACACACACACTGTACCCCATCCCACACCGCACCCTCACACACACACACTGTACCCCATCCCACACCGCACCCTCTCACACACACTGTACCCCATCCCACACCGCACCCTCACACACACACTGTACCCCATCCCACACCGCACCCTCTCACACACACACTGTACCCCATCCAACTCCCCACCCTCTCACACACACACTGTACCCCATCCAACTCCCCACCCTCTCACACACACACTGTACCCCATCCAACTCCCCACCCTCACACACACACTGTACCCCATCCAACTCCCCACCCTCTCACACACACACTGTACCCCATCCAACTCCCCACCCTCACACACACACTGTACCCCATCCAACTCCCCACCCTTTCACACACACACTGTACCCCATCCATCTCCCCACCCTCACACACAGACACTGTACCCCATCCATCTCCCCACCCTCTCACACACACACTGTACCCCATCCCACACCGCACCCTCACACACACACACTGTACCCCATCCCACACCGCACCCTCACACACACACACTGTACCCCATCCCACACCGCACCCTCTCACACACACACTGTACCCCATCCCACACCGCACCCTCACACACACACACTGTACCCCATCCCACACCGCACCCTCACACACACACACTGTACCGCATCCATCTCCCCACCCTCTCACACACACACTGTACCCCATCCCACACCGCACCCTCTCACACACACACTGTACCGCATCCATCTCCCCACCCTCTCACACACACACTGTACCCCATCCAACTCCCCACCCTCTCACACAGACACTGTACCCCATCCATCTCCCCACCCTCTCACACACACACTGTACCCCATCCAACTCCCCACCCTCACACACACACACACTGTACCCCATCCAACTCCCCACCCTCTCACACACACACTGTACCCCATCCAACTCCCCACCCTCTCACACACACACTGTACCCCATCCAACTCCCCACCCTCTCACACACACACTGTACCCCATCCAACTCCCCACCCTCTCACACACACACTGTACCCCATCCAACTCCCCACCTTCTCACACACACACACTGTACCCCATCCAACTCCCCACCTTCTCACACACACACACTGTACCCCATCCAACTCCCCACTCTTTCACACACACACTGTACCCCATCCAACTCCCCACCCTCTCACACACACACTGTACCCCATCCAACTCCCCACCCTCACACACACACACACACTGTACCCCATCCAACTCCCCACCCTCTCACACACACTGTACCCCATCCATCTCCCCACTCTTTCACACACACACTGTACCCCATCCAACTCCCCACCCTCACACACACACTGTACCCCATCCAACTCCCCACCCTCACACACACACTGCACCCCATCCAACTCCCCACCCTCTCACACACACACTGTACCCCATCCAACTCCCCACCCTTTCACTGAGACAGTGTACCCCATCCAACTCCCCACCCCCAATTCACAGACACATTGTACCTCATCCAACTCCCCACCCCCAGTTCACAGAGACACTGTACCCATCCAACTCCCCACCCCCAGTTCACAGAGACACTGTACCCCATCCAACTCCCCACCCTCTCACAGAGACACTGTAACCCATCCAACTCCCCACCCTTTCACTTAGACATTGAACCCCATCCAATTCCCCACACTTTCGCAGAGACGCTGCTCCATGGAACCAGTGGCCTCACAGAGACACTTTACATAGCACCAGTCTCCCCACTTGGGCACCCTCCATTTTGCCATTTCCTTCACTGGGGTATCGCTCCACAGTGCCAGTCTTCTGGTACCTCGCTCGTATGAAGTCTGGCAGTGAGAGCCAACAGGCTATTTAACCTTGCAGGATATCACAGCCAAGCCCGACTCTGTCCACACATACAGACTTCTATTATGGACTGAAAAAGGAGCAGGAACCATGGCCAATTTTACCCTCGATAACCAAGGGCATTGTGGCCAATTATAACGCCTGCAGCACAGCCCGCATGAGATCAACTGATTCAACACAGACACTGTACCCCATCCAACTCCCCAAACCTTTCCAGATACTGTACCCCATCCAACTCCCCACCCTTTCACACACACACTGTACCCCATCCAACTCCCCACCCTCTCACACAGACACTGTACCCCATCCAACTCCCCACCCTTTCACTGAGACACTGTACCCCATCCAATTCCCCACCCTTTCACTGAGACACTGTACCCCATCCAACTCCCCACCCCCAGTTCACAGAGACACTGTACCCCATCCAACTCCCCACCCCCAGTTCACAGAGACACTGTACCCCATCCAACTCCCCACACTTTTAGACTGACACTGTACCCCATCCAACTCCCCACCCCCAGTTTACAGAGACACTGTACCCCATCCAACTCTCCACCCTTTCACACAGACTGTACCCCATCCAACTCTCCACCCTTTCACACACACACTGTACCCCATCCAACTCCCCACCCTCTCACAGAGACACTGTACCCCATCCAACTCCCCACCCCCAGTTCACAGAGACACTGTACCCCATCCAACTCCCCACCCCCAGTTCACAGAGACACTGTACCCCATCCAACTCTCCACCCTTTCACACACACACTGTACCCCATCCAACTCCCCACCCCCAGTTCACAGAGACACTGTACCCCATCCAACTCCCCACCCCCAGTTCACAGAGACACTGTACCCCATCCAACTCTCCACCCTTTCACACACACACTGTACCCCATCCAACTCTCCACCCTTTCACACACACTGTACCCCATCCAACTCCCCACCCTTTCACACACACACTGTACCCCATCCAACTCTCCACCCCCAGTTCACACACACACTGTACCCCATCCAACTCCCCACCCTTTCACACACACACTGTACCCCATCCAACTCTCCACCCCCAGTTCACACACACACTGTACCCCATCCAACTCCCCACCCTTTCACACACACACTGTACCCCATCCAACTCCCCACCCTCACACACACACACTGTACCCCATCCAACTCTCCACCCTTTCACACAGACTGTACCCCATCCAACTCTCCACCCTTTCACACACACACTGTACCCCATCCAACTCCCCACCCTTTCACACACACACTGTACCCCATCCAACTCCCCACCCTCTCACAGAGACACTGTACCCCATCCAACTCCCCACCCCCAGTTCACGGAGACACTGTACCCCATCCAACTCCCCACCCCCAGTTCACAGAGACACTGTACCCCATCCAACTCCCCACCCTCTCACAGAGACACTGTACCCCATCCAACTCCCCACCCTTTCACACACACACTGTACCCCATCCAACTCCCCACCCTCTCACGGAGACACTGTACCCCATCCAACTCCCCACCCCCAGTTCACAGAGACACTGTACCCCATCCAACTCCCCACCCTCTCACAGAGACACTGTACCCCATCCAACTCCCCACCCCCAGTTCACAGAGACACTGTACCCCATCCAACTCCCCACCCTCTCACGGAGACACTGTACCCCATCCAACTCCCCACCCCCAGTTCACAGAGACACTGTACCCCATCCAACTCCCCACCCCCAGTTCACTTAGACACTGTACCCCATCCAACTCCCCACCCCCAGTTCACAGAGACACTGTACCCCATCCAACTCCCCACCCCCAGTTCACAGAGACACTGTACCCCATCCAACTCCCCACCCCCAGTTCACAGAGACACTGTACCCCATCCAACTCCCCACCCCCAGTTCACAGAAACACTGTACCCCATCCAACTCCCCACCCCCAGTTTACAGAGACACTGTACCCCATCCAACTCCCCACCCTCTCACAGAGACACTGTACCCCATCCAACTCCCCACCCTTTCCCACAGAGACACTGTACCCCATCCAACTCCCCACCCCCAGTTCACAGAGACACTGTACCTCATCCAACTCCCCACCCCCAGTTCACAGAGACACTGTACCCCATCCAACTCCCCACCCCCAGTTCACAGAGACACTGTACCCCATCGAACTCCCCACCCCCAGTTCACAGAGACACTGTACCCCATCCAACTCCCCACCCCCAATTCACGGAGACACTCTACCTCATCCAACTCCCCACCCCCAGTTCACAGAGACACTGTACCTCATCCAACTCCCCACCCCCAGTTCACAGAGACACTGTACCCCATCCAACTCCCCACCCCCAATTCACGGAGACACTGTACCTCATCCAACTCCCCACCCCCAGTTCACAGAGACACTGTACCTCATCCAACTCCCCACCCCCAGTTCACAGAGACACTGGACCCCATCGAACTCCCCACCCCCAGTTCACAGAGACACTGTACCCCATCCAACTCCCCACCCTTTCACTTAGACATTGAACCCCATCCAATTCCCCACACTTTCGCAGAGACGCTGCTCCATGAAACCAGTGGCCTCACAGAGACACTTTACATAGCACCAGTCTCCCCACTTGGGCACCCTCCATTTTGCCATTTCCTTCACTGGGGTATCGCTCCACAGTGCCAGTCTTCTGGTACCTCGCTCGTATGAAGTCTGGCAGTGAGAGCCAACAGGCTATTTAACCTTGCAGGATATCACAGCCAAGCCCGACTCTGTCCACACATACAGACTTCTATTATGGACTGAAAAAGGAGCAGGAACCATGGCCAATTTTACCCTCGATAACCAAGGGCATTGTGGCCAATTATAACGCCTGCAGCACAGCCCGCATGAGATCAACTGATTCAACACAGACACTGTACCCCATCCAACTCCCCAAACCTTTCCAGATACTGTACCCCATCCAACTCCCCACCCTTGCAAAGTCACACTGTACTCCATCAATCACCACAAGCTTTCACACACACACTGTACCCCATCCAACTCCCCACCCTTTCACACACACACTGTACCCCATCCAACTCCCCACCCTTTCACAAATTGCACCCCATCAAACTCCCCACCCTTTTACAGAGACACTGTACCCATGATCAGCCATGATCGTATTGAATGGCGGAGCAGGCTCGAAGGGCCGAATGGCCTACTTCTGCTCCTATTTTCTATGTTTCTATGTTTACCCCATCCAACTCCCCACCCTTTCACACAGACACTGTACCCCATCCAACTCCCCACCCTCTCACACAGACACTGTACCCCATCCAACTCCCCACCCTCTCACACACACACTGTACCCCATCCAACTCCCCACCCTTTCACACAGACACTGTACCCCATCCAACTCCCCACCCTCTCACACACACACTGTACCCCATCCAACTCCCCACCCTTTCACACAGACACTGTACCCCATCCAACTCCCCACCCTCTCACACACACACTGTACCCCATCCAACTCCCCACCCTTTCACACACACACTGTACCCCATCCACCTCCCCACCCTTTCACACACACACTGTACCCCATCCAACTCCCCACCCTCTCACACACACACTGTACCCCATCCAACTCCCCACCCTTTCACACACACACTGTACCCCATCCAACTCCCCACCCTCTCACACACACACACTGTACCCCATCCAACTCCCCACCCTTTGACACAAACACTTTCTCCTCCAATCATCTTAGTTTATAATTACTTGCTTCCCTCTCTATCCCTCTTAATTCAACCTGACATTCTTTCCCCCTCCAACTCCTTCAGTTGAGGCTGTCACTCCCCCTTTCCATTGGTGGGGTTAACCCTCACTACGTCCTCTCAGTTAATGCTGGCACTCTCCTTGCCCAATCCAAAGCATTGATCCCCATTGCTCCGATAAAGCACTGCCCTCGGCTTCTGTCGCCTTCTCTTTGCCCTCGTTACCATCCATATACCCTTACCCCTCTTCACTACCATTTATTTCCCCCTTCCCATATTACCATCCATTTCTCTTTTCTCTCTCTCCTTGATGCTGTTCAATTCTCTCTTATCTCTCCCTTTATTGCCATCCATTTCTTTCATCCCTTTATTGCCATCCATTACTGACTTCCTTTTCCCCATTATCAATATCCATTACCCCTTCGTTGTCTCCTTCATTGCCATTCATTCCCCATTCCTTCTCTCCTTAGTGTTACTGCCATTTGAGTGTTGCCGCAAACTGTGGATGGAAACTTCTGTTTGTGAGAGAATTCCCATCGACATTACACAGTGGCCGTAATCACTTCCATTAGGAGTAAGGCTCTTGTAGGAGCAGCACTCGAGGGGAGAGGGAGCCAGTGAGCACTGATTTTTGTTTGCAAACACTGACAAACCAAGCATGCCCCAAAATGCTGATGTCAACGTGGAACTCTGATGGTTGCCATGTATGAAGCTAAACTGCCATCACAAGCTTGCCCACCCGGTCAGAAGAAGAGATGCTTGCCCATAAAGAACAATTGCTCTCTTAATGAAATTCCAGTCCTCTACCACCAGATTTAATGGGCCTTGTCAATGTGAGTCCCACACTCTGTAAACATAGTTATTGGGCCCTGTCGATGGGAGTCCCACACTCTGTAACTTAATTTACTGGGTCCTGTCAATAGGAGCCCCACACTCTGTAACTGTAGTTACGGGGCCCCTTGGTTGGGTTCCCACATTATAGAATCTTACAAAGATATGGCACAGAAGGAGGCCATTCAGCCCTTGGTTTCCGTGCCAGCCAAAAAACAGCTATCCAGCTTAATCCCACTTTCCAGCACTTGGTCCGTAGCCCTGCAGGTTACAGCACTTCAAGTGCACATCCAAGTACTTTTTAAATGAGTTGACGGTTTCTGCCTCTACCACCCTCTCAGGCAGTGAGTTCCAGACCCCCATCACCCTCTGGGTGAAAAAATTTCTCCTCAGCTCCCCTCTAATCCATCTATCAATCACTTTAAATCTATGCCCCCTCGTCACTGACCCCGCTAAGGGAAATAGGTCCTCCCTATCCACTCTATCTAGTCCTGTCAAAATTTTATACATCTCAATTAAATCTCCCCTCAGCCTCCTTTGTTCCAAAGAAAACAACCCCAGCCTATCCATTCTTTTCCCATAGCTAAAATTCTCCAGCCCTGGCAACATCCTTGTAAATCTCCTCTGTACCCTCTCCAGTGCAATCACATTATTACTGTAATGTGGGTGACCAGACCTATACGCAGTACTCAAGCTGTGGCCTAACCAGTGTTTTATACAGTTCTAGCATAACCTCCCTGCTCTTATAAAGCATGCCTTGGCTAATAAAGGGAAGTATCCCGTATGCTTTTTTAACCACCTTATCTACCTGTCCTGCTCCCTTCAGGGATCTGTGGACATGCACTCCAAGATCCCTTTGTTCCTCGACACCTCTCAGTATCTTCCCATTTATTGTCTATCCCCTTGCCTTGTTTGCTCTCCCCAAATGCATCACCTCACACTTCTCTGGATTGAATTCCATTTGCCACTTTTCTGCCGACCTGACCGGTCCATTGATATCTTCCTGCAGTCTACAGCTTTCCTCCTCACTATCAACCACACGGCCAATTTTTGTATCATCTGCAAACTTATTGATCAAGCCCCCGACATTTAAGTCCAAATTATTAATAAATACTACAAATACCACCTAGTACTGAGCCTTGCAGTCGTAAAAACACCCGTCGACCATTACCCTTTGCTTCCTGCCACTGAGCCAATTTTGGATCCAATTTGCCACTTTTGCTTGGATCCCATGAGCTTTTACTTTTTTGACCAGTCTGCCATGTGGGACCTTGTCAAAAGCCTTGCTAAAATCCATGCAGACTGCATCAAATGCACTACCCTCATCGACCCTCCTTGTTACCTCCTCAAAAAATTCAATCAAGTCAGTCAGACACAACCTTCCCGTAACAAATCCATGCTGACCATCCTTGATTAGTCCGTGCCTTTCTAAATGACGGTTTATCCTGTCCCTCAGAATTGATTCCAATAATTTGCCCACCACCGAGGTTAGACTGACTGGCCTGTAATTACTCAGTGTATCCCTCTCTCCCTTTTTAAACAATGGTACAGCGTTAGCAGTCCTCCAATCCTCCGGCACCACGCCTGTATCCAGAGCCTCCGCTATTTCCTCCCTTGCTTCTTTTAAAAGCCTGGGATACATTTCATCCGGGCCTGGCAATTTATCCACTTTCAAAGATGCTAAACCAAAGATACTTCCTCTCTCACTATGTTTATCCCATCCAATATTTCACACTCCTCCTCCTTAACTACAATCTCTGCATCGTCCCCCTCTTTTGTGAAGACAGACGCAAAGTATTCATTAAGAACCAGACCCACATCTTCCGCCTCCACACATAGGTTACCTTTTTGGTCTCCAATAGGCCCTACTCTTTCCTTAGTTATCCTCTTGCTCTTCGTGTATTTATAAAACATTTTTGTGTTTTCCGTGATTCTATTTGCCAGTATTTTTTCATGCTCTCTCTTTTCCTAATTTCCTTTTTAATTTCATTCCTCGAGGCTTTCTGTAGTATTGTGTTCTCGGTGTCTGACATAAGCTTTCCCTTATTGCCTTATCTTACCCTGTTTGCTCCTTGTCATCCAGGGGGCTCTAGATTTGGCAGTCCCACCCTTTCTCTTTGTGGGAACATGTTTACTCTCAACCCCTTGAATCTCCCCCTTGAATGTCTCCCACTGCTCTGACACTGATTTACCTTCAAGTAGCTGTTTCCAGTCCACTTTTGCTAAATCACTTCTCAGCTTTGTAAAATTGGCCTTTCCCCAATTGAGAACTTTTACTCCAGTTCTATCTTTGTCCTTTTCCATAACTATGCTAAATCTAACTGAATTATGATCACTACCACCAAAATGCTCTCCCACTGATACTCCTTCTACCTGCCCAGCTTCATTCCCCAAAACTAAATCCAGAACCTCCCCTTCTCTTGTTGGGCTTGCTACGTACTGGCTAAAAAAAGTTCTCCTGAATGCAATTTAAGAATTCTGCACCCTCTATACCCTTCACACTGTTTGTATCCCAGTTAATATTAGGGTAGTTGAAATCCCCTTCTATTACTGCCCGACTGTTTTTGCACTTCTCAGAAATTTGCCGAGATATTTGTTCTTCTATCTCCCTCTGACTGGGAGTCGATAGTACACTCCCAGCAGTGTGACTGCCCCTTTTTTTGTTCTTCAGCTCAACCCATATGACCTCATTTGATGATCCTTCTAACATGTCATCCCTCCTCACAGCTGTAATTGTTTTTTTAACAAATATTGCCACAACCCCCTCCTTTTTTATCCCCCTCTCTATCTCTTCTGAAAACCCTGTAACCAGGAACGTTGAGCTGCCATTTCTGCCCCTGTTTAAGCCATGTTTTTGTAATAGCTAAAATATTGTGCCCTAAGCTCATCTGCCTTATTCACGATACCACTTGCAATGAGGTCTATACCATTAAGCACTGCCAAAAGTCCTTTGTTGTTTATTTTCTAACCTTTGTTTCCTCTGCCTTCCAAACTCACTCACTAATTTTCTGCCTTCCATTTCCAGGTTTGCTGATCTCTCTTCTGAATCTATGCTCAGTTTCCCATCCCCCTGCCAAACTAGTTTAAACCCTCCCCCACAGCACGAGCAAACCTCCCCGCGAAGATATTGGTCCCGGCCCTGTTGAGGGGCAACCCGTCTGGTGTGTACAGGTCCCACCTCCCCCAGAACCGCTCCCACTGCCCCAGGAATCTAAAGCCCTCCCTCCTGCACCATCTCTCCAGCCACGCATTCATCTGCTCTATCCTCCTACTTCTATACTCACTAGCGTGTGGCACTGGGAGTAATCCGGAGATTACTACCATTGAGGCTTATTAATCTCTTTCCTAACTCCTTAAAATCTGCCTGCAGGACCTTATCCCTCCTTCTACCAATGTTGTGGGTACTGATATGCACCACGTCCTCTGGCTGTTCACCCTCCACATCCACAATGTTCTACAGCCGCTCGGTGACATCTTTGGCCCTGGCACTAGGGAGCCAACATACCATCCTGGAATCACGTCTGCAGCCGCAGAAAAGCCTGTCTGCTCCCCTAATTACAAAATCCCCGATCACTATCGCTCTCCTGACCTTTCTCCGCCTCCCCAGGACAGTTGAGCCACTCATGGTGCTCTGGTGTTGATTCTGGCTGCACTCCCCCGAGGAACCCTCTCCCTCACCAGTCTTCAAAACAAAATACTGGTGAGAGAGTGAGATGCCCTCAGGGGACTCCTGCACGACCTGTCTGGTCCTCCTTGTCTGTCTGGCGGTCACCCGGTCCCTCTCTGCCTGCACTCTCTTAAGCTGAGGGGTGACCACCTGCTGAAATGTGCTATCTACAAAACTCTCAGCCTCGCGGATGCACTGTAGTGACGCGAGCCGCTGCTCAAGCTCCGAAACCCAGAGCTTGAGCTCCTCCAGCTGTCGACATTTCCTGCACCTGTGGTTGTCCAGGACACGGGAAGTATCCTTGGGTTCCCACATGGCACAGGATGTGTATTCAACAGGACTGAGGTGCCCTGCCATGCCTCGATTTATTATATTATTAACTGAACTGAACAAAACTAAACTTAAAAACTTAGATTTTGTATCTCAATTCACTGGGTCCGATGGATTGGAGTCCCACACTCTGTAACTGTAATTGCTGGGCCCTGTCGAAGGGAGTCCCACACTCTGCAACTACAGCTACTGCGCCCTGTCGATGGGAGTCCCACACTCTGTAACTATAGTTACTGGGCCCTGTCGATGGGAGTCCCACACTCTGTAACGACAGTTAGTGGGCCCTGTCGATGGGAGTCCCGCACTCTGTAACTATAGTTACTGGGCCCTGTCGATGGGAGTCCCACACTCTGTAACTACAGTCACTGGGCCCTGTCGATGGGAGTCCCGCACTCTGTAACTACAGTTACTGGGCCCTGTCGATGGGAGTCCCACACTCTGTAACTACAGTTACTGGGCCCTGTCGATGGGAGTCCCACACTCTGTAACTACAGTCACTGGGCCCTGTCGATGGGAGTCCCTCACTCTGTAACTATAGTTACTGGGCCCTGTCGATGGGAGTCCCACACTCTGTAACTACAGTTACTGGGCCCTGTCGATGGGAGTCCCACACTCTGTAACTACAGTCACTGGGCCCTGTCGATGGGAGTCCCGCACTCTGTAACTATAGTCACTGGGCCCTGTCGATGGGAGTCCCGCACTCTGTAACTATAGTTACTGGGCCCTGTCGATGGGAGTCCCGCACTCTGTAACTATAGTTACTGGGCCCTGTCGATGGGAGTCCCGCACTCTGTAACTATAGTTACTGGGCCCTGTCGATGGGAGTCCCGCACTCTGTAACTATAGTTACTGGGCCCTGTCGATGGGAGTCCCGCACTCTGTAACTATAGTTACTGGGCCCTGTCGATGGGAGTCCCGCACTCTGTAACTATAGTTACTGGGCCCTGTCGATGGGAGTCCCGCACTCTGTAACTATAGTTACTGGGCCCTGTCGATGGGAGTCCCGCACTCTAACTATAGTTACTGGGCCCTGTCGATGGGAGTCCCGCACTCTGTAACTATAGTTACTGGGCCCTGTCGATGGGAGTCCCGCACTCTGTAACTATAGTTACTGGGCCCTGTCGATGGGAGTCCCGCACTCTGTAACTATAGTTACTGGGCCCTGTCGATGGGAGTCCCACACTCTGTAACTATAGTTACTGGGCCCTGTCGATGGGAGTCCCGCACTCTGTAACTATAGTTACTGGGCCCTGTCGATGGGAGTCCCTCACTCTGTAACTATAGTTACTGGGCCCTGTCGATGGGAGTCCCACACTCTGTAACTATAGTTACTGGGCCCTGTCGATGGGAGTCCCACACTCTGTAACTATAGTTACTGGGCCCTGTCGATGGGAGTCCCACACACTGTAACTATAGTTACTGGGCCCTGTCGATGGGAGTCCCACACTCTGTAACTATAGTTACTGGGCCCTGTCGATGGGAGTCCCACACTCTGTAACTATAGTTACTGGGCCCTGTCGATGGGAGTCCCGCACTCTGTAACTATAGTTACTGGGCCCTGTCGATGGGAGTCCCGCACTCTGTAACTACAGTTACTGGGCCCTGTCGATGGGAGTCCCGCACTCTGTAACTATAGTTACTGGGCCCTGTCGATGGGAGTCCCACACTCTGTAACTACAGTTACTGGGCCCTGTCGATGGGAGTCCCGCACTCTGTAACTATAGTTACTGGGCCCTGTCGATGGGAGTCCCACACTCTGTAACTACAGTTACTGGGCCCTGTCGATGGGAGTCCCGCACTCTGTAACTATAGTTACTGGGCCCTGTCGATGGGAGTCCCGCACTCTGTAACTACAGTCACTGGGCCCTGTCGATGGGAGTCCCACACTCTGTAACTATAGTTACTGGGCCCTGTCGATGGGAGTCCCACACTCTGTAACTATAGTCACTGGGCCCTGTCGATGGGAGTCCCGCACTCTGTAACTATAGTTACTGGGCCCTGTCGATGGGAGTCCCACACTCTGTAACTATAGTTACTGGGCCCTGTCGATGGGAGTCCCACACTCTGTAACTATAGTTACTGGGCCCTGTCGATGGGAGTCCCGCACTCTGTAACTATAGTCACTGGGCCCTGTCGATGGGAGTCCCGCACTCTGTAACTATAGTTACTGGGCCCTGTCGATGGGAGTCCCACACTCTGTAACTATAGTCACTGGGCCCTGTCGATGGGAGTCCCGCACTCTGTAACTATAGTTACTGGGCCCTGTCGATGGGAGTCCCGCACTCTGTAACTATAGTTACTGGGCCCTGTCGATGGGAGTCCCGCACTCTGTAACTATAGTCACTGGGCCCTGTCGATGGGAGTCCCACACTCTGTAACTATAGTTACTGGGCCCTGTCGATGGGAGTCCCGCACTCTGTAACTATAGTTACTGGGCCCTGTCGATGGGAGTCCCGCACTCTGTAACTATAGTTACTGGGCCCTGTCGATGGGAGTCCCGCACTCTGTAACTATAGTTACTGGGCCCTGTCGATGGGAGTCCCGACTCTGTAACTATATTTACTGGGCCCTGTCGATGGGAGTCCCGCACTCTGTAACTATAGTTACTGGGCCCTGTCGATGGGAGTCCCGCACTCTGTAACGACAGTTAGTGGGCCCTGTCGATGGGAGTCCCGCACTCTGTAACTATAGTTACTGGGCCCTGTCGATGGGAGTCCCACACTCTGTAACTACAGTCACTGGGCCCTGTCGATGGGAGTCCCGCACTCTGTAACTACAGTTACTGGGCCCTGTCGATGGGAGTCCCACACTCTGTAACTACAGTTACTGGGCCCTGTCGATGGGAGTCCCACACTCTGTAACTACAGTCACTGGGCCCTGTCGATGGGAGTCCCTCACTCTGTAACTATAGTTACTGGGCCCTGTCGATGGGAGTCCCACACTCTGTAACTACAGTTACTGGGCCCTGTCGATGGGAGTCCCTCACTCTGTAACTACAGTTACTGGGCCCTGTCGATGGGAGTCCCACACTCTGTAACTACAGTCACTGGGCCCTGTCGATGGGAGTCCCACACTCTGTAACTACAGTCACTGGGCCCTGTCGATGGGAGTCCCGCACTCTGTAACTATAGTCACTGGGCCCTGTCGATGGGAGTCCCGCACTCTGTAACTATAGTTACTGGGCCCTGTCGATGGGAGTCCCGCACTCTGTAACTATAGTTACTGGGCCCTGTCGATGGGAGTCCCGCACTCTGTAACTATAGTTACTGGGCCCTGTCGATGGGAGTCCCGCACTCTGTAACTATAGTTACTGGGCCCTGTCGATGGGAGTCCCGCACTCTGTAACTATAGTTACTGGGCCCTGTCGATGGGAGTCCCGCACTCTGTAACTATAGTTACTGGGCCCTGTCGATGGGAGTCCCGCACTCTGTAACTATAGTTACTGGGCCCTGTCGATGGGAGTCCCGCACTCTGTAACTATAGTTACTGGGCCCTGTCGATGGGAGTCCCGCACTCTGTAACTATAGTTACTGGGCCCTGTCGATGGGAGTCCCGCACTCTGTAACTATAGTTACTGGGCCCTGTCGATGGGAGTCCCGCACTCTGTAACTATAGTTACTGGGCCCTGTCGATGGGAGTCCCGCACTCTGTAACTACAGTTACTGGGCCCTGTCGATGGGAGTCCCGCACTCTGTAACTATAGTTACTGGGCCCTGTCGATGGGAGTCCCACACACTGTAACTATAGTTACTGGGCCCTGTCGATGGGAGTCCCACACTCTGTAACTATAGTTACTGGGCCCTGTCGATGGGAGTCCCACACTCTGTAACTATAGTTACTGGGCCCTGTCGATGGGAGTCCCGCACTCTGTAACTATAGTTACTGGGCCCTGTCGATGGGAGTCCCGCACTCTGTAACTACAGTTACTGGGCCCTGTCGATGGGAGTCCCGCACTCTGTAACTATAGTTACTGGGCCCTGTCGATGGGAGTCCCACACTCTGTAACTACAGTTACTGGGCCCTGTCGATGGGAGTCCCGCACTCTGTAACTATAGTTACTGGGCCCTGTCGATGGGAGTCCCACACTCTGTAACTACAGTCACTGGGCCCTGTCGATGGGAGTCCCGCACTCTGTAACTATAGTTACTGGGCCCTGTCGATGGGAGTCCCGCACTCTGTAACTACAGTCACTGGGCCCTGTCGATGGGAGTCCCACACTCTGTAACTATAGTTACTGGGCCCTGTCGATGGGAGTCCCACACTCTGTAACTATAGTTACTGGGCCCTGTCGATGGGAGTCCCACACACTGTAACTATAGTTACTGGGCCCTGTCGATGGGAGTCCCACACTCTGTAACTATAGTTACTGGGCCCTGTCGATGGGAGTCCCGCACTCTGTAACTATAGTTACTGGGCCCTGTCGATGGGAGTCCCACACTCTGTAACTACAGTTACTGGGCCCTGTCGATGGGAGTCCCGCACTCTGTAACTATAGTTACTGGGCCCTGTCGATGGGAGTCCCGCACTCTGTAACAATAGTTACTGGGCCCTGTCGATGGGAGTCCCGCACTCTGTAACTATAGTTACTGGGCCCTGTCGATGGGAGTCCCGCACTCTGTAACTATAGTTACTGGGCCCTGTCGATGGGAGTCCCACACTCTGTAACTATAGTTACTGGGCCCTGTCGATGGGAGTCCCGCACTCTGTAACTATAGTTACTGGGCCCTGTCGATGGGAGTCCCACACTCTGTAACTACAGTTACTGGGCCCTGTCGATGGGAGTCCCGCACTCTGTAACTATAGTTACTGGGCCCTGTCGATGGGAGTCCCACACTCTGTAACTACAGTCACTGGGCCCTGTCGATGGGAGTCCCGCACTCTGTAACTATAGTTACTGGGCCCTGTCGATGGGAGTCCCGCACTCTGTAACTACAGTCACTGGGCCCTGTCGATGGGAGTCCCACACTCTGTAACTATAGTTACTGGGCCCTGTCGATGGGAGTCCCACACTCTGTAACTATAGTTACTGGGCCCTGTCGATGGGAGTCCCGCACTCTGTAACTATAGTTACTGGGCCCTGTCGATGGGAGTCCCACACACTGTAACTATAGTTACTGGGCCCTGTCGATGGGAGTCCCGCACTCTGTAACTATAGTCACTGGGCCCTGTCGATGGGAGTCCCGCACTCTGTAACTATAGTTACTGGGCCCTGTCGATGGGAGTCCCGCACTCTGTAACTATAGTCACTGGGCCCTGTCGATGGGAGTCCCACACTCTGTAACTATAGTTACTGGGCCCTGTCGATGGGAGTCCCGCACTCTGTAACTATAGTTACTGGGCCCTGTCGATGGGAGTCCCGCACTCTGTAACTATAGTTACTGGGCCCTGTCGATGGGAGTCCCGCACTCTGTAAGTATAGTTACTGGGCCCTGTTGATGGGAGTCCCGCACTATGTAACTATAGTTACTGGGCCCTGTCGATGGGAGTCCCGCACTCTGTAACTATAGTTACTGGGCCCTGTCGATGGGAGTCCCGCACTCTGTAACTATAGTTACTGGGCCCTGTCGATGGGAGTCCCACACTCTGTAACTATAGTTACTGGGCCCTGTCGATGGGAGTCCCGCACTCTGTAACTATAGTTACCGGGCCCTGTCGATGGGAGTCCCACACTCTGTAACTACAGTTACTGGGCCCTGTCGATGGGAGTCCCGCACTCTGTGACTATAGTTACTGGGCCCTGTCGATGGGAGTCCCACACTCTGTAACTATAGTTACTGGGCCCTGTCGATGGGAGTCCCGCACTCTGTAACTATAGTTACTGGGCCCTGTCGATGGGAGTCCCACACTCTGTAACTATAGTTACTGGGCCCTGTCGATGGGAGTCCCGCACTCTGTAACTATAATTACTGGGCCCTGTCGATGGGAGTCCCACACTCTGTAACTATAGTTACTGGGCCCTGTCGATGGGAGTCCCGCACTCTGTGACTATAGTTACTGGGCCCTGTCGATGGGAGTCCCGCACTCTGTAACTATAGTTACTGGGCCCTGTCGATGGGAGTCCCGCACTCTGTAACTATAGTTACTGGGCCCTGTCGATGGGAGTCCCGCACTCTGTAACTATAGTTACTGGGCCCTGTCGATGGGAGTCCCACACTCTGTAACTATAGTTACTGGGCCCTGTCGATGGGAGTCCCACACTCTGTAACTATAGTTACTGGGCCCTGTCGATGGGAGTCCCGCACTCTGTAGCTATAGTTACTGGGCCCTGTCGATGGGAGTCCCGCACTCTGTAACTACAGTTACTGCGCCCTGTCGATGGGAGTCCCACACTCTGTAACTACAGTTACTGGGCCCTGTCGATGGGAGTCCCTCACTCTGTAACTATAGTTACTGGGCCCTGTCGATGGGAGTCCCGCACTCTGTAACTATAGTTACTGGGCCCTGTCGATGGGAGTCCCGCACTCTGTAACTATAGTTACTGGGCCCTGTCGATGGGAGTCCCGCACTCTGTAACTATAGTTACTGGGCCCTGTCGATGGGAGTCCCGCACTCTGTAACTATAGTTACTGGGCCCTGTCGATGGGAGTCCCGCACTCTGTAACTACAGTTACTGGGCCCTGTCGATGGGAGTCCCGCACTCTGTAACTACAGTTACTGGGCCCTGTCGATGGGAGTCCCTCACTCTGTAACTATAGTTACTGGGCCCTGTCGATGGGAGTCCCGCACTCTGTAACTATAGTTACTGGGCCCTGTCGATGGGAGTCCCGCACTCTGTAACTATAGTTACTGGGCCCTGTCGATGGGAGTCCCGCACTCTGTAACTATAGTTACTGGACCCTGTCGATGGGAGTCCCGCACTCTGTAACTATAGTTACTGGGCCCTGTCGATGGGAGTCCCGCACTCTGTAACTATAGTTACTGGGCCCTGTCGATGGGAGTCCCGCACTCTGTAACTATAGTTACTGGGCCCTGTCGATGGGAGTCCCGCACTCTGTAACTATAGTTACTGGGCCCTGTCGATGGGAGTCCCGCACTCTGTAACTATAGTTACTGGGCCCTGTCGATGGGAGTCCCGCACTCTGTAACTACAGTTACTGGGCCCTGTCGATGGGAGTCCCGCACTCTGTAACTATAGTTACTGGGCCCTGTCGATGGGAGTCCCACACTCTGTAACGATAGTAACTGGGCCCTGTCGATGGGAGTCCCACACTCTGTAACTATAGTTACTGGGCCCTGTCGATGGGAGTCCCACACTCTGTAACTATAGTTACTGGGCCCTGTCGATGGGAGTCCCGCACTCTGTAACTATAGTTACTGGGCCCTGTCGATGGGAGTCCCACACTCTGTAACTATAGTTACTGGGCCCTGTCCATGGGAGTCCCACACTCTGTAACTATAGTCACTGGGCCCTGTCGATGGGAGTCCCGCACTCTGTAACTATAGTTACTGGGCCCTGTCGATGGGAGTCCCGCACTCTGTAACTATAGTTACTGGGCCCTGTCGATGGGAGTCCCACACTCTGTAACTATAGTTACTGGGCCCTGTCGATGGGAGTCCCACACTCTGTAACTATAGTTACTGGGCCCTGTCCATGGGAGTCCCACACTCTGTAACTATAGTCACTGGGCCCTGTCGATGGGAGTCCCGCACTCTGTAACTATAGTTACTGGGCCCTGTCGATGGGAGTCCCGCACTCTGTAACTATAGTTACTGGGCCCTGTCGATGGGAGTCCCGCACTCTGTAACTATAGTTACTGGGCTCTGTCGATGGGAGTCCCGCACTCTGTAACTACAGTTACTGGGCCCTGTCGATGGGAGTCCCGCACTCTGTAACTATAGTTACTGGGCTCTGTCGATGGGAGTCCCGCACTCTGTAACTATAGTTACTGGGCCCTGTCGATGGGAGTCCCGCACTCTGTAACTATAGTTACTGGGCCCTGTCGATGGGAGTCCCGCACTCTGTAACTATAGTTACTGGGCCCTGTCGATGGGAGTCCCGCACTCTGTAACTATAGTTACTGGGCCCTGTCGATGGGAGTCCCACACTCTGTAACTATAGTTACTGGGCCCTGTCGATGGGAGTCCCACACTCTGTAACGATAGTTACTGGGCCCTGTCGATGGGAGTCCCACACTCTGTAACTATAGTTACTGGGCCCTGTCGATGGGAGTCCCACACTCTGTAACTATAGTTACTGGGCCCTGTCGATGGGAGTCCCGCACTCTGTAACTATAGTTACTGGGCCCTGTCGATGGGAGTCCCACACTCTGTAACTATAGTTACTGGGCCCTGTCCATGGGAGTCCCACACTCTGTAACCATAGTTACTGGGCCCTGTCGATGGGAGTCCCACACTCTGTAACTATAGTTACTGGGCCCTGTCGATGGGAGTCCCACACTCTGTAACGATAGTTACTGGGCCCTGTCGATGGGAGTCCCGCACTCTGTAACTATAGTTACTGGGCCCTGTCGATGGGAGTCCCGCACTCTGTAACTATAGTTACTGGGCCCTGTCGATGGGAGTCCCACACTCTGTAACTATAGTTACTGGGCCCTGTCGATGGGAGTCCCACACTCTGTAACTATAGTTACTGGGCCCTGTCGATGGGAGTCCCGCACTCTGTAACTATAGTTACTGGGCCCTGTCGATGGGAGTCCCGCACTCTGTAACTATAGTTACTGGGCCCTGTCGATGGGAGTCCCACACTCTGTAACTATAGTTACTGGGCCCTGTCGATGGGAGTCCCACACTCTGTAACTATAGTTACTGGGCCCTGTCGATGGGAGTCCCGCACTCTGTAACTATAGTTACTGGGCCCTGTCGATGGGAGTCCCGCACTCTGTAACTATAGTTACTGGGCCCTGTCGATGGGAGTCCCACACTCTGTAACTATAGTTACTGGGCCCTGTCGATGGGAGTCCCACACTCTGTAACTATAGTTACTGGGCCCTGTCGATGGGAGTCCCACACTCTGTAACTATAGTTACTGGGCCCTGTCGATGGGAGTCCCGCACTCTGTAACTATAGTTACTGGGCCCTGTCGATGGGAGTCCCACACTCTGTAACTATAGTTACTGGGCCCTGTCGATGGGAGTCCCGCACTCTGTAACTATAATTACTGGGCCCTGTCGATGGGAGTCCCACACTCTGTAACTATAGTTACTGGGCCCTGTCGATGGGAGTCCCGCACTCTGTGACTATAGTTACTGGGCCCTGTCGATGGGAGTCCCACACTCTGTAACTATAGTTACTGGGCCCTGTCGATGGGAGTCCCACACTCTGTAACTATAGTTACTGGGCCCTGTCGATGGGAGTCCCGCACTCTGTAACTATAGTTACTGGGCCCTGTCGATGGGAGTCCCGCACTCTGTAACTATAGTTACTGGGCCCTGTCGATGGGAGTCCCACACTCTGTAACTATAGTTACTGGGCCCTGTCGATGGGAGTCCCACACTCTGTAACTATAGTTACTGGGCCCTGTCGATGGGAGTCCCGCACTCTGTAACTATAGTTACTGGGCCCTGTCGATGGGAGTCCCACACTCTGTAACTATAGTTACTGGGCCCTGTCGATGGGAGTCCCGCACTCTGTAACTATAATTACTGGGCCCTGTCGATGGGAGTCCCACACTCTGTAACTATAGTTACTGGGCCCTGTCGATGGGAGTCCCGCACTCTGTGACTATAGTTACTGGGCCCTGTCGATGGGAGTCCCACACTCTGTAACTATAGTTACTGGGCCCTGTCGATGGGAGTCCCACACTCTGTAACTATAGTTACTGGGCCCTGTCGATGGGAGTCCCGCACTCTGTAACTATAGTTACTGGGCCCTGTCGATGGGAGTCCCGCACTCTGTAACTATAGTTACTGGGCCCTGTCGATGGGAGTCCCACACTCTGTAACTATAGTTACTGGGCCCTGTCGATGGGAGTCCCACACTCTGTAACTATAGTTACTGGGCCCTGTCGATGGGAGTCCCACACTCTGTAACTATAGTTACTGGGCCCTGTCGATGGGAGTCCCGCACTCTGTAGCTATAGTTACTGGGCCCTGTCGATGGGAGTCCCGCACTCTGTAACTACAGTTACTGCGCCCTGTCGATGGGAGTCCCACACTCTGTAACTACAGTTACTGGGCCCTGTCGATGGGAGTCCCTCACTCTGTAACTATAGTTACTGGGCCCTGTCGATGGGAGTCCCGCACTCTGTAACTATAGTTACTGGGCCCTGTCGATGGGAGTCCCACACTCTGTAACTATAGTTACTGGGCCCTGTCGATGGGAGTCCCGCACTCTGTAACTATAGTTACTGGGCCCTGTCGATGGGAGTCCCGCACTCTGTAACTATAGTTACTGGGCCCTGTCGATGGGAGTCCCACACTCTGTAACTATAGTTACTGGGCCCTGTCGATGGGAGTCCCGCACTCTGTAACTATAGTTACTGGGCCCTGTCGATGGGAGTCCCGCACTCTGTAACTATAGTTACTGGGCCCTGTCGATGGGAGTCCCGCACTCTGTAACTATAGTTACTGGGCCCTGTCGATGGGAGTCCCGCACTCTGTAACTATAGTTACTGGGCCCTGTCGATGGGAGTCCCGCACTCTGTAACTATAGTTACTGGGCCCTGTCGATGGGAGTCCCGCACTCTGTAACTATAGTTACTGGGCCCTGTCGATGGGAGTCCCACACTCTGTAACTACAGTTACTGGGCCCTGTCGATGGGAGTCCCACACTCTGTAACTATAGTTACTGGGCCCTGTCGATGGGAGTCCCACACTCTGTAACGATAGTAACTGGGCCCTGTCGATGGGAGTCCCACACTCTGTAACTCTAGTTACTGGGCCCTGTCGATGGGAGTCCCACACTCTGTAACTACAGTTACTGGGCCCTGTCGATGGAAGTCCCACACTCTGTAACTATAGTTACTGGGCCCTGTCGAAGGGAGTCCCACACTCTGTAACTATAGTTACTGGGCCCTGTCGATGGGAGTCCCACACTCTGTAACTATAGTTACTGGGCCCTGTCGATGGGAGTCCCACACTCTGTAACTATAGTTACTGGGCCCTGTCGATGGGAGTCCCGCACTCTGTAACTATAGTTACTGGGCCCTGTCGATGGGAGTCCCACACTCTGTAACTATAGTTACTGGGCCCTGTCCATGGGAGTCCCACACTCTGTAACTATAGTCACTGGGCCCTGTCGATGGGAGTCCCGCACTCTGTAACTATAGTTACTGGGCCCTGTCGATGGGAGTCCCGCACTCTGTAACTATAGTTACTGGGCCCTGTCGATGGGAGTCCCACACTCTGTAACTATAGTTACTGGGCCCTGTCGATGGGAGTCCCACACTCTGTAACTATAGTTACTGGGCCCTGTCGATGGGAGTCCCGCACTCTGTAACTATAGTTACTGGGCCCTGTCGATGGGAGTCCCACACTCTGTAACTATAGTTACTGGGCCCTGTCCATGGGAGTCCCACACTCTGTAACTATAGTCACTGGGCCCTGTCGATGGGAGTCCCGCACTCTGTAACTATAGTTACTGGGCCCTGTCGATGGGAGTCCCGCACTCTGTAACTATAGTTACTGGGCCCTGTCGATGGGAGTCCCACACTCTGTAACTATAGTTACTGGGCCCTGTCGATGGGAGTCCCACACTCTGTAACTATAGTTACTGGGCCCTGTCCATGGGAGTCCCACACTCTGTAACTATAGTCACTGGGCCCTGTCGATGGGCGTCCCGCACTCTGTAACTATAGTTACTGGGCCCTGTCGATGGGAGTCCCGCACTCTGTAACTATAGTTACTGGGCCCTGTCGATGGGAGTCCCACACTCTGTAACTATAGTTACTGGGCCCTGTCGATGGGAGTCCCACACTCTGTAACGATAGTTACTGGGCCCTGTCGATGGGAGTCCCACACTCTGTAACTATAGTTACTGGGCCCTGTCGATGGGAGTCCCACACTCTGTAACTATAGTTACTGGGCCCTGTCGATGGGAGTCCCGCACTCTGTAACTATAGTTACTGGGCCCTGTCGATGGGAGTCCCACACTCTGTAACTATAGTTACTGGGCCCTGTCCATGGGAGTCCCACACTCTGTAACCATAGTTACTGGGCCCTGTCGATGGGAGTCCCACACTCTGTAACTATAGTTACTGGGCCCTGTCGATGGGAGTCCCACACTCTGTAACGATAGTTACTGGGCCCTGTCGATGGGAGTCCCGCACTCTGTAACTATAGTTACTGGGCCCTGTCGATGGGAGTCCCGCACTCTGTGACTATAGTTACTGGGCCCTGTCGATGGGAGTCCCGCACTCTGTAACTATAGTTACTGGGCCCTGTCGATGGGAGTCCCACACTCTGTAACTATAGTTACTGGGCCCTGTCGATGGGAGTCCCACACTCTGTAACTATAGTTACTGGGCCCTGTCCATGGGAGTCCCACACTCTGTAACCATAGTTACTGGGCCCTGTCGATGGGAGTCCCACACTCTGTAACTATAGTTACTGGGCCCTGTCGATGGGAGTCCCGCACTCTGTAACTATAGTTACTGGGCCCTGTCGATGGGAGTCCCGCACTCTGTAACTATAGTTACTGGGCCCTGTCGATGGGAGTCCCACACTCTGTAACTATAGTTACTGGGCCCTGTCGATGGGAGTCCCACACTCTGTAACTATAGTTACTGGGCCCTGTCGATGGGAGTCCCGCACTCTGTAACTATAGTTACTGGGCCCTGTCGATGGGAGTCCCGCACTCTGTAACTATAGTTACTGGGCCCTGTCGATGGGAGTCCCACACTCTGTAACTATAGTTACTGGGCCCTGTCGATGGGAGTCCCGCACTCTGTAACTATAGTTACTGGGCCCTGTCGATGGGAGTCCCACACTCTGTAACTATAGTTACTGGGCCCTGTCGATGGGAGTCCCACACTCTGTAACTATAGTTACTGGGCCCTGTCGATGGGAGTCCCGCACTCTGTAACTATAGTTACTGGGCCCTGTCGATGGGAGTCCCGCACTCTGTAACTATAGTTACTGGGCCCTGTCGATGGGAGTCCCGCACTCTGTAACTATAGTTACTGGGCCCTGTCGATGGGAGTCCCGCACTCTGTAACTATAGTTACTGGGCCCTGTCGATGGGAGTCCCACACTCTGTAACTATAGTTACTGGGCCCTGTCGATGGGAGTCCCACACTCTGTAACTATAGTTACTGGGCCCTGTCGATGGGAGTCCCACACTCTGTAACTATAGTTACTGGGCCCTGTCGATGGGAGTCCCGCACTCTGTAACTATAGTTACTGGGCCCTGTCGATGGGAGTCCCACACTCTGTAACTATAGTTACTGGGCCCTGTCGATGGGAGTCCCGCACTCTGTAACTATAGTTACTGGGCCCTGTCGATGGGAGTCCCACACTCTGTAACTATAGTTACTGGGCCCTGTCGATGGGAGTCCCGCACTCTGTAACTATAGTTACTGGGCCCTGTCGATGGGAGTCCCACACTCTGTAACTATAGTTACTGGGCCCTGTCGATGGGAGTCCCGCACTCTGTAACTATAGTTACTGGGCCCTGTCGATGGGAGTCCCACACTCTGTAACTATAGTTACTGGGCCCTGTCGATGGGAGTCCCGCACTCTGTAACTATAGTTACTGGGCCCTATCGATGGGAGTCCCACACTCTGTAACTATAGTTACTGGGCCCTGTCGATGGGAGTCCCGCACTCTGTAACTATAGTTACTGGGCCCTGTCGATGGGAGTCCCACACTCTGTAACTATAGTTACTGGGCCCTGTCGATGGGAGTCCCGCACTCTGTAACTATAGTTACTGGGCCCTGTCGATGGGAGTCCCGCACTCTGTAACTATAGTTACTGGGCCCTGTCGATGGGAGTCCCACACTCTGTAACTATAGTTACTGGGCCCTGTCGATGGGAGTCCCGCACTCTGTAACTATAGTTACTGGGCCCTGTCGATGGGAGTCCCACACTCTGTAACTATAGTTACTGGGCCCTGTCGATGGGAGTCCCACACTCTGTGACTATAGTTACTGGGCCCTGTCGATGGGAGTCCCACACTCTGTAACTATAGTTACTGGGCCCTGTCGATGGGAGTCCCGCACTCTGTAACTATAGTTACTGGGCCCTGTCGATGGGAGTCCCACACTCTGTAACTATAGTTACTGGGCCCTGTCGATGGGAGTCCCGCACTCTGTAACTATAGTTACTGGGCCCTGTCGATGGGAGTCCCGCACTCTGTAACTATAGTTACTGGGCCCTGTCGATGGGAGTCCCACACTCTGTAACTATAGTTACTGGGCCCTGTCGATGGGAGTCCCACACTCTGTAACTATAGTTACTGGGCCCTGTCGATGGGAGTCCCGCACTCTGTAACTATAGTTACTGGGCCCTGTCGATGGGAGTCCCGCACTCTGTAACTATAGTTACTGGGCCCTGTCGATGGCAGTCCCGCACTCTGTAACTATAGTTACTGGGCCCTGTCGATGGGAGTCCCGCACTCTGTAACTATAGTTACTGGGCCCTGTCGATGGGAGTCCCGCACTCTGTAACTATAGTTACTGGGCCCTGTCGATGGGAGTCCCGCACTCTGTAACTACAGTTACTGGGCCCTGTCGATGGGAGTCCCACACTCTGTAACTATAGTTACTGGGCCCTGTCGATGGGAGTCCCGCACTCTGCAACTATAGTTACTGGGCCCTGTCGATGGGAGTCCCGCACTCTGTAACTATAGTTACTGGGCCCTGTCGATGGGAGTCCCGCACTCTGTAACTATAGTTACTGGGCCCTGTCGATGGGAGTCCCGCACTCTGTAACGACAGTTACTGGGCCCTGTCGATGGGAGTCCCGCACTCTGTAACTATAGTTACTGGGCCCTGTCGATGGGAGTCCCGCACTCTGTAACTATAGTTACTGGGCCCTGTCGATGGGAGTCCCGCACTCTGTAACTATAGTTACTGGGCCCTGTCGATGGGAGTCCCACACTCTGTAACTATAGTTACTGGGCCCTGTCGATGGGAGTCCCACACTCTGTAACTATAGTTACTGGGCCCTGTCGATGGGAGTCCCGCACTCTGTAACTATAGTTACTGGGCCCTGTCGATGGGAGTCCCGCACTCTGTAACTATAGTTACTGGGCCCTGTCGATGGGAGTCCCGCACTCTGTAACTATAGTTACTGGGCCCTGTCGATGGGAGTCCCGCACTCTGTAACTATAGTTACTGGGCCCTGTCGATGGGAGTCCCGCACTCTGTAACTATAGTTACTGGGCCCTGTCGATGGGAGTCCCGCACTCTGTAACTATAGTCACTGGGCCCTGTCGATGGGAGTCCCACACTCTGTAACTATAGTTACTGGGCCCTGTCGATGGGAGTCCCACACTCTGTAACTATAGTTACTGGGCCCTGTCGATGGGAGTCCCGCACTCTGTAACTATAGTTACTGGGCCCTGTCGATGGGAGTCCCACACTCTGTAACTATAGTTACTGGGCCCTGTCGATGGGAGTCCCACACTCTGTAACTATAGTTACTGGGCCCTGTCGATGGGAGTCCCGCACTCTGTAACTATAGTTACTGGGCCCTGTCGATGGGAGTCCCACACTCTGTAACTATAGTTACTGGGCCCTGTCGATGGGAGTCCCGCACTCTGTAACTACAGTTACTGGGCCCTGTCGATGGGAGTCCCACACTCTGTAACTATAGTTACTGGGCCCTGTCGATGGGAGTCCCGCACTCTGTAACTATAGTTACTGGGCCCTGTCGATGGGAGTCCCGCACTCTGTAACTATAGTTACTGGGCCCTGTCGATGGGAGTCCCGCACTCTGTAACTATAGTTACTGGGCCCTGTCGATGGGAGTCCCGCACTCTGTAACTATAGTTACTGGGCCCTGTCGATGGGAGTCCCGCACTCTGTAACTATAGTTACCGGGCCCTGTCGATGGGAGTGCCGCACTCTGTAACTATAGTTACTGGGCCCTGTCGATGGGAGTCCCACACTCTGTAACTATAGTTACTGGGCCCTGTCGATGGGAGTCCCACACTCTGTAACTATAGTTACTGGGCCCTGTCGATGGGAGTCCCGCACTCTGTAACTATAGTTACTGGGCCCTGTCGATGGGAGTCCCGCACTCTGTAACTATAGTTACTGGGCCCTGTCGATGGGAGTCCCGCACTCTGTAACTATAGTTACTGGGCCCTGTCGATGGGAGTCCCGCACTCTGGAACTATAGTTACTGGGCCCTGTCGATGGGAGTCCCACACTCTGTAACTATAGTTACTGGGCCCTGTCGATGGGAGTCCCGCACTCTGTAACTATAGTTACTGGGCCCTGTCGATGGGAGTCCCACACTCTGTAACTATAGTTACTGGGCCCTGTCGATGGGAGTCCCGCACTCTGTAACTATAGTTACTGGGCCCTGTCGATGGGAGTCCCACACTCTGTAACTATAGTTACTGGGCCCAGTCGATGGGAGTCCCGCACTCTGTAACTATAGTTACTGGGCCCTGTCGATGGGAGTCCCGCACTCTGTAACTATAGTTACTGGGCCCTGTCGATGGGAGTCCCGCACTCTGTAACTATAGTTACTGGGCCCTGTCGATGGGAGTCCCACACTCTGTAACTATCGTTACTGGGCCCTGTCGATGGGAGTCCCGACTCTGTAACTATAGTCACTGGGCCCTGTCGATGGGAGTCCCGCACTCTGTAACTATAGTTACTGGGCCCTGTCGATGGGAGTCCCGCACTCTGTGACTATAGTTACTGGGCCCTGTCGATGGGAGTCCCACACTCTGTAACTATAGTTACTGGGCCCTGTCGATGGGAGTCCCACACTCTGTAACTATAGTTACTGGGCCCTGTCGATGGGAGTCCCGCACTCTGTAACTATAGTTACTGGGCCCTGTCGATGGGAGTCCCACACTCTGTAACTATAGTTACTGGGCCCTGTCGATGGGAGTCCCACACTCTGTGACCTAGTTACTGGGCCCTGTCGATGGGAGTCCCGCACTCTGTAACTATAGTTACTGGGCCCTGTCGATGGGAGTCCCGCACTCTGTAACTATAGTTACTGGGCCCTGTCGATGGGAGTCCCACACTCTGTAACTATAGTCACTGGGCCCTGTCGATGGGAGTCCCGCACTCTGTAACTATAGTTACTGGGCCCTGTCGATGGGAGTCCCGCACTCTGTAACTATAGTTACTGGGCCCTGTCGATGGGAGTCCCGCACTCTGTAACTATAGTTACTGGGCCCTGTCGATGGGAGTCCCACACTCTGTAACTATAGTTACTGGGCCCTGTCGATGGGAGTCCCGCACTCTGTAACTATAGTTACTGGGCCCTGTCGATGGGAGTCCCACACTCTGTAACTATAGTCACTGGGCCCTGTCGATGGGAGTCCCGCACTCTGTAACTATAGTTACTGGGCCCTGTCGATGGGAGTCCCGCACTCTGTAACTATAGTCACTGGGCCCTGTCGATGGGAGTCCCACACTCTGTTACTATAGTTACTGGGCCCTGTCGATGGGAGTCCCGCACTCTGTAACTATAGTTACTGGGCCCTGTCGATGGGAGTCCCGCACTCTGTAACTATAGTTACTGGGCCCTGTCGATGGGAGTCCCGCACTCTGTAACTACAGTTACTGGGCCCTGTCGATGGGAGTCCCGCACTCTGTAACTATAGTTACTGGGCTCTGTCGATGGGAGTCCCGCACTCTGTAACTATAGTTACTGGGCCCTGTCGATGGGAGTCCCGCACTCTGTAACTATAGTTACTGGGCCCTGTCGATGGGAGTCCCGCACTCTGTAACTATAGTTACTGGGCCCTGTCGATGGGAGTCCCGCACTCTGTAACTATAGTTACTGGGCCCTGTCGATGGGAGTCCCGCACTCTGTAACTATAGTTACTGGGCCCTGTCGATGGGAGTCCCGCACTCTGTAACTATAGTTACTGGGCCCTGTCGATGGGAGTCCCGCACTCTGTAACTATAGTTACTGGGCCCTGTCGATGGGAGTCCCGCACTCTGTAACTATAGTTACTGGGCCCTGTCGATGGGAGTCCCGCACTCTGTAACTATAGTTACCGGGCCCTGTCGATGGGAGTGCCGCACTCTGTAACTATAGTTACTGGGCCCTGTCGATGGGAGTCCCACACTCTGTAACTATAGTTACTGGGCCCTGTCGATGGGAGTCCCGCACTCTGTGACTATAGTTACTGGGCCCTGTCAATGGGAGTCCCGCACTCTGTAACTATAGTTACTGGGCCCTGTCGATGGGAGTCCCGCACTCTGTAACTATAGTCACTGGGCCCTGTCGATGGGAGTCCCGCACTCTGTAACTATAGTTACTGGGCCCTGTCGATGGGAGTCCCACACTCTGTAACTATAGTTACTGGGCCCTGTCGATGGGAGTCCCGCACTCTGTAACTATAGTTACTGGGCCCTGTCGATGGGAGTCCCGCACTCTGTAACTATAGTTACTGGGCCCTGTCGATGGGAGTCCCGCACTCTGTAACTATAGTTACTGGGCCCTGTCGATGGGAGTCCCGCACTCTGTAACTATAGTTACTGGGCCCTGTCGATGGGAGTCCCACACTCTGTAACTATCGTTACTGGGCCCTGTCGATGGGAGTCCCGACTCTGTAACTATAGTCACTGGGCCCTGTCGATGGGAGTCCCGCACTCTGTAACTATAGTTACTGGGCCCTGTCGATGGGAGTCCCGCACTCTGTGACTATAGTTACTGGGCCCTGTCGATGGGAGTCCCACACTCTGTAACTATAGTTACTGGGCCCTGTCGATGGGAGTCCCGCACTCTGTAACTATAGTTACTGGGCCCTGTCGATGGGAGTCCCACACTCTGTAACTATAGTTACTGGGCCCTGTCGATGGGAGTCCCACACTCTGTGACTATAGTTACTGGGCCCTGTCGATGGGAGTCCCGCACTCTGTAACTATAGTTACTGGGCCCTGTCGATGGGAGTCCCGCACTCTGTAACTATAGTTACTGGGCCCTGTCGATGGGAGTCCCACACTCTGTAACTATAGTCACTGGGCCCTGTCGATGGGAGTCCCGCACTCTGTAACTATAGTTACTGGGCCCTGTCGATGGGAGTCCCGCACTCTGTAACTATAGTTACTGGGCCCTGTCGATGGGAGTCCCGCACTCTGTAACTATAGTTACTGGGCCCTGTCGATGGGAGTCCCACACTCTGTAACTATAGTTACTGGGCCCTGTCGATGGGAGTCCCACACTCTGTAACTATAGTTACTGGGCCCTGTCGATGGGAGTCCCACACTCTGTAACTGTAGTTACTGGGCCCTGTCGATGGGAGTCCCACACTCTGTAACTATAGTTACTGGGCCCTGTCGATGGGAGTCCCGCACTCTGTAACTATAGTTACTGGGCCCTGTCGATGGGAGTCCCGCACTCTGTAACTATAGTTACTGGGCCCTGTCGATGGGAGTCCCACACTCGGTAACTATAGTTACTGGGCCCTGTCGATGGGAGTCCCGCACTCTGTAACTATAGTTACTGGGCCCTGTCGATGGGAGTCCCGCACTCTGTAACTATAGTTACTGGGCCCTGTCGATGGGAGTCCCGCACTCTGTAACTATAGTTACTGGGCCCTGTCGATGGGAGTCCCGCACTCTGTGACTATAGTTACTGGGCCCTGTCGATGGGAGTCCCGCACTCTGTAACTATAGTTACTGGGCCCTGTCGATGGGAGTCCCGCACTCTGTAACTATAGTTACTGGGCCCTGTCGATGGGAGTCCCACACTCTGTAACTATAGTTACTGGGCCCTGTCGATGGGAGTCCCACACTCTGTAACTACAGTTACTGGGCCCTGTCGATGGGAGTCCCACACTCTGTAACTATAGTCACTGGGCCCTGTCGATGGGAGTCCCACACTCTGTTACTATAGTTACTGGGCCCTGTCGATGGGAGTCCCGCACTCTGTAACTATAGTTACTGGGCCCTGTCGATGGGAGTCCCGCACTCTGTAACTATAGTTACTGGGCCCTGTCGATGGGAGTCCCGCACTCTGTAACTACAGTTACTGGGCCCTGTCGATGGGAGTCCCGCACTCTGTAACTATAGTTACTGGGCTCTGTCGATGGGAGTCCCGCACTCTGTAACTATAGTTACTGGGCCCTGTCGATGGGAGTCCCGCACTCTGTAACTATAGTTACTGGGCCCTGTCGATGGGAGTCCCGCACTCTGTAACTATAGTTACTGGGCCCTGTCGATGGGAGTCCCGCACTCTGTAACTATAGTTACTGGGCCCTGTCGATGGGAGTCCCGCACTCTGTAACTATAGTTACTGGGCCCTGTCGATGGGAGTCCCGCACTCTGTAACTATAGTTACTGGGCCCTGTCGATGGGAGTCCCGCACTCTGTAACTATAGTTACTGGGCCCTGTCGATGGGAGTCCCACACTCGGTAACTATAGTTACTGGGCCCTGTCGATGGGAGTCCCGCACTCTGTAACTATAGTTACTGGGCCCTGTCGATGGGAGTCCCGCACTCTGTAACTATAGTCACTGGGCCCTGTCGATGGGAGTCCCGCACTCTGTAACTACAGTTCCTGGGCCCTGTCGATGGGAGTCCCACACTCTGTAACTACAGTTACTGGGCCCTGTCGATGGGAGTCCCGCACTCTGTAACTATAGTCACTGGGCCCTGTCGATGGGAGTCCCGCACTCTGTAACTATAGTCACTGGGCCCTGTCGATGGGAGTCCCGCACTCTGTAACTATAGTCACTGGGCCCTGTCGATGGGAGTCCCGCACTCTGTAACTATAGTTACTGGGCCCTGTCGATGGGAGTCCCGCACTCTGTAACTATAGTTACTGGGCCCTGTCGATGGGAGTCCCGCACTCTGTAACTATAGTTACTGGGCCCTGTCGATGGGAGTCCCACACTCTGTAACTATAGTTACTGGGCGCTGTCGATGGGAGTCCCGCACTCTGTAACTATAGTTACTGGGCCCTGTCGATGGGAGTCCCGCACTCTGTAACTATAGTTACTGGGCCCTGTCGATGGGAGTCCCACACTCTGTAACTATAGTCACTGGGCCCTGTCGATGGGAGTCCCGCACTCTGTGACTATAGTCACTGGGCCCTGTCGATGGGAGTCCCGCACTCTGTAACTATAGTCACTGGGCCCTGTCGATGGGAGTCCCGCACTCTGTAACAATAGTTACTGGGCCCTGTCGATGGGAGTCCCGCACTCTGTAACTATAGTCACTGGGCCCTGTCGATGGGAGTCCCGCACTCTGTAACTATAGTTACTGGGCCCTGTCGATGGGAGTCCCACACTCTGTAACTATAGTCACTGGGCCCTGTCGATGGGAGTCCCGCACTCTGTAACTATAGTGACTGGGCCCTGTCGATGGGAGTCCCACACTCTGTAACTATAGTTACTGGGCCCTGTCGATGGGAGTCCCACACTCTGTAACTATAGTTACTGGGCCCTGTCGATGGGAGTCCCGCACTCTGTAACTATAGTTACTGGGCCCAGTCGATGGGAGTCCCGCACTCTGTAACTATAGTTACTGGGCCCTGTCGATGGGAGTCCCGCACTCTGTAACTATAGTCACTGGGCCCTGTCGATGGGAGTCCCGCACTCTGTAACAATAGTTACTGGGCCCTGTCGATGGGAGTCCCGCACTCTGTAACTATAGTCACTGGGCCCTGTCGATGGGAGTCCCGCACTCTGTAACTATAGTGACTGGGCCCTGTCGATGGGAGTCCCACACTCTGTAACTATAGTTACTGGGCCCTGTCGATGGGAGTCCCACACTCTGTAACTATAGTTACTGGGCCCTGTCGATGGGAGTCCCGCACTCTGTAACTATAGTTACTGGGCCCTGTCGATGGGAGTCCCACACTCTGTAACTATAGTCACTGGGCCCTGTCGATGGGAGTCCCGCACTCTGTGACTATAGTCACTGGGCCCTGTCGATGGGAGTCCCGCACTCTGTAACTATAGTCACTGGGCCCTGTCGATGGGAGTCCCGCACTCTGTAACAATAGTTACTGGGCCCTGTCGATGGGAGTCCCGCACTCTGTAACTATAGTTACTGGGCCCTGTCGATGGGAGTCCCGCACTCTGTAACTATAGTTACTGGGCCCTGTCGATGGGAGTCCCGCACTCTGTAACTATAGTTACTGGGCCCTGTCGATGGGAGTCCCGCACTCTGTAACTACAGTTACTGGGCCCTGTCGATGGGAGTCCCGCACTCTGTAACTATCGTTACTGGGCCCTGTCGATGGGAGTCCCACACTCTGTAACTATAGTTACTGGGCCCTGTCGATGGGAGTCCCACACTCTGTAACTACAGTTACTGGGCCCTGTCGATGGGAGTCCCGCACTCTGTAACTATAGTTACTGGGCCCTGTCGATGGGAGTCCCACACTCTGTAACTACAGTCACTGGGCCCTGTCGATGGGAGTCCCGCACTCTGTAACTATAGTTACTGGGCCCTGTCGATGGGAGTCCCACACTCTGTAACTATAGTTACTGGGCCCTGTCGATGGGAGTCCCACACTCTGTAACTATAGTTACTGGGCCCTGTCGATGGGAGTCCCACACTCTGCAACTATAGTTACTGGGCCCTGTCGATGGGAGTCCCACACTCTGTAACTACAGTTACTGGGCCCTGTCGATGGGAGTCCCGCACTCTGTTACTATAGTTACTGGGCCCTGTCGATGGGAGTCCCGCACTCTGTAACTATAGTTACTGGGCCCTGTCGATGGGAGTCCCGCACTCTGTAACTATAGTTACTGGGCCCTGTCGATGGGAGTCCCACACTCTGTAACTATAGTCACTGGGCCCTGTCGATGGGAGTCCCGCACTCTGTAACTATAGTTACTGGGCCCTGTCGATGGGAGTCCCGCACTCTGTAACTATAGTTACTGGGCCCTGTCGATTGGAATCCCGCACTCTGTAACTATAGTTACTGGGCCCTGTCGATGGGAGTCCCGCACTCTGTAACTATAGTTACTGGGCCCTGTCGATGGGAGTCCCACACTCTGTGACTATAGTTACTGGGCCCTGTCGATGGGAGTCCCTCACTCTGTAACTACAGTTACTGGGCCCTGTCGATGGGAGTCCCACACTCTGTAACTATAGTTACTGGGCCCTGTCGATGGGAGTCCCACACTCTGTAACTATAGTTACTGGGCCCTGTCGATGGGAGTCCCGCACTCTGTAACTATAGTTACTGGGCCCTGTCGATGGGAGTCCCGCACTCTGTAACTATAGTTACTGGGCCCTGTCGATGGGAGTCCCGCACTCTGTAACTATAGTTACTGGGCCCTGTCGATGGGAGTCCCGCACTCTGTAACTATAGTTACTGGGCCCTGTCGATGGGAGTCCCACACTCTGTAACTATAGTTACTGGGCCCTGTCGATGGGAGTCCCGCACTCTGTAACTATAGTTACTGGGCCCTGTCGATGGGAGTCCCTCACTCTGTAACTATAGTTACTGGGCCCTGTCGATGGGAGTCCCGCACTCTGTAACTATAGTTACTGGGCCCTGTCGATGGGAGTCCCGCACTCTGTAACGATAGTTACTGGGCCCTGTCGATGGGAGTCCCGCACTCTGCAACTATAGTTACTGGGCCCTGTCGATGGGAGTCCCTCACTCTGTAACTATAGTTACTGGGCCCTGTCGATGGGAGTCCCGCACTCTGCAACTATAGTTACTGGGCCCTGTCGATGGGAGTCCCGCACTCTGTAACTATAGTTACTGGGCCCTGTCGATGGGAGTCCCGCACTCTGTAACTATTGTTACTGGGCCCTGTCGATGGGAGTCCCGCACTCTGTAACTATAGTTACTGGGCCCTGTCGATGGGAGTCCCGCACTCTGTAACTATAGTTACTGGGCCCTGTCGATGGGAGTCCCGCACTCTGTAACTATAGTTACTGGGCCCTGTCGATGGGAGTCCCGCACTCTGTAACTATAGTTACTGGGCCCTGTCGATGGGAGTCCCGCACTCTGTAACTATAGTTACTGGGCCCTGTCGATGGGAGTCCCGCACTCTGTAACTATAGTTACTGGGCCCTGTCGATGGGAGTCCCGCACTCTGTAACTATAGTTACTGGGCCCTGTCGATGGGAGTCCCGCACTCTGTAACTATAGTTACTGGGCCCTGTCGATGGGAGTCCCACACTCTGTAACTATAGTCACTGAGCCCTGTCGATGGGAGTCCCGCACTCTGTAACTATAGTTACTGGGCCCTGTCGATGGGAGTCCCACACTCTGTAACTATAGTTACTGGGCCCTGTCGATGGGAGTCCCACACTCTGTAACTATAGTTACTGGGCCCTGTCGATGGGAGTCCCGCACTCTGTGACTATAGTTACTGGGCCCTGTCGATGGGAGTCCCTCACTCTGTAACTATAGTTACTGGGCCCTGTCGATGGGAGTCCCGCACTCTGTAACTACAGTTACTGGGCCCTGTCGATGGGAGTCCCGCACTCTGTAACTATAGTTACTGGGCCCTGTCGATGGGAGTCCCGACTCTGTAACTATAGTTACTGGGCCCTGTCGATGGGAGTCCCACACTCTGTAACTATAGTTACTGGGCCCTGTCGATGGGAGTCCCGCACTCTGTAACTATAGTTACTGGGCCCTGTCGATGGGAGTCCCACACTCTGTAACTATAGTTACTGGGCCCTGTCGATGGGAGTCCCGCACTCTGTAACTATAGTTACTGGGCCCTGTCGATGGGAGTCCCGCACTCTGTAACTATAGTTACTGGGCCCTGTCGATGGGAGTCCCGCACTCTGTAACTATAGTTACTGGGCCCTGTCGATGGGAGTCCCGCACTCTGTCACTATAGTTACTGGGCCCTGTCGATGGGAGTCCCGCACTCTGTAACGATAGTTACTGGGCCCTGTCGATGGGAGTCCCGCACTCTGTAACTACAGTTACTGGGCCCTGTCGATGGGAGTCCCGCACTCTGTAACTATAGTTACTGGGCCCTGTCGATGGGAGTCCCGCACTCTGTGACGATCGTTACTGGGCCCTGTCGATGGGAGTCCCACACTCTGTAACGATAGTTACTGGGCCCTGTCGATGGGAGTCCCGCACTCTGTAACTACAGTTACTGGGCCCTGTCGATGGGAGTCCCGCACTCTGTAACTGCAGTTACTGGGCCCTGTCGATGGGAGTCCCGCACTCTGTAACTATAGTTACTGGGCCCTGTCGATGGGAGTCCCGCACTCTGTAACTATCGTCACTGGGCCCTGTCGATGGGAGTCCCGCACTCTGTAACTCTCGTCACTGGGCCCTGTCGATGGGAGTCCCGCACTCTGTGACTATAGTCACTGGGCCCTGTCGATGGGAGTCCCGCACTCTGTAACTATAGTCACTGGGCCCTGTCGATGGGAGTCCCGCACTCTGTAACTATAGTTACTGGGCCCTGTCGATGGGAGTCCCGCACTCTGTAACTATAGTTACTGGGCCCTGTCGATGGGAGTCCCGCACTCTGTAACTCTAGTTACTGGGCCCTGTTGATGGGAGTCCCGCACTCTGTAACTATAGTTACTGGGCCCTGTCGATGGGAGTCCCGCACTCTGTAACTATAGTCACTGGGCCCTGTCGATGGGAGTCCCGCACTCTGTAACTATAGTCACTGGGCCCTGTCGATGGGAGTCCCGCACTCTGTAACTGTAGTTACTGGGCCCCGTCGATGGGAGTCCCGCACTCTGTAACTATAGTTACTGGGCCCTGTCGATGGGAGTCCCACACTCTGTAACTATAGTTACTGGGCCCTGTCGATGGGAGTCCCCCACTCTGTAACTATAGTTACTGGGCCCTGTCGATGGGAGTCCCGCACTCTGTAACTATAGTTACTGGGCCTGTCGATGGGAGTCCCACACTCTGTAACTATAGTTACTGGGCCCTGTCGATGGGAGTCCCACACTCTGTAACTATAGTTACTGGGCCCTGTCGATGGGAGTCCCGCACTCTGTAACTATAGTTACTGGGCCCTGTCGATGGGAGTCCCGCACTCTGTGACTATAGTTACTGGGCCCTGTCGATGGGAGTCCTGCACTCTGTAACTATAGTTACTGGGCCCTGTCGATGGGAGTCCCGCACTCTGTAACTATAGTTACTGGGCCCTGTCGATGGGAGTCCCACACTCTGTAACTATAGTTACTGGGCCCTGTCGATGGGAGTCCCACACTCTGTAACTATAGTTACTGGGCCCTGTCGATGGGAGTCCCACACTCTGTAACTATAGTTACTGGGCCCTGTCGATGGGAGTCCCACACTCTGTAACTATAGTTACTGGGCCCTGTCGATGGGAGTCCCGCACTCTGTAACGAGAGTTACTGGGCCCTGTCGATGGGAGTCCCGCACTCTGTAACTATAGTTACTGGGCCCTGTCGATGGGAGTCCCGCACTCTGTAACTATAGTTACTGGGCCCTGTCGATGGGAGTCCCACACTCTGTAACTATAGTTACTGGGCCCTGTCGATGGGAGTCCCACACTCTGTAACTATATTTACTGGGCCCTGTCGATGGGAGTCCCACACTCTGTAACTATAGTGACTGGGCCCTGTCGATGGGAGTCCCGCACTCTGTAACTATAGTTACTGGGCCCTGTCGATGGGAGTCCCGCACTCTGTAACTAGAGTTACTGGGCCCTGTCGATGGGAGTCCCACACTCTGTAACTAGAGTTACTGGGCCCTGTCGATGGGAGTCCCGCACTCTGTAACTAGAGTTACTGGGCCCTGTCGATGGGAGTCCCGCACTCTGTAACTATAGTTACTGGGCCCTGTCGATGGGAGTCCCGCACTCTGTAACTATAGTTACTGGGCCCTGTCGATGGGAGTCCCGCACTCTGTAACTATAGTTACTGGGCCCTGTCGATGGGAGTCCCGCACTCTGTAACTATAGTTACTGGGCCCTGTCGATGGGAGTCCCGCACTCTGTAACTATAGTTACTGGGCCCTGTCGATGGGAGTCCCGCACTCTGTAACTATAGTTACTGGGCCCTGTCGATGGGAGTCCCGCACTCTGTAACTATAGTTACTGGGCCCTGTCGATGGGAGTCCCGCACTCTGCAACTATAGTTACTGGGCCCTGTCGATGGGAGTCCCACATTCTGTAACTATAGTTACTGGGCCCTGTCGATGGGAGTCCCGCACTCTGTAACTATAGTTACTGGGCCCTGTCGATGGGAGTCCCGCACTCTGTAACTATAGTTACTGGGCCCTGTCGATGGGAGTCCCGCACTCTGTAACTATAGTTACTGGGCCCTGTCGATGGGAGTCCCTCACTCTGTAACTATAGTTACTGGGCCCTGTCGATGGGAGTCCCGCACTCTGTAACTATAGTTACTGGGCCCTGTCGATGGGAGTCCCACACTCTGCAACTATAGTTACTGGGCCCTGTCGATGGGAGTCCCACATTCTGTAACTATAGTTACTGGGCCCTGTCGATGGGAGTCCCGCACTCTGTAACTATAGTCACTGGGCCCTGTCGATGGGAGTCCCGCACTCTGTAACTATAGTTACTGGGCCCTGTCGATGGGAGTCCCGCACTCTGTAACTATAGTTACTGGGCCCTGTCGATGGGAGTCCCGCACTCTGTAACTCCAGTTACTGGGCCCTGTCGATGGGAGTCCCACACTCTGTAACTACAGTTACTGGGCCCTGTCGATGGGAGTCCCGCACTCTGTAACTATAGTTACTGGGCCCTGTCGATGGGAGTCCCGCACTCTGTAACTATAGTTACTGGGCCCTGTCGATGGGAGTCCCACACTCTGTAACTATAGTTACTGGGCCCTGTCGATGGGAGTCCCACACTCTGTAACTATAGTTACTGGGCCCTGTCGATGGGAGTCCCACACTCTGTAACTATAGTTACTGGGCCCTGTCGATGGGAGTCCCGCACTCTGTAACTATAGTTACTGGGCCCTGTCGATGGGAGTCCCGCACTCTGTAACTATAGTTACTGGGCCCTGTCGATGGGAGTCCCACACTCTGTAACTGTAGTTACTGGGCCCTGTCGATGGGAGTCCCGCACTCTGTAACTGTAGTTACTGGGCCCTGTCGATGGGAGTCCCGCACTCTGTAACTATAGTTACTGGGCCCTGTCGATGGGAGTCCCGCACTCTGTAAATATAGTTACTGGGCCCTGTCGATGGGAGTCCCGCACTCTGTAACTATAGTCACTGGGCCCTGTCGATGGGAGTCCCGCACTCTGTAACTATAGTCACTGGGCCCTGTCGATGGGAGTCCCGCACTCTGTAACTATAGTCACTGGGCCCTGTCGATGGGAGTCCCGCACTCTGTAACTATAGTTACTGGGCCCTGTCGATGGGAGTCCCGCACTCTGTAACTATAGTTACTGGGCCCTGTCGATGGGAGTCCCGCACTCTGTAACTATAGTTACTGGGCCCTGTCGATGGGAGTCCCGCACTCTGTAACTATAGTTACCGGGCCCTGTCGATGGGAGTCCCGCACTCTGTAACTATAGTTACTGGGCCCTGTCGATGGGAGTCCCTCACTCTGTAACTATAGTTACTGGGCCCTGTCGATGGGAGTCCCGACTCTGTAACTATAGTTACTGGGCCCTGTCGATGGGAGTCCCGCACTCTGTAACTATAGTTACTGGGCCCTGTCGATGGGAGTCCCACACTCTGTAACTATAGTCACTGGGCCCTGTCGATGGGAGTCCCGCACTCTGTGACTATAGTTACTGGGCCCTGTCGATGGGAGTCCCGCACTCTGTAACTATAGTTACTGGGCCCTGTCGATGGGAGTCCCACACTCTGTAACTATAGTTACTGGGCCCTGTCGATGGGAGTCCCACAATCTGTAACTATAGTTACTGGGCCCTGTCGATGGGAGTCCCACACTCTGTAACTATAGTTACTGGGCCCTGTCGATGGGAGTCCCTCACTCTGTAACTATAGTGACTGGGCCCTGTCGATGGGAGTCCCACACTCTGTAACTATAGTTACCGGGCCCTGTCGATGGGAGTCCCGCACTCTGCAACTATAGTTACTGGGCCCTGTCGATGGGTGTCCCACACTCTGTAACTATAGTCACTGGGCCCTGTCGATGGGAGTCCCGCACTCTGTAACTATAGTCACTGGGCCCTGTCGATGGGAGTCCCGCACTCTGTAACTATAGTTACTGGGCCCTGTCGATGGGAGTCCCGCACTCTGTAACTATAGTTACTGGGCCCTGTCGAAGGGAGTCCCGCACTCTGTAACTATAGTTACTGGGCCCTGTCGATGGGAGTCCCACACTCTGTAACTATAGTCACTGGGCCCTGTCGATGGGAGTCCCGCACTCTGTAACTATAGTTACTGGGCCCTGTCGATGGGAGTCCCGCACTCTGTAACTATAGTTACTGGGCCCTGTCGATGAGAGTCCCGCACTCTGTAACTATAGTTACTGGGCACTGTCGATGGGAGTCCCACACTCTGTAACTATAGTTACTGGGCCCTGTCGATGGGAGTCCCACACTCTGTAACTATAGTTACTGGGCCCTGTCGATGGGAGTCCCGCACTCTGTAACTATAGTTACTGGGCCCTGTCGATGGGAGTCCCACACTCTGTAACTCCAGTTACTGGGCCCTGTCGATGGGAGTCCCGCACTCTGTAACTATAGTTACTGGGCCCTGTCGATGGGAGTCCCGCACTCTGTAACTATAGTTACTGGGCCCTGTCGATGGGAGTCCCGCACTCTGTAACTATAGTTACTGGGCCCTGTCGATGGGAGTCCCACACTCTGTAACTATAGTTACTGGGCCCTGTCGATGGGAGTCCCACACTCTGTAACTACAGTTACTGGGCCCTGTCGATGGGAGTCCCGCACTCTGTAAATATAGTTACTGGGCCCTGTCGATGGGAGTCCCGCACTCTGTAACTATAGTTACTGGGCCCTGTCGAAGGGAGTCCCGCACTCTGTAACTATAGTTACTGGGCCCTGTCGATGGGAGTCCCGCACTCTGTAACTATAGTTACTGGGCCCTGTCGATGGGAGTCCCACACTCTGTAACTATAGTCACTGGGCCCTGTCGATGGGAGTCCCGCACTCTGTGACTATAGTTACTGGGCCCTGTCGATGGGAGTCCCGCACTCTGTAACTATAGTGACTGGGCCCTGTCGATGGGAGTCCCGCACTCTGTAACTATAGTTACTGGGCCCTGTCGATGGGAGTCCCGCACTCTGTAACTATAGTTACTGGGCCCTGTCGATGGGAGTCCCGCACTCTGTAACTATAGTCACTGGGCCCTGTCGATGGGAGTCCCACACTCTGTGACTATAGTTACTGGGCCCTGTCGATGGGAGTCCCACACTCTGTAACTATAGTTACTGGGCCCTGTCAATGGGAGTCCCACACTCTGTAACTATAGTTACTGGGCCCTGTCGATGGGAGTCTCTCACTCTGTAACTGTAGTGACTGGGCCCTGTCGATGGGAGTCCCACACTCTGTAACTATAGTTACCGGGCCCTGTCGATGGGAGTCCCGCACTCTGCAACTATAGTTACTGGGCCCTGTCGATGGGAGTCCCACACTCTGTAACTATAGTTACTGGGCCCTGTCGATGGGAGTCCCGCACTCTGTAACTATAGTCACTGGGCCCTGTCGATGGGAGTCCCGCACTCTGTAACTATAGTTACTGGGCCCTGTCGATGGGAGTCCCGCACTCTGTAACTATAGTTACTGGGCCCTGTCGATGGGAGTCCCGCACTCTGTAACTATAGTTACTGGGCCCTGTCGATGGGAGTCCCACACTCTGTAACTATAGTCACTGGGCCCTGTCGATGGGAGTCCCGCACTCTGTAACTATAGTTACTGGGCCCTGTCGATGGGAGTCCCGCACTCTGTAACTATAGTTACTGGGCCCTGTCGATGAGAGTTCCGCACTCTGTAACTATAGTTACTGGGCACTGTCGATGGGAGTCCCACACTCTGTAACTATAGTTACTGGGCCCTGTCGATGGGAGTCCCGCACTCTGTAACTATAGTTACTGGGCCCTGTCGATGGGAGTCCCACACTCTGTAACTCCAGTTACTGGGCCCTGTCGATGGGAGTCCCGCACTCTGTAACTATAGTTACTGGGCCCTGTCGATGGGAGTCCCGCACTCTGTAACTATAGTTACTGGGCCCTGTCGATGGGAGTCCCGCACTCTGTAACTATAGTTACTGGGCCCTGTCGATGGGAGTCCCACACTCTGTAACTATAGTTACTGGGCCCTGTCGATGGGAGTCCCACACTCTGTAACTACAGTTACTGGGCCCTGTCGATGGGAGTCCCGCACTCTGTAAATATAGTTACTGGGCCCTGTCGATGGGAGTCCCGCACTCTGTAACTATAGTTACTGGGCCCTGTCGATGGGAGTCCCGCACTCTGTAACTATAGTTACTGGGCCCTGTCGATGGGAGTCCCGCACTCTGTAACTATAGTCACTGGGCCCTGTCGATGGGAGTCCCGCACTCTTTAACTATAGTTACTGGGCCCTGTCGATGGGAGTCCCGCACTCTGTAACTATAGTCACTGGGCCCTGTCGATGGGAGTCCCGCACTCTGTAACTATAGTCACTGGGCCCTGTCGATGGGAGTCCCACACTCTGTAACTATAGTTACTGGGCCCTGTCGATGGGAGTCCCACACTCTGTAACTATAGTCACTGGGCCCTGTCGATGGGAGTCCCGCACTCTGTAACTATAGTCACTGGGCCCTGTCGATGGGAGTCCCGCACTCTGTAACTATAGTTACTGGGCCCTGTCGATGGGAGTCCCGCACTCTGTAACTATAGTTACTGGGCCCTGTCGATGGGAGTCCCACACTCTGTAACTATAGTTACTGGGCCCTGTCGATGGGAGTCCCGCACTCTGTAACTATAGTTACTGGGCCCTGTCGATGGGAGTCCCGCACTCTGTAACTATAGTCACTGGGCCCTGTCGATGGGAGTCCCGCACTCTGTAACTATAGTTACTGGGCCCTGTCGATGGGAGTCCCGCACTCTGTAACTATAGTTACTGGGCCCTGTCGATGGGAGTCCCGCACTCTGTGACTATAGTCACTGGGCCCTGTCGATGGGAATCCCGCACTCTGTAACTATAGTTACTGGGCCCTGTCGATGGGAGTCCCGCACTCTGTAACTATAGTCACTGGGCCCTGTCGATGGGAGTCCCACACTCTGTAACTATAGTTACTGGGCCCAGTCGATGGGAGTCCCGCACTCTGTAACTATAGTCACTGGGCCCTGTCGATGGGAGTCCCACACTCTGTAACTATAGTTACTGGGCCCAGTCGATGGGAGTCCCGCACTCTGTAACTATAGTTACTGGGCCCTGTCGATGGGAGTCCCGCACTCTGTAACTATAGTTACTGGGCCCTGTCGATGGGAGTCCCGCACTCTGTAACTATAGTTACTGGGCCCTGTCGATGGGAGTCCCGCACTCTGTAACTATAGTTACTGGGCCCTGTCGATGGGAGTCCCGCACTCTGTAACTATAGTTACTGGGCCCTGTCGATGGGAGTCCCGCACTCTGTAACTATAGTTACTGGGCCCTGTCGATGGGAGTCCCGCACTCTGTAACTATAGTTACTGGGCCCTGTCGATGGGAGTCCCGCACTCTGTAACTATAGTCACTGGGCCCTGTCGATGGGAGTCCCGCACTCTGTAACTATAGTCACTGGGCCCTGTCGATGGGAGTCCCGCACTCTGTAACTATAGTTACTGGGCCCTGTCGATGGGAGTCCCGCACTCTGTAACTATAGTTACTGGGCCCTGTCGATGGGAGTCCCGCACTCTGTAACTACAGTCACTGGGCCCTGTCGATGGGAGTCCCACACTCTGTAACTGTAGTTACTGGGCCCCGTCAATGGAGTCCCGCACTCTGTAACTATAGTTACTGGGCCCTGTCGATGGGAGTCCCGCACTCTGTAACTATAGTTACTGGGCCCTGTCGATGGGAGTCCCACACTCTGTAACTATAGTTACTGGGCCCTGTCGATGGGAGTCCCACACTCTGTAACTGTAGTTACTGGGCCCTGTCGATGGGAGTCCCGCACTCTGTAACTATAGTTACTGGGCCCTGTCGATGGGAGTCCCACACTCTGTAACTATAGTTACTGGGCCCTGTCGATGGGAGTCCCGCACTCTGTAACTACAGTCACTGGGCCCTGTCGATGGGAGTCCCGCACTCTGTAACTATAGTTACTGGGCCCTGTCGATGGGAGTCCCGACTCTGTAACTATAGTTACTGGGCCCTGTCGATGGGAGTCCCGCACTCTGGAACTATAGTTACTGGGCCCTGTCGATGGGAGTCCCGCACTCTGTAACTATAGTTACTGGGCCCTGTCGATGGGAGTCCCACACTCTGTAACTATAGTTACTGGGCCCTGTCGATGGGAGTCCCGCACTCTGTAACTATAGTTACTGGGCCCTGTCGATGGGAGTCCCGACTCTGTAACTATAGTTACTGGGCCCTGTCGATGGGAGTCCCGCACTCTGTGACTATAGTTACTGGGCCCTGTCGATGGGAGTCCCGACTCTGTAACTATAGTTACTGGGCCCTGTCGATGGGAGTCCCGCACTCTGTAACTATAGTTACTGGGCCCTGTCGATGGGAGTCCCGCACTCTGTAACTATAGTTACTGGGCCCTGTCGATGGGAGTCCCGCACTCTGTAACTATAGTTACTGGGCCCTGTCGATGGGAGTCCCGCACTCTGTAACTATAGTTACTGGGCCCTGTCGATGGGAGTCCCCCACTCTGTAACTGTAGTTACTGGGCCCCGTCAATGGGAGTCCCGCACTCTGTAACTATAGTTACTGGGCCCTGTCGATGGGAGTCCCGCACTCTGTAACTATAGTTACTGGGCCCTGTCGATGGGAGTCCCGCACTCTGTAACTATAGTTACTGGGCCCTGTCGATGGGAGTCCCACACTCTGTAACTATAGTTACTGGGCTCTGTCGATGGGAGTCCCGCACTCTGTAACTATAGTTACTGGGCCCTGTCGATGGGAGTCCCCCACTCTGTAACTATACTTACTGGGCCCTGTCGATGGGAGTCCCGCACTCTGTGACTATAGTTACTGGGCCCTGTCGATGGGAGTCCCACACTCTGTAACTATAGTTACTGGGCCCTGTCGATGGGAGTCCCACACTCTGTAACTATAGTTACTGGGCCCTGTCGATGGGAGTCCCACACTCTGTAACTATAGTTACTGGGCCCTGTCGATGGGAGTCCCACACTCTGTAACTGTAGTTACTGGGCCCTGTCGATGGGAGTCCCGCACTCTGTGACTATAGTTACTGGGCCCTGTCGATGGGAGTCCCGCACTCTGTAACTATAGTTACTGGGCCCTGTCGATGGGAGTCCCGCACTCTGTAACTATAGTTACTGGGCCCTGTCGATGGGAGTCCCGCACTCTGTAACTATAGTTACTGGGCCCTGTCGATGGGAGTCCCGCACTCTGTAACTACAGTCACTGGGCCCTGTCGATGGGAGTCCCGCACTCTGTAACTATAGTTACTGGGCCCTGTCGATGGGAGTCCCGACTCTGTAACTATAGTTACTGGGCCCTGTCGATGGGAGTCCCACACTCTGTAACTATAGTTACTGGGCCCTGTCGATGGGAGTCCCGCACTCTGTGACTATAGTTACTGGGCCCTGTCGATGGGAGTCCCGCACTCTGTAACTATAGTTACTGGGCCCTGTCGAAGGGAGTCCCGCACTCTGTAACTATAGTTACTGGGCCCTGTCGATGGGAGTCCCGCACTCTGTAACTATAGTTACTGGGCCCTGTCGATGGGAGTCCCACACTCTGTAACTATAGTTACTGGGCCCTGTCGATGGGAGTCCCGCACTCTGTAACTATAGTTACTGGGCCCTGTCGATGGGAGTCCCGCACTCTGTAACTATAGTCACTGGGCCCTGTCGATGGGAGTCCCGCACTCTGTAACTGTAGTTACTGGGCCCCGTCGATGGGAGTCCCGCACTCTGTAACTATAGTTACTGGGCCCTGTCGATGGGAGTCCCGCACTCTGTAACTATAGTCACTGGGCCCTGTCGATGGGAGTCCCGCACTCTGTAACTGTAGTTACTGGGCCCTGTCGATGGGAGTCCCACACTCTGTAACTATAGTTACTGGGCCCTGTCGATGGGAGTCCCGCACTCTGTAACTATAGTTACTGGGCCCTGTCGATGGGAGTCCCGCACTCTGTAACTATAGTTACTGGGCCCTGTCGATGGGAGTCCCGCACTCTGTAAATATAGTTACTGGGCCCTGTCGATGGGAGTCCCACACTCTGTAACTATAGTTACTGGGCCCTGTCGATGGGAGTCCCGCACTCTGTAACTATAGTTACTGGGCCCTGTCGATGGGAGTCCCGCACTCTGTGACTATAGTTACTGGGCCCTGTCGATGGGAGTCCCGCACTCTGTAACTATAGTTACTGGGCCCTGTCGATGGGAGTCCCGCACTCTGTAACGATAGTTACTGGGCCCTGTCGATGGGAGTCCCGCACTCTATAACTATAGTTACTGGGCCCTGTCGATGGGAGTCCCGCACTCTGTAACTATAGTTACTGGGCCCTGTCGATGGGAGTCCCGCACTCTGTAACTATAGTCACTGGGCCCTGTCGATGGGAGTCCCGCACTCTGTAACTATAGTCACTGGGCCCTGTCGAGGGGAGTCCCGCACTCTGTAACTATAGTTACTGGGCCCTGTCGATGGGAGTCCCACACTCTGTAACTATAGTTACTGGGCCCTGTCGATGGGAGTCCCACACTCTGTAACTACAGTTACTGGGCCCTGTCGATGGGAGTCCCGCACTCTGTAACTATAGTTACTGGGCCCTGTTGATGGGAGTCCCGCACTCTGTAACTATAGTTACTGGGCCCTGTCGATGGGAGTCCCGCACTCTGTAACTATAGTTACTGGGCCCTGTCGATGGGAGTCCCGCACTCTGTAACTATAGTTACTGGGCCCTGTCGATGGGAGTCCCACACTCTGTAACTATAGTTACTGGGCCCTGTCGATGGGAGTCCCGCACTCTGTAACTATAGTCACTGGGCCCTGTCGATGGGAGTCCCGCACTCTGTAACTATAGTTACTGGGCCCTGTCGATGGGAGTCCCGCACTCTGTAACTATAGTCACTGGGCCCTGTCGATGGGAGTCCCGCACTCTGTAACTATAGTTACTGGGCCCTGTCGATGGGAGTCCCGCACTCTGTAACTATAGTTACTGGGCCCTGTCGATGGGAGTCCCACACTCTGTAACTATAGTTACTGGGCCCTGTCGATGGGAGTCCCGCACTCTGTAACTATAGTTACTGGGCCCTGTCGATGGGAGTCCCGCACTCTGTAACTATAGTTACTGGGCCCTGTCGATGGGAGTCCCGCACTCTGTAACTATAGTTACTGGGCCCTGTCGATGGGAGTCCCGCACTCTGTAACTATAGTTACTGGGCCCTGTCGATGGGAGTCCCGCACTCTGTAACTATAGTTACTGGGCCCTGTCGATGGGAGTCCCGCACTCTGTAACTATAGTCACTGGGCCCTGTCGATGGGAGTCCCGCACTCTGTAACTATAGTTACTGGGCCCTGTCGATGGGAGTCCCGCACTCTGTAACTATAGTTACTGGGCCCTGTCGATGGGAGTCCCGCACTCTGTGACTATAGTCACTGGGCCCTGTCGATGGGAGTCCCGCACTCTGTAACTATAGTTACTGGGCCCTGTCGATGGGAGTCCCGCACTCTGTAACTATAGTCACTGGGCCCTGTCGATGGGAGTCCCACACTCTGTAACTATAGTTACTGGGCCCAGTCGATGGGAGTCCCGCACTCTGTAACTATAGTCACTGGGCCCTGTCGATGGGAGTCCCACACTCTGTAACTATAGTTACTGGGCCCAGTCGATGGGAGTCCCGCACTCTGTAACTATAGTTACTGGGCCCTGTCGATGGGAGTCCCGCACTCTGTAACTATAGTTACTGGGCCCTGTCGATGGGAGTCCCGCACTCTGTAACTATAGTTACTGGGCCCTGTCGATGGGAGTCCCGCACTCTGTAACTATAGTTACTGGGCCCTGTCGATGGGAGTCCCGCACTCTGTAACTATAGTTACTGGGCCCTGTCGATGGGAGTCCCGCACTCTGTAACTATAGTTACTGGGCCCTGTCGATGGGAGTCCCGCACTCTGTAACTATAGTTACTGGGCCCTGTCGATGGGAGTCCCGCACTCTGTAACTATAGTCACTGGGCCCTGTCGATGGGAGTCCCGCACTCTGTAACTATAGTCACTGGGCCCTGTCGATGGGAGTCCCGCACTCTGTAACTATAGTTACTGGGCCCTGTCGATGGGAGTCCCGCACTCTGTAACTATAGTTACTGGGCCCTGTCGATGGGAGTCCCGCACTCTGTAACTACAGTCACTGGGCCCTGTCGATGGGAGTCCCACACTCTGTAACTGTAGTTACTGGGCCCCGTCAATGGAGTCCCGCACTCTGTAACTATAGTTACTGGGCCCTGTCGATGGGAGTCCCGCACTCTGTAACTATAGTTACTGGGCCCTGTCGATGGGAGTCCCACACTCTGTAACTATAGTTACTGGGCCCTGTCGATGGGAGTCCCACACTCTGTAACTGTAGTTACTGGGCCCTGTCGATGGGAGTCCCGCACTCTGTAACTATAGTTACTGGGCCCTGTCGATGGGAGTCCCACACTCTGTAACTATAGTTACTGGGCCCTGTCGATGGGAGTCCCGCACTCTGTAACTACAGTCACTGGGCCCTGTCGATGGGAGTCCCGCACTCTGTAACTATAGTTACTGGGCCCTGTCGATGGGAGTCCCGCACTCTGTAACTATAGTTACTGGGCCCTGTCGATGGGAGTCCCGCACTCTGTGACTATAGTTACTGGGCCCTGTCGATGGGAGTCCCGCACTCTGTAACTATAGTTACTGGGCCCTGTCGATGGGAGTCCCGACTCTGTAACTATAGTTACTGGGCCCTGTCGATGGGAGTCCCGCACTCTGTGACTATAGTTACTGGGCCCTGTCGATGGGAGTCCCGACTCTGTAACTATAGTTACTGGGCCCTGTCGATGGGAGTCCCGCACTCTGTAACTATAGTTACTGGGCCCTGTCGATGGGAGTCCCGCACTCTGTAACTATAGTTACTGGGCCCTGTCGATGGGAGTCCCGCACTCTGTAACTATAGTTACTGGGCCCTGTCGATGGGAGTCCCGCACTCTGTAACTATAGTTACTGGGCCCTGTCGATGGGAGTCCCCCACTCTGTAACTGTAGTTACTGGGCCCCGTCAATGGGAGTCCCGCACTCTGTAACTATAGTTACTGGGCCCTGTCGATGGGAGTCCCGCACTCTGTAACTATAGTTACTGGGCCCTGTCGATGGGAGTCCCGCACTCTGTAACTATAGTTACTGGGCCCTGTCGATGGGAGTCCCACACTCTGTAACTATAGTTACTGGGCTCTGTCGATGGGAGTCCCGCACTCTGTAACTATAGTTACTGGGCCCTGTCGATGGGAGTCCCCCACTCTGTAACTATACTTACTGGGCCCTGTCGATGGGAGTCCCGCACTCTGTGACTATAGTTACTGGGCCCTGTCGATGGGAGTCCCACACTCTGTAACTATAGTTACTGGGCCCTGTCGATGGGAGTCCCACACTCTGTAACTATAGTTACTGGGCCCTGTCGATGGGAGTCCCACACTCTGTAACTATAGTTACTGGGCCCTGTCGATGGGAGTCCCACACTCTGTAACTGTAGTTACTGGGCCCTGTCGATGGGAGTCCCGCACTCTGTGACTATAGTTACTGGGCCCTGTCGATGGGAGTCCCGCACTCTGTAACTATAGTTACTGGGCCCTGTCGATGGGAGTCCCGCACTCTGTAACTATAGTTACTGGGCCCTGTCGATGGGAGTCCCGCACTCTGTAACTATAGTTACTGGGCCCTGTCGATGGGAGTCCCGCACTCTGTAACTACAGTCACTGGGCCCTGTCGATGGGAGTCCCGCACTCTGTAACTATAGTTACTGGGCCCTGTCGATGGGAGTCCCGCACTCTGTAACTATAGTTACTGGGCCCTGTCGATGGGAGTCCCACACTCTGTAACTATAGTTACTGGGCCCTGTCGATGGGAGTCCCGCACTCTGTGACTATAGTTACTGGGCCCTGTCGATGGGAGTCCCGCACTCTGTAACTATAGTTACTGGGCCCTGTCGAAGGGAGTCCCGCACTCTGTAACTATAGTTACTGGGCCCTGTCGATGGGAGTCCCGCACTCTGTAACTATAGTTACTGGGCCCTGTCGATGGGAGTCCCACACTCTGTAACTATAGTTACTGGGCCCTGTCGATGGGAGTCCCGCACTCTGTAACTATAGTTACTGGGCCCTGTCGATGGGAGTCCCGCACTCTGTAACTATAGTCACTGGGCCCTGTCGATGGGAGTCCCGCACTCTGTAACTGTAGTTACTGGGCCCCGTCGATGGGAGTCCCGCACTCTGTAACTATAGTTACTGGGCCCTGTCGATGGGAGTCCCGCACTCTGTAACTATAGTCACTGGGCCCTGTCGATGGGAGTCCCGCACTCTGTAACTGTAGTTACTGGGCCCTGTCGATGGGAGTCCCACACTCTGTAACTATAGTTACTGGGCCCTGTCGATGGGAGTCCCGCACTCTGTAACTATAGTTACTGGGCCCTGTCGATGGGAGTCCCGCACTCTGTAACTATAGTTACTGGGCCCTGTCGATGGGAGTCCCGCACTCTGTAAATATAGTTACTGGGCCCTGTCGATGGGAGTCCCACACTCTGTAACTATAGTTACTGGGCCCTGTCGATGGGAGTCCCGCACTCTGTAACTATAGTTACTGGGCCCTGTCGATGGGAGTCCCGCACTCTGTGACTATAGTTACTGGGCCCTGTCGATGGGAGTCCCGCACTCTGTAACTATAGTTACTGGGCCCTGTCGATGGGAGTCCCGCACTCTGTAACGATAGTTACTGGGCCCTGTCGATGGGAGTCCCGCACTCTATAACTATAGTTACTGGGCCCTGTCGATGGGAGTCCCGCACTCTGTAACTATAGTTACTGGGCCCTGTCGATGGGAGTCCCGCACTCTGTAACTATAGTCACTGGGCCCTGTCGATGGGAGTCCCGCACTCTGTAACTATAGTCACTGGGCCCTGTCGAGGGGAGTCCCGCACTCTGTAACTATAGTTACTGGGCCCTGTCGATGGGAGTCCCACACTCTGTAACTATAGTTACTGGGCCCTGTCGATGGGAGTCCCACACTCTGTAACTACAGTTACTGGGCCCTGTCGATGGGAGTCCCGCACTCTGTAACTATAGTTACTGGGCCCTGTTGATGGGAGTCCCGCACTCTGTAACTATAGTTACTGGGCCCTGTCGATGGGAGTCCCGCACTCTGTAACTATAGTTACTGGGCCCTGTCGATGGGAGTCCCGCACTCTGTAACTATAGTTACTGGGCCCTGTCGATGGGAGTCCCTCACTCTGTAACTATAGTTACTGGGCCCTGTCGATGGGAGTCCCGCACTCTGTAACTATAGTCACTGGGCCCTGTCGATGGGAGTCCCGCACTCTGTAACTATAGTTACTGGGCCCTGTCGATGGGAGTCCCGCACTCTGTAACTATAGTCACTGGGCCCTGTCGATGGGAGTCCCGCACTCTGTAACTATAGTTACTGGGCCCTGTCGATGGGAGTCCCGCACTCTGTAACTATAGTTACTGGGCCCTGTCGATGGGAGTCCCACACTCTGTAACTATAGTTACTGGGCCCTGTCGATGGGAGTCCCGCACTCTGTGACTATAGTTACTGGGCCCTGTCGATGGGAGTCCCGCACTCTGTAACTATAGTTACTGGGCCCTGTCGATGGGAGTCCCGCACTCTGTAACTATAGTTACTGGGCCCTGTCGATGGGAGTCCCGCACTCTGTAACTATAGTTACTGGGCCCTGTCGATGGGAGTCCCGCACTCTGTAACTATAGTTACTGGGCCCTGTCGATGGGAGTCCCGCACTCTGTGACTATAGTTACTGTGCCCTGTCGATGGGAGTCCCGCACTCTGTAGCTATAGTTACTGGGCCCTGTCGATGGGAGTCCCGCACTCTGTAACTATAGTTACTGGGCCCTGTCGATGGGAGTCCCGCACTCTGTAACTATAGTTACTGGGCCCTGTCGATGGGAGTCCCGCACTCTGTAACTATAGTTACTGGGCCCTGTCGATGGGAGTCCCGCACTCTGTAACTATAGTTACTGGGCCCTGTCGATGGGAGTCCCTCACTCTGTGACTATAGTTACTGTGCCCTGTCGATGGGAGTCCCGCACTCTGTAACTATAGTCACTGGGCCCTGTCGATGGGAGTCCCACACTCTGTAACTATAGTTACTGGGCCCTGTCGATGGGAGTCCCGCACTCTGTAACTATAGTTACTGGGCCCTGTCGATGGGAGTCCCACACTCTAACTATAGTTACTGGGCCCTGTCGATGGGAGTCCCGCACTCTGTAACTATAGTCACTGGGCCCTGTCGATGGGAGTCCCGCACTCTGTAACTATAGTTACTGGGCCCTGTCGATGGGAGTCCCACACTCTGTAACTATAGTTACTGGGCCCTGTCGATGGGAGTCCCGCACTCTGTAACTACAGTCACTGGGCCCTGTCGATGGGAGTCCCACACTCTGTAACTATAGTTACTGGGCCCTGTCGATGGGAGTCCCACACTCTGTAACTATAGTCACTGGGCCCTGTCGATGGGAGTCCCGCACTCTGTAACTATAGTTACTGGGCCCTGTCGATGGGAGTCCCGCACTCTGTGACTATAGTTGCTGGGCCCTGTCGATGGGAATCCCGCACTCTGTAACTATAGTCACTGGGCCCTGTCGATGGGAGTCCCGCACTCTGTAACTATAGTTACTGGGCCCTGTCGATGGGAGTCCCGCACTCTGTGACTATAGTTGCTGGGCCCTGTCGATGGGAGTCCCGCACTCTGTAACTATAGTTACTGGGCCCTGTCGATGGGAGTCCCGCACTCTGTGACTATAGTTACTGGGCCCTGTCGATGGGAGTCCCGCACTCTGTAACTATAGTTACTGGGCCCTGTCGATGGGAGTCCCGCACTCTGTAACTATAGTTACTGGGCCCTGTCGATGGGAGTCCCGCACTCTGTAACTATAGTTACTGGGCCCTGTCGATGGGAGTCCCTCACTCTGTAACTATAGTTACTGGGCCCTGTCGATGGGAGTCCCACACTCTGTAACTATAGTTACTGGGCCCTGTCGATGGGAGTCCCGCACTCTGTAACTATAGTTACTGGGCCCTGTCGATGGGAGTCCCGCACTCTGTAACTATAGTCACTGGGCCCAGTCGATGGGAGTCCCGCACTCTGTAACTATAGTCACTGGGCCCAGTCGATGGGAGTCCCACACTCTGTAACTATAGTTACTGGGCCCTGTCGATGGGAGTCCCGCACTCTGTAACTATAGTCACTGGGCCCTGTCGATGGGAGTCCCGCACTCTGTAACTATAGTTACTGGGCCCTGTCGATGGGAGTCCCACACTCTGTAACTATAGTTACTGGGCCCTGTCGATGGGAGTCCCGCACTCTGTAACTATAGTTACTGGGCCCTGTCGATGGGAGTCCCGCACTCTGTAACTATAGTTACTGGGCCCTGTCGATGGGAGTCCCGCACTCTGTAACTATAGTTACTGGGCCCTGTCGATGGGAGTCCCGCACTCTGTAACTATAGTTACTGGGCCCTGTCGATGGGAGTCCCGCACTCTGTAACTATAGTTACTGGGCCCTGTCGATGGGAGTCCCGCACTCTGTAACTATAGTTACTGGGCCCTGTCGATGGGAGTCCCGCACTCTGTAACTATAGTTACTGGGCCCTGTCGATGGGAGTCCCGCACTCTGTAACTATAGTTACTGGGCCCTGTCGATGGGAGTCCCGCACTCTGTAACTATAGTTACTGGGCCCTGTCGATGGGAGTCCCGCACTCTGTAACTATAGTTACTGGGCCCTGTCGATGGGAGTCCCGCACTCTGTAACTATAGTTACTGGGCCCTGTCGATGGGAGTCCCGCACTCTGTAACTATAGTTACTGGGCCCTGTCGATGGGAGTCCCACACTCTGTAACTATAGTTACTGGGCCCTGTCGATGGGAGTCCCGCACTCTGTAACTATAGTTACTGGGCCCTGTCGATGGGAGTCCCGCACTCTGTAACTATAGTTACTGGACCCTGTCGATGGGAGTCCCGCACTCTGTAACTATAGTTACTGGGCCCTGTCGATGGGAGTCCCACACTCTGTAACTATAGTTACTGGGCCCTGTCGATGGGAGTCCCGCACTCTGTAACTACAGTTACTGGGCCCTGTCGATGGGAGTCCCGCACTCTGTAACTATAGTGACTGGGCCCTGTCGATGGGAGTCCCACACTCTGTAACTATAGTTACTGGGCCCTGTCGATGGGAGTCCCGCACTCTGTAACTATAGTTACTGGGCCCTGTCGATGGGAGTCCCGCACTCTGTAACTATAGTTACTGGGCCCTGTCGATGGGAGTCCCGACTCTGTAACTATAGTCACTGGGCCCTGTCGATGGGAGTCCCGACTCTGTAACTATAGTGACTGGGCCCTGTCGATGGGAGTCCCACACTCTGTAACTATAGTTACTGGGCCCTGTCGATGGGAGTCCCACACTCTGTAACTATAGTGACTGGGCCCTGTCGATGGGAGTCCCACACTCTGTAACTATAGTTACTGGGCCCTGTCGATGGGAGTCCCGCACTCTGTAACTATAGTTACTGGGCCCTGTCGATGGGAGTCCCGACTCTGTAACTATAGTCACTGGGCCCTGTCGATGGGAGTCCCGACTCTGTAACTATAGTCACTGGGCCCTGTCGATGGGAGTCCCGACTCTGTAACTATAGTCACTGGGCCCTGTCGATGGGAGTCCCACACTCTGTAACTATAGTTACTGGGCCCTGTCGATGGGAGTCCCGACTCTGTAACTATAGTTACTGGGCCCTGTCGATGGGAGTCCCACACTCTGTAACTATAGTTACTGGGCCCTGTCGATGGGAGTCCCGCACTCTGTAACTATAGTTACTGGGCCCTGTCGATGGGAGTCCCGCACTCTGTAACTATAGTTACTGGGCCCTGTCGATGGGAGTCCCGCACTCTGTAACTATAGTTACTGGGCCCTGTCGATGGGAGTCCCACACTCTGTAACTACAGTTACTGGGCCCTGTCGATGGGAGTCCCACACTCTGTAACTATAGTTAATGGGCCCTGTCGATGGGAGTCCCGCACTCTGTAACTATAGTTACTGGGCCCTGTCGATGGGAGTCCCGCACTCTGTAACTATAGTTACTGGGCCCTGTCGATGGGAGTCCCGACTCTGTAACTATAGTCACTGGGCCCTGTCGATGGGAGTCCCGCACTCTGTAACTATAGTTACTGGGCCCTGTCGATGGGAGTCCCGCACTCTGTAACTATAGTTACTGGGCCCTGTCGATGGGAGTCCCGCACTCTGTAACTATAGTCACTGGGCCCTGTCGATGGGAGTCCCACACTCTGTAACTATAGTTACTGGGCCCTGTCGATGGGAGTCCCACACTCTGTAACTATAGTTACTGGGCCCTGTCGATGGGAGTCCCACACTCTGTAACTATAGTTACTGGGCCCTGTCGATGGGAGTCCCGCACTCTGTAACTATAGTCACTGGGCCCTGTCGATGGGAGTCCCGCACTCTGTAACTATAGTTACTGGGCCCTGTCGATGGGAGTCCCGCACTCTGTAACTATAGTTACTGGGCCCTGTCGATGGGAGTCCCGCACTCTGTAACTATAGTTACTGGGCCCTGTCGATGGGAGTCCCACACTCTGTAACTATAGTTACTGGGCCCTGTCGATGGGAGTCCCGCACTCTGTAACTATAGTTACTGGGCCCTGTCGATGGGAGTCCCGCACTCTGTAACTATAGTTACTGGGCCCTGTCGATGGGAGTCCCACACTCTGTAACTATAGTTACTGGGCCCTGTCGATGGGAGTCCCGACTCTGTAACTATAGTCACTGGGCCCTGTCGATGGGAGTCCCGACTCTGTAACTATAGTCACTGGGCCCTGTCGATGGGAGTCCCGACTCTGTAACTATAGTCACTGGGCCCTGTCGATGGGAGTCCCACACTCTGTAACTATAGTTACTGGGCCCTGTCGATGGGAGTCCCGCACTCTGTAACTATAGTTACTGGGCCCTGTCGATGGGAGTCCCGCACTCTGTAACTATAGTTACTGGGCCCTGTCGATGGGAGTCCCGCACTCTGCAACTATAGTTACTGGGCCCTGTCGATGGGAGTCCCGCACTCTGTAACTATAGTTACTGGGCCCTGTCGATGGGAGTCCCGCACTCTGTAACTATAGTCACTGGGCCCTGTCGATGGGAGTCCCGCACTCTGTAACTATAGTTACTGGGCCCTGTCGATGGGAGTCCCACACTCTGTAACTATAGTTACTGGGCCCTGTCGATGGGAGTCCCGCACTCTGTAACTACAGTTACTGGGCCCTGTCGATGGGAGTCCCACACTCTGTAACTATAGTTACTGGGCCCTGTCGATGGGAGTCCCGCACTCTGTAACTATAGTTACTGGGCCCTGTCGATGGGAGTCCCGACTCTGTAACTATAGTCACTGGGCCCTGTCGATGGGAGTCCCGCACTCTGTAACTATAGTTACTGGGCCCTGTCGATGGGAGTCCCGCACTCTGTAACTATAGTTACTGGGCCCTGTCGATGGGAGTCCCGCACTCTGTTACTATAGTTACTGGGCCCTGTCGATGGGAGTCCCGCACTCTGTAACTATAGTTACTGGGCCCTGTCGATGGGAGTCCCGCACTCTGTAACTATAGTTACTGGGCCCTGTCGATGGGAGTCCCGCACTCTGTAACTATAGTTACTGGGCCCTGTCGATGGGAGTCCCACACTCTGTAACTATAGTTACTGGGCCCTGTCGATGGGAGTCCCACACTCTGTAACTATAGTTACTGGGCCCTGTCGATGGGAGTCCCGCACTCTGTAACTATAGTTACTGGGCCCTGTCGATGGGAGTCCCGCACTCTGTAACTATAGTTACTGGGCCCTGTCGATGGGAGTCCCACACTCTGTAACTATAGTTACTGGGCCCTGTCGATGGGAGTCCCACACTCTGTGACTATAGTTACTGGGCCCTGTCGATGGGAGTCCCACACTCTGTAACAACAGTTACTGGGCCCTGTCGAAGGGAGTCCCACACTCTGTAACAACAGTTACTGGGCCCTGTCGATGGGAGTCCCACACTCTGTAACTATAGTTACTGGGCCCTGTCGATGGGAGTCCCGCACTCTGTAACTATAGTTACTGGGCCCTGTCGATGGGAGTCCCGCACTCTGTAACTATAGTTACTGGGCCCTGTCGATGGGAGTCCCGCACTCTGTAACTATAGTTACTGGGCCCTGTCGATGGGAGTCCCGCACTCTGTAACTATAGTTACTGGGCCCTGTCGATGGGAGTCCCACACTCTGTAACTATAGTTACTGGGCCCTGTCGATGGGAGTCCCGCACTCTGTAACTATAGTTACTGGGCCCTGTCGATGGGAGTCCCGCACTCTGTAACTATAGTTACTGGGCCCTGTCGATGGGAGTCCCGCACTCTGTAACTATAGTTACTGGGCCCTGTCGATGGGAGTCCCGCACTCTGTAACTATAGTTACTGGGCCCTGTCGATGGGAGTCCCGCACTCTGTAACTATAGTCACTGGGCCCTGTCGATGGGAGTCCCGCACTCTGTAACTATAGTCACTGGGCCCTGTCGATGGGAGTCCCGCACTCTGTAACTATAGTCACTGGGCCCTGTCGATGGGAGTCCCGCACTCTGTAAGTATAGTTACTGGGCCCTGTCGATGGGAGTCCCGCACTCTGTAACTATAGTTACTGGGCCCTGTCGATGGGAGTCCCGCACTCTGTAACTATAGTTACTGGGCCCTGTCGATGGGAGTCCCGCACTCTGTAACTATAGTTACTGGGCCCTGTCGATGGGAGTCCCGCACTCTGTAACTATAGTTACTGGGCCCTGTCGATGGGAGTCCCGCACTCTGTAACTATAGTTACTGGGCCCTGTCGATGGGAGTCCCGCACTCTGTAACTATAGTTACTGGGCCCTGTCGATGGGAATCCCGCACTCTGTAACTATAGTTACTGGGCCCTGTCGATGGGAGTCCCACACTCTGTAACTATAGTTACTGGGCCCTGTCGATGGGAGTCCCGCACTCTGTAACTATAGTTACTGGGCCCTGTCGATGGGAGTCCCACACTCTGTAACTATAGTTACTGGGCCCTGTCGATGGGAGTCCCGCACTCTGTAACTACAGTTACTGGGCCCTGTCGATGGGAGTCCCGCACTCTGTAACTATAGTTACTGGGCCCTGTCGATGGGAGTCCCGCACTCTGTAACTATAGTTACTGGGCCCTGTCGATGGGAATCCCGCACTCTGTAACTATAGTTACTGGGCCCTGTCGATGGGAGTCCCGCACTCTGTAACTATAGTTACTGGGCCCTGTCCATGGGAGTCCCACACTCTGTAACTATAGTTACTGGGCCCTGTCGATGGGAGTCCCACACTCTGTAACTATAGTTACTGGGCCCTGTCGATGGGAGTCCCGCACTCTGTAACTATAGTTACTGGGCCCTGTCGATGGGAGTCCCACACTCTGTAACTATAGTTACTGGGCCCTGTCCATGGGAGTCCCACACTCTGTAACTATAGTTACTGGGCCCTGTCGATGGGAGTCCCACACTCTGTAACTATAGTTACTGGGCCCTGTCGATGGGAGTCCCACACTCTGTAACTACAGTTACTGGGCCCTGTCGATGGGAGTCCCGCACTCTGTAACTATAGTTACTGGGCCCTGTCGAAGGGAGTCCCGCACTCTGTAACTATAGTTACTGGGCCCTGTCAATGGGAGTCCCGCACTCTGTAACTATAGTTATTGGGCCCTGTCAATGGGAGTGCCACACTCTGTAACTATCGTTACTGGGCCCTGTCGATGGGAGTCCCACACTCTGTAACTATAGTCACTGGGCCCTGTCGATGGGAGTCCCATACTCTGTAACTATAGTCACTGGGCCCTGTCGACGGGAGTCCCACACTCTGTAACTATAGTTACTGGGCCCTGTCGATGGGAGTCCCACACTCTGTAACTATAGTTACTGGGCCCTGTCGATGGGAGTCCCACACTCTGTAACTATAGTCACTGGGCCCTGTCGATGGGAGTCCCGCACTTTGTAACTATAGTTACTGGGCCCTGTCGATGGGAGTCCCACACTCTGTAACTACAGTTACTGGGCCCTGTCGATGGGAGTCCCACACTCTGTAACTATAGTTACTGGGCCCTGTCGATGGGAGTCCCGCACTCTGTAACTATAGTTACTGGGCCCTGTCGATGGGAGTCCCGCACTCTGTAACTATAGTTACTGGGCCCTGTCGATGGGAGTCCCGCACTCTGTAACTATAGTTACTGGGCCCTGTCGATGGGAGTCCCGCACTCTGTAACTATAGTTACTGGGCCCTGTCGATGGGAGTCCCGCACTCTTCAACTATAGTTACTGGGCCCTGTCGATGGGAGTCCCGCACTCTGTAACTATAGTTACTGGGCCCTGTCGATGGGAGTCCCACACTCTGTAACTATAGTCACTGGGCCCAGTCGATGGGAGTCCCACACTCTGTGACTATAGTTACTGTGCCCTGTCGATGGGAGTCCCACACTCTGTAACTATAGTTACTGGGCCCTGTCGATGGGAGTCCCGCACTCTGTAACTACAGTTACTGGGCCCTGTCGATGGGAGTCCCGCACTCTGTAACTACAGTTACTGGGCCCTGTCGATGGGAGTCCCGCACTCTGTAACTATAGTTACTGGGCCCTGTCGATGGGAGTCCCACACTCTGTAACTATAGTTACTGGGCCCTGTCGATGGGAGTCCCGCACTCTGTAACTATAGTTACTGGGCCCTGTCGATGGGAGTCCCACACTCTGTAACTATAGTTACTGGGCCCTGTCGATGGGAGTCACGCACTCTGTAACTATAGTTACTGGGCCCTGTCGATGGGAGTCCCGCACTCTGTAACTATAGTTACTGGGCCCTGTCGATGGGAGTCCCGCACTCTGTAACTATAGTTACTGGGCCCTGTCGATGGGAGTCCCTCACTCTGTAACTATAGTCACTGGGCCCTGTCGATGGGAGTCCCACACTCTGTAACTATAGTTACTGGGCCCTGTCGATGGGAGTCCCGCACTCTGTAACTATAGTCACTGGGCCCTGTCGATGGGAGTCCCACACTCTGTAACTATAGTCACTGGGCCCTGTCGATGGGAGTCCCACACTCTGTAACTATAGTTACTGGGCCCTGTCGATGGGAGTCCCGCACTCTGTAACTATAGTTACTGGGCCCTGTCGATGGGAGTCCCACACTCTGTAACTATAGTTACTGGGCCCTGTTGATGGGAGTCCCGCACTCTGTAACTATAGTTACTGGGCCCTGTCGATGGGAGTCCCACACTCTGTAACTATAGTTACTGGGCCCTGTCGATGGGAGTCCCACACTCTGTAACTATAGTTACTGGGCCCTGTCGATGGGAGTCCCGCACTCTGTAACTATAGTTACTGGGCCCTGTCGATGGGAGTCCCGCACTCTGTAACTATAGTTACTGGGCCCTGTCGATGGGAGTCCCTCACTCTGTAACTATAGTTACTGGGCCCTGTCGATGGGAGTCCCGCACTCTGTAACTATAGTTACTGGGCCCTGTCGATGGGAGTCCCACACTCTGTAACTATAGTTACTGGGCCCTGTCGATGGGAGTCCCGCACTCTGTAACTATAGTTACTGGGCCCTGTCGATGGGAGTCCCACACTCTGTAACTATAGTTACTGGGCCCTGTCGATGGGAGTCCCTCACTCTGTAACTATAGTTACTGGGCCCTGTCGATGGGAGTCCCGCACTCTGTAACTATAGTTACTGGGCCCTGTCGATGGGAGTCCCGCACTCTGTAACTATAGTTACTGGGCCCTTTCGATGGGAGTCCCGCACTCTGTAACTATAGTTACTGGGCCCTGTCGATGGGAGTCCCACACTCTGTAACTATAGTTACTGGGCCCTGTCGATGGGAGTCCCACACTCTGTAACTATAGTTACTGGGCCCTGTCGATGGGAGTCCCGCACTCTGTAACTATAGTTACTGGGCCCTGTCGATGGGAGTCCCGCACTCTGTAACTATAGTTACTGGGCCCTGTCGATGGGAGTCCCGCACTCTGTAACTATAGTTACTGGGCCCTGTCGATGGGAGTCCCGACTCTGTAACTATAGTTACTGGGCCCTGTCGATGGGAGTCCCACACTCTGTAACTATAGTTACTGGGCCCTGTCGATGGGAGTCCCGCACTCTGTAACTATAGTTACTGGGCCCTGTCGATGGGAGTCCCGCACTCTGTAACTATAGTTACTGGGCCCTGTCGATGGGAGTCCCGCACTCTGTAACTATAGTTACTGGGCCCTGTCGATGGGAGTCCCACACTCTGTAACTACAGTTACTGGGCCCTGTCGATGGGAGTCCCACACTCTGTAACTATAGTTAATGGGCCCTGTCGATGGGAGTCCCGCACTCTGTAACTATAGTTACTGGGCCCTGTCGATGGGAGTCCCGCACTCTGTAACTATAGTTACTGGGCCCTGTCGATGGGAGTCCCGACTCTGTAACTATAGTCACTGGGCCCTGTCGATGGGAGTCCCGCACTCTGTAACTATAGTTACTGGGCCCTGTCGATGGGAGTCCCGCACTCTGTAACTACAGTTACTGGGCCCTGTCGATGGGAGTCCCGCACTCTGTAACTATAGTTACTGGGCCCTGTCGATGGGAGTCCCGCACTCTGTAACTATAGTCACTGGGCCCTGTCGATGGGAGTCCCACACTCTGTAACTATAGTTACTGGGCCCTGTCGATGGGAGTCCCACACTCTGTAACTATAGTTACTGGGCCCTGTCGATGGGAGTCCCACACTCTGTAACTATAGTTACTGGGCCCTGTCGATGGGAGTCCCGCACTCTGTAACTATAGTCACTGGGCCCTGTCGATGGGAGTCCCGCACTCTGTAACTATAGTTACTGGGCCCTGTCGATGGGAGTCCCGCACTCTGTTACTATAGTTACTGGGCCCTGTCGATGGGAGTCCCGCACTCTGTAACTATAGTTACTGGGCCCTGTCGATGGGAGTCCCACACTCTGTAACTATAGTTACTGGGCCCTGTCGATGGGAGTCCCGCACTCTGTAACTATAGTTACTGGGCCCTGTCGATGGGAGTCCCGCACTCTGTAACTATAGTTACTGGGCCCTGTCGATGGGAGTCCCGCACTCTGTAACTATAGTTACTGGGCCCTGTCGATGGGAGTCCCACACTCTGTAACTATAGTTACTGGGCCCTGTCGATGGGAGTCCCGCACTCTGTAACTATAGTTACTGGGCCCTGTCGATGGGAGTCCCGCACTCTGTAACTATAGTTACTGGGCCCTGTCGATGGGAGTCCCACACTCTGTAACTATAGTTACTGGGCCCTGTCGATGGGAGTCCCGACTCTGTAACTATAGTCACTGGGCCCTGTCGATGGGAGTCCCGACTCTGTAACTATAGTCACTGGGCCCTGTCGATGGGAGTCCCGACTCTGTAACTATAGTCACTGGGCCCTGTCGATGGGAGTCCCACACTCTGTAACTATAGTTACTGGGCCCTGTCGATGGGAGTCCCGCACTCTGTAACTATAGTTACTGGGCCCTGTCGATGGGAGTCCCGCACTCTGTAACTATAGTTACTGGGCCCTGTCGATGGGAGTCCCGCACTCTGCAACTATAGTTACTGGGCCCTGTCGATGGGAGTCCCGCACTCTGTAACTATAGTTACTGGGCCCTGTCGATGGGAGTCCCGCACTCTGTAACTATAGTCACTGGGCCCTGTCGATGGGAGTCCCGCACTCTGTAACTATAGTTACTGGGCCCTGTCGATGGGAGTCCCACACTCTGTAACTATAGTTACTGGGCCCTGTCGATGGGAGTCCCGCACTCTGTAACTACAGTTACTGGGCCCTGTCGATGGGAGTCCCACACTCTGTAACTATAGTTACTGGGCCCTGTCGATGGGAGTCCCGCACTCTGTAACTATAGTTACTGGGCCCTGTCGATGGGAGTCCCGACTCTGTAACTATAGTCACTGGGCCCTGTCGATGGGAGTCCCGCACTCTGTAACTATAGTTACTGGGCCCTGTCGATGGGAGTCCCGCACTCTGTAACTATAGTTACTGGGCCCTGTCGATGGGAGTCCCGCACTCTGTTACTATAGTTACTGGGCCCTGTCGATGGGAGTCCCGCACTCTGTAACTATAGTTACTGGGCCCTGTCGATGGGAGTCCCGCACTCTGTAACTATAGTTACTGGGCCCTGTCGATGGGAGTCCCGCACTCTGTAACTATAGTTACTGGGCCCTGTCGATGGGAGTCCCACACTCTGTAACTATAGTTACTGGGCCCTGTCGATGGGAGTCCCACACTCTGTAACTATAGTTACTGGGCCCTGTCGATGGGAGTCCCGCACTCTGTAACTATAGTTACTGGGCCCTGTCGATGGGAGTCCCGCACTCTGTAACTATAGTTACTGGGCCCTGTCGATGGGAGTCCCACACTCTGTAACTATAGTTACTGGGCCCTGTCGATGGGAGTCCCACACTCTGTGACTATAGTTACTGGGCCCTGTCGATGGGAGTCCCACACTCTGTAACAACAGTTACTGGGCCCTGTCGAAGGGAGTCCCACACTCTGTAACAACAGTTACTGGGCCCTGTCGATGGGAGTCCCACACTCTGTAACTATAGTTACTGGGCCCTGTCGATGGGAGTCCCGCACTCTGTAACTATAGTTACTGGGCCCTGTCGATGGGAGTCCCGCACTCTGTAACTATAGTTACTGGGCCCTGTCGATGGGAGTCCCGCACTCTGTAACTATAGTTACTGGGCCCTGTCGATGGGAGTCCCGCACTCTGTAACTATAGTTACTGGGCCCTGTCGATGGGAGTCCCACACTCTGTAACTATAGTTACTGGGCCCTGTCGATGGGAGTCCCGCACTCTGTAACTATAGTTACTGGGCCCTGTCGATGGGAGTCCCGCACTCTGTAACTATAGTTACTGGGCCCTGTCGATGGGAGTCCCGCACTCTGTAACTATAGTTACTGGGCCCTGTCGATGGGAGTCCCGCACTCTGTAACTATAGTTACTGGGCCCTGTCGATGGGAGTCCCGCACTCTGTAACTATAGTCACTGGGCCCTGTCGATGGGAGTCCCGCACTCTGTAACTATAGTCACTGGGCCCTGTCGATGGGAGTCCCGCACTCTGTAACTATAGTCACTGGGCCCTGTCGATGGGAGTCCCGCACTCTGTAAGTATAGTTACTGGGCCCTGTCGATGGGAGTCCCGCACTCTGTAACTATAGTTACTGGGCCCTGTCGATGGGAGTCCCGCACTCTGTAACTATAGTTACTGGGCCCTGTCGATGGGAGTCCCGCACTCTGTAACTATAGTTACTGGGCCCTGTCGATGGGAGTCCCACACTCTGTAACTATAGTTACTGGGCCCTGTCGATGGGAGTCCCGCACTCTGTAACTATAGTTACTGGGCCCTGTCGATGGGAGTCCCGCACTCTGTAACTATAGTTACTGGGCCCTGTCGATGGGAATCCCGCACTCTGTAACTATAGTTACTGGGCCCTGTCGATGGGAGTCCCACACTCTGTAACTATAGTTACTGGGCCCTGTCGATGGGAGTCCCGCACTCTGTAACTATAGTTACTGGGCCCTGTCGATGGGAGTCCCACACTCTGTAACTATAGTTACTGGGCCCTGTCGATGGGAGTCCCGCACTCTGTAACTATAGTTACTGGGCCCTGTCGATGGGAGTCCCACACTCTGTAACTACAGTTACTGGGCCCTGTCGATGGGAGTCCCGCACTCTGTAACTATAGTTACTGGGCCCTGTCGATGGGAGTCCCGCACTCTGTAACTATAGTTACTGGGCCCTGTCGATGGGAATCCCGCACTCTGTAACTATAGTTACTGGGCCCTGTCGATGGGAGTCCCGCACTCTGTAACTATAGTTACTGGGCCCTGTCCATGGGAGTCCCACACTCTGTAACTATAGTTACTGGGCCCTGTCGATGGGAGTCCCACACTCTGTAACTATAGTTACTGGGCCCTGTCGATGGGAGTCCCGCACTCTGTAACTATAGTTACTGGGCCCTGTCGATGGGAGTCCCACACTCTGTAACTATAGTTACTGGGCCCTGTCCATGGGAGTCCCACACTCTGTAACTATAGTTACTGGGCCCTGTCGATGGGAGTCCCACACTCTGTAACTATAGTTACTGGGCCCTGTCGATGGGAGTCCCACACTCTGTAACTACAGTTACTGGGCCCTGTCGATGGGAGTCCCGCACTCTGTAACTATAGTTACTGGGCCCTGTCGAAGGGAGTCCCGCACTCTGTAACTATAGTTACTGGGCCCTGTCAATGGGAGTCCCGCACTCTGTAACTATAGTTATTGGGCCCTGTCAATGGGAGTGCCACACTCTGTAACTATCGTTACTGGGCCCTGTCGATGGGAGTCCCACACTCTGTAACTATAGTCACTGGGCCCTGTCGATGGGAGTCCCATACTCTGTAACTATAGTCACTGGGCCCTGTCGACGGGAGTCCCACACTCTGTAACTATAGTTACTGGGCCCTGTCGATGGGAGTCCCACACTCTGTAACTATAGTTACTGGGCCCTGTCGATGGGAGTCCCACACTCTGTAACTATAGTCACTGGGCCCTGTCGATGGGAGTCCCGCACTTTGTAACTATAGTTACTGGGCCCTGTCGATGGGAGTCCCACACTCTGTAACTACAGTTACTGGGCCCTGTCGATGGGAGTCCCACACTCTGTAACTATAGTTACTGGGCCCTGTCGATGGGAGTCCCGCACTCTGTAACTATAGTTACTGGGCCCTGTCGATGGGAGTCCCGCACTCTGTAACTATAGTTACTGGGCCCTGTCGATGGGAGTCCCGCACTCTGTAACTATAGTTACTGGGCCCTGTCGATGGGAGTCCCGCACTCTGTAACTATAGTTACTGGGCCCTGTCGATGGGAGTCCCGCACTCTGTAACTATAGTTACTGGGCCCTGTCGATGGGAGTCCCGCACTCTGTAACTATAGTTACTGGGCCCTGTCGATGGGAGTCCCGCACTCTGTGACTATAGTTACTGGGCCCTGTCGATGGGAGTCCCGCACTCTGTAACTATAGTTACTGGGCCCTGTCGATGGGAGTCCCACACTCTGTAACTATAGTCACTGGGCCCAGTCGATGGGAGTCCCACACTCTGTGACTATAGTTACTGTGCCCTGTCGATGGGAGTCCCACACTCTGTAACTATAGTTACTGGGCCCTGTCGATGGGAGTCCCGCACTCTGTAACTACAGTTACTGGGCCCTGTCGATGGGAGTCCCGCACTCTGTAACTACAGTTACTGGGCCCTGTCGATGGGAGTCCCGCACTCTGTAACTATAGTTACTGGGCCCTGTCGATGGGAGTCCCACACTCTGTAACTATAGTTACTGGGCCCTGTCGATGGGAGTCCCGCACTCTGTAACTATAGTTACTGGGCCCTGTCGATGGGAGTCCCACACTCTGTAACTATAGTTACTGGGCCCTGTCGATGGGAGTCACGCACTCTGTAACTATAGTTACTGGGCCCTGTCGATGGGAGTCCCGCACTCTGTAACTATAGTTACTGGGCCCTGTCGATGGGAGTCCCGCACTCTGTAACTATAGTTACTGGGCCCTGTCGATGGGAGTCCCTCACTCTGTAACTATAGTCACTGGGCCCTGTCGATGGGAGTCCCACACTCTGTAACTATAGTTACTGGGCCCTGTCGATGGGAGTCCCGCACTCTGTAACTATAGTCACTGGGCCCTGTCGATGGGAGTCCCACACTCTGTAACTATAGTCACTGGGCCCTGTCGATGGGAGTCCCACACTCTGTAACTATAGTTACTGGGCCCTGTCGATGGGAGTCCCGCACTCTGTAACTATAGTTACTGGGCCCTGTCGATGGGAGTCCCACACTCTGTAACTATAGTTACTGGGCCCTGTTGATGGGAGTCCCGCACTCTGTAACTATAGTTACTGGGCCCTGTCGATGGGAGTCCCACACTCTGTAACTATAGTTACTGGGCCCTGTCGATGGGAGTCCCACACTCTGTAACTATAGTTACTGGGCCCTGTCGATGGGAGTCCCGCACTCTGTAACTATAGTTACTGGGCCCTGTCGATGGGAGTCCCGCACTCTGTAACTATAGTTACTGGGCCCTGTCGATGGGAGTCCCTCACTCTGTAACTATAGTTACTGGGCCCTGTCGATGGGAGTCCCGCACTCTGTAACTATAGTTACTGGGCCCTGTCGATGGGAGTCCCGCACTCTGTAACTATAGTTACTGGGCCCTGTCGATGGGAGTCCCGCACTCTGTAACTATAGTTACTGGGCCCTGTCGATGGGAGTCCCACACTCTGTAACTATAGTTACTGGGCCCTGTCGATGGGAGTCCCTCACTCTGTAACTATAGTTACTGGGCCCTGTCGATGGGAGTCCCGCACTCTGTAACTATAGTTACTGGGCCCTGTCGATGGGAGTCCCGCACTCTGTAACTATAGTTACTGGGCCCTGTCGATGGGAGTCCCGCACTCTGTAACTATAGTTACTGGGCCCTTTCGATGGGAGTCCCGCACTCTGTAACTATAGTTACTGGGCCCTGTCGATGGGAGTCCCACACTCTGTAACTATAGTTACTGGGCCCTGTCGATGGGAGTCCCGCACTCTGTAACTATAGTTACTGGGCCCTGTCGATGGGAGTCCCGCACTCTGTAACTATAGTTACTGGGCCCTGTCGATCGGAGTCCCGCACTCTGTAACTATAGTTACTGGGCCCTGTCGATGGGAGTCCCGCACTCTGTAACTATAGTTACTGGGCCCTGTCGATGGGAGTCCCGCACTCTGTAACTATAGTTACTGGGCCCTGTCGATGGGAGTCCCGCACTCTGTAACTATAGTTACTGGGCCCTGTCGATGGGAGTCCCACACTCTGTAACTATAGTTACTGGGCCCTGTCGATGGGAGTCCCACACTCTGTAACTATAGTTACTGGGCCCTGTCGATGGGAGTCCCGCACTCTGTAACTATAGTTACTGGGCCCTGTCGATGGGAGTCCCGCACTCTGTAACTATAGTTACTGGGCCCTGTCGATGGGAGTCCCGCACTCTGTAACTATAGTTACTGGGCCCTGTCGATGGGAGTCCCGCACTCTGTAACTATAGTTACTGGGCCCTGTCGATGGGAGTCCCGCACTCTGTAACTATAGTTACTGGGCCCTGTCGATGGGAGTCCCGCACTCTGTAACTATAGTTACTGGGCCCTGTCGATGGGAGTCCCGCACTCTGTAACTATCGTTACTGGGCCCTGTCGATGGGAGTCCCGCACTCTGTAACTATAGTTACTGGGCCCTGTCGATGGGAGTCCCGCACTCTGTAACTGTAGTTACTGGGCCCTGTCGATGGGAGTCCCGCACTCTGTAACTATAGTTACTGGGCCCTGTCGATGGGAGTCCCGCACTCTGTAACTATAGTTACTGGGCCCTGTCGATGGGAGTCCCGCACTCCGTAACTATAGTTACTGGGCCCTGTCGATGGGAGTCCCGCACTCTGTAACTATAGTTACTGGGCCCTGTCGATGGGAGTCCCGCACTCTGTAACTATAGTCACTGGGCCCTGTCGATGGGAGTCCCGCACTCTGTAACTATAGTTACTGGGCCCTGTCGATGGGAGTCCCGCACTCTGTAACTATAGTTACTGGGCCCAGTCGATGGGAGTCCCACACTCTGTAACTATAGTTACTGGGCCCTGTCGATGGGAGTCCCACACTCTGTAACTATAGTTACTGGGCCCTGTCGATGGGAGTCCCGCACTCTGTAACTATAGTTACTGGGCCCTGTCGATGGGAGTCCCGCACTCTGTAACTATAGTTACTGGGCCCTGTCGATGGGAGTCCCACACTCTGTAACTATAGTTACTGGGCCCTGTCGATGGGAGTCCCGCACTCTGTAACTATAGTTACTGGGCCCTGTCGATGGGAGTCCCACACTCTGTAACTATAGTTACTGGGCCCTGTCGATGGGAGTCCCACACTCTGTAACTATAGTTACTGGGCCCTGTCGATGGGAGTCCCGCACTCTGTAACTATAGTTACTGGGCCCTGTCGATGGGAGTCCCGCACTCTGTAACTTCAGTCACTGGGCCCTGTCGATGGGAGTCCCGCACTCTGTAACTATAGTTACTGGGCCCTGTCGATGGGAGTCCCGCACTCTGTAACTATAGTCACTGGGCCCTGTCGATGGGAGTCCCACACTCTGTAACTATAGTTACTGGGCCCTGTCGATGGGAGTCCCGCACTCTGTAACTATAGTCACTGGGCCCTGTCGATGGGAGTCCCACACTCTGTAACTATAGTTACTGGGCCCTGTCGATGGGAGTCCCGCACTCTGTAACTATAGTTACTGGGCCTGTCGATGGGAGTCCCGCACTCTGTAACTATAGTTACTGGGCCCTGTCGATGGGAGTCCCGCACTCTGTAACTATAGTTACTGGGCCCTGTCGATGGGAGTCCCGCACTCTGTGACTATAGTTACTGGGCCCTGTCGATGGGAGTCCCACACTCTGTAACTATAGTTACTGGGCCCTGTCGATGGGAGTCCCGCACTCTGTAACTACATTTACTGGGCCCTGTCGATGGGAGTCCCACACTCTGTAACTACAGTTACTGGGCCCTGTCGATGGGAGTCCCGCACTCTGTAACTATAGTTACTGGGCCCTGTCGATGGGAGTCCCGCACTCTGTAACTATAGTTACTGGGCCCTGTCGATGGGAGTCCCGCACTCTGTGACTATAGTTACTGGGCCCTGTCGATGGGAGTCCCGCACTCTGTAACTATAGTTACTGGGCCCTGTCGATGGGAGTCCCGCACTCTGTAACTATAGTTACTGGGCCCTGTCGATGGGAGTCCCACACTCTGTAACTATAGTTACTGGGCCCTGTCGATGGGAGTCCCGCACTCTGTAACTATAGTTACTGGGCCCTGTCGATGGGAGTCCCGCACTCTGCAACTATAGTTCCTGGGCCCTGTCGATGGGAGTCCCACACTCTGTAACTATAGTTACTGGGCCCTGTCGATGGGAGTCCCGCACTCTGTAACTATAGTTACTGGGCCCTGTCGATGGGAGTCCCGCACTGTGTAACTATAGTTACTGGGCCCTGTCGATGGGAGTCCCACACTTTGTAACTACAGTTACTGGGCCCTGTCGATGGGAGTCCCGCACTCTGTAACTATAGTTACTGGGCCCTGTCGATGAGAGTCCCGCACTCTGTAACTATAGTTACTGGGCCCTGTCGATGGGAGTCCCGCACTCTGTAACTATAGTTACTGGGCCCTGTCGATGGGAGTCCCGCACTCTGTAACTATAGTTACTGGGCCCTGTCGATGGGAGTCCCGCACTCTGTAACTATAGTTACTGGGCCCTGTCGATGGGAGTCCCGCACTCTGTAACTATAGTTACTGGGCCCTGTCGATGGGAGTCCCGCACTCTGTAACTATAGTTACTGGGCCCTGTCGATGGGAGTCCCGCACTCTGTAACTATAGTTACTGGGCCCTGTCGATGGGAGTCCCTCACTCTGTAACTATAGTTACTGGGCCCTGTCGATGGGAGTCCCACACTCTGTAACTATAGTTACTGGGCCCTGTCGATAGGAGTCCCGCACTCTGTAACTACAGTTACTGGGCCCTGTCGATGGGAGTCCCGCACTCTGTAACTATAGTCACTGGGCCCTGTCGATGGGAGTCCCGCACTCTGTAACTATAGTTACTGGGCCCTGTCGATGGGAGTCCCGCACTCTGTAACTATAGTTACTGGGCCCTGTCGATGGGAGTCCCGCACTCTGTGAGTATAGTTACTGGGCCCTGTCGATGGGAGTCCCACACTCTGTAACTATAGTTACTGGGCCCTGTCGATGGGAGTCCCACACTCTGTAACTATAGTTACTGGGCCCTGTCGATGGGAGTCCCACACTCTGGAACTATAGTTACTGGGCCCTGTCGATGGGAGTCCCACACTCTGTAACTACAGTTACTGGGCCCTGTCGATGGGAGTCCCACACTCTGTAACTATAGTTACCGGGCCCTGTCGATGGGAGTCCCACACTCTGTAACTACAGTTACTGGGCCCTGTCGATGGGAGTCCCACACTCTGTAACTATAGTTACCGGGCCCTGTCGATGGGAGTCCCACACTCTGTAACTACAGTTACTGGGCCCTGTCGATGGGAGTCCCGCACTCTGTAACTATAGTTACTGGGCCCTGTCGATGGGAGTCCCACACTCTGTAACTATAGTTACCGGGCCCTGTCGATGGGAGTCCCACACTCTGTAACTACAGTTACTGGGCCCTGTCGATGGGAGTCCCGCACTCTGTAACTATAGTTACTGGGCCCTGTCGATGGGAGTCCCGCACTCTGTAACTTTTGTTACTGGGCCCTGTCGATGGGAGTCCCACACTCTGTAACTATAGTTACTGGGCCCTGTCGATGGGAGTCCCGCACTCTGTAACTACAGTTACTGGGCCCTGTCGATGGGAGTCCCGCACTCTGTAACTACAGTTACTGGGCCCTGTCGATGGGAGTCCCGCACTCTGTAACTACAGTTACTGGGCCCTGTCGATGGGAGTCCCGCACTCTGTAACTATAGTTACTGGGCCCTGTCGATGGGAGTCCCGCACTCTGTCACTATAGTCACTGGGCCCTGTCGATGGGAGTCCCACACTCTGTAACTATAGTTACTGGGCCCTGTCGATGGGAGTCCCGCACTCTGTAACTATAGTTACTGGGCCCTGTCGATGGGAGTCCCGCACTCTGTAACTATAGTTACTGGGCCCTGTCGATGGGAGTCCCGCACTCTGTAACTATAGTTACTGGGCCCTGTCGATGGGAGTCCCGCACTCTGTAACTATAGTTACTGGGCCCTGTCGATGGGAGTCCCGCACTCTGTAACTATAGTTACTGGGCCCTGTCGATGGGAGTCCCACACTCTGTAACTATAGTTACTGGGCCCTGTCGATGGGAGTCCCGCACTCTGTAACTATAGTTACTGGGCCCTGTCGATGGGAGTCCCACACTCTGTAACTATAGTTACTGGGCCCTGTCGATGGGAGTCCCACACTCTGTAACTATAGTTACTGGGCCCTGTCGATGGGATTCCCACACTCTGTAACTATAGTTACTGGGCCCTGTCGATGGGAGTCCCGCACTCTGTAACTGTAGTTACTGGGCCCTGTCGATGGGAGTCCCACACTCTGTAACTATAGTTACTGGGCCCTGTCGATGGGAGTCCCGCACTCTGTAACTATAATTACTGGGCCCTGTCGATGGGAGTCCCGCACTCTGTAACTATAGTTACTGGGCCCTGTCGATGGGAGTCCCGCACTCTGTAACTATAGTTACTGGGCCCTGTCGATGGGAGTCCCGCACTCTGCAACTATAGTTACTGGGCCCTGTCGATGGGAGTCCCGCACTCTGTAACTATAGTTACTGGGCCCTGTCGATGGGAGTCCCGCACTCTGTAACTATAGTTACTGGGCCCTGTCGATGGGAGTCCCACACTCTGCAACTACAGTTACTGGGCCCTGTCGATGGGAGTCCCACACTCTGTAACTATAGTTACTGGGCCCTGTCGATGGGAGTCCCGCACTCTGTAACTATAGTTACTGGGCCCTGTCGATGGGAGTCCCGCACTCTGCAACTATCGTTACTGGGCCCTGTCGATGGGAGTCCCACACTCTGTAACTATAGTTACTGGGCCCTGTCGATGGGATTCCCACACTCTGTAACTATAGTTACTGGGCCCTGTCGATGGGAGTCCCGCACTCTGTAACTGTAGTTACTGGGCCCTGTCGATGGGAGTCCCACACTCTGTAACTATAGTTACTGGGCCCTGTCGATGGGAGTCCCGCACTCTGTAACTATAATTACTGGGCCCTGTCGATGGGAGTCCCGCACTCTGTAACTATAGTTACTGGGCCCTGTCGATGGGAGTCCCGCACTCTGTAACTACAGTTACTGGGCCCTGTCGATGGGAGTCCCACACTCTGTAACTATAGTTACTGGGCCCTGTCGATGGGAGTCCCGCACTCTGTAACTATAGTTACTGGGCCCTGTCGATGGGAGTCCCACACTCTGTAACTATAGTTACTGGGCCCTGTCGATGGGAGTCCCACACTCTGCAACTACAGTTACTGGGCCCTGTCGATGGGAGTCCCACACTCTGTAACTATAGTTACTGGGCCCTGTCGATGGGAGTCCCGCACTCTGTAACTATAGTTACTGGGCCCTGTCGATGGGAGTCCCGCACTCTGCAACTATAGTTACTGGGCCCTGTCGATGGGAGTCCCGCACTCTGCAACTACAGTTACTGGGCCCTGTCGATGGGAGTCCCACACTCTGTAACTATAGTTACTGGGCCCTGTCGATGGGAGTCCCACACTCTGTAACTTTCGTTACTGGGCCCTGTCGATGGGAGTCCCGCACTCTGTAACGACAGTTACTGGGCCCTGTCGATGGGAGTCCCACACTCTGTAACTATAGTTACTGGGCCCTGTCGATGGGAGTCCCGCACTCTGTAACTACAGTTACTGGGCCCTGTCGATGGGAGTCCCACACTCTGTAACTATAGTTACTGGGCCCAGTCGATGGGAGTCCCGCACTCTGTAACTATAGTTACTGGGCCCAGTCGATGGGAGTCCCGCACTCTGTAACTACAGTTACTGGGCCCTGTCGATGGGAGTCCCACACTCTGTAACTATAGTCACTGGGCCCTGTCGATGGGAGTCCCACACTCTGTAACTATAGTTACTGGGCCCTGTCGATGGGAGTCCCACACTCTGTAACTATAGTTACTGGGCCCTGTCGATGGGAGTCCCGCACTCTGTAACTATAGTTACTGGGCCCTGTCGATGGGAGTCCCGCACTCTGTAACTATAGTTACCGGGCCCTGTCGATGGGAGTGCCACACTCTGTAACTATAGTTACTGGGCCCTGTCGATGGGAGTCCCACACTCTGTAACTATAGTTACTGGGCCCTGTCAATGGGAGTCCCGCACTCTGTAACTATAGTTACTGGGCCCTGTCGATGGGAGTCCCGCACTCTGTAACTATAGTTACTGGGCCCTGTCGATGGGAGTCCCGCACTCTGTAACTACAGTTACTGGGCCCTGTCGATGGGAGTCCCACACTCTGTAACTATAGTTACTGGGCCCTGTCGATGGGAGTCCCACACTCTGTAACTATAGTTACTGGGCCCTGTCGATGGGAGTCCCGCACTCTGTAACTATAGTTACTGGGCCCTGTCGATGGGAGTCCCACACTCTGTAACTATAGTTACTGGGCCCTGTCGATGGGAGTCCCACACTCTGTAACTATAGTTACTGGGCCCTGTCGATGGGAGTCCCACACTCTGTAACTATAGTTACTGGGCCCTGTCGATGGGAGTCCCACACTCTGTAACTATAGTCACTGGGCCCTGTCGATGGGAGTCCCGCACTCTGTAACTATAGTCACTGGGCCCTGTCGATGGGAGTCCCGCACTCTGTAACTATAGTTACTGGGCCCTGTCGATGGGAGTCCCACACTCTGTGACTATAGTTACTGGGCCCTGTCGATGGGAGTCCCACACTCTGTAACTATAGTTACTGGGCCCTGTCGATGGGAGTCCCGCACTCTGTAACTATAGTTACTGGGCCCTGTCGATGGGAGTCCCGCACTCTGTAACAACAGTTACTGGGCCCTGTCGATAGGAGTCCCGCACTCTGTAACTACAGTTACTGGGCCCTGTCGATGGGAGTCCCGCACTCTGTAACTATAGTTACTGGGCCCTGTCGATGGGAGTCCCACACTCTGTAACTATAGTTACTGGGCCCTGTCGATGGGAGTCCCACACTCTGGAACTATAGTTACTGGGCCCTGTCGATGGGAGTCCCACACTCTGTAACTACAGTTACTGGGCCCTGTCGATGGGAGTCCCACACTCTGTAACTATAGTTACTGGGCCCTGTCGATGGGAGTCCCACACTCTGTAACTATAGTTACTGGGCCCTGTCGATGGGAGTCCCACACTCTGTAACTATAGTTACTGGGCCCTGTCGATGGGAGTCCCACACTCTGTAACTACAGTTACTGGGCCCTGTCGATGGGAGTCCCACACTCTGTAACTACAGTTACTGGGCCCTGTCGATGGGAGTCCCACACTCTGTAACTATAGTTACTGGGCCCTGTCGATGGGAGTCCCACACTCTGTAACTACAGTTACTGGGCCCTGTCGATGGGAGTCCCACACTCTGTAACTATAGTTACCGGGCCCTGTCGATGGGAGTCCCGCACTCTGTAACTATAGTTACTGGGCCCTGTCGATGGGAGTCCCGCACTCTGTAACTATAGTCACTGGGCCCTGTCGATGGGAGTCCCGCACTCTGTAACTATAGTTACTGGGCCCTGTCGATGGGAGTCCCGCACTCTGTAACTATAGTTACTGGGCCCTGTCGATGGGAGTCCCACACTCTGTAACTATAGTCACTGGGCCCTGTCGATGGGAGTCCCGCACTCTGTAACTATAGTTACTGGGCCCTGTCGATGGGAGTCCCACACTCTGTAACTATAGTTACCGGGCCCTGTCGATGGGAGTCCCACACTCTGTAACTACAGTTACTGGGCCCTGTCGATGGGAGTCCCGCACTCTGTAACTATAGTTACTGGGCCCTGTCGATGGGAGTCCCACACTCTGTAACTATAGTTACTGGGCCCTGTCGATGGGAGTCCCACACTCTGTAACTATAGTTACCGGGCCCTGTCGATGGGAGTCCCACACTCTGTAACTACAGTTACTGGGCCCTGTCGATGGGAGTCCCGCACTCTGTAACTATAGTTACTGGGCCCTGTCGATGGGAGTCCCGCACTCTGTAACTATAGTTACTGGGCCCTGTCGATGGGAGTCCCACACTCTGTAACTACAGTTACTGGGCCCTGTCGATGGGAGTCCCGCACTCTGTAACTATAGTTACTGGGCCCTGTCGATGGGAGTCCCGCACTCTGTAACTATAGTTACTGGGCCCTGTCGATGGGAGTCCCGCACTCTGTAACTATAGTTACTGGGCCCTGTCGATGGGAGTCCCACACTCTGTAACTATAGTTACTGGGCCCTGTCGATGGGAGTCCCGCACTCTGTAACTACAGTTACTGGGCCCTGTCGATGGGAGTCCCGCACTCTGTAACTACAGTTACTGGGCCCTGTCGATGGGAGTCCCGCACTCTGTAACTATAGTTACTGGGCCCTGTCGATGGGAGTCCCGCACTCTGTCACTATCGTCACTGGGCCCTGTCGATGGGAGTCCCACACTCTGTAACTATAGTTACTGGGCCCTGTCGATGGGAGTCCCGCACTCTGTAACTATAGTTACTGGGCCCTGTCGATGGGAGTCCCGCACTCTGTAACTATAGTTACTGGGCCCTGTCGATGGGAGTCCCGCACTCTGTAACTACAGTTACTGGGCCCTGTCGATGGGAGTCCCACACTCTGTAACTATAGTTACCGGGCCCTGTCGATGGGAGTCCCACACTCTGTAACTATAGTTACTGGGCCCTGTCGATGGGAGTCCCGCACTCTGTAACTACAGTTACTGGGCCCTGTCGATGGGAGTCCCGCACTCTGTAACTATAGTTACTGGGCCCTGTCGATGGGAGTCCCACACTCTGTAACTATAGTTACCGGGCCCTGTCGATGGGAGTCCCACACTCTGTAACTACAGTTACTGGGCCCTGTCGATGGGAGTCCCGCACTCTGTAACTATAGTTACTGGGCCCTGTCGATGGGAGTCCCGCACTCTGTAACTATAGTTACTGGGCCCTGTCGATGGGAGTCCCGCACTCTGTAACTTTTGTTACTGGGCCCTGTCGATGGGAGTCCCACACTCTGTAACTATAGTTACTGGGCCCTGTCGATGGGAGTCCCGCACTCTGTAACTACAGTTACTGGGCCCTGTCGATGGGAGTCCCGCACTCTGTAACTACAGTTACTGGGCCCTGTCGATGGGAGTCCCGCACTCTGTAACTACAGTTACTGGGCCCTGTCGATGGGAGTCCCGCACTCTGTAACTATAGTTACTGGGCCCTGTCGATGGGAGTCCCGCACTCTGTAACTATAGTTACTGGGCCCTGTCGATGGGAGTCCCGCACTCTGTAACTATAGTTACTGGGCCCTGTCGATGGGAGTCCCGCACTCTGTAACTATAGTTACTGGGCCCTGTCGATGGGAGTCCCGCACTCTGTCACTATAGTCACTGGGCCCTGTCGATGGGAGTCCCACACTCTGTAACTATAGTTACTGGGCCCTGTCGATGGGAGTCCCGCACTCTGTAACTATAGTTACTGGGCCCTGTCGATGGGAGTCCCGCACTCTGTAACTATAGTTACTGGGCCCTGTCGATGGGAGTCCCGCACTCTGTAACTATAGTTACTGGGCCCTGTCGATGGGAGTCCCGCACTCTGTAACTATAGTTACTGGGCCCTGTCGATGGGAGTCCCGCACTCTGTAACTATAGTTACTGGGCCCTGTCGATGGGAGTCCCACACTCTGTAACTATAGTTACTGGGCCCTGTCGATGGGAGTCCCGCACTCTGTAACTATAGTTACTGGGCCCTGTCGATGGGAGTCCCACACTCTGTAACTATAGTTACTGGGCCCTGTCGATGGGAGTCCCACACTCTGTAACTATAGTTACTGGGCCCTGTCGATGGGATTCCCACACTCTGTAACTATAGTTACTGGGCCCTGTCGATGGGAGTCCCGCACTCTGTAACTATAGTTACTGGGCCCTGTCGATGGGAGTCCCACACTCTGTAACTATAGTTACTGGGCCCTGTCGATGGGAGTCCCACACTCTGCAACTACAGTTACTGGGCCCTGTCGATGGGAGTCCCACACTCTGTAACTATAGTTACTGGGCCCTGTCGATGGGAGTCCCACACTCTGTAACTATAGTTACTGGGCCCTGTCGATGGGAGTCCCGCACTCTGTAACGACAGTTACTGGGCCCTGTCGATGGGAGTCCCACACTCTGTAACTATAGTTACTGGGCCCTGTCGATGGGAGTCCCGCACTCTGTAACTATAGTTACTGGGCCCTGTCGATGGGAGTCCCACACTCTGTAACTATAGTTACTGGGCCCTGTCGATGGGAGTCCCGCACTCTGTAACTATAGTTACTGGGCCCTGTCGATGGGAGTCCCGCACTCTGTAACTATAGTTACCGGGCCCTGTCGATGGGAGTCCCGCACTCTGTAACTATAGTTACTGGGCCCTGTCGATGGGAGTCCCGCACTCTGTAACTATAGTTACTGGGCCCTGTCGATGGGAGTCCCGCACTCTGTAACTATAGTTACTGGGCCCTGTCGATGGGAGTCCCGCACTCTGTAACTATAGTTACTGGGCCCTGTCGATGGGAGTCCCACACTCTGTAACTATAGTTACTGGGCCCTGTCAATGGGAGTCCCGCACTCTGTAACTATAGTTACTGGGCCCTGTCGATGGGAGTCCCGCACTCTGTAACTATAGTTACTGGGCCCTGTCGATGGGAGTCCCGCACTCTGTAACTACAGTTACTGGGCCCTGTCGATGGGAGTCCCACACTCTGTAACTATAGTTACTGGGCCCTGTCGATGGGAGTCCCACACTCTGTAACTATAGTTACTGGGCCCTGTCGATGGGAGTCCCGCACTCTGTAACTATAGTTACTGGGCCCTGTCGATGGGAGTCCCACACTCTGTAACTATAGTTACTGGGCCCTGTCGATGGGAGTCCCACACTCTGTAACTATAGTTACTGGGCCCTGTTGATGGGAGTCCCACACTCTGTAACTATAGTTACTGGGCCCTGTCGATGGGAGTCCCACACTCTGTAACTATAGTTACTGGGCCCTGTCGATGGGAGTCCCGCACTCTGTAACAATAGTTACTGGGCCCAGTCGATGGGAGTCCCACACTCTGTAACTACAGTTACTGGGCCCTGTCGATGGGAGTCCCGCACTCTGTAACTATAGTTACTGGGCCCTGTCGATGGGAGTCCCGCACTCTGTAACAATAGTTACTGGGCCCTGTCGATGGGAGTCCCACACTCTGTGACTATAGTTACTGGGCCCTGTCGATGGGAGTCCCACACTCTGTAACTATAGTTACTGGGCCCTGTCGATGGGAGTCCCGCACTCTGTAACAATAGTTACTGGGCCCTGTCGATAGGAGTCCCGCACTCTGTAACTACAGTTACTGGGCCCTGTCGATGGGAGTCCCGCACTCTGTAACTATAGTTACTGGGCCCTGTCGATGGGAGTCCCACACTCTGTAACTATAGTTACTGGGCCCTGTCGATGGGAGTCCCACACTCTGGAACTATAGTTACTGGGCCCTGTCGATGGGAGTCCCACACTCTGTAACTACAGTTACTGGGCCCTGTCGATGGGAGTCCCACACTCTGTAACTATAGTTACTGGGCCCTGTCGATGGGAGTCCCACACTCTGTAACTATAGTTACTGGGCCCTGTCGATGGGAGTCCCACACTCTGTAACTACAGTTACTGGGCCCTGTCGATGGGAGTCCCACACTCTGTAACTATAGTTACTGGGCCCTGTCGATGGGAGTCCCGCACTCTGTAACTATAGTTACTGGGCCCTGTCGATGGGAGTCCCGCACTCTGTAACTATAGTTACTGGGCCCTGTCGATGGGAGTCCCGCACTCTGTAACTATAGTTACTGGGCCCTGTCGAAGGGAGTCCCACACTCTGTAACTATAGTTACTGGGCCCTGTCGATGGGAGTCCCGCACTCTGTAACTACAGTTACTGGGCCCTGTCGATGGGAGTCCCACACTCTGTAACTATAGTTACAGGGCCCTGTCGATGGGAGTCCCACACTCTGTAACTACAGTTACTGGGCCCTGTCGATGGGAGTCCCACACTCTGTAACTATAGTTACCGGGCCCTGTCGATGGGAGTCCCACACTCTGTAACTATAGTTACTGGGCCCTGTCGATGGGAGTCCCACACTCTGTAACTATAGTTACTGGGCCCTGTCGATGGGAGTCCCACACTCTGTAACTATAGTTACTGGGCCCTGTCGATGGGAGTCCCGCACTCTGTAACTATAGTCACTGGGCCCTGTCGATGGGAGTCCCGCACTCTGTAACTATAGTTACTGGGCCCTGTCGATGGGAGTCCCACACTCTGTAACTATAGTTACCGGGCCCTGTCGATGGGAGTCCCACACTCTGTAACTACAGTTACTGGGCCCTGTCGATGGGAGTCCCGCACTCTGTAACTATAGTTACTGGGCCCTGTCGATGGGAGTCCCACACTCTGTAACTATAGTTACCGGGCCCTGTCGATGGGAGTCCCACACTCTGTAACTACAGTTACTGGGCCCTGTCGATGGGAGTCCCGCACTCTGTAACTATAGTTACTGGGCCCTGTCGATGGGAGTCCCGCACTCTGTAACTATAGTTACTGGGCCCTGTCGATGGGAGTCCCACACTCTGTAACTATAGTTACTGGGCCCTGTCGATGGGAGTCCCGCACTCTGTAACTACAGTTACTGGGCCCTGTCGATGGGAGTCCCGCACTCTGTAACTATAGTTACTGGGCCCTGTCGATGGGAGTCCCGCACTCTGTAACTATAGTTACTGGGCCCTGTCGATGGGAGTCCCGCACTCTGTAACTATAGTTACTGGGCCCTGTCGATGGGAGTCCCACACTCTGTAACTATAGTTACTGGGCCCTGTCGATGGGAGTCCCGCACTCTGTAACTATAGTTACTGGGCCCTGTCGATGGGAGTCCCACACTCTGTAACTATAGTTACTGGGCCCTGTCGATGGGAGTCCCGCACTCTGTAACTACAGTTACTGGGCCCTGTCGATGGGAGTCCCGCACTCTGTAACTACAGTTACTGGGCCCTGTCGATGGGAGTCCCGCACTCTGTAACTACAGTTACTGGGCCCTGTCGATGGGAGTCCCGCACTCTGTAACTATAGTTACTGGGCCCTGTCGATGGGAGTCCCGCACTCTGTCACTATAGTCACTGGGCCCTGTCGATGGGAGTCCCACACTCTGTAACTATAGTTACTGGGCCCTGTCGATGGGAGTCCCGCACTCTGTAACTATAGTTACTGGGCCCTGTCGATGGGAGTCCCGCACTCTGTAACTATAGTTACTGGGCCCTGTCGATGGGAGTCCCGCACTCTGTAACTATAGTTACTGGGCCCTGTCGATGGGAGTCCCGCACTCTGTAACTATAGTTACTGGGCCCTGTCGATGGGAGTCCCGCACTCTGTAACTATAGTTACTGGGCCCTGTCGATGGGAGTCCCACACTCTGTAACTATAGTTACTGGGCCCTGTCGATGGGAGTCCCGCACTCTGTAACTATAGTTACTGGGCCCTGTCGATGGGAGTCCCACACTCTGTAACTATAGTTACTGGGCCCTGTCGATGGGAGTCCCACACTCTGTAACTATAGTTACTGGGCCCTGTCGATGGGAGTCCCACACTCTGTAACTATAGTTACTGGGCCCTGTCGATGGGAGTCCCGCACTCTGTAACTATAGTTACTGGGCCCTGTCGATGGGAGTCCCACACTCTGTAACTATAGTTACTGGGCCCTGTCGATGGGAGTCCCACACTCTGCAACTACAGTTACTGGGCCCTGTCGATGGGAGTCCCACACTCTGTAACTATAGTTACTGGGCCCTGTCGATGGGAGTCCCACACTCTGTAACTATAGTTACTGGGCCCTGTCGATGGGAGTCCCGCACTCTGTAACGACAGTTACTGGGCCCTGTCGATGGGAGTCCCACACTCTGTAACTATAGTTACTGGGCCCTGTCGATGGGAGTCCCGCACTCTGTAACTATAGTTACTGGGCCCTGTCGATGGGAGTCCCACACTCTGTAACTATAGTTACTGGGCCCTGTCGATGGGAGTCCCGCACTCTGTAACTATAGTTACTGGGCCCTGTCGATGGGAGTCCCGCACTCTGTAACTATAGTTACCGGGCCCTGTCGATGGGAGTGCCACACTCTGTAACTATAGTTACTGGGCCCTGTCGATGGGAGTCCCACACTCTGTAACTATAGTTACTGGGCCCTGTCAATGGGAGTCCCGCACTCTGTAACTATAGTTACTGGGCCCTGTCGATGGGAGTCCCGCACTCTGTAACTATAGTTACTGGGCCCTGTCGATGGGAGTCCCGCACTCTGTAACTACAGTTACTGGGCCCTGTCGATGGGAGTCCCACACTCTGTAACTATAGTTACTGGGCCCTGTCGATGGGAGTCCCACACTCTGTAACTATAGTTACTGGGCCCTGTCGATGGGAGTCCCGCACTCTGTAACTATAGTTACTGGGCCCTGTCGATGGGAGTCCCACACTCTGTAACTATAGTTACTGGGCCCTGTCGATGGGAGTCCCACACTCTGTAACTATAGTTACTGGGCCCTGTCGATGGGAGTCCCACACTCTGTAACTATAGTTACTGGGCCCTGTCGATGGGAGTCCCACACTCTGTAACTATAGTCACTGGGCCCTGTCGATGGGAGTCCCGCACTCTGTAACTATAGTCACTGGGCCCTGTCGATGGGAGTCCCGCACTCTGTAACTATAGTTACTGGGCCCTGTCGATGGGAGTCCCACACTCTGTGACTATAGTTACTGGGCCCTGTCGATGGGAGTCCCGCACTCTGTAACTATAGTTACTGGGCCCTGTCGATGGGAGTCCCACACTCTGTAACTATAGTTACTGGGCCCTGTCGATGGGAGTCCCGCACTCTGTAACTATAGTTACTGGGCCCTGTCGATGGGAGTCCCGCACTCTGCAACTATAGTTACTGGGCCCTGTCGATGGGAGTCCCGCACTCTGTAACGATAGTTACTGGGCCCTGTCGATGGGAGTCCCGCACTCTGTAACGAGAGTTACTGGGCCCTGTCGATGGGAGTCCCGCACTCTGCAACTATAGTTACTGGGCCCTGTCGATGGGAGTCCCGCACTCTGTAACTATAGTTACTGGGCCCTGTCGATGGGAGTCCCGCACTCTGTAACTATAGTTACTGGGCCCTGTCGATGGGAGTCCCACACTCTGTGACTATAGTTACTGGGCCCTGTCGATGGGAGTCCCGCACTCTGTAACTATAGTTACTGGGCCCTGTCGATGGGAGTCCCGCACTCTGTAACTATAGTTACTGGGCCCTGTCGATGGGAGTCCCGCACTCTGTAACTATAGTTACTGGGCCCTGTCGATGGGAGTCCCGCACTCTGTGACTATAGTTACTGGGCCCTGTCGATGGGAGTCCCACACTCTGTAACTATAGTTACTGGGCCCTGTCGATGGGAGTCCCACACTCTGTAACTATAGTTACTGGGCCCTGTCGATGGGAGTCCCGCACTCTGTAACTACAGTTACTGGGCCCTGTCGATGGGAGTCCCACACTCTGTAACTACAGTCACTGGGCCCTGTCGATGGGAGTCCCACACTCTGTAACTACAGTTACTGGGCCCTGTCGATGGGAGTCCCACACTCTGTAACTATAGTCACTGGGCCCTGTCGATGGGAGTCCCACACTCTGTAACTATAGTCACTGGGCCCTGTCGATGGGAGTCCCACACTCTGTAACTATAGTTACTGGGCCCTGTCGATCGGAGTCCCATACTCTGTAACTATAGTTACTGGGCCCTGTCGATGGGAGTCCCGCACTCTGTAACTATAGTCACTGGGCCCTGTCGATGGGAGTCCCGCACTCTGTAACTATAGTTACTGGGCCCTGTCGATGGGAGTCCCGCACTCTGTAACTATAGTTACTGGGCCCTGTCGATGGGAGTCCCGCACTCTGTAACTATAGTTACTGGGCCCTGTCGATGGGAGTCCCGCACTCTGTAACTATAGTTACTGGGCCCTGTCGATGGGAGTCCCGCACTCTGTAACTATAGTTACTGGGCCCTGTCGATGGGAGTCCCGCACTCTGTAACTATAGTTACTGGGCCCTGTCGATGGGAGTCCCGCACTCTGTAACTATAGTTACTGGGCCCTGTCGATGGGAGTCCCGCACTCTGTAACTATAGTTACTGGGCCCTGTCGATGGGAGTCCCACTCTCTGTAACTATAGTTACTGGGCCCTGTCGATGGGAGTCCCGCACTCTGTAACTATAGTTACTGGGCCCTGTCGATGGGAGTCCCGCACTCTGTAACTATAGTTACTGGGCCCTGTCGATGGGAGTCCCGCACTCTGTAACTATAGTTACTGGGCCCTGTCGATGGGAGTCCCGCACTCTGTAACTATAGTTACTGGGCCCTGTCGATGGGAGTCCCGCACTCTGTAACTATAGTGACTGGGCCCTGTCGATGGGAGTCCCGCACTCTGTAACTATAGTCACTGGGCCCTGTCGATGGGAGTCCCGCACTCTGTAACTGTAGTTACTGGGCCCTGTCGATGGGAGTCCCACACTCTGTGACTATAGTTACTGGGCCCTGTCGATGGGAGTCCCACACTCTGTGACTATAGTTACTGGGCCCTGTCGATGGGAGTCCCGCACTCTGTAACTATAGTTACTGGGCCCTGTCGATGGGAGTCCCACACTCTGTAACTATAGTTGCTGGGCCCTGTCGATGGGAGTCCCTCACTCTGTAACTATAGTTACTGGGCCCTGTCGATGGGAGTCCCGCACTCTGTAACTATAGTTACTGGGCCCTGTCGATGGGAGTCCCACACTCTGTAACTATAGTTACTGGGCCCTGTCGATGGGAGTCCCACACTCTGTAACTATAGTTACTGGGCCCTGTCGATGGGAGTCCCGCACTCTGTAACTGTAGTTACTGGGCCCTGTCGATGGGAGTCCCACACTCTGTGACTATAGTTACTGGGCCCTGTCGATGGGAGTCCCACACTCTGTGACTATAGTTACTGGGCCCTGTCGATGGGAGTCCCGCACTCTGTAACTATAGTTACTGGGCCCTGTCGATGGGAGTCCCACACTCTGTAACTATAGTTGCTGGGCCCTGTCGATGGGAGTCCCTCACTCTGTAACTATAGTTACTGGGCCCTGTCGATGGGAGTCCCGCACTCTGTAACTATAGTTACTGGGCCCTGTCGATGGGAGTCCCACACTCTGTAACTATAGTTACTGGGCCCTGTCGATGGGAGTCCCACACTCTGTAACTATAGTTACTGGGCCCTGTCGATGGGAGTCCCGCACTCTGTAACTATAGTTACTGGGCCCTGTCGATGGGAGTCCCGCACTCTGTAACTATAGTTACTGGGCCCTGTCGATGGGAGTCCCTCACTCTGTAACTATAGTTACTGGGCCCTGTCGATGGGAGTCCCGCACTCTGTAACTATAGTTACTGGGCCCTGTCGATGGGAGTCCCGCACTCTGTAACTATAGTAACTGGGCCCTGTCGATGGGAGTCCCGCACTCTGTAACTATAGTTACTGCGCCTTGTCGATGGGAGTCCCGCACTCTGTAACTATAGTTACTGGGCCCTGTCGATGGGAGTCCCACACTCTGTAACTATAGTTACTGGGCCCTGTCGATGGGAGTCCCGCACTCTGTAACTATAGTTACTGGGCCCTGTCGATGGGAGTCCCGCACTCTGTAACTATAGTTACTGGGCCCTGTCGATGGGAGTCCCGCACTCTGTAACTATAGTTACTGGGCCCTGTCGATGGGAGTCCCGCACTCTGTAACTATAGTTACTGGGCCCTGTCGATGGGAGTCCCGCACTCTGTAACTATAGTTACTGGGCCCTGTCGATGGGAGTCCCGCACTCTGTAACTACAGTTACTGGGCCCTGTCGATGGGAGTCCCGCACTCTGTAACTATAGTTACTGGGCCCTGTCGATGGGAGTCCCGCACTCTGTAACTACAGTCACTGGGCCCTGTCGATGGGAGTCCCGCACTCTGTAACTATAGTTACTGGGCCCTGTCGATGGGAGTCCCGCACTCTGTAACTGTAGTCACTGGGCCCTGTCGATGGGAGTCCCGCACTCTGTAACTATAGTTACTGGGCCCTGTCGATGGGAGTCCCGCACTCTGTAACTATAGTTACTGGGCCCTGTCGATGGGAGTCCCGCACTCTGTAACTATAGTTACTGGGCCCTGTCGATGGGAGTCCCGCACTCTGTAACTATAGTTACTGGGCCCTGTCGATGGGATTCCCGCACTCTGGAACTATAGTTACTGGGCCCTGTCGATGGGAGTCCCGCACTCTGTAACTATAGTTACTGGGCCCTGTCGATGGGAGTCCCGCACTCTGTAACTATAGTTACTGGGCCCTGTCGATGGGAGTCCCGCACTCTGTAACTATAGTTACTGGGCCCTGTCGATGGGAGTCCCACACTCTGTAACTATAGTTACTGGGCCCTGTCGATGGGAGTCCCGCACTCTGTAACTATAGTTACTGGGCCCTGTCGATGGGAGTCCCGCACTCTGTAACTATAGTTACTGGGCCCTGTCGATGGGAGTCCCGCACTCTGTAACTATAGTTACTGGGCCCTGTCGATGGGAGTCCCGCACTCTGCAACTATAGTTACTGGGCCCTGTCGATGGGAGTCCCGCACTCTGTAACTATAGTTACTGGGCCCTGTCGATGGGAGTCCCGCACTCTGTAACTATAGTTACTGGGCCCTGTCGATGGGAGTCCCGCACTCTGTAACTATAGTTACTGGGCCCTGTCGATGGGAGTCCCGCACTCTGTAACTATAGTTACTGGGCCCTGTCGATGGGAGTCCCGCACTCTGTAACTATAGTTACTGGGCCCTGTCGATGGGAGTCCCGCACTCTGTAACTATAGTTAATGGGCCCTGTCGATGGGAGTCCCGCACTCTGTAACTATAGTTACTGGGCCCTGTCGATGGGAGTCCCGCACTCTGTAACTATAGTTACTGGGCCCTGTCGATGGGAGTCCCGCACTCTGTAACTATAGTTACTGGGCCCTGTCGATGGGATTCCCACACTCTGGAACTATAGTTACTGGGCCCTGTCGATGGGAGTCCCGCACTCTGTAACTATAGTTACTGGGCCCTGTCGATGGGAGTCCCGCACTCTGTAACTATAGTTACTGGGCCCTGTCGATGGGAGTCCCGCACTCTGTAACTAAAGTTACTGGGCCCTGTCGATGGGAGTCCCGCACTCTGTAACTATAGTTACTGGGCCCTGTCGATGGGAGTCCAGCACTCTGTGACTACAGTTACTGGGCCCTGTCGATGGGAGTCCCGCACTCTGTGACTACAGTTACTGGGCCCTGTCGATGGGAGTCCCGCACTCTGTGACTACAGTCACTGGGCCCTGTCGATGGGAGTCCCGCACTCTGTGACTATAGTTACTGGGCCCTGTCGATGGGAGTCCCGCACTCTGTAACTATAGTTACTGGGCCCTGTCGATGGGAGTCCCGCACTCTGTAACTATAGTTACTGGGCCCTGTCGATGGGAGTCCCGCACTCTGTAATTATAGTTACTGGGCCCTGTCGATGGGAGTCCCGCACTCTGTAACTATAGTTACTGGGCCCTGTCGATGGGAGTCCCACACTCTGTAACTATAGTTACCGGGCCCTGTCGATGGGAGTCCCACACTCTGTAACTACAGTTACTGGGCCCTGTCGATGGGAGTCCCACACTCTGTAACTATAGTTACTGGGCCCTGTCGATGGGAGTCCCGCACTCTGTAACTATAGTTACTGGGCCCTGTCGATGGGAGTCCCGCACTCTGTAACTATAGTTACCGGGCCCTGTCGATGGGAGTCCCACACTCTGTAACTACAGTTACTGGGCCCTGTCGATGGGAGTCCCGCACTCTGTAACTATAGTTACTGGGCCCTGTCGATGGGAGTCCCGCACTCTGTAACTATAGTTACTGGGCCCTGTCGATGGGAGTCCCACACTCTGTAACTATAGTTACTGGGCCCTGTCGATGGGAGTCCCGCACTCTGTCACTATAGTCACTGGGCCCTGTCGATGGGAGTCCCACACTCTGTAACTATAGTTACTGGGCCCTGTCGATGGGAGTCCCGCACTCTGTAACTATAGTCACTGGGCCCTGTCGATGGGAGTCCCGCACTCTGTAACTATAGTTACTGGGCCCTGTCGATGGGAGTCCCACACTCTGTAACTATAGTTACTGGGCCCTGTCGATGGGAGTCCCACACTCTGTAACTATAGTTACTGGGCCCTGTCGATGGGAGTCCCGCACTCTGTAACTATAGTTACTGGGCCCTGTCGATGGGAGTCCCACACTCTGTAACTATAGTTACTGGGCCCTGTCGATGGGAGTCCCACACTCTGTAACTACAGTTACTGGGCCCTGTCGATGGGAGTCCCGCACTCTGTAACTATAGTTACTGGGACCTGTCGATGGGAGTCCCGCACTCTGTAACTATAGTTACTGGGCCCTGTCGATGGGAGTCCCGCACTCTGTAACTACAGTTACTGGGCCCTGTCGATGGGAGTCCCACACTCTGTAACTATAGTTACTGGGCCCTGTCGATGGGAGTCCCACACTCTGTAACTATAGTTACTGGGCCCTGTCGATGGGAGTCCCGCACTCTGTAACTATAGTTACTGGGCCCTGTCGATGGGAGTCCCACACTCTGTAACTATAGTTACTGGGCCCTGTCGATGGGAGTCCCACACTCTGTAACTATAGTTACTGGGCCCTGTCGATGGGAGTCCCACACTCTGTAACTATAGTTACTGGGCCCTGTCGATGGGAGTCCCGCACTCTGTAACTATAGTTACTGGGCCCTGTCGATGGGAGTCCCGCACTCTGTAACTATAGTTACTGGGCCCTGTCGATGGGAGTCCCACACTCTGTAACTACAGTTACTGGGCCCTGTCGATGGGAGTCCCACACTCTGTAACTATAGTTACTGGGCCCTGTCGATGGGAGTCCCACACTCTGTAACTATAGTCACTGGGCCCTGTCGATGGGAGTCCCGCACTCTGTAACTATAGTCACTGGGCCCTGTCGATGGGAGTCCCGCACTCTGTAACTATAGTTACTGGGCCCTGTCGATGGGAGTCCCACACTCTGTGACTATAGTTACTGGGCCCTGTCGATGGGAGTCCCGCACTCTGTAACTATAGTTACTGGGCCCTGTCGATGGGAGTCCCACACTCTGTAACTATAGTTACTGGGCCCTGTCGATGGGAGTCCCGCACTCTGTAACTATAGTTACTGGGCCCTGTCGATGGGAGTCCCGCACTCTGCAACTATAGTTACTGGGCCCTGTCGATGGGAGTCCCGCACTCTGTAACTATAGTTACTGGGCCCTGTCGATGGGAGTCCCGCACTCTGTAACGAGAGTTACTGGGCCCTGTCGATGGGAGTCCCGCACTCTGCAACTATAGTTACTGGGCCCTGTCGATGGGAGTCCCGCACTCTGTAACTATAGTTACTGGGCCCTGTCGATGGGAGTCCCGCACTCTGTAACTATAGTTACTGGGCCCTGTCGATGGGAGTCCCACACTCTGTGACTATAGTTACTGGGCCCTGTCGATGGGAGTCCCACACTCTGTGACTATAGTTACTGGGCCCTGTCGATGGGAGTCCCGCAGTCTGTGACTATAGTTACTGGGCCCTGTCGATGGGAGTCCCGCACTCTGTAACTATAGTTACTGGGCCCTGTCGATGGGAGTCCCGCACTCTGTAACTATAGTTACTGGGCCCTGTCGATGGGAGTCCCGCACTCTGTGACTATAGTTACTGGGCCCTGTCGATGGGAGTCCCACACTCTGTGACTATAGTTACTGGGCCCTGTCGATGGGAGTCCCACACTCTGTAACTATAGTTGCTGGGCCCTGTCGATGGGAGTCCCGCACTCTGTAACTACAGTTACTGGGCCCTGTCGATGGGAGTCCCACACTCTGTAACTACAGTCACTGGGCCCTGTCGATGGGAGTCCCACACTCTGTAACTATAGTCACTGGGCCCTGTCGATGGGAGTCCCACACTCTGTAACTATAGTTACTGGGCCCTGTCGATGGGAGTCCCACACTCTGTAACTACAGTTACTGGGCCCTGTCGATGGGAGTCCCACACTCTGTAACTACAGTTACTGGGCCCTGTCGATGGGAGTCCCACACTCTGTAACTATAGTCACTGGGCCCTGTCGATGGGAGTCCCACACTCTGTAACTATAGTTACTGGGCCCTGTCGATCGGAGTCCCATACTCTGTAACTATAGTTACTGGGCCCTGTCGATGGGAGTCCCGCACTCTGTAACTATAGTCACTGGGCCCTGTCGATGGGATTCCCGCACTCTGTAACTATAGTTACTGGGCCCTGTCGATGGGAGTCCCGCACTCTGTAACTATAGTTACTGGGCCCTGTCGATGGGAGTCCCACTCTCTGTAACTATAGTTACTGGGCCCTGTCGATGGGAGTCCCGCACTCTGTAACTATAGTTACTGGGCCCTGTCGATGGGAGTCCCGCACTCTGTAACTATAGTTACTGGGCCCTGTCGATGGGAGTCCCGCACTCTGTAACTATAGTTACTGGGCCCTGTCGATGGGAGTCCCGCACTCTGTAACTATAGTTACTGGGCCCTGTCGATGGGAGTCCCGCACTCTGTAACTATAGTGACTGGGCCCTGTCGATGGGAGTCCCGCACTCTGTAACTATAGTCACTGGGCCCTGTCGATGGGAGTCCCGCACTCTGTAACTGTAGTTACTGGGCCTTGTCGATGGGAGTCCCACACTCTGTGACTATAGTTACTGGGCCCTGTCGATGGGAGTCCCACACTCTGTAACTATAGTTACTGGGCCCTGTCGATGGGAGTCCCGCACTCTGTAACGATAGTTACTGGGCCCTGTCGATGGGAGTCCCGCACTCTGTAACTATAGTTACCGGGCCCTGTCGATGGGAGTCCCACACTCTGTAACTACAGTTACTGGGCCCTGTCGATGGGAGTCCCGCACTCTGTAACTATAGTTACTGGGCCCTGTCGATGGGAGTCCCGCACTCTGTAACTATAGTTACTGGGCCCTGTCGATGGGAGTCCCACACTCTGTAACTATAGTTACTGGGCCCTGTCGATGGGAGTCCCGCACTCTGTAACTGCAGTTACTGGGCCCTGTCGATGGGAGTCCCGCACTCTGTAACTATAGTTACTGGGCCCTGTCGATGGGAGTCCCGCACTCTGTAACTATAGTTACTGGGCCCTGTCGATGGGAGTCCCGCACTCTGTAACTATAGTTACTGGGCCCTGTCGATGGGAGTCCCGCACTCTGTAACTATAGTTACTGGGCCCTGTCGATGGGAGTCCCGCACTCTGTAACTATAGTTACTGGGCCCTGTCGATGGGAGTCCCGCACTCTGTAACTATAGTTACTGGGCCCTGTCGATGGGAGTCCCACACTCTGTAACTATAGTTACTGGGCCCTGTCGATGGGAGTCCCGCACTCTGTAACTATAGTTACTGGGCCCTGTCGATGGGAGTCCCACACTCTGTAACTATAGTTACTGGGCCCTGTCGATGGGAGTCCCGCACTCTGTAACTATAGTCACTGGGCCCTGTCGATGGGAGTCCCACACTCTGTAACTATAGTTACTGGGCCCTGTCGATGGGAGTCCCGCACTCTGTCACTATAGTCACTGGGCCCTGTCGATGGGAGTCCCACACTCTGTAACTATAGTTACTGGGCCCTGTCGATGGGAGTCCCGCACTCTGTAACTATAGTTACTGGGCCCTGTCGATGGGAGTCCCGCACTCTGTAACTATAGTTACTGGGCCCTGTCGATGGGAGTCCCGCACTCTGTAACTATAGTTACTGGGCCCTGTCGATGGGAGTCCCGCACTCTGTAACTATAGTTACTGGGCCCTGTCGATGGGAGTCCCGCACTCTGTAACTATAGTTACTGGGCCCTGTCGATGGGAGTCCCACACTCTGTAACTATAGTTACTGGGCCCTGTCGATGGGAGTCCCACACTCTGTAACTATAGTTACTGGGCCCTGTCGATGGGAGTCCCACACTCTGTAACTATAGTTACTGGGCCCTGTCGATGGGAGTCCCACACTCTGTAACTACAGTTACTGGGCCCTGTCGATGGGAGTCCCACACTCTGTAACTATAGTTACTGGGCCCTGTCGATGGGAGTCCCGCACTCTGTAACTATAGTTACTGGGCCCTGTCGATGGGAGTCCCGCACTCTGTAACTATAGTTACTGGGCCCTGTCGATGGGAGTCCCACACTCTGTAACTATAGTTACTGGGCCCTGTCGATGGGAGTCCCACACTCTGTAACTATAGTTACTGGGCCCTGTCGATGGGAGTCCCACACTCTGTAACTACAGTTACTGGGCCCTGTCGATGGGAGTCCCGCACTCTGTAACTATAGTTACTGGGCCCTGTCGATGGGAGTCCCGCACTCTGTAACTATAGTTACTGGGCCCTGTCGATGGGAGTCCCGCACTCTGTAACTACAGTTACTGGGCCCTGTCGATGGGAGTCCCACACTCTGTAACTATAGTTACTGGGCCCTGTCGATGGGAGTCCCGCACTCTGTAACTATAGTTACTGGGCCCTGTCGATGGGAGTCCCGCACTCTGTAACTATAGTTACTGGGCCCTGTCGATGGGAGTCCCGCACTCTGTAACTATAGTTACTGGGCCCTGTCGATGGGAGTCCCGCACTCTGTAACTATAGTTACTGGGCCCTGTCGATGGGAGTCCCACACTCTGTAACTATAGTTACTGGGCCCTGTCGATGGGAGTCCCACACTCTGTAACTATAGTTACTGGGCCCTGTCGATGGGAGTCCCACACTCTGTAACTATAGTTACTGGGCCCTGTCGATGGGAGTCCCGCACTCTGTAACTATAGTTACTGGGCCCTGTCGATGGGAGTCCCTCACTCTGTAACTATAGTTACTGGGCCCTGTCGATGGGAGTCCCGCACTCTGTAACTATAGTTACTGGGCCCTGTCGATGGGAGTCCCACACTCTGTAACTACAGTTACTGGGCCCTGTCGATGGGAGTCCCACACTCTGTAACTATAGTTACTGGGCCCTGTCGATGGGAGTCCCACACTCTGTAACTATAGTCACTGGGCCCTGTCGATGGGAGTCCCGCACTCTGTAACTATAGTCACTGGGCCCTGTCGATGGGAGTCCCGCACTCTGTAACTATAGTTACTGGGCCCTGTCGATGGGAGTCCCACACTCTGTGACTATAGTTACTGGGCCCTGTCGATGGGAGTCCCGCACTCTGTAACTATAGTTACTGGGCCCTGTCGATGGGAGTCCCACACTCTGTAACTATAGTTACTGGGCCCTGTCGATGGGAGTCCCGCACTCTGTAACTATAGTTACTGGGCCCTGTCGATGGGAGTCCCGCACTCTGCAACTATAGTTACTGGGCCCTGTCGATGGGAGTCCCGCACTCTGTAACTATAGTTACTGGGCCCTGTCGATGGGAGTCCCGCACTCTGTAACGAGAGTTACTGGGCCCTGTCGATGGGAGTCCCGCACTCTGCAACTATAGTTACTGGGCCCTGTCGATGGGAGTCCCGCACTCTGTAACTATAGTTACTGGGCCCTGTCGATGGGAGTCCCGCACTCTGTAACTATAGTTACTGGGCCCTGTCGATGGGAGTCCCGCACTCTGTAACGAGAGTTACTGGGCCCTGTCGATGGGAGTCCCGCACTCTGCAACTATAGTTACTGGGCCCTGTCGATGGGAGTCCCGCACTCTGTAACTATAGTTACTGGGCCCTGTCGATGGGAGTCCCACACTCTGTAACTATAGTTACTGGGCCCTGTCGATGGGAGTCCCACACTCTGTAACTATAGTTACTGGGCCCTGTCGATGGGAGTCCCTCACTCTGTAACTATAGTTACTGGGCCCTGTCGATGGGAGTCCCACACTCTGTAACTATAGTTACTGGGCCCTGTCGATGGGAGTCCCACACTCTGTGACTATAGTTACTGGGCCCTGTCGATGGGAGTCCCACACTCTGTGACTATAGTTACTGGGCCCTGTCGATGGGAGTCCCGCAGTCTGTGACTATAGTTACTGGGCCCTGTCGATGGGAGTCCCGCACTCTGTAACTATAGTTACTGGGCCCTGTCGATGGGAGTCCCGCACTCTGTAACTATAGTTACTGGGCCCTGTCGATGGGAGTCCCGCACTCTGTGACTATAGTTACTGGGCCCTGTCGATGGGAGTCCCACACTCTGTGACTATAGTTACTGGGCCCTGTCGATGGGAGTCCCACACTCTGTAACTATAGTTACTGGGCCCTGTCGATGGGAGTCCCGCACTCTGTAACTACAGTCACTGGGCCCTGTCGATGGGAGTCCCACACTCTGTAACTATAGTCACTGGGCCCTGTCGATGGGAGTCCCACACTCTGTAACTATAGTTACTGGGCCCTGTCGATGGGAGTCCCACACTCTGTAACTACAGTTACTGGGCCCTGTCGATGGGAGTCCCACACTCTGTAACTACAGTTACTGGGCCCTGTCGATGGGAGTCCCACACTCTGTAACTATAGTCACTGGGCCCTGTCGATGGGAGTCCCACACTCTGTAACTATAGTTACTGGGCCCTGTCGATCGGAGTCCCATACTCTGTAACTATAGTTACTGGGCCCTGTCGATGGGAGTCCCGCACTCTGTAACTATAGTCACTGGGCCCTGTCGATGGGATTCCCGCACTCTGTAACTATAGTTACTGGGCCCTGTCGATGGGAGTCCCGCACTCTGTAACTATAGTTACTGGGCCCTGTCGATGGGAGTCCCACTCTCTGTAACTATAGTTACTGGGCCCTGTCGATGGGAGTCCCGCACTCTGTAACTATAGTTACTGGGCCCTGTCGATGGGAGTCCCGCACTCTGTAACTATAGTTACTGGGCCCTGTCGATGGGAGTCCCGCACTCTGTAACTATAGTTACTGGGCCCTGTCGATGGGAGTCCCGCACTCTGTAACTATAGTTACTGGGCCCTGTCGATGGGAGTCCCGCACTCTGTAACGATAGTTACTGGGCCCTGTCGATGGGAGTCCCGCACTCTGTAACTATAGTTACTGGGCCCTGTCGATGGGAGTCCCGCACTCTGTAACTATAGTTACTGGGCCCTGTCGATGGGAGTCCCTCACTCTGTAACTATAGTCACTGGGCCCTGTCGATGGGAGTCCCGCACTCTGTAACTATAGTTACCGGGCCCTGTCGATGGGAGTCCCACACTCTGTAACTATAGTTACTGGGCCCTGTCGATGGGAGTCCCGCACTCTGTAACTATAGTTACTGGGCCCTGTCGATGGGAGTCCCGCACTCTGTAACTATAGTTACTGGGCCCTGTCGATGGGAGTCCCGCACTCTGTAACTATAGTTACTGGGCCCTGTCGATGGGAGTCCCGCACTCTGTAACTGTAGTTACTGGGCCCTGTCGATGGGAGTCCCGCACTCTGTAACTATAGTTACTGGGCCCTGTCGATGGGAGTCCCACACTCTGTAACTATAGTTACTGGGCCCTGTCGATGGGAGTCCCGCACTCTGTAACTATAGTTACTGGGCCCTGTCGATGGGAGTCCCACACTCTGTAACTATAGTTACTGGGCCCTGTCGATGGGAGTCCCGCACTCTGTAACTATAGTTACTGGGCCCTGTCGATGGGAGTCCCACACTCTGTAACTATAGTTACTGGGCCCTGTCGATGGGAGTCCCGCACTCTGTAACTATAGTTACTGGGCCCTGTCGATGGGAGTCCCGCACTCTGTAACTATAGTTACTGGGCCCTGTCGATGGGAGTCCCGCACTCTGTAACTATAGTTACTGGGCCCTGTCGATGGGAGTCCCACACTCTGTAACTATAGTTACTGGGCCCTGTCGATGGGAGTCCCGCACTCTGTAACTATAGTTACTGGGCCCTGTCGATGGGAGTCCCGCACTCTGTAACTATAGTTACTGGGCCCTGTCGATGGGAGTCCCACACTCTGTAACTATAGTTACTGGGCCCTTTCGATGGGAGTCCCACACTCTGTAACTATAGTTACTGGGCCCTGTCGATGGGAGTCCCGCACTCTGTAACTATAGTTACTGGGCCCTGTCGATGGGAGTCCCACACTCTGTAACTATAGTTACTGGGCCCTGTCGATGGGAGTCCCGCACTCTGTAACTATAGTCACTGGGCCCTGTCGATGGGAGTCTCACACTCTGTAACTATAGTTACTGGGCCCTGTCGATGGGAGTCCCGCACTCTGTAACTATAGTTACTGGGCCCTGTCGATGGGAGTCCCGCACTCTGTAACTATAGTTACTGGGCCCTGTCGATGGGAGTCCCGCACTCTGTAACTATAGTTACTGGGCCCTGTCGATGGGAGTCCCGCACTCTGTAACTATAGTTACTGGGCCCTGTCGATGGGAGTCCCACACTCTGTAACTATAGTTACTGGGCCCTGTCGATGGGAGTCCCGCACTCTGTAACTATAGTTACTGGGCCCTGTCGATGGGAGTCCCGCACTCTGTAACTATAGTTACTGGGCCCTGTCGATGGGAGTCCCGCACTCTGTAACTATAGTTACTGCGCCTTGTCGATGGGAGTCCCGCACTCTGTAACTATAGTTACTGGGCCCTGTCGATGGGAGTCCCACATCTCTGTAACTATAGTTACTGGGCCCTGTCGATGGGAGTCCCGCACTCTGTAACTATAGTTACTGGGCCCTGTCGATGGGAGTCCCGCACTCTGTAACTATAGTTACTGGGCCCTGTCGATGGGAGTCCCGCACTCTGTAACTATAGTTACTGGGCCCTGTCGATGGGAGTCCCGCACTCTGTAACTACAGTTACTGGGCCCTGTCGATGGGAGTCCCGCACTCTGTAACTACAGTTACTGGGCCCTGTCGATGGGAGTCCCGCACTCTGTAACTACAGTTACTGGGCCCTGTCGATGGGAGTCCCGCACTCTGTAACTATAGTTACTGGGCCCTGTCGATGGGAGTCCCGCACTCTGTAACTACAGTCACTGGGCCCTGTCGATGGGAGTCCCGCACTCTGTAACTATAGTTACTGGGCCCTGTCGATGGGAGTCCCGCACTCTGTAACTGTAGTCACTGGGCCCTGTCGATGGGAGTCCCGCACTCTGTAACTATAGTTACTGGGCCCTGTCGATGGGAGTCCCGCACTCTGTAACTATAGTTACTGGGCCCTGTCGATGGGAGTCCCGCACTCTGTAACTATAGTTACTGGGCCCTGTCGATGGGAGTCCCGCACTCTGTAACTATAGTTACTGGGCCCTGTCGATGGGAGTCCCGCACTCTGTAACTATAGTTACTGGGCCCTGTCGATGGGATTCCCACACTCTGGAACTATCGTTACTGGGCCCTGTCGATGGGAGTCCCGCACTCTGTAACTATACTTACTGGGCCCTGTCGATGGGAGTCCCGCACTCTGTAACTATAGTTACTGGGCCCTGTCGATGGGAGTCCCGCACTCTGTAACTATAGTTACTGGGCCCTGTCGATGGGAGTCCCGCACTCTGCAACTATAGTTACTGGGCCCTGTCGATGGGAGTCCCGCACTCTGTAACTATAGTTACTGGGCCCTGTCGATGGGAGTCCCACACTCTGTAACTATAGTTACTGGGCCCTGTCGATGGGAGTCCCGCACTCTGTAACTATAGTCACTGGGCCCTGTCGATGGGAGTCCCGCACTCTGTAACTATAGTTACTGGGCCCTGTCGATGGGAGTCCCGCACTCTGTAACTATAGTTACTGGGCCCTGTCGATGGGAGTCCCGCACTCTGTAACTATAGTCACTGGGCCCTGTCGATGGGAGTCCCACACTCTGTAACTATAGTTACTGGGCCCTGTCGATGGGAGTCCCACACTCTGTAACTATAGTTACTGGGCCCTGTCGATGGGAGTCCCGCACTCTGTAACTATAGTTACTGGGCCCAGTCGATGGGAGTCCCGCACTCTGCAACTATAGTTACTGGGCCCTGTCGATGGGAGTCCCGCACTCTGTAACTATAGTTACTGGGCCCTGTCGATGGGAGTCCCGCACTCTGTAACTATAGTTACTGGGCCCTGTCGATGGGAGTCCCGCACTCTGTAACTATAGTTACTGGGCCCTGTCGATGGGAGTCCCGACTCTGTAACTATAGTTACTGGGCCCTGTCGATGGGAGTCCCGCACTCTGTAACTATAGTTACTGGGCCCTGTCGATGGGAGTCCCGCACTCTGTAACTATAGTTACTGGGCCCTGTCGATGGGAGTCCCGCACTCTGTAACTATAGTTACTGGGCCCTGTCAATGGGAGTCCCGCACTCTGTAACTATAGTTACTGGGCCCTGTCGATGGGATTCCCACACTCTGGAACTATAGTTACTGGGCCCTGTCGATGGGAGTCCCGCACTCTGTAACTATAGTTACTGGGCCCTGTCGATGGGAGTCCCGCACTCTGTAACTATAGTTACTGGGCCCTGTCGATGGGAGTCCCGCACTCTGTAACTACAGTTACTGGGCCCTGTCGATGGGAGTCCCGCACTCTGTGACTACAGTTACTGGGCCCTGTCGATGGGAGTCCCGCACTCTGTGACTACAGTTACTGGGCCCTGTCGATGGGAGTCCCGCACTCTGTGACTACAGTCACTGGGCCCTGTCGATGGGAGTCCCGCACTCTGTGACTATAGTTACTGGGCCCTGTCGATGGGAGTCCCGCACTCTGTAACTATAGTTACTGGGCCCTGTCGATGGGAGTCCCGCACTCTGTAACTATAGTTACTGGGCCCTGTCGATGGGAGTCCCGCACTCTGTAACTATAGTTACTGGGCCCTGTCGATGGGAGTCCCGCACTCTGTAACTATAGTTACTGGGCCCTGTCGATGGGAGTCCCGCACTCTGTAACTATAGTTACTGGGCCCTGTCGATGGGAGTCCCGCACTCTGTAACCATAGTTACTGGGCCCTGTTGATGGCAGTCCCGCACTCTGTAACTATAGTTACTGGGCCCTGTCGATGGGAGTCCCGCACTCTGTAACTACAGTCACTGGGCCCTGTCGATCGGAGTCCCGCACTCTGTAACTATAGTTACTGGGCCCTGTCGATGGGAGTCCCGCACTCTGTAACTATAGTCACTGGGCCCTGTCGATGGGAGTCCCACACTCTGTAACTATAGTTACTGGGCCCTGTCGATGGGAGTCCCGCACTCTGTAACTACAGTCACTGGGCCCTGTCGATGGGAGTCCCGCACTCTGTAACTATAGTTACTGGGCCCTGTCGATGGGAGTCCCGCACTCTGTAACTATAGTTACTGGGCCCTGTCGATGGGAGTCCCGCACTCTGTAACTATAGTTACTGGGCCCTGTCGATGGGAGTCCCGCACTCTGTGACTACAGTCACTGGGCCCTGTCGATGGGAGTCCCGCACTCTGTGACTATAGTTACTGGGCCCTGTCGATGGGAGTCCCGCACTCTGTAACTATAGTTACTGGGCCCTGTCGATCGGAGTCCCGCACTCTGTAACTATAGTTACTGGGCCCTGTCGATGGGAGTCCCACACTCTGTAACTATAGTTACTGGGCCCTGTCGATGGGAGTCCCGCACTCTGTAACTATAGTTACTGGGCCCTGTCGATGGGAGTCCCGCACTCTGTAACTACAGTTACTGGGCCCTGTCGATGGGAGTCCCGCACTCTGTGACTACAGTTACTGGGCCCTGTCGATGGGAGTCCCGCACTCTGTGACTATAGTTACTGGGCCCTGTCGATGGGAGTCCCGCACTCTGTAACTATAGTTACTGGGCCCTGTCGATGGGAGTCCCGCACTCTGTAACTATAGTTACTGGGCCTTGTCGATGGGAGTCCCGCACTCTGTAACTATAATTACTGGGCCCTGTCGATGGGAGTCCCGCACTCTGTAACTATAGTTACTGGGCCCTGTCGATGGGAGTCCCACACTCTGTTACTATAGTTACTGGGCCCTGTCGATGGGAGTCCCGCACTCTGTAACTATAGTTACTGGGCCCTGTCGATGGGAGTCCCTCACTCTGTAACTATAGTCACTGGGCCCTGTCGATGGGAGTCCCGCACTCTGTAACTATAGTTACTGGGCCCTGTCGATGGGAGTCCCGCACTCTGTAACTATAGTTACTGGGCCCTGTCGATGGGAGTCCCTCACTCTGTAACTATAGTTACTGGGCCCTGTCGATGGGAGTCCCTCACTCTGTCACTATAGTTACTGGGCCCTGTCGATGGGAGTCCCACACTCTGCAACTATAGTTACTGGGCCCTGTCGATGGGAGTCCCGCACTCTGTAACTATAGTTACTGGGCCCTGTCGATGGGAGTCCCACACTCTGTAACTATAGTTACTGGGCCCTGTCGAAGGGAGTCCCGCACTCTGTAACTACAGTTCCTGGGCCCTGTCGATGGGAGTCCCGCACTCTGTAACTATAGTTACTGGGCCCTGTCGATGGGAGTCCCGCACTCTGTAACTATAGTTACTGGGCCCTGTCGATGGGAGTCCCGCACTCTGTAACTATAGTTACTGGGCCCTGTCGATGGGAGTCCCGCACTCTGTAACTATAGTTACTGGGCCCTGTCGATGGGAGTCCCGCACTCTGTAACTACAGTTACTGGGCCCTGTCGATGGGAGTCCCGCACTCTGTAACTATAGTCACTGGGCCCTGTCGATGGGAGTCCCACACTCTGTAACTATAGTCACTGGGCCCTGTCGAAGGGAGTCCCACACTCTGTAACTATAGTTACTGGGCCCTGTCGATGGGAGTCCCGCACTCTGTGACTATAGTTACTGGGCCCTGTCGATGGGAGTCCCACACTCTGTAACTATAGTTACTGGGCCCTGTCGATGGGAGTCCCGCACTCTGTAACTATAGTTACTGGGCCCTGTCGATGGGAGTCCCGCACTCTGTAACTATAGTCACTGGGCCCTGTCGATGGGAGTCCCGCACTCTGTAACTATAGTTACTGGGCCCTGTCGATGGGAGTCCCCCACTCTGTAACTATAGTTACTGGGCCCTGTCGATGGGAGTCCCGCACTCTGTAACTATAGTCACTGGGCCCTGTCGATGGGAGTCCCACGCTCTGTAACTATAGTCACTGGGCCCTGTCGAAGGGAGTCCCACACTCTGTAACTATAGTCACTGGGCCCTGTCGATGGGAGTCCCGCACTCTGTAACTATAGTTACTGGGCCCTGTCGATGGGAGTCCCACACTCTGTAACTATAGTTACTGGGCCCTGTCGATGGGAGTCCCGCACTCTGTAACTATAGTTACTGGGCCCTGTCGATGGGAGTCCCGCACTCTGTAACTATAGTTACTGGGCCCTGTCGATGGGAGTCCCACACTCTGTAACTATAGTTACTGGGCCCTGTCGATGGGAGTCCCGCACTCTGTAACTATAGTTACTGGGCCCTGTCGATGGGAGTCCCGCACTCTGTAACTATAGTTACTGGGCCCTGTCGATGGGAGTCCCGCACTCTGCAACTATAGTTACTGGGCCCTGTCGATGGGAGTCCCGCACTCTGTGACTATAGTTACTGGGCCCTGTCGATGGGAGTCCCGCACTCTGTAACTACAGTTACTGGGCCCTGTCGATGGGAGTCCCGCACTCTGTAACTATAGTTACTGGGCCCTGTCGATGGGAGTCCCACACTCTGTAACTATAGTTACTGGGCCCTGTCGATGGGAGTCCCACACTCTGTAACTATAGTTACTGGGCCCTGTCGATGGGAGTCCCGCACTCTGTAACTATAGTTACTGGGCCCTGTCGATGGGAGTCCCGCACTCTGTAACTATAGTTACTGGGCCCTGTCGATGGGAGTCCCGCACTCTGTAACTATAGTTACTGGGCCCTGTCGATGGGAGTCCCGCACTCTGTAACTACAGTTACTGGGCCCTGTCGATGGGAGTCCCGCACTCTGTGACTACAGTCACTGGGCCCTGTCGATGGGAGTCCCGCACTCTGTGACTATAGTTACTGGGCCCTGTCGATGGGAGTCCCGCACTCTGTAACTATAGTTACTGGGCCCTGTCGATCGGAGTCCCGCACTCTGTAACTATAGTTACTGGGCCCTGTCGATGGGAGTCCCACACTCTGTAACTATAGTTACTGGGCCCTGTCGATGGGAGTCCCGCACTCTGTAACTATAGTTACTGGGCCCTGTCGATGGGAGTCCCGCACTCTGTAACTACAGTTACTGGGCCCTGTCGATGGGAGTCCCGCACTCTGTGACTACAGTTACTGGGCCCTGTCGATGGGAGTCCCGCACTCTGTGACTACAGTCACTGGGCCCTGTCGATGGGAGTCCCGCACTCTGTGACTATAGTTACTGGGCCCTGTCGATGGGAGTCCCGCACTCTGTAACTATAGTTACTGGGCCCTGTCGATCGGAGTCCCGCACTCTGTAACTATAGTTACTGGGCCCTGTCGATGGGAGTCCCACACTCTGTAACTATAGTTACTGGGCCCTGTCGATGGGAGTCCCGCACTCTGTAACTATAGTTACTGGGCCCTGTCGATGGGAGTCCCGCACTCTGTAACTACAGTTACTGGGCCCTGTCGATGGGAGTCCCGCACTCTGTGACTACAGTTACTGGGCCCTGTCGATGGGAGTCCCGCACTCTGTGACTATAGTTACTGGGCCCTGTCGATGGGAGTCCCGCACTCTGTAACTATAGTTACTGGGCCCTGTCGATGGGAGTCCCGCACTCTGTAACTATAGTTACTGGGCCTTGTCGATGGGAGTCCCGCACTCTGTAACTATAATTACTGGGCCCTGTCGATGGGAGTCCCGCACTCTGTAACTATAGTTACTGGGCCCTGTCGATGGGAGTCCCACACTCTGTTACTATAGTTACTGGGCCCTGTCGATGGGAGTCCCGCACTCTGTAACTATAGTTACTGGGCCCTGTCGATGGGAGTCCCTCACTCTGTAACTATAGTCACTGGGCCCTGTCGATGGGAGTCCCGCACTCTGTAACTATAGTTACTGGGCCCTGTCGATGGGAGTCCCGCACTCTGTAACTATAGTTACTGGGCCCTGTCGATGGGAGTCCCTCACTCTGTAACTATAGTTACTGGGCCCTGTCGATGGGAGTCCCTCACTCTGTCACTATAGTTACTGGGCCCTGTCGATGGGAGTCCCACACTCTGCAACTATAGTTACTGGGCCCTGTCGATGGGAGTCCCGCACTCTGTAACTATAGTTACTGGGCCCTGTCGATGGGAGTCCCACACTCTGTAACTATAGTTACTGGGCCCTGTCGAAGGGAGTCCCGCACTCTGTAACTACAGTTCCTGGGCCCTGTCGATGGGAGTCCCGCACTCTGTAACTATAGTTACTGGGCCCTGTCGATGGGAGTCCCGCACTCTGTAACTATAGTTACTGGGCCCTGTCGATGGGAGTCCCGCACTCTGTAACTATAGTTACTGGGCCCTGTCGATGGGAGTCCCGCACTCTGTAACTATAGTTACTGGGCCCTGTCGATGGGAGTCCCGCACTCTGTAACTACAGTTACTGGGCCCTGTCGATGGGAGTCCCGCACTCTGTAACTATAGTCACTGGGCCCTGTCGATGGGAGTCCCACACTCTGTAACTATAGTCACTGGGCCCTGTCGAAGGGAGTCCCACACTCTGTAACTATAGTTACTGGGCCCTGTCGATGGGAGTCCCGCACTCTGTGACTATAGTTACTGGGCCCTGTCGATGGGAGTCCCACACTCTGTAACTATAGTTACTGGGCCCTGTCGATGGGAGTCCCGCACTCTGTAACTATAGTTACTGGGCCCTGTCGATGGGAGTCCCGCACTCTGTAACTATAGTCACTGGGCCCTGTCGATGGGAGTCCCGCACTCTGTAACTATAGTTACTGGGCCCTGTCGATGGGAGTCCCCCACTCTGTAACTATAGTTACTGGGCCCTGTCGATGGGAGTCCCGCACTCTGTAACTATAGTCACTGGGCCCTGTCGATGGGAGTCCCACGCTCTGTAACTATAGTCACTGGGCCCTGTCGAAGGGAGTCCCACACTCTGTAACTATAGTCACTGGGCCCTGTCGATGGGAGTCCCGCACTCTGTAACTATAGTTACTGGGCCCTGTCGATGGGAGTCCCACACTCTGTAACTATAGTTACTGGGCCCTGTCGATGGGAGTCCCGCACTCTGTAACTATAGTTACTGGGCCCTGTCGATGGGAGTCCCGCACTCTGTAACTATAGTTACTGGGCCCTGTCGATGGGAGTCCCACACTCTGTAACTATAGTTACTGGGCCCTGTCGATGGGAGTCCCGCACTCTGTAACTATAGTTACTGGGCCCTGTCGATGGGAGTCCCGCACTCTGTAACTATAGTTACTGGGCCCTGTCGATGGGAGTCCCGCACTCTGTAACTATAGTTACTGGGCCCTGTCGATGGGAGTCCCGCACTCTGTAACTATAGTTACTGGGCCCTGTCGATGGGAGTCCCGCACTCTGTAACTATAGTTACTGGGCCCTGTCGATGGGAGTCCCGCACTCTGTAACTATAGTTACTGGGCCCTGTCGATGGGAGTCCCGCACTCTGTAACTATAGTTACTGGGCCCTGTCGATGGGAGTCCCGCACTCTGTAACTATAGTTACTGGGCCCTGTCGATGGGAGTCCCGCACTCTGTGACTACAGTCACTGGGCCCTGTCGATGGGAGTCCCGCACTCTGTGACTATAGTTACTGGGCCCTGTCGATGGGAGTCCCGCACTCTGTAACTATAGTTACTGGGCCCTGTCGATCGGAGTCCCGCACTCTGTAACTATAGTTACTGGGCCCTGTCGATGGGAGTCCCACACTCTGTAACTATAGTTACTGGGCCCTGTCGATGGGAGTCCCGCACTCTGTAACTATAGTTACTGGGCCCTGTCGATGGGAGTCCCGCACTCTGTAACTACAGTTACTGGGCCCTGTCGATGGGAGTCCCGCACTCTGTGACTACAGTTACTGGGCCCTGTCGATGGGAGTCCCGCACTCTGTGACTATAGTTACTGGGCCCTGTCGATGGGAGTCCCGCACTCTGTAACTATAGTTACTGGGCCCTGTCGATGGGAGTCCCGCACTCTGTAACTATAGTTACTGGGCCTTGTCGATGGGAGTCCCGCACTCTGTAACTATAATTACTGGGCCCTGTCGATGGGAGTCCCGCACTCTGTAACTATAGTTACTGGGCCCTGTCGATGGGAGTCCCACACTCTGTTACTATAGTTACTGGGCCCTGTCGATGGGAGTCCCGCACTCTGTAACTATAGTTACTGGGCCCTGTCGATGGGAGTCCCTCACTCTGTAACTATAGTCACTGGGCCCTGTCGATGGGAGTCCCGCACTCTGTAACTATAGTTACTGGGCCCTGTCGATGGGAGTCCCGCACTCTGTAACTATAGTTACTGGGCCCTGTCGATGGGAGTCCCTCACTCTGTAACTATAGTTACTGGGCCCTGTCGATGGGAGTCCCTCACTCTGTCACTATAGTTACTGGGCCCTGTCGATGGGAGTCCCACACTCTGCAACTATAGTTACTGGGCCCTGTCGATGGGAGTCCCGCACTCTGTAACTATAGTTACTGGGCCCTGTCGATGGGAGTCCCACACTCTGTAACTATAGTTACTGGGCCCTGTCGAAGGGAGTCCCGCACTCTGTAACTACAGTTCCTGGGCCCTGTCGATGGGAGTCCCGCACTCTGTAACTATAGTTACTGGGCCCTGTCGATGGGAGTCCCGCACTCTGTAACTATAGTTACTGGGCCCTGTCGATGGGAGTCCCGCACTCTGTAACTATAGTTACTGGGCCCTGTCGATGGGAGTCCCGCACTCTGTAACTATAGTTACTGGGCCCTGTCGATGGGAGTCCCGCACTCTGTAACTACAGTTACTGGGCCCTGTCGATGGGAGTCCCGCACTCTGTAACTATAGTCACTGGGCCCTGTCGATGGGAGTCCCACACTCTGTAACTATAGTCACTGGGCCCTGTCGAAGGGAGTCCCACACTCTGTAACTATAGTTACTGGGCCCTGTCGATGGGAGTCCCGCACTCTGTGACTATAGTTACTGGGCCCTGTCGATGGGAGTCCCACACTCTGTAACTATAGTTACTGGGCCCTGTCGATGGGAGTCCCGCACTCTGTAACTATAGTTACTGGGCCCTGTCGATGGGAGTCCCGCACTCTGTAACTATAGTCACTGGGCCCTGTCGATGGGAGTCCCGCACTCTGTAACTATAGTTACTGGGCCCTGTCGATGGGAGTCCCCCACTCTGTAACTATAGTTACTGGGCCCTGTCGATGGGAGTCCCGCACTCTGTAACTATAGTCACTGGGCCCTGTCGATGGGAGTCCCACGCTCTGTAACTATAGTCACTGGGCCCTGTCGAAGGGAGTCCCACACTCTGTAACTATAGTCACTGGGCCCTGTCGATGGGAGTCCCGCACTCTGTAACTATAGTTACTGGGCCCTGTCGATGGGAGTCCCACACTCTGTAACTATAGTTACTGGGCCCTGTCGATGGGAGTCCCGCACTCTGTAACTACAGTTACTGGGCCCTGTCGATGGGAGTCCCGCACTCTGTAACTATAGTTACTGGGCCCTGTCGATGGGAGTCCCGCACTCTGTAACTATAGTTACTGGGCCCTGTCGATGGGAGTCCCACACTCTGTAACTATAGTTACTGGGCCCTGTCGATGGGAGTCCCGCACTCTGTAACTATAGTTACTGGGCCCTGTCGATGGGAGTCCCACACTCTGTAACTATAGTTACTGGGCCCTGTCGATGGGAGTCCCGCACTCTGTAACTATAGTTACTGGGCCCTGTCGATGGGAGTCCCGCACTCTGTAACTATAGTTACTGGGCCCTGTCGATGGGAGTCCCGCACTCTGTAACTATAGTTACTGGGCCCTGTCGATGGGAGTCCCGCACTCTGTAACTATAGTTACTGGGCCCTGTCGATGGGAGTCCCACACTCTGTAACTATAGTTACTGGGCCCTGTCGATGGGAGTCCCGCACTCTGTAACTATAGTTACTGGGCCCTGTCGATGGGAGTCCCGCACTCTGTAACTATAGTTACTGGGCCCTGTCGATGGGAGTCCCGCACTCTGTAACTATAGTTACTGGGCCCTGTCGATGGGAGTCCCGCACTCTGTAACTATAGTTACTGGGCCCTGTCGATGGGAGTCCCGCACTCTGTAACTATAGTTACTGGGCCCTGTCGATGGGAGTCCCGCACTCTGTGACTACAGTTACTGGGCCCTGTCGATGGGAGTCCCGCACTCTGTGACTATAGTTACTGGGCCCTGTCGATGGGAGTCCCGCACTCTGTAACTATAGTTACTGGGCCCTGTCGATGGGAGTCCCGCACTCTGTAACTATAGTTACTGGGCCTTGTCGATGGGAGTCCCGCACTCTGTAACTATAATTACTGGGCCCTGTCGATGGGAGTCCCGCACTCTGCAACTATAGTTACTGGGCCCTGTCGATGGGAGTCCCACACTCTGTAACTATAGTGACTGGGCCCTGTCGATGGGAGTCCCGCACTCTGTAACTATAGTTACTGGGCCCTGTCGATGGGAGTCCCACACTCTGTAACTATAGTCACTGGGCCCTGTCGATGGGAGTCCCACACTCTGTAACTATAGTTACTGGGCCCTGTCGATGGGAGTCCCACACTCTGTAACTATAGTCACTGGGCCCTGTCGATGGGAGTCCCACACTCTGTAACTATAGTTACTGGGCCCTGTCGATGGGAGTCCCACACTCTGTAACTATAGTTACTGGGCCCTGTCGATGGGAGTCCCACACTCTGTAACTATAGTTACTGGGCCCTGTCGATGGGAGTCCCGCACTCTGTAACTATAGTTACTGGGCCCTGTCGATGGGAGTCCCGCACTCTGTAACTATAGTTACTGGGCCCTGTCGATGGGAGTCCCGCACTCTGTAACTATAGTTACTGGGCCCTGTCGATGGGAGTCCCGCACTCTGTAACTATAGTTACTGGGCCCTGTCGATGGGAGTCCCGCACTCTGTAACTATAGTTACTGGGCCCTGTCGATGGGAGTCCCACACTCTGTAACAATAGTTACTGGGCCCTGTCGATGGGAGTCCCGCACTCTGTAACTATAGTTACCGGGCCCTGTCGATGGGAGTCCCACACTCTGTAACTATAGTTACTGGGCCCTGTCAATGGGAGTCCCGCACTCTGTAACTATAGTTACTGGGCCCTGTCGATGGGAGTCCCACACTCTGTAACTATAGTTACTGGGCCCTGTCGATGGGAGTCCCGCACTCTGTAACTCTAGTTACTGGGCCCTGTCGATGGGAGTCCCGCACTCTGTAACTATAGTTACTGGGCCCTGTCGATGGGAGTCCCGCACTCTGTAACTATAGTTACTGGGCCCTGTCGATGGGAGTCCCGCACTCTGTAACTATAGTTACTGGGCCCTGTCGATGGGAGTCCCGCACTCTGTAACTATAGTTACTGGGCCCTGTCGATGGGAGTCCCGCAATCTGTAACTATAGTTACTGGGCCCTGTCGATGGGAGTCCCGCACTCTGTAACTATAGTTACTGGGCCCTGTCGATGGGAGTCCCGCACTCTGTAACTATAGTTACTGGGCCCTGTCGATGGGAGTCCCGCAATCTGTAACTATAGTTACTGGGCCCTGTCGATGGGAGTCCCACACTCTGTAACTATAGTTACTGGGCCCTGTCGATGGGAGTCCCACACTCTGTAACTATAGTTACTGGGCCCTGTCGATGGGAGTCCCGCACTCTGTAACTATAGTTACTGGGCCCTGTCGATGGGAGTCCCGCACTCTGTAACTATAGTTACTGGGCCCTGTCGATGGGAGTCCCGCACTCTGTAACTATAGTTACTGGGCCCTGTCGATGGGAGTCCCGCACTCTGTAACTATAGTTACTGGGCCCTGTCGATGGGAGTCCCGCACTCTGTGACTATAGTTACTGGGCCCTGTCGATGGGAGTCCCACACTCTGTAACTATAGTTCCTGGGCCCTGTCGATGGGAGTCCCACACTCTGTAACTATAGTTACTGGGCCCTGTCGATGGGAGTCCCGCACTCTGTAACTATAGTTACTGGGCCCTGTCGATGGGAGTCCCGCACTCTGTAACTATAGTTACTGGGCCCTGTCGATGGGAGTCCCACACTCTGTAACTACAGTTACTGGGCCCTGTCGATGGGAGTCCCACACTCTGTAACTACAGTTACTGGGCCCTGTCGATGGGAGTCCCACACTCTGTAACTGTAGTTACTGGGCCCTGTCGATGGGAGTCCCGCACTCTGTAACTATAGTTACTGGGCCCTGTCGATGGGAGTCCCACACTCTGTAACTATAGTGACTGGGCCCTGTCGATGGGAGTCCCGCACTCTGTAACTATAGTTACTGGGCCCTGTCGATGGGAGTCCCATACTCTGTAACTACAGTTACTGGGCCCTGTCGATGGGAGTCCCGCACTCTGTAACTATAGTTACTGGGCCCTGTCGATGGGAGTCCCGCACTCTGTAACTACAGTTACTGGGCCCTGTCGATGGGAGTCCCGCACTCTGTAACTATAGTTACTGGGCCCTGTCGATGGGAGTCCCACACTCTGTAACTATAGTTACTGGGCCCTGTCGATGGGAGTCCCACACTCTGTAACTACAGTTACTGGGCCCTATCGATGGGAGTCCCACACTCTGTTACTATAGTTACTGGGCCCTGTCGATGGGAGTCCCGCACTCTGTAACTATAGTTACTGGGCCCTGTCGATGGGAGTCCCTCACTCTGTAACTATAGTCACTGGGCCCTGTCGATGGGAGTCCCGCACTCTGTAACTATAGTTACTGGGCCCTGTCGATGGGAGTCCCGCACTCTGTAACTATAGTTACTGGGCCCTGTCGATGGGAGTCCCTCACTCTGTAACTATAGTTACTGGGCCCTGTCGATGGGAGTCCCTCACTCTGTCACTATAGTTACTGGGCCCTGTCGATGGGAGTCCCACACTCTGCAACTATAGTTACTGGGCCCTGTCGATGGGAGTCCCGCACTCTGTAACTATAGTTACTGGGCCCTGTCGATGGGAGTCCCACACTCTGTAACTATAGTTACTGGGCCCTGTCGAAGGGAGTCCCGCACTCTGTAACTACAGTTCCTGGGCCCTGTCGATGGGAGTCCCGCACTCTGTAACTATAGTTACTGGGCCCTGTCGATGGGAGTCCCGCACTCTGTAACTATAGTTACTGGGCCCTGTCGATGGGAGTCCCGCACTCTGTAACTATAGTTACTGGGCCCTGTCGATGGGAGTCCCGCACTCTGTAACTATAGTTACTGGGCCCTGTCGATGGGAGTCCCGCACTCTGTAACTACAGTTACTGGGCCCTGTCGATGGGAGTCCCGCACTCTGTAACTATAGTCACTGGGCCCTGTCGATGGGAGTCCCACACTCTGTAACTATAGTCACTGGGCCCTGTCGAAGGGAGTCCCACACTCTGTAACTATAGTTACTGGGCCCTGTCGATGGGAGTCCCGCACTCTGTGACTATAGTTACTGGGCCCTGTCGATGGGAGTCCCACACTCTGTAACTATAGTTACTGGGCCCTGTCGATGGGAGTCCCGCACTCTGTAACTATAGTTACTGGGCCCTGTCGATGGGAGTCCCGCACTCTGTAACTATAGTCACTGGGCCCTGTCGATGGGAGTCCCGCACTCTGTAACTATAGTTACTGGGCCCTGTCGATGGGAGTCCCCCACTCTGTAACTATAGTTACTGGGCCCTGTCGATGGGAGTCCCGCACTCTGTAACTATAGTCACTGGGCCCTGTCGATGGGAGTCCCACGCTCTGTAACTATAGTCACTGGGCCCTGTCGAAGGGAGTCCCACACTCTGTAACTATAGTCACTGGGCCCTGTCGATGGGAGTCCCGCACTCTGTAACTATAGTTACTGGGCCCTGTCGATGGGAGTCCCACACTCTGTAACTATAGTTACTGGGCCCTGTCGATGGGAGTCCCGCACTCTGTAACTACAGTTACTGGGCCCTGTCGATGGGAGTCCCGCACTCTGTAACTATAGTTACTGGGCCCTGTCGATGGGAGTCCCGCACTCTGTAACTATAGTTACTGGGCCCTGTCGATGGGAGTCCCGCACTCTGTAACTATAGTTACTGGGCCCTGTCGATGGGAGTCCCGCACTCTGTAACTATAGTTACTGGGCCCTGTCGATGGGAGTCCCGCACTCTGTAACTATAGTTACTGGGCCCTGTCGATGGGAGTCCCGCACTCTGTAACTATAGTTACTGGGCCCTGTCGATGGGAGTCCCACACTCTGTAACTATAGTTACTGGGCCCTGTCGATGGGAGTCCCGCACTCTGTAACTATAGTTACTGGGCCCTGTCGATGGGAGTCCCACACTCTGTAACTATAGTTACTGGGCCCTGTCGATGGGAGTCCCGCACTCTGTAACTATAGTTACTGGGCCCTGTCGATGGGAGTCCCGCACTCTGTAACTATAGTTACTGGGCCCTGTCGATGGGAGTCCCGCACTCTGTAACTATAGTTACTGGGCCCTGTCGATGGGAGTCCCGCACTCTGTAACTATAGTTACTGGGCCCTGTCGATGGGAGTCCCTCACTCTGTAACTATAGTTACTGGGCCCTGTCGATGGGAGTCCCGCACTCTGTAACTATAGTTACTGGGCCCTGTCGATGGGAGTCCCGCACTCTGTAACTATAGTTACTGGGCCCTGTCGATGGGAGTCCCGCACTCTGTAACTATAGTTACTGGGCCCTGTCGATGGGAGTCCCGCACTCTGTAACTATAGTTACTGGGCCCTGTCGATGGGAGTCCCGCACTCTGTAACTATAGTTACTGGGCCCTGTCGATGGGAGTCCCGCACTCTGTGACTACAGTTACTGGGCCCTGTCGATGGGAGTCCCGCACTCTGTGACTATAGTTACTGGGCCCTGTCGATGGGAGTCCCGCACTCTGTAACTATAGTTACTGGGCCCTGTCGATGGGAGTCCCGCACTCTGTAACTATAGTTACTGGGCCTTGTCGATGGGAGTCCCGCACTCTGTAACTATAATTACTGGGCCCTGTCGATGGGAGTCCCGCACTCTGCAACTATAGTTACTGGGCCCTGTCGATGGGAGTCCCACACTCTGTAACTATAGTGACTGGGCCCTGTCGATGGGAGTCCCGCACTCTGTAACTATAGTTACTGGGCCCTGTCGATGGGAGTCCCACACTCTGTAACTATAGTCACTGGGCCCTGTCGATGGGAGTCCCACACTCTGTAACTATAGTTACTGGGCCCTGTCGATGGGAGTCCCACACTCTGTAACTATAGTCACTGGGCCCTGTCGATGGGAGTCCCACACTCTGTAACTATAGTTACTGGGCCCTGTCGATGGGAGTCCCACACTCTGTAACTATAGTTACTGGGCCCTGTCGATGGGAGTCCCACACTCTGTAACTATAGTTACTGGGCCCTGTCGATGGGAGTCCCGCACTCTGTAACTATAGTTACTGGGCCCTGTCGATGGGAGTCCCGCACTCTGTAACTATAGTTACTGGGCCCTGTCGATGGGAGTCCCGCACTCTGTAACTATAGTTACTGGGCCCTGTCGATGGGAGTCCCGCACTCTGTAACTATAGTTACTGGGCCCTGTCGATGGGAGTCCCGCACTCTGTAACTATAGTTACTGGGCCCTGTCGATGGGAGTCCCACACTCTGTAACAATAGTTACTGGGCCCTGTCGATGGGAGTCCCGCACTCTGTAACTATAGTTACCGGGCCCTGTCGATGGGAGTCCCACACTCTGTAACTATAGTTACTGGGCCCTGTCAATTGGAGTCCCGCACTCTGTAACTATAGTTACTGGGCCCTGTCGATGGGAGTCCCACACTCTGTAACTATAGTTACTGGGCCCTGTCGATGGGAGTCCCGCACTCTGTAACTCTCGTTACTGGGCCCTGTCGATGGGAGTCCCGCACTCTGTAACTATAGTTACTGGGCCCTGTCGATGGGAGTCCCGCACTCTGTAACTATAGTTACTGGGCCCTGTCGATGGGAGTCCCGCACTCTGTAACTATAGTTACTGGGCCCTGTCGATGGGAGTCCCGCACTCTGTAACTATAGTTACTGGGCCCTGTCGATGGGAGTCCCGCAATCTGTAACTATAGTTACTGGGCCCTGTCGATGGGAGTCCCGCACTCTGTAACTATAGTTACTGGGCCCTGTCGATGGGAGTCCCGCACTCTGTAACTATAGTTACTGGGCCCTGTCGATGGGAGTCCCGCAATCTGTAACTATAGTTACTGGGCCCTGTCGATGGGAGTCCCGCACTCTGTAACTACAGTTACTGGGCCCTGTCGATGGGAGTCCCGCACTCTGTAACTATAGTTACTGGGCCCTGTCGATGGGAGTCCCACACTCTGTAACTATAGTTACTGGGCCCTGTCGATGGGAGTCCCACACTCTGTAACTACAGTTACTGGGCCCTATCGATGGGAGTCCCACACTCTGTTACTATAGTTACTGGGCCCTGTCGATGGGAGTCCCGCACTCTGTAACTATAGTTACTGGGCCCTGTCGATGGGAGTCCCTCACTCTGTAACTATAGTCACTGGGCCCTGTCGATGGGAGTCCCGCACTCTGTAACTATAGTTACTGGGCCCTGTCGATGGGAGTCCCGCACTCTGTAACTATAGTTACTGGGCCCTGTCGATGGGAGTCCCTCACTCTGTAACTATAGTTACTGGGCCCTGTCGATGGGAGTCCCTCACTCTGTCACTATAGTTACTGGGCCCTGTCGATGGGAGTCCCACACTCTGCAACTATAGTTACTGGGCCCTGTCGATGGGAGTCCCGCACTCTGTAACTATAGTTACTGGGCCCTGTCGATGGGAGTCCCACACTCTGTAACTATAGTTACTGGGCCCTGTCGAAGGGAGTCCCGCACTCTGTAACTACAGTTCCTGGGCCCTGTCGATGGGAGTCCCGCACTCTGTAACTATAGTTACTGGGCCCTGTCGATGGGAGTCCCGCACTCTGTAACTATAGTTACTGGGCCCTGTCGATGGGAGTCCCGCACTCTGTAACTATAGTTACTGGGCCCTGTCGATGGGAGTCCCGCACTCTGTAACTATAGTTACTGGGCCCTGTCGATGGGAGTCCCGCACTCTGTAACTACAGTTACTGGGCCCTGTCGATGGGAGTCCCGCACTCTGTAACTATAGTCACTGGGCCCTGTCGATGGGAGTCCCACACTCTGTAACTATAGTCACTGGGCCCTGTCGAAGGGAGTCCCACACTCTGTAACTATAGTTACTGGGCCCTGTCGATGGGAGTCCCGCACTCTGTGACTATAGTTACTGGGCCCTGTCGATGGGAGTCCCACACTCTGTAACTATAGTTACTGGGCCCTGTCGATGGGAGTCCCGCACTCTGTAACTATAGTTACTGGGCCCTGTCGATGGGAGTCCCGCACTCTGTAACTATAGTCACTGGGCCCTGTCGATGGGAGTCCCGCACTCTGTAACTATAGTTACTGGGCCCTGTCGATGGGAGTCCCCCACTCTGTAACTATAGTTACTGGGCCCTGTCGATGGGAGTCCCGCACTCTGTAACTATAGTCACTGGGCCCTGTCGATGGGAGTCCCACGCTCTGTAACTATAGTCACTGGGCCCTGTCGAAGGGAGTCCCACACTCTGTAACTATAGTCACTGGGCCCTGTCGATGGGAGTCCCGCACTCTGTAACTATAGTTACTGGGCCCTGTCGATGGGAGTCCCACACTCTGTAACTATAGTTACTGGGCCCTGTCGATGGGAGTCCCGCACTCTGTAACTACAGTTACTGGGCCCTGTCGATGGGAGTCCCGCACTCTGTAACTATAGTTACTGGGCCCTGTCGATGGGAGTCCCGCACTCTGTAACTATAGTTACTGGGCCCTGTCGATGGGAGTCCCACACTCTGTAACTATAGTTACTGGGCCCTGTCGATGGGAGTCCCGCACTCTGTAACTATAGTTACTGGGCCCTGTCGATGGGAGTCCCGCACTCTGTAACTATAGTTACTGGGCCCTGTCGATGGGAGTCCCGCACTCTGTAACTATAGTTACTGGGCCCTGTCGATGGGAGTCCCACACTCTGTAACTATAGTTACTGGGCCCTGTCGATGGGAGTCCCGCACTCTGTAACTATAGTTACTGGGCCCTGTCGATGGGAGTCCCACACTCTGTAACTATAGTTACTGGGCCCTGTCGATGGGAGTCCCGCACTCTGTAACTATAGTTACTGGGCCCTGTCGATGGGAGTCCCGCACTCTGTAACTATAGTTACTGGGCCCTGTCGATGGGAGTCCCGCACTCTGTAACTATAGTTACTGGGCCCTGTCGATGGGAGTCCCGCACTCTGTAACTATAGTTACTGGGCCCTGTCGATGGGAGTCCCTCACTCTGTAACTATAGTTACTGGGCCCTGTCGATGGGAGTCCCGCACTCTGTAACTATAGTTACTGGGCCCTGTCGATGGGAGTCCCGCACTCTGTAACTATAGTTACTGGGCCCTGTCGATGGGAGTCCCGCACTCTGTAACTATAGTTACTGGGCCCTGTCGATGGGAGTCCCGCACTCTGTGACTACAGTTACTGGGCCCTGTCGATGGGAGTCCCGCACTCTGTGACTATAGTTACTGGGCCCTGTCGATGGGAGTCCCGCACTCTGTAACTATAGTTACTGGGCCCTGTCGATGGGAGTCCCGCACTCTGTAACTATAGTTACTGGGCCTTGTCGATGGGAGTCCCGCACTCTGTAACTATAATTACTGGGCCCTGTCGATGGGAGTCCCGCACTCTGCAACTATAGTTACTGGGCCCTGTCGATGGGAGTCCCACACTCTGTAACTATAGTGACTGGGCCCTGTCGATGGGAGTCCCGCACTCTGTAACTATAGTTACTGGGCCCTGTCGATGGGAGTCCCACACTCTGTAACTATAGTCACTGGGCCCTGTCGATGGGAGTCCCACACTCTGTAACTATAGTTACTGGGCCCTGTCGATGGGAGTCCCACACTCTGTAACTATAGTCACTGGGCCCTGTCGATGGGAGTCCCACACTCTGTAACTATAGTTACTGGGCCCTGTCGATGGGAGTCCCACACTCTGTAACTATAGTTACTGGGCCCTGTCGATGGGAGTCCCACACTCTGTAACTATAGTTACTGGGCCCTGTCGATGGGAGTCCCGCACTCTGTAACTATAGTTACTGGGCCCTGTCGATGGGAGTCCCGCACTCTGTAACTATAGTTACTGGGCCCTGTCGATGGGAGTCCCGCACTCTGTAACTATAGTTACTGGGCCCTGTCGATGGGAGTCCCGCACTCTGTAACTATAGTTACTGGGCCCTGTCGATGGGAGTCCCGCACTCTGTAACTATAGTTACTGGGCCCTGTCGATGGGAGTCCCACACTCTGTAACTATAGTTACTGGGCCCTGTCAATTGGAGTCCCGCACTCTGTAACTATAGTTACTGGGCCCTGTCGATGGGAGTCCCACACTCTGTAACTATAGTTACTGGGCCCTGTCGATGGGAGTCCCGCACTCTGTAACTCTAGTTACTGGGCCCTGTCGATGGGAGTCCCGCACTCTGTAACTATAGTTACTGGGCCCTGTCGATGGGAGTCCCGCACTCTGTAACTATAGTTACTGGGCCCTGTCGATGGGAGTCCCGCACTCTGTAACTATAGTTACTGGGCCCTGTCGATGGGAGTCCCGCACTCTGTAACTATAGTTACTGGGCCCTGTCGATGGGAGTCCCGCAATCTGTAACTATAGTTACTGGGCCCTGTCGATGGGAGTCCCGCACTCTGTAACTATAGTTACTGGGCCCTGTCGATGGGAGTCCCGCACTCTGTAACTATAGTTACTGGGCCCTGTCGATGGGAGTCCCGCAATCTGTAACTATAGTTACTGGGCCCTGTCGATGGGAGTCCCACACTCTGTAACTATAGTTACTGGGCCCTGTCGATGGGAGTCCCACACTCTGTAACTATAGTTACTGGGCCCTGTCGATGGGAGTCCCGCACTCTGTAACTATAGTTACTGGGCCCTGTCGATGGGAGTCCCGCACTCTGTAACTATAGTTACTGGGCCCTGTCGATGGGAGTCCCGCACTCTGTAACTATAGTTACTGGGCCCTGTCGATGGGAGTCCCGCACTCTGCAACTATAGTTACTGGGCCCTGTCGATGGGAGTCCCGCACTCTGTAACTATAGTTACTGGGCCCTGTCGATGGGAGTCCCGCACTCTGTGACTATAGTTACTGGGCCCTGTCGATGGGAGTCCCACACTCTGTAACTATAGTTCCTGGGCCCTGTCGATGGGAGTCCCACACTCTGTAACTATAGTTACTGGGCCCTGTCGATGGGAGTCCCGCACTCTGTAACTATAGTTACTGGGCCCTGTCGATGGGAGTCCCGCACTCTGTAACTATAGTTACTGGGCCCTGTCGATGGGAGTCCCACACTCTGTAACTACAGTTACTGGGCCCTGTCGATGGGAGTCCCACACTCTGTAACTACAGTTACTGGGCCCTGTCGATGGGAGTCCCACACTCTGTAACTGTAGTTACTGGGCCCTGTCGATGGGAGTCCCGCACTCTGTAACTATAGTTACTGGGCCCTGTCGATGGGAGTCCCACACTCTGTAACTATAGTGACTGGGCCCTGTCGATGGGAGTCCCGCACTCTGTAACTATAGTTACTGGGCCCTGTCGATGGGAGTCCCATACTCTGTAACTACAGTTACTGGGCCCTGTCGATGGGAGTCCCGCACTCTGTAACTATAGTTACTGGGCCCTGTCGATGGGAGTCCCGCACTCTGTAACTACAGTTACTGGGCCCTGTCGATGGGAGTCCCGCACTCTGTAACTATAGTTACTGGGCCCTGTCGATGGGAGTCCCACACTCTGTAACTATAGTTACTGGGCCCTGTCGATGGGAGTCCCACACTCTGTAACTACAGTTACTGGGCCCTATCGATGGGAGTCCCACACTCTGTAACTATAGTTACTGGGCCCTGTCGATGGGAGTCCCACACTCTGTAACTATAGTTACTGGGCCCTGTCGATGGGAGTCCCGCACTCTGTAACTATAGTTACTGGGCCCTGTCGATGGGAGTCCCGCACTCTGTAACTATAGTCACTGGGCCCTGTCGATGGGAGTCCCGCACTCTGTAACTATAGTCACTGGGCCCTGTCGATGGGAGTCCCGCACTCTGTAACTATAGTTACTGGGCCCTGTCGATGGGAGTCCCGCATTCTGTAACTATAGTTACTGGGCCCTGTCGATGGGAGTCCCGCACTCTGCAACTATAGTTACTGGGCCCTGTCGATGGGAGTCCCGCACTCTGTAACTATAGTTACTGGGCCCTGTCGATGGGAGTCCCGCACTCTGTAACTATAGTTACTGGGCCCTGTCGATGGGAGTCCCGCACTCTGTAACTATAGTTACTGGGCCCTGTCGATGGGAGTCCCACACTCTGTAACTACAGTTACTGGGCCCTGTCGATGGGAGTCCCGCACTCTGTAACTATAGTTACTGGGCCCTGTCGATGGGAGTCCCACACTCTGTAACTATAGTTACTGGGCCCTGTCGATGGGAGTCCCACACTCTGTAACTATAGTTACTGGGCCCTGTCGATGGGAGTCCCGCACTCTGTAACTATAGTTACTGGGCCCTGTCGATGGGAGTCCCACACTCTGTAACTATAGTTACTGGGCCCTGTCGATGGGAGTCCCGCACTCTGTAACTATAGTTACTGGGCCCTGTCGATGGGAGTCCCGCACTCTGTAACTATAGTTACTGGGCCCTGTCGATGGGAGTCCCGCACTCTGTAACTATAGTTACTGGGCCCTGTCGATGGGAGTCCCACACTCTGCAACTATAGTTACTGGGCCCTGTCGATGGGAGTCCCACACTCTGTAACTATAGTTACTGGGCCCTGTCGATGGGAGTCCCGCACTCTGTAACTATAGTTACTGGGCCCTGTCGATGGGAGTCCCGCACTCTGTAACTATAGTTACTGGGCCCTGTCGATGGGAGTCCCGCACTCTGTAACTATAGTTACTGGGCCCTGTCGATGGGAGTCCCGCACTCTGTAACTATAGTTACTGGGCCCTGTCGATGGGAGTCCCGCACTCTGTAACTATAGTTACTGGGCCCTGTCGATGGGAGTCCCGCACTCTGTAACTATAGTTACTGGGCCCTGTCGATGGGAGTCCCGCACTCTGTAACTATAGTTACTGGGCCCTGTCGATGGGAGTCCCACACTCTGTGACTATAGTGACTGGGCCCTGTCGATGGGAGTCCCGCACTCTGTAACTATAGTTACTGGGCCCTGTCGATGGGAGTCCCGCACTCTGCAACTATAGTTACTGGGCCCTGTCGAAGGGAGTCCCACACTCTGTAACTATAGTTACTGGGCCCTGTCGATGGGAGTCCCGCACTCTGTAACTATAGTTACTGGGCCCTGTCGATGGGAGTCCCGCACTCTGTAACTATAGTTACTGGGCCCTATCGATGGGAGTCCCGCACTCTGTAACTATAATTACTGGGCCCTGTCGATGGGAGTCCCGCACTCTGTAACTATAGTTACTGGGCCCTGTCGATGGGAGTCCCGCACTCTGTAACTATAGTTACTGGGCCCTGTCGATGGGAGTCCCGCACTCTGTAACTATAGTTACTGGGCCCTGTCGATGGGAGTCCCGCACTCTGTAACTATAGTTACTGGGCCCTGTCGATGGGAGTCCCGCACTCTGTAACTATAGTTACTGGGCCCTGTCGATGGGAGTCCCACACTCTGTAACTACAGTTACTGGGCCCTGTCGATGGGAGTCCCGCACTCTGTAACTACAGTTACTGGGCCCTGTCGATGGGAGTCCCGCACTCTGTAACTATAGTTACTGGGCCCTGTCGATGGGAGTCCCGCACTCTGTAACTATAGTTACTGGGCCCTGTCGATGGGAGTCCCGCACTCTGTAACTATAGTTACAGGGCCCTGTCGATGGGAGTCCCGCACTCTGTAACTATAATTACTGGGCCCTGTCGATGGGAGTCCCGCACTCTGTAACTATAGTTACTGGGCCCTGTCGATGGGAGTCCCGCACTCTGTAACTATAGTTACTGGGCCCTGTCGATGGGAGTCCCGCACTCTGTAACTATAGTTACTGGGCCCTGTCGATGTGAGTCCCACACTCTGTAACTACAGTTACTGGGCCCTGTCGATGGGAGTCCCGCACTCTGTAACTACAGTTACTGGGCCCTGTCGATGGGAGTCCCGCACTCTGTAACTACAGTTACTGGGCCCTGTCGATGGGAGTCCCGCACTCTGTAACTATAGTTACTGGGCCCTGTCGATGGGAGTCCCACACTCTGTAACTATAGTTACCGGGCCCTGTCGATGGGAGTCCCGCACTCTGTAACTATAGTTACTGGGCCCTGTCGATGGGAGTCCCGCACTCTGTAACTATAGTTACTGGGCCCTGTCGATGGGAGTCCCGCACTCTGTAACTATAGTTACTGGGCCCTGTCGATGGGAGTCCCGCACTCTGTAACTATAGTTACTGGGCCCTGTCGATGGGAGTCCCGCACTCTGTGACTATAGTTACTGGGCCCTGTCGATGGGAGTCCCTCACTCTGTAACTATAGTCACTGGGCCCTGTCGATGGGAGTCCCGCACTCTGTAACTATAGTTACTGGGCCCTGTCGATGGGAGTCCCGCACTCTGTAACTATAGTTACTGGGCCCTGTCGATGGGAGTCCCTCACTCTGTAACTATAGTTACTGGGCCCTGTCGATGGGAGTCCCTCACTCTGTCACTATAGTTACTGGGCCCTGTCGATGGGAGTCCCACACTCTGCAACTATAGTTACTGGGCCCTGTCGATGGGAGTCCCGCACTCTGTAACTATAGTTACTGGGCCCTGTCGATGGGAGTCCCACACTCTGTAACTATAGTTACTGGGCCCTGTCGAAGGGAGTCCCGCACTCTGTAACTACAGTTCCTGGGCCCTGTCGATGGGAGTCCCGCACTCTGTAACTATAGTTACTGGGCCCTGTCGATGGGAGTCCCGCACTCTGTAACTATAGTTACTGGGCCCTGTCGATGGGAGTCCCGCACTCTGTAACTATAGTTACTGGGCCCTGTCGATGGGAGTCCCGCACTCTGTAACTATAGTTACTGGGCCCTGTCGATGGGAGTCCCGCACTCTGTAACTACAGTTACTGGGCCCTGTCGATGGGAGTCCCGCACTCTGTAACTATAGTCACTGGGCCCTGTCGATGGGAGTCCCACACTCTGTAACTATAGTCACTGGGCCCTGTCGAAGGGAGTCCCACACTCTGTAACTATAGTTACTGGGCCCTGTCGATGGGAGTCCCGCACTCTGTGACTATAGTTACTGGGCCCTGTCGATGGGAGTCCCACACTCTGTAACTATAGTTACTGGGCCCTGTCGATGGGAGTCCCGCACTCTGTAACTATAGTTACTGGGCCCTGTCGATGGGAGTCCCGCACTCTGTAACTATAGTCACTGGGCCCTGTCGATGGGAGTCCCGCACTCTGTAACTATAGTTACTGGGCCCTGTCGATGGGAGTCCCCCACTCTGTAACTATAGTTACTGGGCCCTGTCGATGGGAGTCCCGCACTCTGTAACTATAGTCACTGGGCCCTGTCGATGGGAGTCCCACGCTCTGTAACTATAGTCACTGGGCCCTGTCGAAGGGAGTCCCACACTCTGTAACTATAGTCACTGGGCCCTGTCGATGGGAGTCCCGCACTCTGTAACTATAGTTACTGGGCCCTGTCGATGGGAGTCCCACACTCTGTAACTATAGTTACTGGGCCCTGTCGATGGGAGTCCCGCACTCTGTAACTACAGTTACTGGGCCCTGTCGATGGGAGTCCCGCACTCTGTAACTATAGTTACTGGGCCCTGTCGATGGGAGTCCCGCACTCTGTAACTATAGTTACTGGGCCCTGTCGATGGGAGTCCCACACTCTGTAACTATAGTTACTGGGCCCTGTCGATGGGAGTCCCGCACTCTGTAACTATAGTTACTGGGCCCTGTCGATGGGAGTCCCGCACTCTGTAACTATAGTTACTGGGCCCTGTCGATGGGAGTCCCGCACTCTGTAACTATAGTTACTGGGCCCTGTCGATGGGAGTCCCACACTCTGTAACTATAGTTACTGGGCCCTGTCGATGGGAGTCCCGCACTCTGTAACTATAGTTACTGGGCCCTGTCGATGGGAGTCCCACACTCTGTAACTATAGTTACTGGGCCCTGTCGATGGGAGTCCCGCACTCTGTAACTATAGTTACTGGGCCCTGTCGATGGGAGTCCCGCACTCTGTAACTATAGTTACTGGGCCCTGTCGATGGGAGTCCCGCACTCTGTAACTATAGTTACTGGGCCCTGTCGATGGGAGTCCCGCACTCTGTAACTATAGTTACTGGGCCCTGTCGATGGGAGTCCCTCACTCTGTAACTATAGTTACTGGGCCCTGTCGATGGGAGTCCCGCACTCTGTAACTATAGTTACTGGGCCCTGTCGATGGGAGTCCCGCACTCTGTAACTATAGTTACTGGGCCCTGTCGATGGGAGTCCCGCACTCTGTAACTATAGTTACTGGGCCCTGTCGATGGGAGTCCCGCACTCTGTAACTATAGTTACTGGGCCCTGTCGATGGGAGTCCCGCACTCTGTAACTATAGTTACTGGGCCCTGTCGATGGGAGTCCCGCACTCTGTGACTACAGTTACTGGGCCCTGTCGATGGGAGTCCCGCACTCTGTGACTATAGTTACTGGGCCCTGTCGATGGGAGTCCCGCACTCTGTAACTATAGTTACTGGGCCCTGTCGATGGGAGTCCCGCACTCTGTAACTATAGTTACTGGGCCTTGTCGATGGGAGTCCCGCACTCTGTAACTATAATTACTGGGCCCTGTCGATGGGAGTCCCGCACTCTGCAACTATAGTTACTGGGCCCTGTCGATGGGAGTCCCACACTCTGTAACTATAGTGACTGGGCCCTGTCGATGGGAGTCCCGCACTCTGTAACTATAGTTACTGGGCCCTGTCGATGGGAGTCCCACACTCTGTAACTATAGTCACTGGGCCCTGTCGATGGGAGTCCCACACTCTGTAACTATAGTTACTGGGCCCTGTCGATGGGAGTCCCACACTCTGTAACTATAGTCACTGGGCCCTGTCGATGGGAGTCCCACACTCTGTAACTATAGTTACTGGGCCCTGTCGATGGGAGTCCCACACTCTGTAACTATAGTTACTGGGCCCTGTCGATGGGAGTCCCACACTCTGTAACTATAGTTACTGGGCCCTGTCGATGGGAGTCCCGCACTCTGTAACTATAGTTACTGGGCCCTGTCGATGGGAGTCCCGCACTCTGTAACTATAGTTACTGGGCCCTGTCGATGGGAGTCCCGCACTCTGTAACTATAGTTACTGGGCCCTGTCGATGGGAGTCCCGCACTCTGTAACTATAGTTACTGGGCCCTGTCGATGGGAGTCCCGCACTCTGTAACTATAGTTACTGGGCCCTGTCGATGGGAGTCCCACACTCTGTAACTATAGTTACTGGGCCCTGTCAATTGGAGTCCCGCACTCTGTAACTATAGTTACTGGGCCCTGTCGATGGGAGTCCCACACTCTGTAACTATAGTTACTGGGCCCTGTCGATGGGAGTCCCGCACTCTGTAACTCTAGTTACTGGGCCCTGTCGATGGGAGTCCCGCACTCTGTAACTATAGTTACTGGGCCCTGTCGATGGGAGTCCCGCACTCTGTAACTATAGTTACTGGGCCCTGTCGATGGGAGTCCCGCACTCTGTAACTATAGTTACTGGGCCCTGTCGATGGGAGTCCCGCACTCTGTAACTATAGTTACTGGGCCCTGTCGATGGGAGTCCCGCAATCTGTAACTATAGTTACTGGGCCCTGTCGATGGGAGTCCCGCACTCTGTAACTATAGTTACTGGGCCCTGTCGATGGGAGTCCCGCACTCTGTAACTATAGTTACTGGGCCCTGTCGATGGGAGTCCCGCAATCTGTAACTATAGTTACTGGGCCCTGTCGATGGGAGTCCCACACTCTGTAACTATAGTTACTGGGCCCTGTCGATGGGAGTCCCACACTCTGTAACTATAGTTACTGGGCCCTGTCGATGGGAGTCCCGCACTCTGTAACTATAGTTACTGGGCCCTGTCGATGGGAGTCCCGCACTCTGTAACTATAGTTACTGGGCCCTGTCGATGGGAGTCCCGCACTCTGTAACTATAGTTACTGGGCCCTGTCGATGGGAGTCCCGCACTCTGCAACTATAGTTACTGGGCCCTGTCGATGGGAGTCCCGCACTCTGTAACTATAGTTACTGGGCCCTGTCGATGGGAGTCCCGCACTCTGTGACTATAGTTACTGGGCCCTGTCGATGGGAGTCCCACACTCTGTAACTATAGTTCCTGGGCCCTGTCGATGGGAGTCCCACACTCTGTAACTATAGTTACTGGGCCCTGTCGATGGGAGTCCCGCACTCTGTAACTATAGTTACTGGGCCCTGTCGATGGGAGTCCCGCACTCTGTAACTATAGTTACTGGGCCCTGTCGATGGGAGTCCCACACTCTGTAACTACAGTTACTGGGCCCTGTCGATGGGAGTCCCACACTCTGTAACTACAGTTACTGGGCCCTGTCGATGGGAGTCCCACACTCTGTAACTGTAGTTACTGGGCCCTGTCGATGGGAGTCCCGCACTCTGTAACTATAGTTACTGGGCCCTGTCGATGGGAGTCCCACACTCTGTAACTATAGTGACTGGGCCCTGTCGATGGGAGTCCCGCACTCTGTAACTATAGTTACTGGGCCCTGTCGATGGGAGTCCCATACTCTGTAACTACAGTTACTGGGCCCTGTCGATGGGAGTCCCGCACTCTGTAACTATAGTTACTGGGCCCTGTCGATGGGAGTCCCGCACTCTGTAACTACAGTTACTGGGCCCTGTCGATGGGAGTCCCGCACTCTGTAACTATAGTTACTGGGCCCTGTCGATGGGAGTCCCACACTCTGTAACTATAGTTACTGGGCCCTGTCGATGGGAGTCCCACACTCTGTAACTACAGTTACTGGGCCCTATCGATGGGAGTCCCACACTCTGTAACTATAGTTACTGGGCCCTGTCGATGGGAGTCCCACACTCTGTAACTATAGTTACTGGGCCCTGTCGATGGGAGTCCCGCACTCTGTAACTATAGTTACTGGGCCCTGTCGATGGGAGTCCCGCACTCTGTAACTATAGTCACTGGGCCCTGTCGATGGGAGTCCCGCACTCTGTAACTATAGTCACTGGGCCCTGTCGATGGGAGTCCCGCACTCTGTAACTATAGTTACTGGGCCCTGTCGATGGGAGTCCCGCATTCTGTAACTATAGTTACTGGGCCCTGTCGATGGGAGTCCCGCACTCTGCAACTATAGTTACTGGGCCCTGTCGATGGGAGTCCCGCACTCTGTAACTATAGTTACTGGGCCCTGTCGATGGGAGTCCCGCACTCTGTAACTATAGTTACTGGGCCCTGTCGATGGGAGTCCCGCACTCTGTAACTATAGTTACTGGGCCCTGTCGATGGGAGTCCCACACTCTGTAACTACAGTTACTGGGCCCTGTCGATGGGAGTCCCGCACTCTGTAACTATAGTTACTGGGCCCTGTCGATGGGAGTCCCACACTCTGTAACTATAGTTACTGGGCCCTGTCGATGGGAGTCCCACACTCTGTAACTATAGTTACTGGGCCCTGTCGATGGGAGTCCCGCACTCTGTAACTATAGTTACTGGGCCCTGTCGATGGGAGTCCCACACTCTGTAACTATAGTTACTGGGCCCTGTCGATGGGAGTCCCGCACTCTGTAACTATAGTTACTGGGCCCTGTCGATGGGAGTCCCGCACTCTGTAACTATAGTTACTGGGCCCTGTCGATGGGAGTCCCGCACTCTGTAACTATAGTTACTGGGCCCTGTCGATGGGAGTCCCACACTCTGCAACTATAGTTACTGGGCCCTGTCGATGGGAGTCCCACACTCTGTAACTATAGTTACTGGGCCCTGTCGATGGGAGTCCCGCACTCTGTAACTATAGTTACTGGGCCCTGTCGATGGGAGTCCCGCACTCTGTAACTATAGTTACTGGGCCCTGTCGATGGGAGTCCCGCACTCTGTAACTACAGTTACTGGGCCCTGTCGATGGGAGTCCCGCACTCTGTAACTATAGTTACTGGGCCCTGTCGATGGGAGTCCCACACTCTGTAACTATAGTTACCGGGCCCTGTCGATGGGAGTCCCGCACTCTGTAACTATAGTTACTGGGCCCTGTCGATGGGAGTCCCGCACTCTGTAACTATAGTTACTGGGCCCTGTCGATGGGAGTCCCGCACTCTGTAACTATAGTTACTGGGCCCTGTCGATGGGAGTCCCGCACTCTGTGACTATAGTTACTGGGCCCTGTCGATGGGAGTCCCGCACTCTGTAACGACAGTTACTGGGCCCTGTCGATGGGAGTCCCACACTCTGTAACTATAGTTACTGGGCCCTGTCGATGGGAGTCCCGCACTCTGTAACTATAGTTACTGGGCCCTGTCGATGGGAGTCCCGCACTCTGTAACTATAGTTACTGGGCCCTGTCGATGGGAGTCCCGCACTCTGTAACTATAGTTACTGGGCCCTGTCGATGGGAGTCCCGCACTCTGTAACTATAGTTACTGGGCCCTGTCGATGGGAGTCCCGCACTCTGTAACTATAGTTACTGGGCCCTGTCGATGGGAGTCCCACACTCTGTGACTATAGTGACTGGGCCCTGTCGATGGGAGTCCCGCACTCTGTAACTATAGTTACTGGGCCCTGTCGATGGGAGTCCCGCACTCTGCAACTATAGTTACTGGGCCCTGTCGAAGGGAGTCCCACACTCTGTAACTATAGTTACTGGGCCCTGTCGATGGGAGTCCCGCACTCTGTAACTATAGTTACTGGGCCCTGTCGATGGGAGTCCCGCACTCTGTAACTATAGTTACTGGGCCCTATCGATGGGAGTCCCGCACTCTGTAACTATAATTACTGGGCCCTGTCGATGGGAGTCCCGCACTCTGTAACTATAGTTACTGGGCCCTGTCGATGGGAGTCCCGCACTCTGTAACTATAGTTACTGGGCCCTGTCGATGGGAGTCCCGCACTCTGTAACTATAGTTACTGGGCCCTGTCGATGGGAGTCCCGCACTCTGTAACTATAGTTACTGGGCCCTGTCGATGGGAGTCCCGCACTCTGTAACTATAGTTACTGGGCCCTGTCGATGGGAGTCCCACACTCTGTAACTACAGTTACTGGGCCCTGTCGATGGGAGTCCCGCACTCTGTAACTACAGTTACTGGGCCCTGTCGATGGGAGTCCCGCACTCTGTAACTATAGTTACTGGGCCCTGTCGATGGGAGTCCCGCACTCTGTAACTATAGTTACTGGGCCCTGTCGATGGGAGTCCCGCACTCTGTAACTATAGTTACAGGGCCCTGTCGATGGGAGTCCCGCACTCTGTAACTATAATTACTGGGCCCTGTCGATGGGAGTCCCGCACTCTGTAACTATAGTTACTGGGCCCTGTCGATGGGAGTCCCGCACTCTGTAACTATAGTTACTGGGCCCTGTCGATGGGAGTCCCGCACTCTGTAACTATAGTTACTGGGCCCTGTCGATGTGAGTCCCACACTCTGTAACTACAGTTACTGGGCCCTGTCGATGGGAGTCCCGCACTCTGTAACTACAGTTACTGGGCCCTGTCGATGGGAGTCCCGCACTCTGTAACTACAGTTACTGGGCCCTGTCGATGGGAGTCCCGCACTCTGTAACTATAGTTACTGGGCCCTGTCGATGGGAGTCCCACACTCTGTAACTATAGTTACCGGGCCCTGTCGATGGGAGTCCCGCACTCTGTAACTATAGTTACTGGGCCCTGTCGATGGGAGTCCCGCACTCTGTAACTATAGTTACTGGGCCCTGTCGATGGGAGTCCCGCACTCTGTAACTATAGTTACTGGGCCCTGTCGATGGGAGTCCCGCACTCTGTAACTATAGTTACTGGGCCCTGTCGATGGGAGTCCCGCACTCTGTGACTATAGTTACTGGGCCCTGTCGATGGGAGTCCCGCACTCTGTAACGACAGTTACTGGGACCTGTCGATGGGAGTCCCGCACTCTGTGACTATAGTTACTGGGCCCTGTCGATGGGAGTCCCACACTCTGTAACTATAGTTACTGGGCCCTGTCGATGGGAGTCCCACACTCTGTAACTATAGTTACTGGGCCCTGTCGATGTGAGTCCCGCACTCTGTAACTATAGTTACTGGGCCCTGTCGATGGGAGTCCCGCACTCTGTAACGACAGTTACTGGGCCCTGTCGATGGGAGTCCCACACTCTGTAACTATAGTTACTGGGCCCTGTCGATGGGAGTCCCACACTCTGTAACTTTCGTTACTGGGCCCTGTCGATGGGAGTCCCGCACTCTGTAACTATAGTTACTGGGCCCTGTCGATGGGAGTCCCGCACTCTGTAACTATAGTTACTGGGCCCTGTCGATGGGAGTCCCGCACTCTGTAACTATAGTTACGGGGCCCTGTCGATGGGAGTCCCGCACTCTGTAACTATAGTTACCGGGCCCTGTCGATGGGAGTCCCGCACTCTGTAACTATAGTTACTGGGCCCTGTCGATGGGAGTCCCGCACTCTGTAACTATAGTTACTGGGCCCTGTCGATGGGAGTCCCGCACTCTGTAACTATAGTTACTGGGCCCTGTCGATGGGAGTCCCGCACTCTGTGACTATAGTTACTGGGCCCTGTCGATGGGAGTCCCGCACTCTTTAACTATAGTCACTGGGCCCTGTCGATGGGAGTCCCGCACTCTGTAACTATAGTTACTGGGCCCAGTCGATGGGAGTCCCGCACTCTGTAACTATAGTTACTGGGCCCTGTCGATGGGAGTCCCGCACTCTGTAACTATAGTTACTGGGCCCTGTCGATGGGAGTCCCGCACTCTGTAACTATAGTTACTGGGCACTGTCGATGGGAGTCCCGCACTCTGTAACTATAGTTACTGGGCCCTGTCGATGGGAGTCCCACACTCTGTAACTATAGTTACTGGGCCCTGTCGATGGGAGTCCCGCACTCTGTAACTATAGTTACTGGGCCCTGTCGATGGGAGTCCCGCACTCTGTAACTATAGTTACTGGGCCCTGTCGATGGGAGTCCCGCACTCTGTAACTATAGTTACTGGGCCCTGTCGATGGGAGTCCCGCACTCTGTAACTATAGTTACTGGGCACTGTCGATGGGAGTCCCGCACTCTGTAACTATAGTTACTGGGCCCTGTCGATGGGAGTCCCGCACTCTTTAACTATAGTCACTGGGCCCTGTCGATGGGAGTGCCGCACTCTGTAACTATAGTTACTGGGCCCTGTCGATGGGAGTCCCACAATCTGTAACTATAGTTACTGGGCCCAGTCGATGGGAGTCCCACACTCTGTAACTATAGTCACTGGGCCCTGTCGATGGGAGTCCCACACTCTGTAACTATAGTTACTGGGCCCTGTCGATGGGAGTCCCGCACTCTGTAACTATAGTTACTGGGCCCTGTCGATGGGAGTCCCGCACTCTGTAACTATAGTTACTGGGCCCTGTCGATGGGAGTCCCGCACTCTGTAACTATAGTTACTGGGCCCTGTCGATGGGAGTCCCGCACTCTGTAACTATAGTTACTGGGCCCTGTCGATGGGAGTCCCACACTCTGTGACTATAGTTACTGGGCCCTGTCGATGGGAGTCCCGCACTCTGTAACTATAGTTACTGGGCCCTGTCGATGGGAGTCCCACACTCTGTAACTATAGTTACTGGGCCCTGTCGATGGGAGTCCCGCACTCTGTAACTATAGTTACTGGGCCCTGTCGATGGGAGTCCCGCACTCTGTAACTATAGTTACTGGGCCCTGTCGATGGGAGTCCCGCACTCTGTAACTATAGTTACTGGGCCCTGTCGATGGGAGTCCCGCACTCTGTAACTATAGTTACTGGGCCCTGTCGATGGGAGTCCCGCACTCTGTAACTATAGTTACTGGGCCCTGTCGATGGGAGTCCCGCACTCTGTAACTATAGTTACTGGGCCCTGTCGATGGGAGTCCCGCACTCTGTAACTATAGTTACTGGGCCCTGTCGATGGGAGTCCCACACTCTGTGACTATAGTTACTGGGCCCTGTCGATGGGAGTCCCGCACTCTGTAACTATAGTTACTGGGCCCTGTCGATGGGAGTCCCACACTCTGTAACTATAGTTACTGGGCCCTGTCGATGGGAGTCCCGCACTCTGTAACTATAGTTACTGGGCCCTGTCGATGGGAGTCCCACACTCTGTAACTACAGTTACTGGGCCCTGTCGATGGGAGTCCCGCACTCTGTAACTACAGTTACTGGGCCCTGTCGATGGGAGTCCCGCACTCTGTAACTATAGTTACTGGGCCCTGTCGATGGGAGTACCACACTCTGTAACTATAGTTACCGGGCCCTGTCGATGGGAGTCCCGCACTCTGTAACTATAGTTACTGGGCCCTGTCGATGGGAGTCCCGCACTCTGTAACTATAGTTACTGGGCCCTGTCGATGGGAGTCCCGCACTCTGTAACTATAGTTACTGGGCCCTGTCGATGGGAGTCCCGCACTCTGTGACTATAGTTACTGGGCCCTGTCGATGGGAGTCCCGCACTCTGTAACGACAGTTACTGGGCCCTGTCGATGGGAGTCCCGCACTCTGTGACTATAGTTACTGGGCCCTGTCGATGGGAGTCCCACACTCTGTAACTATAGTTACTGGGCCCTGTCGATGGGAGTCCCACACTCTGTAACTATAGTTACCGGGCCCTGTCGATGGGAGTCCCGCACTCTGTAACGACAGTTACTGGGCCCTGTCGATGGGAGTCCCACACTCTGTAACTACAGTTACTGGGCCCTGTCGATGGGAGTCCCGCACTCTGTAACTATAGTTACTGGGCCCTGTCGATGGGAGTCCCGCACTCTGTAACTATAGTTACTGGGCCCTGTCGATGGGAGTCCCACACTCTGTAACTTTCGTTACTGGGCCCTGTCGATGGGAGTCCCACACTCTGTAACTATAGTTACTGGGCCCTGTCGATGGGAGTCCCGCACTCTGTAACTATAGTTACTGGGCCCTGTCGATGGGAGTCCCACACTCTGTAACTTTCGTTACTGGGCCCTGTCGATGGGAGTCCCACACTCTGTAACTATAGTTACTGGGCCCTGACGATGGGAGTCCCGCACTCTGTAACTATAGTTACTGGGCCCTGTCGATGGGAGTCCCACACTCTGTAACTATAGTTACTGGGCCCTGTCGATGGGAGTCCCGCACTCTGTAACTATAGTTACTGGGCCCTGTCGATGGGAGTCCCGCACTCTGTAACTATAGTTACTGGGCCCTGTCGATGGGAGTCCCGCACTCTGTAACTATAGTTACTGGGCCCTGTCGATGGGAGTCCCGCACTCTGTAACTATAGTTACTGGGCCCTGTCGATGGGAGTCCCGCACTCTGTAACTATAGTTACTGGGCCCTGTCGATGGGAGTCCCGCACTCTGTAACTATAGTTACTGGGCCCTGTCGATGGGAGTCCCACACTCTGTGACTATAGTTACTGGGCCCTGTCGATGGGAGTCCCGCACTCTGTAACTATAGTTACTGGGCCCTGTCGATGGGAGTCCCACACTCTGTAACTATAGTTACTGGGCCCTGTCGATGGGAGTCCCGCACTCTGTAACTATAGTTACTGGGCCCTGTCGATGGGAGTCCCGCACTCTGTAACTATAGTTACTGGGCCCTGTCGATGGGAGTCCCGCACTCTGTAACTATAGTTACTGGGCCCTGTCGATGGGAGTCCCACACTCTGTAACTTTCGTTACTGGGCCCTGTCGATGGGAGTCCCACACTCTGTAACTATAGTTACTGGGCCCTGACGATGGGAGTCCCGCACTCTGTAACTATAGTTACTGGGCCCTGTCGATGGGAGTCCCACACTCTGTAACTATAGTTACTGGGCCCTGTCGATGGGAGTCCCGCACTCTGTAACTATAGTTACTGGGCCCTGTCGATGGGAGTCCCGCACTCTGTAACTATAGTTACTGGGCCCTGTCGATGGGAGTCCCGCACTCTGTAACTATAGTTACTGGGCCCTGTCGATGGGAGTCCCGCACTCTGTAACTATAGTTACTGGGCCCTGTCGATGGGAGTCCCGCACTCTGTAACTATAGTTACTGGGCCCTGTCGATGGGAGTCCCGCACTCTGTAACTATAGTTACTGGGCCCTGTCGATGGGAGTCCCACACTCTGTGACTATAGTTACTGGGCCCTGTCGATGGGAGTCCCGCACTCTGTAACTATAGTTACTGGGCCCTGTCGATGGGAGTCCCACACTCTGTAACTATAGTTACTGGGCCCTGTCGATGGGAGTCCCGCACTCTGTAACTATAGTTACTGGGCCCTGTCGATGGGAGTCCCGCACTCTGTAACTATAGTTACTGGGCCCTGTCGATGGGAGTCCCGCACTCTGTAACTATAGTTACTGGGCCCTGTCGATGGGAGTCCCGCACTCTGTAACTATAGTTACTGGGCCCTGTCGATGGGAGTCCCGCACTCTGTAACTATAGTTACTGGGCCCTGTCGATGGGAGTCCCGCACTCTGTAACTATAGTTACTGGGCCCTGTCGATGGGAGTCCCACACTCTGTGACTATAGTTACTGGGCCCTGTCGATGGGAGTCCCGCACTCTGTAACTATAGTTACTGGGCCCTGTCGATGGGAGTCCCACACTCTGTAACTATAGTCACTGGGCCCTGTCGATGGGAGTCCCGCACTCTGTAACTACAGTTACTGGGCCCTGTCGATGGGAGTCCCGCACTCTGTAACTACAGTTACTGGGCCCTGTCGATGGGAGTCCCGCACTCTGTAACTATAGTTACTGGGCCCTGTCGATGGGAGTACCACACTCTGTAACTATAGTTACCGGGCCCTGTCGATGGGAGTCCCGCACTCTGTAACTATAGTTACTGGGCCCTGTCGATGGGAGTCCCGCACTCTGTAACTATAGTTACTGGGCCCTGTCGATGGGAGTCCCGCACTCTGTAACTATAGTTACTGGGCCCTGTCGATGGGAGTCCCGCACTCTGTGACTATAGTTACTGGGCCCTGTCGATGGGAGTCCCGCACTCTGTAACGACAGTTACTGGGCCCTGTCGATGGGAGTCCCGCACTCTGTGACTATAGTTACTGGGCCCTGTCGATGGGAGTCCCACACTCTGTAACTATAGTTACTGGGCCCTGTCGATGGGAGTCCCGCACTCTGTAACGACAGTTACTAGGCCCTGTCGATGGGAGTCCCACACTCTGTAACTATAGTTACTGGGCCCTGTCGATGGGAGTCCCACACTCTGTAACTTTCGTTACTGGGCCCTGTCGATGGGAGTCCCACACTCTGTAACTATAGTTACTGGGCCCTGTCGATGGGAGTCCCACACTCTGTAACTATAGTTACCGGGCCCTGTCGATGGGAGTCCCACACTCTGTAACTATAGTTACTGGGCCCTGTCGATGGGAGTCCCGCACTCTGTAACTATAGTTACTGGGCCCTGTCGATGGGAGTCCCGCACTCTGTAACGACAGTTACTGGGCCCTGTCGATGGGAGTCCCACACTCTGTAACTATAGTTACTGGGCCCTGTCGATGGGAGTCCCACACTCTGTAACTTTCGTTACTGGGCCCTGTCGATGGGAGTCCCACACTCTGTAACTATAGTTACTGGGCCCTGTCGATGGGAGTCCCGCACTCTGTAACTATAGTTACTGGGCCCTGTCGATGGGAGTCCCACACTCTGTAACTTTCGTTACTGGGCCCTGTCGATGGGAGTCCCACACTCTGTAACTATAGTTACTGGGCCCTGACGATGGGAGTCCCGCACTCTGTAACTATAGTTACTGGGCCCTGTCGATGGGAGTCCCGCACTCTGTAACTATAGTTACTGGGCCCTGTCGATGGGAGTCCCACACTCTGTAACTACAGTTACTGGGCCCTGTCGATGGGAGTCCCACACTCTGTAACTATAGTTACTGGGCCCTGTCGATGGGAGTCCCACACTCTGTAACTATAGTTACTGGGCCCTGTCGATGGGAGTCCCGCACTCTGTAACTATAGTTACTGGGCCCTGTCGATGGGAGTCCCGCACTCTGTAACGACAGTTACTGGGCCCTGTCGATGGGAGTCCCACACTCTGTAACTATAGTTACTGGGCCCTGTCGATGGGAGTCCCACACTCTGTAACTTTCGTTACTGGGCCCTGTCGATGGGAGTCCCACACTCTGTAACTATAGTTACTGGGCCCTGTCGATGGGAGTCCCGCACTCTGTAACTATAGTTACTGGGCCCTGTCGATGGGAGTCCCACACTCTGTAACTTTCGTTACTGGGCCCTGTCGATGGGAGTCCCACACTCTGTAACTATAGTTACTGGGCCCTGACGATGGGAGTCCCGCACTCTGTAACTATAGTTACTGGGCCCTGTCGATGGGAGTCCCGCACTCTGTAACTATAGTTACTGGGCCCTGTCGATGGGAGTCCCGCACTCTGTAACTATAGTTACTGGGCCCTGTCGATGGGAGTCCCGCACTCTGTAACTATAGTTACCGGGCCCTGTCGATGGGAGTCCCGCACTCTGTAACTATAGTTACTGGGCCCTGTCGATGGGAGTCCCGCACTCTGTAACTATAGTTACTGGGCCCTGTCGATGGGAGTCCCGCACTCTGTAACTATAGTTACTGGGCCCTGTCGATGGGAGTCCCGCACTCTGTAACTATAGTTACTGGGCCCTGTCGATGGGAGTCCCGCACTCTGTGACTATAGTTACTGGGCCCTGTCGATGGGAGTCCCGCACTCTTTAACTATAGTCACTGGGCCCTGTCGATGGGAGTCCCGCACTCTGTAACTATAGTTACTGGGCCCAGTCGATGGGAGTCCCGCACTCTGTAACTATAGTTACTGGGCCCTGTCGATGGGAGTCCCGCACTCTGTAACTATAGTTACTGCGCCCTGTCGATGGGAGTCCCGCACTCTGTAACTATAGTTACTGGGCCCTGTCGATGGGAGTCCCGCACTCTGTAACTATAGTTACTGGGCCCTGTCGATGGGAGTCCCGCACTCTGTAACTATAGTTACTGGGCCCTGTCGATGGGAGTCCCACACTCTGTGACTATAGTTACTGGGCCCTGTCGATGGGAGTCCCACACTCTGTAACTATAGTTACTGGGCCCTGTCGATGGGAGTCCCGCACTCTGTAACTATAGTTACTGGGCCCTGTCGATGGGAGTCCCACACTCTGTAACTATAGTTACTGGGCCCTGTCGATGGGAGTCCCGCACTCTGTAACTATAGTTACTGGGCCCTGTCGATGGGAGTCCCGCACTCTGTAACTATAGTTACTGGGCCCTGTCGATGGGAGTCCCGCACTCTGTAACTATAGTTACTGGGCCCTGTCGATGGGAGTCCCGCACTCTGTAACTATAGTTACTGGGCACTGTCGATGGGAGTCCCGCACTCTGTAACTATAGTTACTGGGCCCTGTCGATGGGAGTCCCGCACTCTGTGACTATAGTGACTGGGCCCTGTCGATGGGAGTGCCGCACTCTGTAACTATAGTTACTGGGCCCTGTCGATGGGAGTCCCACAATCTGTAACTATAGTTACTGGGCCCAGTCGATTGGAGTCCCACACTCTGTAACTATAGTCACTGGGCCCTGTCGATGGGAGTCCCACACTCTGTAACTATAGTTACTGGGCCCTGTCGATGGGAGTCCCGCACTCTGTAACTATAATTACTGGGCCCTGTCGATGGGAGTCCCGCACTCTGTAACTATAGTTACTGGGCCCTGTCGATGGGAGTCCCGCACTCTGTAACTATAGTTACTGGGCCCTGTCGATGGGAGTCCCGCACTCTGTAACTATAGTTACTGGGCCCTGTCGATGGGAGTCCCACACTCTGTGACTATAGTTACTGGGCCCTGTCGATGGGAGTCCCGCACTCTGTAACTATAGTTACTGGGCCCTGTCGATGGGAGTCCCACACTCTGTAACTTTCGTTACTGGGCCCTGTCGATGGGAGTCCCGCACTCTGTGACTATAGTTACTGGGCCCTGTCGATGGGAGTCCCGCACTCTGTAACTATAGTTACTGGGCCCTGTCGATGGGAGTCCCGCACTCTGTAATTTTAGTTACCGGGCCCTGTCGATGGGAGTCCCACACTCTGTAACTATAGTTACTGGGCCCTGTCGATGGGAGTCCCGCACTCTGTAACTATAGTCACTGGGCCCTGTCGATGGGAGTCCCACAATCTGTAACTATAGTCACTGGGCCCTGTCGATGGGAGTCCCGCACTCTGTAACTATAGTTACTGGGCCCTGTCGATGGGAGTCCCGCACTCTGTAACTATAGTTACTGGGCCCTGTCGATGGGAGTCCCGCACTCTGTAACTATAGTTACTGGGCCCTGTCGATGGGAGTCCCACACTCTGTGACTATAGTTACTGGGCCCTGTCGATGGGAGTCCCGCACTCTGTAACTATAGTTACTGGGCCCTGTCGATGGGAGTCCCACACTCTGTAACTATAGTTACTGGGCCCTGTCGATGGGAGTCCCGCACTCTGTAACTATAGTCACTGGGCCCTGTCGATGGGAGTCCCACACTCTGTAACTATAGTTACTGGGCCCTGTCGATGGGAGTCCCACACTCTGTAACTATAGTTACTGGGCCCTGTCGATGGGAGTCCCGCACTCTGTAACTATAGTTACTGGGCCCTGTCGATGGGAGTCCCGCACTCTGTAACTATAGTTACTGGGCCCTGTCGATGGGAGTCCCGCACTCTGTAACTATAGTTACTGGGCCCTGTCGATGGGAGTCCCACACTCTGTGACTATAGTGACTGGGCCCTGTCGATGGGAGTCCCGCACTCTGTAACTATAGTTACTGGGCCCTGTCGATGGGAGTGCCGCACTCTGCAACTATAGTTACTGGGCCCTGTCGATGGGAGTCCCGCACTCTGTAACTATAGTTACTGGGCCCTGTGGATGGGAGTCCCGCACTCTGTAACTATAGTTACTGGGCCCTGTCGATGGGAGTCCCACACTCTGTAACTATAGTTACCGGGCCCTGTCGATGGGAGTCCCGCACTCTGTAACTATAGTTACTGGGCCCTGTCGATGGGAGTCCCACACTCTGTAACTATAGTTACTGGGCCCTGTCGAAGGGAGTCCCACACTCTGTAACTATAGTTACTGGGCCCTGTCGATGGGAGTCCCATACTCTGTAACTATAGTTACTGGGCCCTGTCGATGGGAGTCCCGCACTCTGTAACTATAGTTCCTGGGCCCTGTCGATGGGAGTCCCACACTCTGTAACTATAGTTACTGGGCCCTGTCGATGGGAGTCCCATACTCTGTAACTATAGTTACTGGGCCCTGTCGATGGGAGTCCCATACTCTGTAACTATAGTTACTGGGCCCTGTCGATGGGAGTCCCATACTCTGTAACTATAGTTCCTGGGCCCTGTCGATGGGAGTCCCACACTCTGTAACTATAGTTACTGGGCCCTGTCGATGGGAGTCCCGCACTCTGTAACTATAGTTACTGGGCCCTGTCGATGGGAGTCCCACACTCTGTAACTACAGTTACTGGGCCCTGTCGATGGGAGTCCCACACTCTGTAACTACAGTTACTGGGCCCTATCGATGGGAGTCCCACACTCTGTAACTATAGTTACTGGGCCCTGTCGATGGGAGTCCCGCACTCTGTAACTATAGTTACTGGGCCCTGTCGATGGGAGTCCCGCACTCTGTAACTATAGTCACTGGGCCCTGTCGATGGGAGTCCCGCACTCTGTAACTATAGTCACTGGGCCCTGTCGATGGGAGTCCCGCACTCTGTAACTATAGTTACTGGGCCCTGTCGATGGGAGTCCCGCACTCTGTAACTATAGTTACTGGGCCCTGTCGATGGGAGTCCCGCACTCTGCAACTGTAGTTACTGGGCCCTGTCGATGGGAGTCCCGCACTCTGCAACTATAGTTACTGGGCCCTGTCGATGGGAGTCCCGCACTCTGTAACTATAGTTACTGGGCCCTGTCGATGGGAGTCACGCACTCTGCAACTATAGTTACTGGGCCCTGTCGATGGGAGTCCCGCACTCTGCAACTATAGTTACTGGGCCCTGTCGATGGGAGTCCCGCACTCTGCAACTCTAGTTACTGGGCCCTGTCGATGGGAGTCCCGCACTCTGTAACTATAGTTACTGGGCCCTGTCGATGGGAGTCCCGCACTCTGTAACTATAGTTACTGGGCCCTGTCGATGGGAGTCCCGCACTCTGTAACTATAGTTACTGGGCCCTGTCGATGGGAGTCCCACACTCTGTAACTATAGTCACTGGGCCCTGTCGATGGGAGTCCCACACTCTGTAACTATAGTTACTGGGCCCTGTCGATGGGAGTCCCGCACTCTGTAACTATAGTTACTGGGCCCTGTCGATGGGAGTCCCGCACTCTGTAACTATAGTTACTGGGCCCTGTCGATGGGAGTCCCACACTCTGTAACTATAGTCACTGGGCCCTGTCGATGGGAGTCCCACACTCTGTAACTATAGTTACTGGGCCCTGTCGATGGGAGTCCCGCACTCTGTGACTATAGTTACTGGGCCCTGTCGATGGGAGTCCCGCTCTCTGTAACTATAGTTACTGGGCCCTGTCGATGGGAGTCCCGCACTCTGTAACTATAGTTACTGGGCCCTGTCGATGGGAGTCCCGCACTCTGTAACTATAGTTACTGGGCCCTGTCGATGGGAGTCCCACACTCTGTAACTATAGTTACCGGGCCCTGTCGATGGGAGTCCCGCACTCTGTAACTATAGTTACTGGGCCCTGTCGATGGGAGTCCCGCACTCTGTAACTACAGTTACTGGGCCCTGTCGATGGGAGTCCCACACTCTGTAACTACAGTTACTGGGCCCTGTCGATGGGAGTCCCACACTCTGTAACTACAGTTACTGGGCCCTGTCGATGGGAGTCCCACACTCTGTAACTACAGTTACTGGGCCCTGTCGATGGGAGTCCCGCACTCTGTAACTATAGTTACTGGGCCCTGTCGATGGGAGTCCCGCACTCTGCAACTATAGTTACTGGGCCCTGTCGATGGGAGTCCCGCACTCTGTAACTATAGTTACTGGGCCCTGTCGATGGGAGTCCCACACTCTGTAACTATAGTTACTGGGCCCTGTCGATGGGAGTCCCGCACTCTGCAACTATAGTTACTGGGCCCTGTCGATGGGAGTCCCGCACTCTGTAACTATAGTTACTGGGCCCTGTCGATGGGAGTCCCGCACTCTGTAACTATAGTTACTGGGCCCTGTCGATGGGAGTCCCGCACTCTGTAACTATAGTTACTGGGCCCTGTCGATGGGAGTCCCGCACTCTGCAACTATAGTTACTGGGCCCTGTCGATGGGAGTCCCGCACTCTGTAACTATAGTTACTGGGCCCTGTCGATGGGAGTCCCTCACTCTGTAACTATAGTTACTGGGCCCTGTCGATGGGAGTCCCACACTCTGTAACTATAGTTACTGGGCCCTGTCGATGGGAGTCCCGCACTCTGTAACTATAGTTACTGGGCCCTGTCGATGGGAGTCCCACACTCTGTAACTATAGTTACTGGGCCCTGTCGATGGGAGTCCCGCACTCTGTAACTATAGTTACTGGGCCCTGTCGATGGGAGTCCCACACTCTGTAACTATAGTTACTGGGCCCTGTCGATGGGAGTCCCACACTCTGTGACTATAGTTACTGGGCCCTGTCGATGGGAGTCCCGCACTCTGTAACTATAGTTACTGGGCCCTGTCGATGGGAGTCCCGCACTCTGTAACTATAGTTACTGGGCCTTGTCGATGGGAGTCCCGCACTCTGTAACTATAGTTACTGGGCCCTGTCGATGGGAGTCCCACACTCTGTAACTATAGTTACTGGGCCCTGTCGATGGGAGTCCCGCACTCTGTAACTATAGTTACTGGGCCCTGTCGATGGGAGTCCCGCACTCTGTAACTATAGTTACTGGGCCCTGTCGATGGGAGTCCCACACTCTGTAACTATAGTTACTGGGCCCTGTCGATGGGAGTCCCGCACTCTGTGACTACAGTTACTGGGCCCTGTCGATGGGAGTCCCGCACTCTGTGACTACAGTTACTGGGCCCTGTCGATGGGAGTCCCACACTCTGTAACTATAGTTACTGGGCCCTGTCGATGGGAGTCCCGCACTCTGTGACTACAGTTACTGGGCCCTGTCGATGGGAGTCCCACACTCTGTAACTATAGTTACTGGGCCCTGTCGATGGGAGTCCCGCACTCTGTAACTATAGTTACTGGGCCCTGTCGATGGGAGTCCCACACTCTGTAACTATAGTTACTGGGCCCTGTCGATGGGAGTCCCGCACTCTGTGACTACAGTTACTGGGCCCTGTCGATGGGAGTCCCGCACTCTGTAACTATAGTTACTGGGCCCTGTCGATGGGAGTCCCGCACTCTGTAACTATAGTTACTGGGCCCTGTCGATGGGAGTCCCGCACTCTGTAACTATAGTTACTGGGCCCTGTCGATGGGAGTCCCGCACTCTGTAAATATAGTTACTGGGCCCTGTCGATGGGAGTCCCACACTCTGTAACTATAGTTACTGGGCCCTGTCGATGGGAGTCCCGCACTCTGTAACTATAGTTACTGGGCCCTGTCGATGGGAGTCCCACACTCTGTAACTATAGTTACTGGGCCCTGTCGATGGGAGTCCCACACTCTGTAACTATAGTCACTGGGCCCTGTCGATGGGAGTCCCGCACTCTGTAACTATAGTTACTGGGCCCTGTCGATGGGAGTCCCGCACTCTGTAACTATAGTTACTGGGCCCTGTCGATGGGAGTCCCGCACTCTGTAACTATAGTTACTGGGCCCTGTCGATGGGAGTCCCACACTCTGTAACTATAGTTACCGGGCCCTGTCGATGGGAGTCCCGCACTCTGTAACTATAGTCACTGGGCCCTGTCGATGGGAGTCCCACACTCTGTAACTATAGTTACTGGGCCCTGTCGATGGGAGTCCCGCACTCTGTAACTATAGTTACTGGGCCCTGTCGATGGGAGTCCCACACTCTGTAACTATAGTTACTGGGCCCTGTCGATGGGAGTCCCGCACTCTGTAACTATAGTTACCGGGCCCTGTCGATGGGAGTCCCGCACTCTGTAACTATAGTTACTGGGCCCTGTCGATGGGAGTCCCGCACTCTGTAACTATAGTTACTGGGCCCTGTCGAGGGGAGTCCCACACTCTGTAACTATAGTTACTGGGCCCTGTCGATGGGAGTCCCACACTCTGTAACTATAGTTACTGGGCCCTGTCGATGGGAGTCCCACACTCTGTAACTATAGTTACTGCGCCCTGTCGATGGGAGTCCCACACTCTGTAACTATAGTTACTGGGCCCTGTCGATGGGAGTCCCGCACTCTGCAACTATAGTTACTGGGCCCTGTCGATGGGAGTCCCGCACTCTGTAACTATAGTTACTGGGCCCTGTCGATGGGAGTCCCACACTCTGTAACTATAGTTACTGGGCCCAGTCGATGGGAGTCCCGCACTCTGTAACTATAGTTACTGGGCCCTGTCGATGGGAGTCCCGCACTCTGGAACTATAGTTACTGGGCCCTGTCGATGGGAGTCCCACACTCTGTAACTATAGTTACTGGGCCCTGTCGATGGGAGTCCCGCACTCTGTAACTATAGTTACTGGGCACTGTCGATGGGAGTCCCGCACTCTGTAACTATAGTTACTGGGCCCTGTCGATGGGAGTCCCGCACTCTTTAACTATAGTCACTGGGCCCTGTCGATGGGAGTCCCGCACTCTGTAACTATAGTTACTGGGCCCTGTCGATGGGAGTCCCACAATCTGTAACTATAGTTACTGGGCCCAGTCGATGGGAGTCCCGCACTCTGTAACTATAGTTACTGGGCCCTGTCGATGGGAGTCCCGCACTCTTTAACTATAGTCACTGGGCCCTGTCGATGGGAGTCCCGCACTCTGTAACTATAGTTACTGGGCCCTGTCGATGGGAGTCCCACAATCTGTAACTATAGTTACTGGGCCCAGTCGATGGGAGTCCCGCACTCTGTAACTATAGTTACTGGGCCCTGTCGATGGGAGTCCCGCACTCTGTAACTATAGTTACTGGGCCCTGTCGATGGGAGTCCCGCACTCTGTAACTATAGTTACTGGGCCCTGTCGATGGGAGTCCCGCACTCTGTGACTATAGTTACTGGGCCCTGTCGATGGGAGTCCCGCACTCTGTAACTATAGTTACTGGGCCCTGTCGATGGGAGTCCCACACTCTGTAACTATAGTTACTGGGCCCTGTCGATGGGAGTCCCGCACTCTGTAACTATAGTTACTGGGCCCTGTCGATGGGAGTCCCACACTCTGTAACTATAGTTACTGGGCCCTGTCGATGGGAGTCCCGCACTCTGTAACTATAGTTACTGGGCCCTGTCGATGGGAGTCCCGCACTCTGTAACTATAGTTACTGGGCCCTGTCGATGGGAGTCCCACACTCTGTAACTATAGTTACTGGGCCCAGTCGATGGGAGTCCCGCACTCTGGAACTATGGTTACTGGGCCCTGTCGATGGGAGTCCCGCACTCTGTAACTATAGTTACTGGGCCCTGTCGATGGGAGTCCCGCACTCTGGAACTATAGTTACTGGGCCCTGTCGATGGGAGTCCCACACTCTGTAACTATAGTTACTGGGCCCTGTCGATGGGAGTCCCGCACTCTGTAACTATAGTTACTGGGCACTGTCGATGGGAGTCCCGCACTCTGTAACTATAGTTACTGGGCCCTGTCGATGGGAGTCCCGCACTCTTTAACTATAGTCACTGGGCCCTGTCGATGGGAGTCCCGCACTCTGTAACTATAGTTACTGGGCCCTGTCGATGGGAGTCCCGCACTCTTTAACTATAGTCACTGGGCCCTGTCGATGGGAGTCCCGCACTCTGTAACTATAGTTACTGGGCCCTGTCGATGGGAGTCCCACAATCTGTAACTATAGTTACTGGGCCCAGTCGATGGGAGTCCCGCACTCTGTAACTATAGTTACTGGGCCCTGTCGATGGGAGTCCCGCACTCTGTAACTATAGTTACTGGGCCCTGTCGATGGGAGTCCCGCACTCTGTAACTATAGTTACTGGGCCCTGTCGATGGGAGTCCCGCACTCTGTGACTATAGTTACTGGGCCCTGTCGATGGGAGTCCCGCACTCTGTAACTATAGTTACTGGGCCCTGTCGATGGGAGTCCCACACTCTGTAACTATAGTTACTGGGCCCTGTCGATGGGAGTCCCGCACTCTGTAACTATAGTTACTGGGCCCTGTCGATGGGAGTCCCACACTCTGTAACTATAGTTACTGGGCCCTGTCGATGGGAGTCCCACACTCTGTAACTATAGTTACTGGGCCCTGTCGATGGGAGTCCCACACTCTGTAACTATAGTCACTGGGCCCTGTCGATGGGAGTCCCGCACTCTGTAACTATAGTCACTGGGCCCTGTCGATGGGAGTCCCACACTCTGTAACTATAGTTACTGGGCCCTGTCGATGGGAGTCCCACACTCTGTAACTATAGTTACTGGGCCCTGTCGATGGGAGTCCCGCACTCTGTAACTATAGTTACTGGGCCCTGTCGATGGGAGTCCCGCACTCTGTAACTATAGTTACTGGGCCCTGTCGATGGGAGTCCCGCACTCTGTAACTATAGTTACTGGGCCCTGTCGATGGGAGTCCCGCACTCTGCAACTATAGTTACTGGGCCCTGTCGATGGGAGTCCCGCACTCTGTAACTATAGTTACTGGGCCCTGTCGATGGGAGTCCCTCACTCTGTAACTATAGTTACTGGGCCCTGTCGATGGGAGTCCCACACTCTGTAACTATAGTTACTGGGCCCTGTCGATGGGAGTCCCGCACTCTGTAACTATAGTTACTGGGCCCTGTCGATGGGAGTCCCACACTCTGTAACTATAGTTACTGGGCCCTGTCGATGGGAGTCCCGCACTCTGTAACTATAGTTACTGGGCCCTGTCGATGGGAGTCCCACACTCTGTAACTATAGTTACTGGGCCCTGTCGATGGGAGTCCCACACTCTGTAACTATAGTTACTGGGCCCTGTCGATGGGAGTCCCGCACTCTGTGACTATAGTTACTGGGCCCTGTCGATGGGAGTCCCGCACTCTGTAACTATAGTTACTGGGCCCTGTCGATGGGAGTCCCGCACTCTGTAACTATAGTTACTGGGCCCTGTCGATGGGAGTCCCGCACTCTGTGACTACAGTTACTGGGCCCTGTCGATGGGAGTCCCGCACTCTGTAACTATAGTTACTGGGCCCTGTCGATGGGAGTCCCGCACTCTGTAACTATAGTTACTGGGCCCTGTCGATGGGAGTCCCGCACTCTGTAACTATAGTTACTGGGCCCTGTCGATGGGAGTCCCGCACTCTGTAAATATAGTTACTGGGCCCTGTCGATGGGAGTCCCGCACTCTGTAACTATAGTTACTGGGCCCTGTCGATGGGAGTCCCGCACTCTGTAACTATAGTCACTGGGCCCTGTCGATGGGAGTCCCGCACTCTGTAACTATAGTCACTGGGCCCTGTCGATGGGAGTCCCGCACTCTGTAACTATAGTTACTGGGCCCTGTCGATGGGAGTCCCGCACTCTGTAACTATAGTTACTGGGCCCTGTCGATGGGAGTCCCACACTCTGTAACTATAGTTACTGGGCCCTGTCGATGGGAGTCCCACACTCTGTAACTATAGTCACTGGGCCCTGTCGATGGGAGTCCCGCACTCTGTAACTATAGTTACTGGGCCCTGTCGATGGGAGTCCCGCACTCTGTAACTATAGTTACTGGGCCCTGTCGATGGGAGTCCCGCACTCTGTAACTATAGTTACTGGGCCCTGTCGATGGGAGTCCCACACTCTGTAACTATAGTTACCGGGCCCTGTCGATGGGAGTCCCGCACTCTGTAACTATAGTCACTGGGCCCTGTCGATGGGAGTCCCACACTCTGTAACTATAGTTACTGGGCCCTGTCGATGGGAGTCCCGCACTCTGTAACTATAGTTACTGGGCCCTGTCGATGGGAGTCCCACACTCTGTAACTATAGTTACTGGGCCCTGTCGATGGGAGTCCCACACTCTGTAACTATAGTTACCGGGCCCTGTCGATGGGAGTCCCGCACTCTGTAACTATAGTTACTGGGCCCTGTCGATGGGAGTCCCGCACTCTGTAACTATAGTTACTGGGCCCTGTCGAGGGGAGTCCCACACTCTGTAACTATAGTTACTGGGCCCTGTCGATGGGAGTCCCACACTCTGTAACTATAGTTACTGGGCCCTGTCGATGGGAGTCCCACACTCTGTAACTATAGTTACTGCGCCCTGTCGATGGGAGTCCCACACTCTGTAACTATAGTTACTGGGCCCTGTCGATGGGAGTCCCGCACTCTGCAACTATAGTTACTGGGCCCTGTCGATGGGAGTCCCGCACTCTGTAACTATAGTTACTGGGCCCTGTCGATGGGAGTCCCACACTCTGTAACTATAGTTACTGGGCCCTGTCGATGGGAGTCCCGCACTCTGTAACTATAGTTACTGGGCCCTGTCGATGGGAGTCCCGCACTCTGTAACTATAGTTACTGGGCCCTGTCGATGGGAGTCCCACACTCTGTAACTATAGTTACTGGGCCCTGTCGATGGGAGTCCCACACTCTGTAACTATAGTTACTGGGCCCAGTCGATGGGAGTCCCGCACTCTGTAACTATAGTTACTGGGCCCTGTCGATGGGAGTCCCGCACTCTGGAACTATAGTTACTGGGCCCTGTCGATGGGAGTCCCACACTCTGTAACTATAGTTACTGGGCCCTGTCGATGGGAGTCCCGCACTCTGTAACTATAGTTACTGGGCACTGTCGATGGGAGTCCCGCACTCTGTAACTATAGTTACTGGGCCCTGTCGATGGGAGTCCCGCACTCTTTAACTATAGTCACTGGGCCCTGTCGATGGGAGTCCCGCACTCTGTAACTATAGTTACTGGGCCCTGTCGATGGGAGTCCCACAATCTGTAACTATAGTTACTGGGCCCAGTCGATGGGAGTCCCGCACTCTGTAACTATAGTCACTGGGCCCTGTCGATGGGAGTCCCGCACTCTTTAACTATAGTCACTGGGCCCTGTCGATGGGAGTCCCGCACTCTGTAACTATAGTTACTGGGCCCTGTCGATGGGAGTCCCGCACTCTGTAACTATAGTTACTGGGCCCTGTCGATGGGAGTCCCACACTCTGTAACTATAGTTACTGGGCCCTGTCGATGGGAGTCCCGCACTCTGTAACTATAGTTACTGGGCCCTGTCGATGGGAGTCCCACAATCTGTAACTATAGTTACTGGGCCCAGTCGATGGGAGTCCCGCACTCTGTAACTATAGTTACTGGGCCCTGTCGATGGGAGTCCCGCACTCTGTAACTATAGTTACTGGGCCCTGTCGATGGGAGTCCCGCACTCTGTAACTATAGTTACTGGGCCCTGTCGATGGGAGTCCCGCACTCTGTGACTATAGTTACTGGGCCCTGTCGATGGGAGTCCCGCACTCTGTAACTATAGTTACTGGGCCCTGTCGATGGGAGTCCCACACTCTGTAACTATAGTTACTGGGCCCTGTCGATGGGAGTCCCGCACTCTGTAACTATAGTTACTGGGCCCTGTCGATGGGAGTCCCACACTCTGTAACTATAGTTACTGGGCCCTGTCGATGGGAGTCCCACACTCTGTAACTATAGTCACTGGGCCCTGTCGATGGGAGTCCCGCACTCTGTAACTATAGTCACTGGGCCCTGTCGATGGGAGTCCCACACTCTGTAACTATAGTTACTGGGCCCTGTCGATGGGAGTCCCACACTCTGTAACTATAGTTACTGGGCCCTGTCGATGGGAGTCCCGCACTCTGTAACTATAGTCACTGGGCCCTGTCGATGGGAGTCCCACACTCTGTAACTATAGTTACTGGGCCCTGTCGATGGGAGTCCCGCACTCTGTAACTATAGTTACTGGGCCCTGTCGATGGGAGTCCCACACTCTGTAACTATAGTTACTGGGCCCTGTCGATGGGAGTCCCACACTCTGTAACTATAGTTACTGGGCCCTGTCGATGGGAGTCCCGCACTCTGTAACTATAGTTACTGGGCCCTGTCGATGGGAGTCCCGCACTCTGTAACTATAGTTACTGGGCCCTGTCGATGCGAGTCCCGCACTCTGTAACTACAGTTACTGGGCCCTGTCGATGGGAGTCCCGCACTCTGTAACTATAGTTCCTGGGCCCTGTCGATGGGAGTCCCGCACTCTGTAACTATAGTTACTGGGCCCTGTCGATGGGAGTCCCACAATCTGTAACTATAGGTACTGGGCCCTGTCGATGGGAGTCCCGCACTCTGTGACTATAGTTACTGGGCCCTGTCGATGGGAGTCCCACACTCTGTAACTATAGTTACTGGGCCCTGTCGATGGGAGTCCCGCACTCTGTAACTATAGTTACTGGGCCCTGTCGATGGGAGTCCCGCACTCTGTGACTACAGTTACTGGGCCCTGTCGATGGGAGTCCCGCACTCTGTAACTACAGTTACTGGGCCCTGTCGATGGGAGTCCCGCACTCTGTAACTATAGTTACTGGGCCCTGTCGATGGGAGTCCCGCACTCTGTAACTATAGTTACTGGGCCCTGTCGATGGGAGTCCCGCACTCTGTGACTATAGTTACTGGGCCCTGTCGATGGGAGTCCCGCACTCTGTAACTATAGTTACTGGGCCCTGTCGATGGGAGTCCCGCACTCTGTAACTATAGTTACTGGGCCCTGTCGATGGGAGTCCCGCACTCTGTAACTATAGTTACTGGGCCCTGTCGATGGGAGTCCCGCACTCTGTAACTATAGTTACCGGGCCCTGTCGATGGGAGTCCCGCACTCTGTAACTATAGTTACTGGGCCCTGTCGATGGGAGTCCCGCACTCTGTAACTATAGTTACTGGGCCCTGTCGATGGGAGTCCCGCACTCTGTAACTATAGTTACTGGGCCCTGTCGATGGGAGTCCCGCACTCTGTAACTATAGTTACTGGGCCCTGTCGATGGGAGTCCCACACTCTGTAACTATAGTTACTGGGCCCTGTCGATGGCAGTCCCGCACTCTGTAACTATAGTTACTGGGCCCTGTCGATGGGAGTCCCACACTCTGTAACTATAGTTACTGGGCCCTGTCGATGGGAGTCCCGCACTCTGTAACTATAGTTACTGGGCCCTGTCGATGGCAGTCCCGCACTCTGTAACTATAGTTACTGGGCCCTGTCGATGGGAGTCCCGCACTCTGTAACTATAGTTACTGGGCCCTGTCGATGGGAGTCCCGCACTCTGTAACTATAGTCACTGGGCCCTGTCGATGGGAGTCCCGCACTCTGTAACTATAGTTACTGGGCCCTGTCGATGGGAGTCCCGCACTCTGTAACTATAGTTACTGGGCCCTGTCGATGGGAGTCCCGCACTCTGTAACTATAGTTACTGGGCCCTGTCGATGGGAGTCCCGCACTCTGTAACTATAGTTACTGGGCCCTGTCGATGGGAGTCCCACACTCTGTAACTATAGTTACCGGGCCCTGTCGATGGGAGTCCCGCACTCTGTAACTATAGTCACTGGGCCCTGTCGATGGGAGTCCCACACTCTGTAACTATAGTTACTGGGCCCTGTCGATGGGAGTCCCGCACTCTGTAACTATAGTCACTGGGCCCTGTCGATGGGAGTCCCGCACTCTGTAACTATAGTTACTGGGCCCTGTCGATGGGAGTCCCGCACTCTGTAACTATAGTTACTGGGCCCTGTCGATGGGAGTCCCGCACTCTGTAACTATAGTTACTGGGCCCTGTCGATGGGAGTCCCACACTCTGTAACTATAGTTACCGGGCCCTGTCGATGGGAGTCCCGCACTCTGTAACTATAGTCACTGGGCCCTGTCGATGGGAGTCCCACACTCTGTAACTATAGTTACTGGGCCCTGTCGATGGGAGTCCCGCACTCTGCAACTATAGTTACTGGGCCCTGTCGATGGGAGTCCCGCACTCTGCAACTATAGTTACTGGGCCCTGTCGATGGGAGTCCCGCACTCTGCAACTATAGTTACTGGGCCCTGTCGATGGGAGTCCCGCACTCTGCAACTATAGTTACTGGGCCCTGTCGATGGGAGTCCCGCACTCTGTAACTATAGTTACTGGGCCCTGTCGATGGGAGTCCCGCACTCTGTAACTATAGTCACTGGGCCCTGTCGATGGGAGTCCCGCACTCTGTAACTATAGTTACTGGGCCCTGTCGATGGGAGTCCATCACTCTGTAACTATAGTTACTGGGCCCTGTCGATGGGAGTCCCGCACTCTGCAACTATAGTTACTGGGCCCTGTCGATGGGAGTCCCGCACTCTGTAACTATAGTTACTGGGCCCTGTCGATGGGAGTCCCACACTCTGTAACTATAGTTACTGGGCCCTGTCGATGGGAGTCCCGCACTCTGCAACTATAGTTACTGGGCCCTGTCGATGGGAGTCCCGCACTCTGTAACTATAGTTACTGGGCCCTGTCGATGGGAGTCCCGCACTCTGTAACGATAGTTACTGGGCCCTGTCGATGGGAGTCCCGCACTCTGTAACTATAGTTACTGGGCCCTGTCGATGGGAGTCCCGCACTCTGTAACTATAGTTACTGGGCCCTGTCGATGGGAGTCCCGCACTCTGTAACTATAGTTACTGGGCCCTGTCGATGGGAGTCCCGCACTCTGTAACTATAGTTACTGGGCCCTGTCGATGGGAGTCCCACACTCTGTAACTATAGTTACTGGGCCCTGTCGATGGGAGTCCCGCACTCTGTAACTATAGTCACTGGGCCCTGTCGATGGGAGTCCCGCACTCTGTAACTATAGTTACTGGGCCCTGTCGATGGGAGTCCCACACTCTGTAACTATAGTTACTGGGCCCTGTCGATGGGAGTCCCGCACTCTGTAACTATAGTTACTGGGCCCTGTCGATGGGAGTCCCGCACTCTGTAACTATAGTCACTGGGCCCTGTCGATGGGAGTCCCGCACTCTGTAACTATAGTTACTGGGCCCTGTCGATGGGAGTCCCGCACTCTGTAACTATAGTTACTGGGCCCTGTCGATGGGAGTCCCGCACTCTGTAACTATAGTTACTGGGCCCTGTCGATGGGAGTCCCGCACTCTGTAACTATAGTTACTGGGCCCTGTCGATGGGAGTCCCACACTCTGTAACTATAGTTACCGGGCCCTGTCGATGGGAGTCCCACACTCTGTAACTATAGTTACTGGGCCCTGTCGATGGGAGTCCCGCACTCTGTAACTATAGTTACTGGGCCCTGTCGATGGGAGTCCCGCACTCTGTAACTATAGTTACTGGGCCCTGTCGATGGGAGTCCCGCACTCTGTAACTACAGTTACTGGGCCCTGTCGATGGGAGTCCCGCACTCTGTAACTATAGTTACCGGGCCCTGTCGATGGGAGTCCCACACTCTGTAACTATAGTTACTGGGCCCTGTCGATGGGAGTCCCGCACTCTGTAACTATAGTTACTGGGCCCTGTCGATGGGAGTCCCGCACTCTGTAACTACAGTTACTGGGCCCTGTCGATGGGAGTCCCGCACTCTGTGACTACAGTTACTGGGCCCTGTCGATGGGAGTCCCACACTCTGTAACTATAGTTACCGGGCCCTGTCGATGGGAGTCCCACACTCTGTAACTATAGTTACTGGGCCCTGTCGATGGGAGTCCCGCACTCTGTAACTATAGTTACTGGGCCCTGTCGATGGGAGTCCCGCACTCTGTAACTACAGTTACTGGGCCCTGTCGATGGGAGTCCCGCACTCTGTGACTACAGTTACTGGGCCCTGTCGATGGGAGTCCCGCACTCTGTAACTATAGTTACTGGGCCCTGTCGATGGGAGTCCCGCACTCTGTAACTATAGTCACTGGGCCCTGTCGATGGGAGTCCCGCACTCTGTAACTATAGTTACTGGGCCCTGTCGATGGGAGTCCCACACTCTGTAACTATAGTTACTGGGCCCTGTCGATGGGAGTCCCGCACTCTGTAACTATAGTTACTGGGCCCTGTCGATGGGAGTCCCGCACTCTGTAACTATAGTCACTGGGCCCTGTCGATGGGAGTCCCGCACTCTGTAACTATAGTTACTGGGCCCTGTCGATGGGAGTCCCGCACTCTGTAACTATAGTTACTGGGCCCTGTCGATGGGAGTCCCGCACTCTGTAACTATAGTTACTGGGCCCTGTCGATGGGAGTCCCGCACTCTGTAACTATAGTTACTGGGCCCTGTCGATGGGAGTCCCACACTCTGTAACTATAGTTACCGGGCCCTGTCGATGGGAGTCCCACACTCTGTAACTATAGTTACTGGGCCCTGTCGATGGGAGTCCCGCACTCTGTAACTATAGTTACTGGGCCCTGTCGATGGGAGTCCCGCACTCTGTAACTATAGTTACTGGGCCCTGTCGATGGGAGTCCCGCACTCTGTAACTACAGTTACTGGGCCCTGTCGATGGGAGTCCCGCACTCTGTAACTATAGTTCCTGGGCCCTGTCGATGGGAGTCCCGCACTCTGTAACTATAGTTACTGGGCCCTGTCGATGGGAGTCCCACAATCTGTAACTATAGGTACTGGGCCCTGTCGATGGGAGTCCCGCACTCTGTGACTATAGTTACTGGGCCCTGTCGATGGGAGTCCCACACTCTGTAACTATAGTTACTGGGCCCTGTCGATGGGAGTCCCGCACTCTGTAACTATAGTTACTGGGCCCTGTCGATGGGAGTCCCGCACTCTGTGACTACAGTTACTGGGCCCTGTCGATGGGAGTCCCGCACTCTGTAACTACAGTTACTGGGCCCTGTCGATGGGAGTCCCGCACTCTGTAACTATAGTTACTGGGCCCTGTCGATGGGAGTCCCGCACTCTGTAACTATAGTTACTGGGCCCTGTCGATGGGAGTCCCGCACTCTGTGACTATAGTTACTGGGCCCTGTCGATGGGAGTCCCGCACTCTGTAACTATAGTTACTGGGCCCTGTCGATGGGAGTCCCGCACTCTGTAACTATAGTTACTGGGCCCTGTCGATGGGAGTCCCGCACTCTGTAACTATAGTTACTGGGCCCTGTCGATGGGAGTCCCGCACTCTGTAACTATAGTTACCGGGCCCTGTCGATGGGAGTCCCGCACTCTGTAACTATAGTTACTGGGCCCTGTCGATGGGAGTCCCGCACTCTGTAACTATAGTTACTGGGCCCTGTCGATGGGAGTCCCGCACTCTGTAACTATAGTTACTGGGCCCTGTCGATGGGAGTCCCGCACTCTGTAACTATAGTTACTGGGCCCTGTCGATGGGAGTCCCGCACTCTGTAACTATAGTTACTGGGCCCTGTCGATGGGAGTCCCGCACTCTGTAACTATAGTTACTGGGCCCTGTCGATGGGAGTCCCACACTCTGTAACTATAGTTACTGGGCCCTGTCGATGGCAGTCCCGCACTCTGTAACTATAGTTACTGGGCCCTGTCGATGGGAGTCCCACACTCTGTAACTATAGTTACTGGGCCCTGTCGATGGGAGTCCCGCACTCTGTAACTCTTGTTACTGGGCCCTGTCGATGGCAGTCCCGCACTCTGTAACTATAGTTACTGGGCCCTGTCGATGGGAGTCCCGCACTCTGTAACTATAGTTACTGGGCCCTGTCGATGGGAGTCCCGCACTCTGTAACTATAGTCACTGGGCCCTGTCGATGGGAGTCCCGCACTCTGTAACTATAGTTACTGGGCCCTGTCGATGGGAGTCCCGCACTCTGTAACTATAGTTACTGGGCCCTGTCGATGGGAGTCCCGCACTCTGTAACTATAGTTACTGGGCCCTGTCGATGGGAGTCCCGCACTCTGTAACTATAGTTACTGGGCCCTGTCGATGGGAGTCCCACACTCTGTAACTATAGTTACCGGGCCCTGTCGATGGGAGTCCCGCACTCTGTAACTATAGTCACTGGGCCCTGTCGATGGGAGTCCCGCACTCTGTAACTATAGTTACTGGGCCCTGTCGATGGGAGTCCCGCACTCTGTAACTATAGTCACTGGGCCCTGTCGATGGGAGTCCCGCACTCTGTAACTATAGTTACTGGGCCCTGTCGATGGGAGTCCCGCACTCTGTAACTATAGTCACTGGGCCCTGTCGATGGGAGTCCCGCACTCTGTAACTATAGTTACTGGGCCCTGTCGATGGGAGTCCCGCACTCTGTAACTATAGTTACTGGGCCCTGTCGATGGGAGTCCCACACTCTGTAACTATAGTTACCGGGCCCTGTCGATGGGAGTCCCGCACTCTGTAACTATAGTCACTGGGCCCTGTCGATGGGAGTCCCACACTCTGTAACTATAGTTACTGGGCCCTGTCGATGGGAGTCCCGCACTCTGCAACTATAGTTACTGGGCCCTGTCGATGGGAGTCCCGCACTCTGCAACTATAGTTACTGGGCCCTGTCGATGGGAGTCCCGCACTCTGCAACTATAGTTACTGGGCCCTGTCGATGGGAGTCCCGCACTCTGCAACTATAGTTACTGGGCCCTGTCGATGGGAGTCCCGCACTCTGTAACTATAGTTACTGGGCCCTGTCGATGGGAGTCCCGCACTCTGTAACTATAGTTACTGGGCCCTGTCGATGGGAGTCCCACACTCTGTAACTATAGTTACTGGGCCCTGTCGATGGGAGTCCCGCACTCTGTAACTATAGTTACTGGGCCCTGTCGATGGGAGTCCCGCACTCTGTAACTATAGTCACTGGGCCCTGTCGATGGGAGTCCCGCACTCTGTAACTATAGTCACTGGGCCCTGTCGATGGGAGTCCCGCACTCTGTAACTATAGTTACTGGGCCCTGTCGATGGGAGTCCCGCACTCTGTAACTATAGTTACTGGGCCCTGTCGATGGGAGTCCCGCACTCTGCAACTATAGTTACTGGGCCCTGTCGATGGGAGTCCCGCACTCTGTAACTATAGTTACTGGGCCCTGTCGATGGGAGTCCCACACTCTGTAACTATAGTTACTGGGCCCTGTCGATGGGAGTCCCGCACTCTGCAACTATAGTTACTGGGCCCTGTCGATGGGAGTCCCGCACTCTGTAACTATAGTTACTGGGCCCTGTCGATGGGAGTCCCGCACTCTGTAACGATAGTTACTGGGCCCTGTCGATGGGAGTCCCGCACTCTGCAACTATAGTTACTGGGCCCTGTCGATGGGAGTCCCGCACTCTGTAACTATAGTTACTGGGCCCTGTCGATGGGAGTCCCTCACTCTGTAACTATAGTTACTGGGCCCTGTCGATGGGAGTCCCACACTCTGTAACTATAGTTACTGGGCCCTGTCGATGGGAGTCCCACACTCTGTAACTATAGTTACTGGGCCCTGTCGATGGGAGTCCCGCACTCTGTAACTATAGTTACTGGGCCCTGTCGATGGGAGTCCCGCACTCTGTAACTATAGTTACTGGGCCCTGTCGATGGGAGTCCCGCACTCTGTAACTACAGTTACTGGGCCCTGTCGATGGGAGTCCCGCACTCTGTAACTATAGTTCCTGGGCCCTGTCGATGGGAGTCCCGCACTCTGTAACTATAGTTACTGGGCCCTGTCGATGGGAGTCCCACAATCTGTAACTATAGGTACTGGGCCCTGTCGATGGGAGTCCCGCACTCTGTGACTATAGTTACTGGGCCCTGTCGATGGGAGTCCCACACTCTGTAACTATAGTTACTGGGCCCTGTCGATGGGAGTCCCGCACTCTGTAACTATAGTTACTGGGCCCTGTCGATAGGAGTCCCGCACTCTGTGACTACAGTTACTGGGCCCTGTCGATGGGAGTCCCGCACTCTGTAACTACAGTTACTGGGCCCTGTCGATGGGAGTCCCGCACTCTGTAACTATAGTTACTGGGCCCTGTCGATGGGAGTCCCGCACTCTGTAACTATAGTTACTGGGCCCTGTCGATGGGAGTCCCGCACTCTGTGACTATAGTTACTGGGCCCTGTCGATGGGAGTCCCGCACTCTGTAACTATAGTTACTGGGCCCTGTCGATGGGAGTCCCGCACTCTGTAACTATAGTTACTGGGCCCTGTCGATGGGAGTCCCGCACTCTGTAACTATAGTTACTGGGCCCTGTCGATGGGAGTCCCGCACTCTGTAACTATAGTTACCGGGCCCTGTCGATGGGAGTCCCGCACTCTGTAACTATAGTTACTGGGCCCTGTCGATGGGAGTCCCGCACTCTGTAACTATAGTTACTGGGCCCTGTCGATGGGAGTCCCGCACTCTGTAACTATAGTTACTGGGCCCTGTCGATGGGAGTCCCGCACTCTGTAACTATAGTTACTGGGCCCTGTCGATGGGAGTCCCGCACTCTGTAACTATAGTTACTGGGCCCTGTCGATGGGAGTCCCGCACTCTGTAACTATAGTTACTGGGCCCTGTCGATGGGAGTCCCACACTCTGTAACTATAGTTACTGGGCCCTGTCGATGGCAGTCCCGCACTCTGTAACTATAGTTACTGGGCCCTGTCGATGGGAGTCCCACACTCTGTAACTATAGTTACTGGGCCCTGTCGATGGGAGTCCCGCACTCTGTAACTATAGTTACTGGGCCCTGTCGATGGCAGTCCCGCACTCTGTAACTATAGTTACTGGGCCCTGTCGATGGGAGTCCCGCACTCTGTAACTATAGTTACTGGGCCCTGTCGATGGGAGTCCCGCACTCTGTAACTATAGTCACTGGGCCCTGTCGATGGGAGTCCCGCACTCTGTAACTATAGTTACTGGGCCCTGTCGATGGGAGTCCCGCACTCTGTAACTATAGTTACTGGGCCCTGTCGATGGGAGTCCCGCACTCTGTAACTATAGTTACTGGGCCCTGTCGATGGGAGTCCCGCACTCTGTAACTATAGTTACTGGGCCCTGTCGATGGGAGTCCCACACTCTGTAACTATAGTTACCGGGCCCTGTCGATGGGAGTCCCGCACTCTGTAACTATAGTCACTGGGCCCTGTCGATGGGAGTCCCACACTCTGTAACTATAGTTACTGGGCCCTGTCGATGGGAGTCCCGCACTCTGTAACTATAGTCACTGGGCCCTGTCGATGGGAGTCCCGCACTCTGTAACTATAGTTACTGGGCCCTGTCGATGGGAGTCCCGCACTCTGTAACTATAGTTACTGGGCCCTGTCGATGGGAGTCCCGCACTCTGTAACTATAGTTACTGGGCCCTGTCGATGGGAGTCCCACACTCTGTAACTATAGTTACCGGGCCCTGTCGATGGGAGTCCCGCACTCTGTAACTATAGTCACTGGGCCCTGTCGATGGGAGTCCCACACTCTGTAACTATAGTTACTGGGCCCTGTCGATGGGAGTCCCGCACTCTGTAACTATAGTTACTGGGCCCTGTCGATGGGAGTCCCACACTCTGTAACTATAGTTACTGGGCCCTGTCGATGGGAGTCCCACACTCTGTAACTATAGTTACCGGGCCCTGTCGATGGGAGTCCCGCACTCTGTAACTATAGTTACTGGGCCCTGTCGATGGGAGTCCCGCACTCTGTAACTATAGTTACTGGGCCCTGTCGATGGGAGTCCCACACTCTGTAACTATAGTTACTGGGCCCTGTCGATGGGAGTCCCGCACTCTGTAACTATAGTTACTGGGCCCTGTCGATGGGAGTCCCGCACTCTGTAACTATAGTTACCGGGCCCTGTCGATGGGAGTCCCACACTCTGTAACTATAGTTACTGGGCCCAGTCGATGGGAGTCCCGCACTCTGTAACTATAGTTACTGGGCCCTGTCGATGGGAGTCCCGCACTCTGTAACTATAGTTACTGGGCCCTGTCGATGGGAGTCCCGCACTCTGTAACTATAGTTACTGGGCCCTGTCGATGGGAGTCCCGCACTCTGTAACTATAGTTACTGGGCCCTGTCGATGGGAGTCCCACACTCTGTAACTATAGTTACTGGGCCCTGTCGTTGGGAGTCCCACACTCTGTAACTATAGTTACTGGGCCCTGTCGATGGGAGTCCCGCACTCTGTAACTATAGTTACTGGGCCCTGTCGATGGGAGTCCCGCACTCTGTAACTATAGTTACTGGGCCCTGTTGATGGGAGTCCCACACTCTGTAACTATAGTTACTGGGCCCAGTCGATGGGAGTCCCGCACTCTGTAACTATAGTTACTGGGCACTGTCGATGGGAGTCCCGCACTCTGTAACTATAGTTACTGGGCCCTGTCGATGGGAGTCCCGCACTCTTTAACTATAGTCACTGGGCCCTGTCGATGGGAGTCCCACACTCTGTAACTATAGTTACTGGGCCCTGTCGATGGGAGTCCCGCACTCTGTAACTATAGTTACTGGGCCCTGTCGATGGGAGTCCCACAATCTGTAACTATAGTTACTGGGCCCAGTCGATGGGAGTCCCGCACTCTGTAACTATAGTTACTGGGCCCTGTCGATGGGAGTCCCGCACTCTTTAACTATAGTCACTGGGCCCTGTCGATGGGAGTCCCGCACTCTGTAACTATAGTTACTGGGCCCTGTCGATGGGAGTCCCACAATCTGTAACTATAGTTACTGGGCCCAGTCGATGGGAGTCCCGCACTCTGTAACTATAGTTACTGGGCCCTGTCGATGGGAGTCCCGCACTCTGTAACTATAGTTACTGGGCCCTGTCGATGGGAGTCCCACACTCTGTAACTATAGTTACTGGGCCCTGTCGATGGGAGTCCCATACTCTGTAACTATAGTTACTGGGCCCTGTCGATGGGAGTCCCGCACTCTGTAACTATAGTTACTGGGCCCTGTCGATGGGAGTCCCACACTCTGTAACTATAGTTACTGGGCCCTGTCGATGGGAGTCCCATACTCTGTAACTATAGTTACTGGGCCCTGTCGATGGGAGTCCCACACTCTGTAACTATAGTTACTGGGCCCTGTCGATGGGAGTCCCGCACTCTGTAACTATAGTTACTGGGCCCTGTCGATGGGAGTCCCGCACTCTGTAACTATAGTTACTGGGCCCTGTCGATGGGAGTCCCGCAATCTGTAACTATAGTTACTGGGCCCTGTCGATGGGAGTCCCACACTCTGTAACTATAGTTACTGGGCCCTGTCGATGGGAGTCCCGCACTCTGTAACTATAGTTACTGGGCCCTGTCGATGGGAGTCCCGCACTCTGTAACTATAGTTACTGGGCCCTGTCGATGGGAGTCCCACACTCTGTAACTATAGTTACTGGGCCCTGTCGATGGGAGTCCCGCACTCTGTAACTATAGTTACTGGGCCCTGTCGATGGGAGTCCCGCACTCTGTAACTATAGTTACTGGGCCCTGTCGATGGGAGTCCCACACTCTGTAACTATAGTCACTGGGCCCTGTCGATGGGAGTCCCGCACTCTGTAACTATAGTCACTGGGCCCTGTCGATGGGAGTCCCACACTCTGTAACTATAGTCACTGGGCCCTGTCGATGGGAGTCCCACACTCTGTAACGATAGTTACTGGGCCCTGTCGATGGGAGTCCCGCACTCTGTAACTATAGTCACTGGGCCCTGTCGATGGGAGTCCCACACTCTGTAACTATAGTTACTGGGCCCTGTCGATGGGAGTCCCGCACTCTGTAACTATAGTTACTGGGCCCTGTCGATGGGAGTCCCGCACTCTGTAACTATAGTTACTGGGCCCTGTCGATGGGAGTCCCGCACTCTGTAACTATAGTTACTGGGCCCTGTCGATGGGAGTCCCGCACTCTGTAACTATAGTTACTGGGCCCTGTCGATGGGAGTCCCGCACTCTGTAACTATAGTTACTGGGCCCTGTCGATGGGAGTCCCGCACTCTGTAACTATAGTTACTGGGCCCTGTCGATGGGAGTCCCACACTCTGTGACTATAGTGACTGGGCCCTGTCGATGGGAGTCCCGCACTCTGTAACTATAGTGACTGGGCCCTGTCGATGGGAGTCCCGCACTCTGCAACTATAGTTACTGGGCCCTGTCGAAGGGAGTCCCACACTCTGCAACTATAGTTACTGGGCCCTGTCGATGGGAGTCCCATACTCTGTAACTATAGTTACTGGGCCCTGTCGATGGGAGTCCCGCACTCTGTAACTATAGTTCCTCGGCCCTGTCGATGGGAGTCCCACACTCTGTAACTACAGTTACTGGGCCCTATCGATGGGAGTCCCACACTCTGTAACTATAGTTACTGGGCCCTGTCGATGGGAGTCCCGCACTCTGTAACTATAGTTACTGCGCCTTGTCGATGGGAGTCCCGCACTCTGTAACTATAGTTACTGGGCCCTGTCGATGGGAGTCCCACACTCTGTAACTATAGTTACTGGGCCCTGTCGATGGGAGTCCCGCACTCTGTAACTATAGTTACTGGGCCCTGTCGATGGGAGTCCCGCACTCTGTAACTATAGTTACTGGGCCCTGTCGATGGGAGTCCCGCACTCTGTAACTATAGTTACTGGGCCCTGTCGATGGGAGTCCCGCACTCTGTAACTATAGTTACTGGGCCCTGTCGATGGGAGTCCCACACTCTGTAACTATAGTCACTGGGCCCTGTCGATGGGAGTCCCGCACTCTGTAACTATAGTCACTGGGCCCTGTCGATGGGAGTCCCACACTCTGTAACTATAGTCACTGGGCCCTGTCGATGGGAGTCCCACACTCTGTAACTATAGTTACTGGGCCCTGTCGATGGGAGTCCCGCACTCTGTAACTATAGTCACTGGGCCCTGTCGATGGGAGTCCCACACTCTGTAACTATAGTTACTGGGCCCTGTCGATGGGAGTCCCGCACTCTGTAACTATAGTTACTGGGCCCTGTCGATGGGAGTCCCGCACTCTGTAACTATAGTTACTGGGCCCTGTCGATGGGAGTCCCGCACTCTGTAACTATAGTTACTGGGCCCTGTCGATGGGAGTCCCGCACTCTGTAACTATAGTTACTGGGCCCTGTCGATGGGAGTCCCGCACTCTGTAACTATAGTTACTGGGCCCTGTCGATGGGAGTCCCGCACTCTGTAACTATAGTTACTGGGCCCTGTCGATGGGAGTCCCACACTCTGTGACTATAGTGACTGGGCCCTGTCGATGGGAGTCCCGCACTCTGTAACTATAGTGACTGGGCCCTGTCGATGGGAGTCCCGCACTCTGCAACTATAGTTACTGGGCCCTGTCGAAGGGAGTCCCACACTCTGCAACTATAGTTACTGGGCCCTGTCGATGGGAGTCCCATACTCTGTAACTATAGTTACTGGGCCCTGTCGATGGGAGTCCCGCACTCTGTAACTATAGTTCCTCGGCCCTGTCGATGGGAGTCCCACACTCTGTAACTACAGTTACTGGGCCCTATCGATGGGAGTCCCACACTCTGTAACTATAGTTACTGGGCCCTGTCGATGGGAGTCCCGCACTCTGTAACTATAGTTACTGCGCCTTGTCGATGGGAGTCCCGCACTCTGTAACTATAGTTACTGGGCCCTGTCGATGGGAGTCCCACACTCTGTAACTATAGTTACTGGGCCCTGTCGATGGGAGTCCCGCACTCTGTAACTATAGTTACTGGGCCCTGTCGATGGGAGTCCCGCACTCTGTAACTATAGTTACTGGGCCCTGTCGATGGGAGTCCCGCACTCTGTAACTATAGTTACTGGGCCCTGTCGATGGGAGTCCCACACTCTGTAACTATAGTTACTGGGCCCTGTCGATGGGAGTCCCGCACTCTGTAACTATAGTCACTGGGCCCTGTCGATGGGAGTCCCGCACTCTGTAACTATAGTTACTGGGCCCTGTCGATGGGAGTCCCGCACTCTGTAACTATAGTTACTGGGCCCTGTCGATGGGAGTCCCGCACTCTGTAACTATAGTTACTGGGCCCTGTCGATGGGAGTCCCTCACTTTGTAACTATAGTTACTGGGCCCTGTCGATGGGAGTCCCGCACTCTGTAACTATAGTTACTGGGCCCTGTCGATGGGAGTCCCGCACTCTGTAACTATAGTTACTGGGCCCTGTCGATGGGATTCCCACACTCTGTAACTATAGTTACTGGGCCCTGTCGATGGGAGTCCCGCACTCTGTAACTATAGTTACTGGGCCCTGTCGATGGGAGTCCCGCACTCTGTAACTATAGTTACTGGGCCCTGTCGATGGGAGTCCCGCACTCTGCAACTGTAGTTACTGGGCCCTGTCGATGGGAGTCCCGCACTCTGCAACTATAGTTACTGGGCCCTGTCGATGGGAGTCCCGCACTCTGTAACTATAGTTACTGGGCCCTGTCGATGGGAGTCCCGCACTCTGTAACTATAGTTACTGGGCCCTGTCGATGGGAGTCCCGCACTCTGTAACTATAGTTACTGGGCCCTGTCGATGGGAGTCCCGCACTCTGTAACTATAGTTACTGGGCCCTGTCGATGGGAGTCCCGCACTCTGTAACTATAGTTACTGGGCCCTGTCGATGGGAGTCCCGCACTCTGTAACTATAGTTACTGGGCCCTGTCGATGGGAGTCCCTCACTCTGTAACTATAGTTACTGGGCCCTGTCGATGGGAGTCCCGCACTCTGTAACTATAGTTACTGGGCCCTGTCGATGGGAGTCCCGCACTCTGTAACTATAGTTACTGGGCCCTGTCGATGGGAGTCCCGCACTCTGTAACTATAGTTACTGGGCCCTGTCGATGGGAGTCCCGCACTCTGTAACTATAGTTACTGGGCCCAGTCGATGGGAGTCCCACACTCTGTAACTATAGTTACTGGGCCCTGTCGATGGGAGTCCCGCACTCTGTAACTATAGTTACTGGGCCCTGTCGATGGGAGTCCCGCACTCTGTAACTATAGTTACTGGGCCCTGTCGATGGGAGTCCCGCACTCTGTAACTATAGTTACTGGGCCCTGTCGATGGGAGTCCCGCACTCTGTAACTATAGTTACTGGGCCCTGTCGATGGGAGTCCCACACTCTGTAACTATAGTTACTGGGCCCTGTCGATGGGAGTCCCGCACTCTGTAACTATAGTTACTGGGCCCTGTCGATGGGAGTCCCGCACTCTGTAACTATAGTTACTGGGCCCTGTCGATGGGAGTCCCGCACTCTGTAACTATAGTTACTGGGCCCTGTCGATGGGAGTCCCGCACTCTGTAACTATAGTTACTGGGCCCTGTCGATGGGAGTCCCGCACTCTGTAACTATAGTTATTGGGCCCTGTCGATGGGAGTCCCACACTCTGTAACTATAGTTACTGGGCCCTGTCGATGGGAGTCCCGCACTCTGTAACTATAGTTACTGGGCCCTGTCGATGGGAGTCCCGCACTCTGTAACTATAGTTACTGGGCCCTGTCGATGGGAGTCCCACACTCTGTAACTATAGTTACTGGGCCCTGTCGATGGGAGTCCCGCACTCTGTAACTATAGTTACTGGGCCCTGTCGATGGGAGTCCCACACTCTGTTACTATAGTTACTGGGCCCTGTCGATGGGAGTCCCGCACTCTGTAACTATAGTTACTGGGCCCTGTCGATGGGAGTCCCGCACTCTGTAACTACAGTTACTGGGCCCTGTCGATGGGAGTCCCGCACTCTGTAACTATAGTTACTGGGCCCTGTCGATGGGAGTCCCGCACTCTGTAACTATAGTTACTGGGCCCTGTCGATGGGAGTCCCGCACTCTGTAACTACAGTTACTGGGCCCTGTCGATGGGAGTCCCGCACTCTGTAACTACAGTTACTGGGCCCTGTCGATGGGAGTCCCGCACTCTGTAACTATAGTTACTGGGCCCTGTCGATGGGAGTCCCGCACTCTGTAACTATAGTTACTGGGCCCTGTCGATGGGAGTCCCGCACTCTGTAACTATAGTTACTGGGCCCTGTCGATGGGAGTCCCACACTCTGTAACTACAGTCACTGGGCCCTGTCGATGGGAGTCCCGCACTCTGTAACTATAGTTACTGGGCCCTGTCGATGGGAGTCCCGCACTCTGTGACTATAGTTACTGGGCCCTGTCGATGGGAGTCCCGCACTCTGTAACTATAGTTACTGGGCCCTGTCGATGGGAGTCACGCACTCTGTCACTATAGTTACTGGGCCCTGTCGATGGGAGTCCCACACTCTGTAACTATAGTTACTGGGCCCTGTCGATGGGAGTCCCACACTCTGTAACTATAGTTACTGGGCCCTGTCGATGGGAGTCCCGCACTCTGTCACTACAGTTACTGGGCCCTGTCGATGGGAGTCCCGCACTCTGTGACTATAGTTACTGGGCCCTGTCGATGGGAGTCCCGCACTCTGTGACTATAGTTACTGGGCCCTGTCGATGGGAGTCCCGCACTCTGTAACTATAGTTACTGGGCCCTGTCGATGGGAGTCCCGCACTCTGTAACTACAGTTACTGGGCCCTGTCGATGGGAGTCCCGCACTCTGTGACTACAGTCACTGGGCCCTGTCGATGGGAGTCCCGCACTCTGTGACTATAGTTACTGGGCCCTGTCGATGGGAGTCCCGCACTCTGTAACTATAGTTACTGGGCCTTGTCGATGGGAGTCCCGCACTCTGTAACTATAGTTACTGGGCCCTGTCGATGGGAGTCCCGCACTCTGTTACTATAGTTACTGGGCCCTGTCGATGGGAGTCCCGCACTCTGTAACTACAGTTCCTGGGCCCTGTCGATGGGAGTCCCGCACTCTGTAACTATAGTTACTGGGCCCTGTCGATGGGAGTCCCGCACTCTGTAACTATAGTTACTGGGCCCTGTCGATGGGAGTCCCGCACTCTGTGACTATAGTTACTGGGCCCTGTCGATGGGAGTCCCGCACTCTGTAACGATAGTTACTGGGCCCTGTCGATGGGAGTCCCACACTCTGTAACTATAGTTACTGGGCCCTGTCGATGGGAGTCCCGCACTCTGTGACTATAGTTACTGGGCCCTGTCGATGGGAGTCCCGCACTCTGTAACTATAGTTACTGGGCCCTGTCGATGGGAGTCCCGCACTCTGTCACTATAGTTACTGGGCCCTGTCGATGGGAGTCCCACACTCTGTAACTATAGTTACTGGGCCCTGTCGATGGGAGTCCCACACTCTGTAACTATAGTTACTGGGCCCTGTCGATGGGAGTCCCGCACTCTGTCACTACAGTTACTGGGCCCTGTCGATGGGAGTCCCGCACTCTGTGACTATAGTTACTGGGCCCTGTCGATGGGAGTCCCGCACTCTGTGACTATAGTTACTGGGCCCTGTCGATGGGAGTCCCGCACTCTGTAACTATAGTTACTGGGCCCTGTCGATGGGAGTCCCGCACTCTGTAACTACAGTTACTGGGCCCTGTCGATGGGAGTCCCGCACTCTGTGACTACAGTCACTGGGCCCTGTCGATGGGAGTCCCGCACTCTGTGACTATAGTTACTGGGCCCTGTCGATGGGAGTCCCGCACTCTGTAACTATAGTTACTGGGCCCTGTCGATGGGAGTCCCGCACTCTGTAACTATAGTTACTGGGCCCTGTCGATGGGAGTCCCGCACTCTGTAACTATAGTTACTGGGCCCTGTCGATGGGAGTCCCGCACTCTGTAACTATAGTTACTGGGCCCTGTCGATGGGAGTCCCGCACTCTGTAACTATAGTTACTGGGCCCTGTCGATGGGAGTCCCGCACTCTGTAACTATAGTCACTGGGCCCTGTCGATGGGAGTCCCACACTCTGTAACTACAGTTACTGGGCCCTGTCGATGGGAGTCCCACACTCTGTAACTATAGTTACTGGGCCCTGTCGATGGGAGTCCCACACTCTGTAACTATAGTCACTGGGCCCTGTCGATGGGAGTCCCGCACTCTGTAACTATAGTTACTGGGCCCTGTCGATGGGAGTCCCACACTCTGTAACTATAGTTACTGGGCCCTGTCGATGGGAGTCCCACACTCTGTAACTATAGTTACTGGGCCTTGTCGATGGGAGTCCCGCACTCTGTAACTATAGTTACTGGGCCCTGTCGATGGGAGTCCCGCACTCTGTTACTATAGTTACTGGGCCCTGTCGATGGGAGTCCCGCACTCTGTAACTACAGTTCCTGGGCCCTGTCGATGGGAGTCCCGCACTCTGTAACTATAGTTACTGGGCCCTGTCGATGGGAGTCCCGCACTCTGTAACTATAGTTACTGGGCCCTGTCGATGGGAGTCCCGCACTCTGTAACTATAGTTACTGGGCCCTGTCGATGGGAGTCCCGCACTCTGTAACTATAGTTACTGGGCCTTGTCGATGGGAGTCCCGCACCCTGTAACTACAGTTACTGGGCCCTGTCGATGGGAGTCCCGCACTCTGTAACTATAGTCACTGGGCCCTGTCGATGGGAGTCCCACACTCTGTAACTATAGTCACTGGGCCCTGTCGAAGGGAGTCCCACACTCTGTAACTATAGTCACTGGGCCCTGTCGATGGGAGTCCCGCACTCTGTAACTATAGTTACTGGGCCCTGTCGATGGGAGTCCCGCACTCTGTAACTATAGTTACTGGGCCCTGTCGATGGGAGTCCCGCACTCTGTAACTATAGTTACTGGGCCCTGTCGATGGGAGTCCCGCACTCTGTAACTATAGTTACTGGGCCCTGTCGATGGGAGTCCCACACTCTGTAACTATAGTTACTGGGCCCTGTCGATGGGAGTCCCGCACTCTGTAACTATAGTTACTGGGCCCTGTCGATGGGAGTCCCGCACTCTGTAACTATAGTTACTGGGCCCTGTCGATGGGAGTCCCGCACTCTGTAACTATAGTTACTGGGCCCTGTCGATGGGAGTCCCACACTCTGTAACTATAGTTACTGGGCCCTGTCGATGGGAGTCCCGCACTCTGTAACTATAGTTACTGGGCCCTGTCGATGGGAGTCCCGCACTCTGTAACTATAGTGACTGGGCCCTGTCGATGGGAGTCCCACACTCTGTAACTATAGTTACTGGGCCCTGTCGATGGGAGTCCCACACTCTGTAACTATAGTTACTGGGCCCTGTCGATGGGAGTCCCACACTCTGTAACTATAGTTACTGGGCCCTGTCGATGGGAGTCCCACACTCTGTAACTATAGTTACTGGGCCCTGTCGATGGGAGTCCCACACTCTGTAACTATAGTTACTGGGCCCTGTCGATGGGAGTCCCACACTCTGTAACTACAGTTACTGGGCCCTGTCGATGGGAGTCCCACACTCTGTAACTATAGTTACTGGGCCCTGTCGATGGGTGTCCCACACTCTGTAACTACAGTTACTGGGCCCTGTCGATGGGAGTCCCGCACTCTGTAACTATAGTTACTGGGCCCTGTCGATGGGAGTCCCGCACTCTGTAACTATAGTTACTGGGCCCTGTCGATGGGTGTCCCACACTCTGTAACTACAGTTACTGGGCCCTGTCGATGGGAGTCCCGCACTCTGTAACTATAGTTACTGGGCCCTGTCGATGGGAGTCCCGCACTCTGTAACTATAGTTACTGGGCCCTGTCGATGGGAGTCCCGCACTCTGTAACTATAGTTACTGGGCCCTGTCGATGGGAGTCCCGCACTCTGTAACTATAGTGACTGGGCCCTGTCGATGGGAGTCCCACACTCTGTAACTATAGTTACTGGGCCCTGTCGATGGGAGTCCCACACTCTGTAACTATAGTTACTGGGCCCTGTCGATGGGAGTCCCACACTCTGTAACTATAGTTACTGGGCCCTGTCGATGGGAGTCCCACACTCTGTAACTATAGTTACTGGGCCCTGTCGATGGGAGTCCCGCACTCTGTAACTATAGTCACTGGGCCCTGTCGATGGGAGTCCCGCACTCTGTAACTATAGTCACTGGGCCCTGTCGATGGGAGTCCCACACTCTGTAACTATAGTTACTGGGCCCTGTCGATGGGAGTCCCACACTCTGTAACTATAGTTACTGGGCCCTGTCGATGGGAGTCCCGCACTCTGTAACTATAGTTACTGGGCCCTGTCGATGGGAGTCCCGCACTCTGTAACTATAGTTACTGGGCCCTGTCGATGGGAGTCCCATACTCTGTAACTATAGTTACTGGGCCCTGTCGATGGGAGTCCCACACTCTGTAACTATAGTTACTGGGCCCTGTCGATGGGAGTCCCGCACTCTGTAACTATAGTTACTGGGCCCTGTCGATGGGAGTCCCGCACTCTGTAACTATAGTTACTGGGCCCTGTCGATGGGAGTCCCGCACTCTGTAACTATAGTTACTGGGCCCTGTCGATGGGAGTCCCGCACTCTGTAACTATAGTTACTGGGCCCTGTCGATGGGAGTCCCGCACTCTGTAACTATAGTTACTGGGCCCTGTCGATGGGAGTCCCGCACTCTGTAACTATAGTTACTGGGCCCTGTCGATGGGAGTCCCACACTCTGTGACTATAGTGACTGGGCCCTGTCGATGGGAGTCCCACACTCTGTAACTATAGTTACTGGGCCCTGTCGATGGGAGTCCCACACTCTGTAACTATAGTTACTGGGCCCTGTCGATGGGAGTCCCGCACTCTGTAACTATAGTTACTGGGCCCTGTCGATGGGAGTCCCGCACTCTGCAACTATAGTTACTGGGCCCTGTCGAAGGGAGTCCCACACTCTGTAACTATAGTTACTGGGCCCTGTCGATGGGAGTCCCATACTCTGTAACTATAGTTACTGGGCCCTGTCGATGGGAGTCCCGCACTCTGTAACTATAGTTCCTGGGCCCTGTCGATGGGAGTCCCACACTCTGTAACTATAGTTACTGGGCCCTGTCGATGGGAGTCCCGCACTCTGTAACTATAGTTACTGGGCCCTGTCGATGGGAGTCCCACACTCGGTAACTATAGTTACTGGGCCCAGTCGATGGGAGTCCCGCACTCTGTAACTATAGTTACTGGGCCCTGTCGATGGGAGTCCCACACTCTGTAACTATAGTTACTGGGCCCTGTCGATGGGAGTCCCACACTCGGTAACTATAGTTACTGGGCCCAGTCGATGGGAGTCCCGCACTCTGTAACTATAGTTACTGGGCCCTGTCGATGGGAGTCCCGCACTCTGTAACTATAGTTACTGGGCCCTGTCGATGGGAGTCCCACACTCGGTAACTATAGTTACTGGGCCCAGTCGATGGGAGTCCCGCACTCTGTAACTATAGTTACTGGGCCCTGTCGATGGGAGTCCCACACTCTGCAACTATAGTTACTGGGCCCTGTCGATGGGAGTCCCACACTCTGTAACTACAGTTACTGGGCCCTGTCGATGGGAGTCCCACACTCTGTAACTATAGTTACTGGGCCCTGTCGATGGGAGTCCCGCACTCTGTAACTATAGTTACTGGGCCCTGTCGATGGGAGTCCCGCACTCTGTAACTATAGTCACTGGGCCCTGTCGATGGGAGTCCCGCACTCTGTAACTATAGTCACTGGGCCCTGTCGATGGGAGTCCCGCACTCTGTAACTACAGTTACTGGGCCCTGTCGATGGGAGTCCCGCACTCTGTAACTATAGTTACTGGGCCCTGTCGATGGGAGTCCCGCACTCTGCAACTATAGTTACTGGGCCCTGTCGATGGGAGTCCCGCACTCTGCAACTATAGTTACTGGGCCCTGTCGATGGGAGTCCCGCACTCTGTAACTATAGTTACTGGGCCCTGTCGATGGGAGTCCCGCACTCTGTAACTATAGTTACTGGGCCCTGTCGATGGGAGTCCCGCACTCTGTAACTATAGTTACTGGGCCCTGTCGATGGGAGTCCCGCACTCTGTAACTGTAGTTACTGGGCCCTGTCGATGGGAGTCCCGCACTCTGTAACTATAGTTACTGGGCCCTGTCGATGGGAGTCCCGCACTCTGCAACTATAGTTACTGGGCCCTGTCGATGGGAGTCCCGCACTCTGCAACTATAGTTACTGGGCCCTGTCGATGGGAGTCCCGCACTCTGCAACTATAGTTACTGGGCCCTGTCGATGGGAGTCCCGCACTCTGCAACTATAGTTACTGGGCCCTGTCGATGGGAGTCCCGCACTCTGTAACTATAGTTACTGGGCCCTGTCGATGGGAGTCCCGCACTCTGTAACTATAGTTACTGGGCCCTGTCGATGGGAGTCCCTCACTCTGTAACTATAGTTACTGGGCCCTGTCGATGGGAGTCCCGCACTCTGTAACTATAGTGACTGGGCCCTGTCGATGGGAGTCCCACACTCTGTAACTATAGTTACTGGGCCCTGTCGATGGGAGTCCCGCACTCTGTAACTATAGTGACTGGGCCCTGTCGATGGGAGTCCCACACTCTGTAACTATAGTTACTGGGCCCAGTCGATGGGAGTCCCACACTCTGTAACTATAGTTACTGGGCCCTGTCGATGGGAGTCCCGCACTCTGCAACTATAGTTACTGGGCCCTGTCGATGGGAGTCCCGCACTCTGCAACTATAGTTACTGGGCCCTGTCGATGGGAGTCCCGCACTCTGTAACTATAGTTACTGGGCCCTGTCGATGGGAGTCCCGCACTCTGTAACTATAGTTACTGGGCCCTGTCGATGGGAGTCCCGCACTCTGTAACTATAGTTACCGGGCCCTGTCGATGGGAGTCCCACACTCTGTAACTACAGTTATTGGGCCCTGTCGATGGGAGTCCCGCACTCTGTAACTATAGTCACTGGGCCCTGTCGATGGGAGTCCCGCACTCTGTAACTATAGTTACCGGGCCCTGTCGATGGGAGTCCCACACTCTGTAACTATAGTTACCGGGCCCTGTCGATGGGAGTCCCGCACTCTGTAACTATAGTCACTGGGCCCTGTCGATGGGAGTCCCGCACTCTGTAACTATAGTTACTGGGCCCTGTCGATGGGAGTCCCACACTCTGTAACTATAGTTACTGGGCCCTGTCGATGGGAGTCCCACACTCTGTAACTATAGTTACCGGGCCCTGTCGATGGGCGTCCCGCACTCTGTAACTATAGTTACTGGGCCCTGTCGATGGGAGTCCCGCACTCTGTAACTATAGTTACTGGGCCCTGTCGATGGGAGTCCCGCACTCTGTAACTATAGTTACTGGGCCCTGTCGATGGGAGTCCCGCACTCTGTAACTATAGTTACTGGGCCCTGTCGATGGGAGTCCCGCACTCTGTAACTATAGTTACTGGGCCCTGTCGATGGGAGTCCCGCACTCTGTAACTATAGTCACTGGGCCCTGTCGATGGGAGTCCCACACTCTGTAACTATAGTTACTGGGCCCTGTCGATGGGAGTCCCACACTCTGTAACTATAGTTACCGGGCCCTGTCGATGGGAGTCCCGCACTCTGTAACTATAGTCACTGGGCCCTGTCGATGGGAGTCCCGCACTCTGTGACTATAGTTACTGGGCGCTGTCGATGGGAGTCCCGCACTCTTTAACTATAGTCACTGGGCCCTGTCGATGGGAGTCCCGCACTCTGTAACTATAGTTACTGGGCCCAGTCGATGGGAGTCCCGCACTCTGTAACTATAGTTACTGGGCCCTGTCGATGGGAGTCCCGCACTCTGTAACTATAGTTACTGGGCACTGTCGATGGGAGTCCCGCACTCTGTAACTATAGTTACTGGGCCCTGTCGATGGGAGTCCCGCACTCTTTAACTATAGTCACTGGGCCCTGTCGATGGGAGTCCCGCACTCTGTAACTATAGTTACTGGGCCCTGTCGATGGGAGTCCCGCACTCTGTAACTATAGTTACTGGGCCCTGTCGATGGGAGTCCCGCACTCTGTGACTATAGTTACTGGGCCCTGTCGATGGGAGTCCCACAATCTGTAACTATAGTTACTGGGCCCATTCGATGGGAGTCCCGCACTCTGTAACTATAGTTACTGGGCCCAGTCGATGGGAGTCCCGCACTCTGTAACTATAGTTACTGGGCCCTGTCGATGGGAGTCCCGCACTCTGTGACTATAGTTACTGGGCCCTGTCGATGGGAGTCCCGCACTCTGTAACTATAGTTACTGGGCCCTGTCGATGGGAGTCCCGCACTCTGTAACTATAGTTACTGGGCCCTGTCGATGGGAGTCCCGCACTCTGTAACTATAGTTACTGGGCCCTGTCGATGGGAGTCCCACACTCTGTAACTATAGTTACTGGGCCCTGTCGATGGGAGTCCCGCACTCTGTAACTATAGTTACTGGGCCCTGTCGATGGGAGTCCCACACTCTGTAACTATAGTCACTGGGCCCTGTCGATGGGAGTCCCACACTCTGTAACTATAGTTACTGGGCCCTGTCGATGGGAGTCCCGCACTCTGTAACTATAGTTACTGGGCCCTGTCGATGGGAGTCCCGCACTCTGTAACTATAGTTACTGGGCCCTGTCGATGGGAGTCCCGCACTCTGTAACTATAGTTACTGGTCCCTGTCGATGGGAGTCCCGCACTCTGTAACTATAGTTACTGGGCCCTGTCGATGGGAGTCCCACACTCTGTGACTATAGTGACTGGGCCCTGTCGATGGGAGTCCCGCACTCTGTAACTATAGTTACTGGGCCCTGTCGATGGGAGTCCCACACTCTGTAACTATAGTTACTGGGACCTGTCGATGGGAGTCCCGCACTCTGTAACTATAGTGACTGGGCCCTGTCGATGGGAGTCCCGCACTCTGCAACTATAGTTACTGGGCCCTGTCGAAGGGAGTCCCACACTCTGTAACTATAGTTACTGGGCCCTGTCGATGGGAGTCCCGCACTCTGTAACTATAGTTCCTGGGCCCTGTCGATGGGAGTCCCACACTCTGTAACTATAGTTACTGGGCCCTGTCGATGGGAGTCCCGCACTCTGTAACTATAGTTACTGGGCCCTGTCGATGGGAGTCCCGCAATCTGTAACTATAGTTACTGGGCCCTGTCGATGGGAGTCCCGCAATCTGTAACTATAGTTACTGGGCCCTGTCGATGGGAGTCCCGCACTCTGTAACTATAGTTACTGGGCCCTGTCGATGGGAGTCCCGCACTCTGTAACTATAGTTACTGGGCCCTGTCGATGGGAGTCCCGCACTCTGTAACTATAGTTACTGGGCCCTGTCGATGGGAGTCCCGCACTCTGTAACTATAGTCACTGGGCCCTGTCGATGGGAGTCCCACACTCTGTAACTATAATTACTGGGCCCTGTCGATGGGAGTCCCGCACTCTGTAACTCTCGTTACTGGGCCCTGTCGATGGGAGTCCCGCACTCTGTAACTATAGTCACTGGGCCCTGTCGATGGGAGTCCCGCACTCTGTAACGATAGTCACTGGGCCCTGTCGATGGGAGTCCCGCACTCTGTAACTATAGTTACTGGGCCCTGTCGATGGGAGTCCCGCACTCTGTAACTATAGTGACTGGGCCCTGTCGATGGGAGTCCCACACTCTGTAACTATAGTTACTGGGCCCTGTCGATGGGAGTCCCACACTCTGTAACTATAGTTACTGGGCCCTGTCGAGGGGAGTCCCACACTCTGTAACTATAGTTACTGGGCCCTGTCGATGGGAGTCCCGCACTCTGTAACTATAGTCACTGGGCCCTGTCGATGGGAGTCCCGCACTCTGTAACTATAGTCACTGGGCCCTGTCGATGGGAGTCCCGCACTCTGTAACTATAGTTACTGGGCCCTGTCGATGGGAGTCCCGCACTCTGCAACTATAGTTACTGGGCCCTGTCGATGGGAGTCCCGCACTCTGTAACTATAGTTACTGGGCCCTGTCGATGGGAGTCCCGCACTCTGTAACTATAGTTACTGGGCCCTGTCGATGGGAGTCCCGCACTCTGTAACTATAGTTACTGGGCCCTGTCGATGGGAGTCCCACACTCTGTAACTATAGTTACTGGGCCCTGTCGATGGGAGTCCCACACTCTGTAACTATAGTTACTGGGCCCTGTCGATGGGAGTCCCACACTCTGTAACTATAGTTACTGGGCCCTGTCGATGGGAGTCCCACACTCTGTAACTATAGTTACTGGGCCCTGTCGATGGGAGTCCCGCACTCTGTAACTATAGTTACTGGGCCCTGTCGATGGGAGTCCCACACTCTGTAACTATAGTTACTGGGCCCTGTCGATGGGAGTCCCGCACTCTGCAACTATAGTTACTGGGCCCTGTCGATGGGAGTCCCGCACTCTGTAACTATAGTTACTGGGCCCTGTCGATGGGAGTCCCGCACTCTGTAACTTTCGTTACTGGGCCCTGTCGATGGGAGTCCCGCACTCTGTAACTATAGTTACTGGGCCCTGTCGATGGGAGTCCCGCACTCTGTAACTATAGTTACTGGGCCCTGTCGATGGGAGTCCCGCACTCTGTAACTATAGTCACTGGGCCCTGTCGATGGGAGTCCCGCACTCTGTAACTATAGTTACTGGGCCCTGTCGATGGGAGTCCCGCACTCTGTAACTATAGTTACTGGGCCCTGTCGATGGGAGTCCCGCACTCTGCAACTATAGTTACTGGGCCCTGTCGATGGGAGTCCCGCACTCTGTAACTATAGTTACTGGGCCCTGTCGATGGGAGTCCCGCACTCTGTAACTATAGTCACTGGGCCCTGTCGATGGGAGTCCGCACTCTGTAACTATAGTTACTGGGCCCTGTCGATGGGAGTCCCGCACTCTGTAACTATAGTTACTGGGCCCTGTCGATGGGAGTCCGCACTCTGTAACTATAGTTACTGGGCCCTGTCGATGGGAGTCCCGCACTCTGTAACTATAGTTACTGGGCCCTGTCGATGGGAGTCCGCACTCTGTAACTATAGTTACTGGGCCCTGTCGATGGGAGTCCCACACTCTGTAACTATAGTTACTGGGCCCTGTCGATGGGAGTCCCGCACTCTGTAACTATAGTTACTGGGCCCTGTCGATGGGAGTCCCGCACTCTGTAACTATAGTTATTGGGCCCTGTCGATGGGAGTCCCGCACTCTGTAACTATAGTTACTGGGCCCTGTCGATGGGAGTCCCGCACTCTGTAACTATAGTCACTGGGCCCTGTCGATGGGAGTCCCGCACTCTGTAACTATAGTCACTGGGCCCTGTCGATGGGAGTCCCGCACTCTGTAACTATAGTTACTGGGCCCTGTCGATGGGAGTCCCGCACTCTGCAACTATAGTTACTGGGCCCTGTCGATGGGAGTCCCGCACTCTGTAACTATAGTTACTGGGCCCTGTCGATGGGAGTCCCACACTCTGTAACTATAGTTACTGGGCCCTGTCGATGGGAGTCCCGCACTCTGTAACTATAGTTACTGGGCCCTGTCGATGGGAGTCCCGCACTCTGCAACTATAGTTACTGGGCCCTGTCGATGGGAGTCCCGCACTCTGCAACTATAGTTACTGGGCCCTGTCGATGGGAGTCCCGCACTCTGCAACTATATTTACTGGGCCCTGTCGATGGGAGTCCCGCACTCTGTAACTATAGTTACTGGGCCCTGTCGATGGGAGTCCCGCACTCTGTAACTATAGTCACTGGGCCCTGTCGATGGGAGTCCCGCACTCTGTAACTATAGTTACTGGGCCCTGTCGATGGGAGTCCCGCACTCTGTAACTATAGTCACTGGGCCCTGTCGATGGGAGTCCCGCACTCTGTAACTATAGTTACTGGGCCCTGTCGATGGGAGTCCCGCACTCTGTAACTATAGTTACTGGGCCCTGTCGATGGGAGTCCCGCACTCTGTAACTATAGTTACTGGGCCCTGTCGATGGGAGTCCCGCACTCTGTAACTATAGTTACTGGGCCCTGTCGATGGGAGTCCCACACTCTGTAACTATAGTTACTGGGCCCTGTCGATGGGAGTCCCACACTCTGTAACTATAGTTACGGGGCCCTGTCGATGGGAGTCCCGCACTCTGTAACTATAGTTACTGGGCCCTGTCGATGGGAGTCCCGCACTCTGCAACTATAGTTACTGGGCCCTGTCGATGGGAGTCCCGCACTCTGCAACTATAGTTACTGGGCCCTGTCGATGGGAGTCCCGCACTCTGTAACTATAGTTACTGGGCCCTGTCGATGGGAGTCCCGCACTCTGTAACTATAGTTACTGGGCCCTGTCGATGGGAGTCCCGCACTCTGTAACTATAGTTACTGGGCCCTGTCGATGGGAGTCCCACACTCTGTAACTATAGTTACTGGGCCCTGTCGATGGGAGTCCCGCACTCTGTAACTATAGTGACTGGGCCCTGTCGATGGGAGTCCCGCACTCTGTAACTATAGTTACTGGGCCCTGTCGATGGGAGTCCCGCACTCTGTAACTATAGTTACTGGGCCCTGTCGATGGGAGTCCCGCACTCTGCAACTATAGTTACTGGGCCCTGTCGATGGGAGTCCCGCACTCTGTAACTATAGTTACTGGGCCCTGTCGATGGGAGTCCCGCACTCTGCAACTATAGTTACTGGGCCCTGTCGATGGGAGTCCCGCACTCTGCAACTATAGTTACTGGGCCCTGTCGATGGGAGTCCCGCACTCTGTAACTATAGTTACTGGGCCCTGTCGATGGGAGTCCCGCACTCTGTAACTATAGTTACTGGGCCCTGTCGATGGGAGTCCCGCACACTGTAACTATAGTTACTGGGCCCAGTCGATGGGAGTCCCGCACTCTCTAACTATAGTTACTGGGCCCTGTCGATGGGAGTCCCGCACTCTGTAACTATAGTTACTGGGCCCTGTCGATGGGAGTCCCGCACTCTGTAACTATAGTTACTGGGCCCTGTCGATGGGAGTCCCTCACTCTGTAACTATAGTTACTGGGCCCTGTCGATGGGAGTCCCGCACTCTGTAACTATAGTTACTGGGCCCTGTCGATGGGAGTCCCGCACTCTGTAACTATAGTTACTGGGCCCTGTCGATGGGAGTCCCTCACTCTGTAACTATAGTTACTGGGCCCTGTCGATGGGAGTCCCACACTCTGTAACTATAGTTACTGGGCCCTGTCGATGGGAGTCCCACACTCTGTAACTATAGTTACTGGGCCCTGTCGATGGGAGTCCCGCACCCTGTAACTATAGTTACTGGGCCCTGTCGATGGGAGTCCCACACTCTGTAACTATAGTTACTGGGCCCTGTCGATGGGAGTCCCGCACTCTGTAACTATAGTTACTGGGCCCTGTCGATGGGAGTCCCACACTCTGTAACTATAGTTACTGGGCCCTGTCGATGGGAGTCCCGCACTCTGTAACTATAGTTACTGGGCCCTGTCGATGGGAGTCCCGCACTCTGTAACTATAGTTACTGGGCCCTGTCGATGGGAGTCCCGCACTCTGTAACTATAGTTACTGGGCCCTGTCGATGGGAGTCCCACACTCTGTAACTATAGTTACTGGGCCCTGTCGATGGGAGTCCCGCACTCTGTAACTATAGTTACTGGGCCCTGTCGATGGGAGTCCCGCACTCTGTAACTATAGTTACTGGGCCCTGTCGATGGGAGTCCCGCACTCTGTAACTACAGTTACTGGGCCCTGTCGATGGGAGTCCCACACTCTGTAACTATAGTTACTGGGCCCTGTCGATGGGAGTCCCGCACTCTGTAACTATAGTTACTGGGCCCTGTCGATGGGAGTCCCGCACTCTGTAACTATAGTTACTGGGCCCTGTCGATGGGAGTCCCGCACTCTGGAACTATAGTTACTGGGCCCTGTCGATGGGAGTCCCTCACTCTGTAACTATAGTTACTGGGCCCTGTCGATGGGAGTCCCACACTCTGTAACTATAGTTACTGGGCCCTGTCGATGGGAGTCCCACACTCTGTAACTATAGTTACTGGGCCCTGTCGATGGGAGTCCCGCACTCTGTAACTATAGTTACTGGGCCCTGTCGATGGGAGTCCCGCACTCTGTAACTATAGTTACTGGGCCCTGTCGATGGGAGTCCCGCACTCTGTAACTATAGTTACTGGGCCCTGTCGATGGGAGTCCCACACTCTGTAACTATAGTTACTGGGCCCTGTCGATGGGAGTCCCACACTCTGTAACTATAGTTACTGGGCCCTGTCGATGGGAGTCCCGCACTCTGTAACTATAGTTACTGGGCCCTGTCGATGGGAGTCCCACACTCTGTAACTATAGTTACTGGGCCCTGTCGAGGGGAGTCCCACACTCTGTAACTACAGTTACTGGGCCCTGTCGATGGGAGTCCCGCACTCTGTAACTATAGTTACTGGGCCCTGTCGAGGGGAGTCCCACACTCTGTAACTACAGTTACTAGGCCCTGTCGATGGGAGTCCCGCACTCTGTAACTATAGTTACTGGGCCCTGTCGATGGGAGTCCCGCACTCTGTAACTATAGTTACTGGGCCCTGTCGATGGGAGTCCCACACTCTGTAACTATAGTTACTGGGCCCTGTCGATGGGAGTCCCGCACTCTGTAACTATAGTTACTGGGCCCTGTCGATGGGAGTCCCACACTCTGTAACTATAGTTACTGGGCCCTGTCGATGGGAGTCCCGCACTCTGTAACTATAGTTACTGGGCCCTGTCGATGGGAGTCCCGCACTCTGTAACTATAGTTACTGGGCCCTGTCGATGGGAGTCCCGCACTCTGTAACTATAGTTACTGGGCCCTGTCGATGGGAGTCCCGCACTCTGTAACTACAGTTACTGGGCCCTGTCGATGGGAGTCCCGCACTCTGTAACTATAGTTACTGGGCCCTGTCGATGGGAGTCCCACACTCTGTAACTATAGTTACTGGGCCCTGTCGATGGGAGTCCCACACTCTGTAACTACAGTTACTGGGCCCTGTCGATGGGAGTCCCACACACTGTAACTATAGTTACTGGGCCCTGTCGATGGGAGTCCCACACACTGTAACTATAGTTACTGGGCCCTGTCGATGGGAGTCCCACACTCTGTAACTATAGTTACTGGGCCCTGTCGATGGGAGTCCCGCACTCTGTAACTACAGTTACTGGGCCCTGTCGATGGGAGTCCCACACTCTGTAACTATAGTTACCGGGCCCTGTCGATGGGAGTCCCGCACTCTGTAACTATAGTTACTGGGCCCTGTCGATGGGAGTCCCGCACTCTGTAACTATAGTCACTGGGCCCTGTCGATGGGAGTCCCACACTCTGTAACTATAGTTACTGGGCCCTGTCGATGGGAGTCCCGCACTCTGTAACTATAGTTACTGGGCCCTGTCGATGGGAGTCCCGCACTCTGTAACTATAGTCACTGGGCCCTGTCGATGGGAGTCCCGCACTCTGTAACGATAGTCACTGGGCCCTGTCGATGGGAGTCCCGCACTCTGTAACTATAGTTACTGGGCCCTGTCGATGGGAGTCCCGCACTCTGTGACTATAGTGACTGGGCCCTGTCGATGGGAGTCCCGCACTCTGTAACTACAGTTACTGGGCCCTGTCGATGGGAGTCCCGCACTCTGTAACTATAGTTACTGGGCCCTGTCGATGGGAGTCCCGCACTCTGTAACTATAGTTACTGGGCCCTGTCGATGGGAGTCCCGCACTCTGTGACTATAGTGACTGGGCCCTGTCGATGGGAGTCCGCACTCTGTAACTACAGTTACTGGGCCCTGTCGATGGGAGTCCCGCACTCTGTAACTATAGTTACTGGGCCCTGTCGATGGGAGTCCCACACTCTGTAACTATAGTTACTGGGCCCTGTCGATGGGAGTCCCACACTCTGTAACTATAGTTACTGGGCCCTGTCGATGGGAGTCCCGCACTCTGTAACTATAGTTACTGGGCCCTGTCGATGGGAGTCCCACACTCTGTAACTATAGTTACTGGGCCCTGTCGATGGGAGTCCCACACTCTGTAACTATAGTTACTGGGCCCTGTCGAGGGGAGTCCCACACTCTGTAACTATAGTTACTGGGCCCTGTCGATGGGAGTCCCGCACTCTGTAACTATAGTCACTGGGCCCTGTCGATGGGAGTCCCGCACTCTGTAACTATAGTCACTGGGCCCTGTCGATGGGAGTCCCGCACTCTGTAACTATAGTTACTGGGCCCTGTCGATGGGAGTCCCGCACTCTGCAACTATAGTTACTGGGCCCTGTCGATGGGAGTCCCGCACTCTGTAACTATAGTTACTGGGCCCTGTCGATGGGAGTCCCGCACTCTGTAACTATAGTTACTGGGCCCTGTCGATGGGAGTCCCGCACTCTGTAACTATAGTTACTGGGCCCTGTCGATGGGAGTCCCACACTCTGTAACTATAGTTACTGGGCCCTGTCGATGGGAGTCCCACACTCTGTAACTATAGTCACTGGGCCCTGTCGATGGGAGTCCCACACTCTGTAACTATAGTTACTGGGCCCTGTCGATGGGAGTCCCACACTCTGTAACTATAGTTACTGGGCCCTGTCGATGGAGTCCCGCACTCTGCAACTATAGTTACTGGGCCCTGTCGATGGGAGTCCCGCACTCTGTAACTATAGTTACTGGGCCCTGTCGATGGGAGTCCCGCACTCTGTAACTATAGTTACTGGGCCCTGTCGATGGGAGTCCCGCACTCTGTAACTATAGTTACTGGGCCCTGTCGATGGGAGTCCCGCACTCTGTAACTATAGTTACTGGGCCCTGTCGATGGGAGTCCCGCACTCTGTAACTATAGTCACTGGGCCCTGTCGATGGGAGTCCCGCACTCTGTAACTATAGTTACTGGGCCCTGTCGATGGAGTCCCGCACTCTGTAACTATAGTTACTGGGCCCTGTCGATGGGAGTCCCGCACTCTGCAACTATAGTTACTGGGCCCTGTCGATGGGAGTCCCGCACTCTGCAACTATAGTTACTGGGCCCTGTCGATGGGAGTCCCGCACTCTGTAACTATAGTTACTGGGCCCTGTCGATGGGAGTCCCGCACTCTGTAACTATAGTTACTGGGCCCTGTCGATGGGAGTCCCGCACTCTGTAACTATAGTTACTGGGCCCTGTCGATGGGAGTCCCGCACTCTGTAACTATAGTTACTGGGCCCTGTCGATGGGAGTCCCGCACTCTGTAACTATAGTTACTGGGCCCTGTCGATGGGAGTCCCGCACTCTGTAACTATAGTTACTGGGCCCTGTCGATGGGAGTCCCGCACTCTGTAACTATAGTTACTGGGCCCTGTCGATGGGAGTCCCGCACTCTGCAACTATAGTTACTGGGCCCTGTCGATGGGAGTCCCGCACTCTGTAACTATAGTTACTGGGCCCTGTCGATGGGAGTCCCGCACTCTGTAACTATAGTTACTGGGCCCTGTCGATGGGAGTCCCGCACTCTGCAACTATAGTTACTGGGCCCTGTCGATGGGAGTCCCGCACTCTGCAACTATAGTTACTGGGCCCTGTCGATGGGAGTCCCGCACACTGTAACTATAGTTACTGGGCCCAGTCGATGGGAGTCCCGCACTCTGTAACTATAGTTACTGGGCCCTGTCGATGGGAGTCCCGCACTCTGTAACTATAGTTACTGGGCCCTGTCGATGGGAGTCCCGCACTCTGTAACTATAGTTACTGGGCCCTGTCGATGGGAGTCCCTCACTCTGTAACTATAGTTACTGGGCCCTGTCGATGGGAGTCCCGCACTCTGTAACTATAGTTACTGGGCCCTGTCGATGGGAGTCCCGCACTCTGTAACTATAGTCACTGGGCCCAGTCGATGGGAGTCCCGCACTCTGTAACTATAGTTACTGGGCCCTGTCGATGGGAGTCCCGCACTCTGTAACTATAGTTACTGGGCCCTGTCGATGGGAGTCCCGCACTCTGTAACTATAGTTACTGGGCCCTGTCGATGGGAGTCCCACACTCTGTAACTATAGTTACTGGGCCCTGTCGATGGGAGTCCCGCACTCTGTAACTATAGTTACTGGGCCCTGTCGATGGGAGTCCCGCACTCTGTAACTATAGTTACTGGGCCCTGTCGATGGGAGTCCCTCACTCTGTAACTATAGTTACTGGGCCCTGTCGATGGGAGTCCCACACTCTGTAACTATAGTTACTGGGCCCTGTCGATGGGAGTCCCACACTCTGTAACTATAGTTACTGGGCCCTGTCGATGGGAGTCCCGCACTCTGTAACTATAGTTACTGGGCCCTGTCGATGGGAGTCCCGCACTCTGTAACTATAGTTACTGGGCCCTGTCGATGGGAGTCCCGCACTCTGTAACTATAGTTACTGGGCCCTGTCGATGGGAGTCCCGCACTCTGTAACTATAGTTACTGGGCCCTGTCGATGGGAGTCCCGCACTCTGTAACTACAGTTACTGGGCCCTGTCGATGGGAGTCCCGCACTCTGTAACTACAGTTACTGGGCCCTGTCGATGGGAGTCCCACACTCTGTAACTATAGTTACTGGGCCCTGTCGATGGGAGTCCCGCACTCTGTAACTATAGTTACTGGGCCCTGTCGATGGGAGTCCCGCACTCTGTAACTATAGTTACTGGGCCCTGTCGATGGGAGTCCCGCACTCTGTAACTATAGTTACTGGGCCCTGTCGATGGGAGTCCCACACTCTGTAACTATAGTTACTGGGCCCTGTCGATGGGAGTCCCGCACTCTGTAACTATAGTTACTGGGCCCTGTCGATGGGAGTCCCGCACTCTGCAACTATAGTTACTGGGCCCTGTCGATGGGAGTCCCGCACTCTGGAACTATAGTTACTGGGCCCTGTCGATGGGAGTCCCGCACTCTGTAACTATAGTTACTGGGCCCTGTCGATGGAAGTCCCGCACTCTGTAACTATAGTTACTGGGCCCTGTCGATGGGAGTCCCGCACTCTGTAACTACAGTTACTGGGCCCTGTCGATGGGAGTCCCACACTCTGTAACTATAGTTACTGGGCCCTGTCGATGGGAGTCCCACACTCTGTAACTATAGTTACTGGGCCCTGTCGATGGGAGTCCCGCACTCTGTAACTATAGTTACTGGGCCCTGTCGATGGGAGTCCCGCACTCTGTAACTATAGTTACTGGGCCCTGTCGATGGGAGTCCCACACTCTGTAACTATAGTTACTGGGCCCTGTCGATGGGAGTCCCACACTCTGTAACTATAGTTACTGGGCCCTGTCGATGGGAGTCCCACACTCTGTAACTATAGTTACTGGGCCCTGTCGATGGGAGTCCCGCACTCTGTAACTATAGTTACTGGGCCCTGTCGATGGGAGTCCCACACTCTGTAACTATAGTTACTGGGCCCTGTCGAGGGGAGTCCCACACTCTGTAACTACAGTTACTGGGCCCTGTCGATGGGAGTCCCGCACTCTGTAACTATAGTTACTGGGCCCTGTCGAGGGGAGTCCCACACTCTGTAACTACAGTTACTGGGCCCTGTCGATGGGAGTCCCGCACTCTGTAACTATAGTTACTGGGCCCTGTCGATGGGAGTCCCGCACTCTGTAACTATAGTTACTGGGCCCTGTCGATGGGAGTCCCACACTCTGTAACTATAGTTACTGGGCCCTGTCGATGGGAGTCCCGCACTCTGTAACTATAGTTACTGGGCCCTGTCGATGGGAGTCCCACACTCTGTAACTATATTTACTGGGCCCTGTCGATGGGAGTCCCGCACTCTGTAACTATAGTTACTGGGCCCTGTCGATGGGAGTCCCGCACTCTGTAACTATAGTTACTGGGCCCTGTCGATGGGAGTCCCGCACTCTGTAACTATAGTTACTGGGCCCTGTCGATGGGAGTCCCGCACTCTGTAACTACAGTTACTGGGCCCTGTCGATGGGAGTCCCGCACTCTGTAACTATAGTTACTGGGCCCTGTCGATGGGAGTCCCACACTCTGTAACTATAGTTACTGGGCCCTGTCGATGGGAGTCCCACACTCTGTAACTACAGTTACTGGGCCCTGTCGATGGGAGTCCCACACACTGTAACTATAGTTACTGGGCCCTGTCGATGGGAGTCCCACACACTGTAACTATAGTTACTGGGCCCTGTCGATGGGAGTCCCACACTCTGTAACTATAGTTACTGGGCCCTGTCGATGGGAGTCCCGCACTCTGTAACTACAGTTACTGGGCCCTGTCGATGGGAGTCCCACACTCTGTAACTATAGTTACCGGGCCCTGTCGATGGGAGTCCCGCACTCTGTAACTATAGTTACTGGGCCCTGTCGATGGGAGTCCCGCACTCTGTAACTATAGTCACTGGGCCCTGTCGATGGGAGTCCCACACTCTGTAACTATAGTTACTGGGCCCTGTCGATGGGAGTCCCGCACTCTGTAACTATAGTTACTGGGCCCTGTCGATGGGAGTCCCGCACTCTGTAACTATAGTCACTGGGCCCTGTCGATGGGAGTCCCGCACTCTGTAACGATAGTCACTGGGCCCTGTCGATGGGAGTCCCGCACTCTGTAACTATAGTTACTGGGCCCTGTCGATGGGAGTCCCGCACTCTGTGACTATAGTGACTGGGCCCTGTCGATGGGAGTCCCACACTCTGTAACTATAGTTACTGGGCCCTGTCGATGGGAGTCCCACACTCTGTAACTATAGTTACTGGGCCCTGTCGAGGGGAGTCCCACACTCTGTAACTATAGTTACTGGGCCCTGTCGATGGGAGTCCCGCACTCTGTAACTATAGTCACTGGGCCCTGTCGATGGGAGTCCCGCACTCTGTAACTATAGTCACTGGGCCCTGTCGATGGGAGTCCCGCACTCTGTAACTATAGTTACTGGGCCCTGTCGATGGGAGTCCCGCACTCTGTAACTATAGTTACTGGGCCCTGTCGATGGGAGTCCCGCACTCTGTAACTATAGTTACTGGGCCCTGTCGATGGGAGTCCCACACTCTGTAACTATAGTTACTGGGCCCTGTCGATGGGAGTCCCACACTCTGTAACTATAGTCACTGGGCCCTGTCGATGGGAGTCCCACACTCTGTAACTATAGTTACTGGGCCCTGTCGATGGGAGTCCCACACTCTGTAACTATAGTTACTGGGCCCTGTCGATGGGAGTCCCGCACTCTGCAACTATAGTTACTGGGCCCTGTCGATGGGAGTCCCGCACTCTGTAACTATAGTTACTGGGCCCTGTCGATGGGAGTCCCGCACTCTGTAACTATAGTTACTGGGCCCTGTCGATGGGAGTCCCGCACTCTGTAACTATAGTTACTGGGCCCTGTCGATGGGAGTCCCGCACTCTGTAACTATAGTTACTGGGCCCTGTCGATGGGAGTCCCGCACTCTGTAACTATAGTCACTGGGCCCTGTCGATGGGAGTCCCACACTCTGTAACTATAGTTACTGGGCCCTGTCGATGGGAGTCCCGCACTCTGTAACTATAGTTACTGGGCCCTGTCGATGGGAGTCCCGCACTCTGTAACTATAGTTACTGGGCCCTGTCGATGGGAGTCCCGCACTCTGTAACTATAGTCACTGGGCCCTGTCGATGGGAGTCCCGCACTCTGTAACTATAGTTACTGGGCCCTGTCGATGGGAGTCCCGCACTCTGTAACTTTAGTTACTGGGCCCTGTCGATGGGAGTCCCGCACTCTGCAACTATAGTTACTGGGCCCTGTCGATGGGAGTCCCGCACTCTGCAACTATAGTTACTGGGCCCTGTCGATGGGAGTCCCGCACTCTGTAACTATAGTTACTGGGCCCTGTCGATGGGAGTCCCGCACTCTGTAACGATAGTTACTGGGCTCTGTCGATGGGAGTCCCGCACTCTGTAACTACAGTTACTGGGCCCTATCGATGGGAGTCCCGCACTCTGTAACTATAGTTACTGGGCCCTGTCGATGGGAGTCCCGCACTCTGTAACTATAGTTAATGGGCCCTGTCGATGGGAGTCCCGCACTCTGTAACTATAGTTACTGGGCCCTGTCGATGGGAGTCCCGCACTCTGTAACTATAGTTACTGGGCCCTGTCGATGGGAGTCCCGCACTCTGTAACTATAGTTACTGGGCTCTGTCGATGGGAGTCCCGCACTCTGTAACTATAGTTACTGGGCCCTGTCGATGGGAGTCCCGCACTCTGTAACTATAGTTACTGGGCCCTGTCGATGGGAGTCCCGCACTCTGTAACTATAGTTACTGGGCCCTGTCGATGGGAGTCCCGCACTCTGTAACTATAGTTACTGGGCCCTGTCGATGGGAGTCCGCACTCTGTAACTATAGTTACTGGGCCCTGTCGATGGGAGTCCCGCACTCTGTAACTATAGTTACTGGGCCCTGTCGATGGGAGTCCGCACTCTGTAACTATAGTTACTGGGCCCTGTCGATGGGAGTCCCACACTCTGTAACTATAGTTACTGGGCCCTGTCGATGGGAGTCCCGCACTCTGTAACTATAGTTACTGGGCCCTGTCGATGGGAGTCCCGCACTCTGTAACTATAGTTATTGGGCCCTGTCGATGGGAGTCCCGCACTCTGTAACTATAGTTACTGGGCCCTGTCGATGGGAGTCCCGCACTCTGTAACTATAGTCACTGGGCCCTGTCGATGGGAGTCCCGCACTCTGTAACTATAGTCACTGGGCCCTGTCGATGGGAGTCCCGCACTCTGTAACTATAGTTACTGGGCCCTGTCGATGGGAGTCCCGCACTCTGCAACTATAGTTACTGGGCCCTGTCGATGGGAGTCCCGCACTCTGCAACTATAGTTACTGGGCCCTGTCGATGGGAGTCCCGCACTCTGTAACTATAGTTACTGGGCCCTGTCGATGGGAGTCCCGCACTCTGTAACTATAGTTACTGGGCCCTGTCGATGGGAGTCCCGCACTCTGTAACTATAGTTACTGGGCCCTGTCGATGGGAGTCCCGCACTCTGTAACTATAGTTACTGGGCCCTGTCGATGGGAGTCCCGCACTCTGCAACTATAGTTACTGGGCCCTGTCGATGGGAGTCCCGCACTCTGTAACTATAGTTACTGGGCCCTGTCGATGGGAGTCCCGCACTCTGTAACTATAGTTACTGGGCCCTGTCGATGGGAGTCCCGCACTCTGCAACTATAGTTACTGGGCCCTGTCGATGGGAGTCCCGCACTCTGTAACTATAGTTACTGGGCCCAGTCGATGGGAGTCCCGCACTCTGTAACTATAGTTACTGGGCCCTGTCGATGGGAGTCCCGCACTCTGTAACTATAGTTACTGGGCCCTGTCGATGGGAGTCCCGCACTCTGTAACTATAGTTACTGGGCCCTGTCGATGGGAGTCCCTCACTCTGTAACTATAGTTACTGGGCCCTGTCGATGGGAGTCCCGCACTCTGTAACTATAGTTACTGGGCCATGTCGATGGGAGTCCCGCACTCTGTAACTATAGTTACTGGGCCCTGTCGATGGGAGTCCCGCACTCTGTAACTATAGTTACTGGGCCCTGTCGATGGGAGTCCCTCACTCTGTAACTATAGTTACTGGGCCCTGTCGATGGGAGTCCCACACTCTGTAACTATAGTTACTGGGCCCTGTCGATGGGAGTCCCGCACTCTGTAACTATAGTTACTGGGCCCTGTCGATGGGAGTCCCGCACTCTGTAACTATAGTTACTGGGCCCTGTCGATGGGAGTCCCGCACTCTGTAACTATAGTTACTGGGCCCTGTCGATGGGAGTCCCGCACTCTGTAACTATAGTTACTGGGCCCTGTCGATGGGAGTCCCGCACTCTGTAACTATAGTTACCGGGCCCTGTCGATGGGAGTCCCGCACTCTGTAACTATAGTTACTGGGCCCTGTCGATGGGAGTCCCGCACTCTGTAACTATAGTTACTGGGCCCTGTCGATGGGAGTCCCGCACTCTGTAACTATAGTTACTGGGCCCTGTCGATGGGAGTCCCGCACTCTGTAACTACAGTTACTGGGCCCTGTCGATGGGAGTCCCGCACTCTGTAACTATAGTTACTGGGCCCTGTCGATGGGAGTCCCGCACTCTGTAACTATAGTTACTGGGCCCTGTCGATGGGAGTCCCACACTCTGTAACTATAGTTACTGGGCCCTGTCGATGGGAGTCCCGCACTCTGTAACTATAGTTACTGGGCCCTGTCGATGGGAGTCCCGCACTCTGTAACTATAGTTACTGGGCCCTGTCGATGGGAGTCCCGCACTCTGTAACTATAGTTACTGGGCCCTGTCGATGGGAATCCCGCACTTTGTAACTACAGTTACTGGGCCCTGTCGATGGGAGTCCCACACTCTGTAACTATAGTTACTGGGCCCTGTCGATGGGAATCCCGCACTCTCTAACTATAGTTACTGGGCCCTGTCGATGGGAGTCCCACACACTGTAACTATAGTTACTGGGCCCTGTCGATGGGAGTCCCACACACTGTAACTATAGTTACTGGGCCCTGTCGATGGGAATCCCGCACTCTGTAACTACAGTTACTGGGCCCTGTCGATGGGAGTCCCACACTCTGTAACTATAGTTACCGGGCCCTGTCGATGGGAGTCCCACACTCTGTAACTATAGTTACCGGGCCCTGTCGATGGGAGTCCCGCACTCTGTAACTATAGTTACTGGGCCCAGTCGATGGGAGTCCCACACTCTGTAACTATAGTTACTGGGCCCTGTCGATGGGAGTCCCACACTCTGTGACTACAGTTACTGGGCCCTGTCGATGGGAGTCCCGCACTCTGTAACTATAGTTACTGGGCCCTGTCGATGGGAGTCCCGCACTCTGTAACTATAGTTACTGGGCCCTCTCGATGGGAGTCCCGCACTCTGTAACTATAGTTACTGGGCCCTGTCGATGGGAGTCCCGCACTCTGTAACTACAGTTACTGGGCCCTGTCGATGGGAGTCCCACACTCTGTAACTATAGTTACTGGGCCCTGTCGATGGGAGTCCCGCACTCTGTAACTATAGTTACTGGGCCCTGTCGATGGGAGTCCCGCACTCTGTAACTATAGTTACTGGGCCCTGTCGATGGGAGTCCCGCACTCTGTAACTATAGTTACTGGGCCCTGTCGATGGGAGTCCCGCACTCTGTAACTATAGTTACTGGGCCCTGTCGATGGGAGTCCCGCACTCTGTAACTATAGTTACTGGGCCCTGTCGATGGGAGTCCCGCACTCTGTAACTATAGTTACTGGGCCCTGTCGATGGGAGTCCCGCACTCTGTAACTATAGTTACTGGGCCCTGTCGATGGGAGTCCCGCACTCTGCAACTATAGTTACTGGGCCCTGTCGATGGGAGTCCCGCACTCTGTAACTATAGTTACTGGGCCCTGTCGATGGGAGTCCCTCACTCTGTAACTATAGTTACTGGGCCCTGTCGATGGGAGTCCCGCACTCTGTAACTATAGTTACTGGGCCCTGTCGATGGGAGTCCCGCACTCTGTAACTATAGTTACTGGGCCCTGTCGATGGGAGTCCCTCACTCTGTAACTATAGTTACTGGGCCCTGTCGATGGTAGTCCCACACTCTGTAACTATAGTTACTGGGCCCTGTCGATGGGAGTCCCACACTCTGTAACTATAATTACTGGGCCCTGTCGATGGGAGTCCCGCACTCTGTAACTATAGTTACTGGGCCCTGTCGATGGGAGTCCCGCACTCTGTAACTATAGTTACTGGGCCCTGTCGATGGGAGTCCCGCACTCTGTAACTATAGTTACTGGGCCCTGTCGATGGGAGTCCCACACTCTGTAACTATAGTTACTGGGCCCTGTCGATGGGAGTCCCGCACTCTGTAACTATAGTTACTGGGCCCTGTCGATGGGAGTCCCGCACTCTGTAACTATAGTTACTGGGCCCTGTCGATGGGAGTCCCGCACTCTGTAACTATAGTTACTGGGCCCTGTCGATGGGAGTCCCACACTCTGTAACTATAGTTACTGGGCCCTGTCGATGGGAGTCCCACACTCTGTAACTATAGTTACTGGGCCCTGTCGATGGGAGTCCCACACTCTGTAACTATAGTTACTGGGCCCTGTCGATGGGAGTCCCGCACTCTGTAACTATAGTTACTGGGCCCTGTCGATGGGAGTCCCACACTCTGTAACTATAGTTACCGGGCCCTGTCGATGGGAGTCCCGCACTCTGTAACTATAGTTACTGGGCCCAGTCGATGGGAGTCCCACACTCTGTAACTATAGTTACTGGGCCCTGTCGATGGGAGTCCCACACTCTGTGACTACAGTTACTGGGCCCTGTCGATGGGAGTCCCGCACTCTGTAACTATAGTTACTGGGCCCTGTCGATGGGAGTCCCGCACTCTGTAACTATAGTTACTGGGCCCTGTCGATGGGAGTCCCGCACTCTGTAACTATAGTTACTGGGCCCTGTCGATGGGAGTCCCACACTCTGTGACTACAGTTACTGGGCCCTGTCGATGGGAGTCACGCACTCTGTAACTATAGTTACTGGGCCCTGTCGATGGGAGTCCCGCACTCTGTAACTATAGTTACTGGGCCCTGTCGATGGGAGTCCCGCACTCTGTAACTATAGTTACTGGGCCCTGTCGATGGGAGTCCCGCACTCTGTAACTATAGTTACTGGGCCCTGTCGATGGGAGTCCCGCACTCTGTAACTATAGTTACTGGGCCCTGTCGATGGGAGTCCCACACTCTGTAACTACAGTTACTGGGCCCTGTCGATGGGAGTCCCGCACTCTGTAACTATAGTTACTGGGCCCTGTCGATGGGAGTCCCGCACTCTGTAACTATAGTTACTGGGCCCTGTCGATGGGAGTCCCGCACTCTGTAACTATAGTTGCTGGGCCCTGTCGATGGGAGTCCCGCACTCTGTAACTATAGTTACCGGGCCCTGTCGATGGGAGTCCCGCACTCTGTAACTATAGTCACTGGGCCCTGTCGATGGGAGTCCCACACTCTGTAACTATAGTTACTGGGCCCTGTCGATGGGAGTCCCGCACTCTGTAACTATAGTTACTGGGCCCTGTCGATGGGAGTCCCACACTCTGTAACTATAGTTACTGGGCCCTGTCGATGGGAGTCCCGCACTCTGTAACTATAGTTACTGGGCCCTGTCGATGGGAGTCCCACACTCTGTAACTATAGTTACTGGGCCCTGTCGATGGGAGTCCCGCACTCTGTAACTATAGTTACTGGGCCCTGTCGATGGGAGTCCCGCACTCTGTAACTACAGTTACTGGGCCCTGTCGATGGGAGTCCCACACTCTGTAACTATAGTTACTGGGCCCTGTCGATGGGAGTCCCACACTCTGTGACTATAGTTACTGGGCCCTGTCGATGGGAGTCCCACACTCTGTAACTACAGTTACTGGGCCCTGTCGATGGGAGTCCCGCACTCTGTAACTATAGTTACTGGGCCCTGTCGATGGGAGTCCCGCACTCTGTAACTATAGTTACTGGGCCCTGTCGATGGGAGTCCCGCACTCTGTAACTATAGTTACTGGGCCCTGTCGATGGGAGTCCCACACTCTGTAACTATAATTACTGGGCCCTGTCGATGGGAGTCCCACACTCTGTAACTATAGTTACTGGGCCCTGTCGATGGGAGTCCCGCACTCTGTAACTATAGTTACTGGGCCCTGTCGATGGGAGTCCCGCACTCTGTAACTATAGTTACTGGGCCCTGTCGATGGGAGTCCCACACTCTGTGACTACAGTTACTGGGCCCTGTCGATGGGAGTCCCGCACTCTGTAACTATAGTTACTGGGCCCTGTCGATGGGAGTCCCGCACTCTGTAACTATAGTTACTGGGCCCTGTCGATGGGAGTCCCGCACTCTGTAACTATAGTTACTGGGCCCTGTCGATGGGAGTCCCGCACTCTGTAACTATAGTTACTGGGCCCTGTCGATGGGAGTCCCGCACTCTGTAACTATAGTTACTGGGCCCTGTCGATGGGAGTCCCACACTCTGTAACTACAGTTACTGGGCCCTGTCGATGGGAGTCCCGCACTCTGTAACTATAGTCACTGGGCCCTGTCGATGGGAGTCCCGCACTCTGTAACTATAGTTGCTGGGCCCTGTCGATGGGAGTCCCGCACTCTGTAACTATAGTTACTGGGCCCTGTCGATGGGAGTCCCACACTCTGTAACTATAGTTACTGGGCCCTGTCGATGGGAGTCCCGCACTCTGTAACTATAGTCACTGGGCCCTGTCGATGGGAGTCCCGCACTCTGTAACTATAGTTACTGGGCCCTGTCGATGGGAGTCCCACACTCTGTAACTATAGTTACTGGGCCCTGTCGATGGGAGTCCCGCACTCTGTAACTATAGTTACTGGGCCCTGTCGATGGGAGTCCCACACTCTGTAACTATAGTTACTGGGCCCTGTCGATGGGAGTCCCGCACTCTGTAACTATAGTTACTGGGCCCTGTCGATGGGAGTCCCGCACTCTGTAACTACAGTTACTGGGCCCTGTCGATGGGAGTCCCGCACTCTGTAACTATAGTTACTGGGCCCTGTCGATGGGAGTCCCACACTCTGTAACTATAGTTACTGGGCCCTGTCGATGGGAGTCCCGCACTCTGTAACTATAGTTACTGGGCCCTGTCGATGGGAGTCCCACACTCTGTAACTATAGTTACTGGGCCCTGTCGATGGGAGTCCCGCACTCTGTAACTATAGTTACTGGGCCCTGTCGATGGGAGTCCCGCACTCTGTAACTACAGTTACTGGGCCCTGTCGATGGGAGTCCCACACTCTGTAACTATAGTTACCGGGCCCTGTCGATGGGAGTCCCGCACTCTGTAACGATAGTCACTGGGCCCTGTCGATGGGAGTCCCACACTCTGTAACTATAGTTACTGGGCCCTGTCGATGGGAGTCCCACACTCTGTAACTATAGTTACCGGGCCCTGTCGATGGGAGTCCCGCACTCTGTAACTATAGTCACTGGGCCCTGTCGATGGGAGTCCCGCACTCTGTGACTATAGTTACTGGGCGCTGTCGATGGGAGTCCCGCACTCTTTAACTATAGTCACTGGGCCCTGTCGATGGGAGTCCCGCACTCTGTAACTATAGTTACTGGGCCCTGTCGATGGGAGTCCCACACTCTGTAACTATAGTTACTGGGCCCTGTCGATGGGAGTCCCGCACTCTGCAACTATAGTTACTGGGCCCTGTCGATGGGAGTCCCGCACTCTGTAACTATAGTTACTGGGCCCTGTCGATAGGAGTCCCACACTCTGTAACTATAGTTACTGGGCCCTGTCGATGGGAGTCCCGCACTCTGTAACTATAGTTACTGGGCCCTGTCGATGGGAGTCCCGCACTCTGTAACTATAGTTACTGGGCCCTGTCGATGGGAGTCCCGCACTCTGTAACTATAGTTACTGGGCCCTGTCGATGGGAGTCCCGCACTCTGTAACTATAGTTACTGGGCCCAGTCGATGGGAGTCCCACACTCTGTAACTATAGTTACTGGGCCCTGTCGATGGGAGTCCCGCACTCTGTAACTATAGTTACTGGGCCCTGTCGATGGGAGTCCCGCACTCTGTAACTATAGTTACTGGGCCCTGTCGATGGGAGTCCCGCACTCTGTAACTATAGTTACTGGGCCCTGTCGATGGGAGTCCCGCACTCTGTAACTACAGTTACTGGGCCCTGTCGATGGGAGTCCCACACTCTGTAACTATAGTTACTGGGCCCTGTCGATGGGAGTCCCGCACTCTGTAACTACAGTTACTGGGCCCTGTCGATGGGAGTCCCACACTCTGTAACTATAGTTACCGGGCCCTGTCGATGGGAGTCCCGCACTCTGTAACTATAGTTACTGGGCCCAGTCGATGGGAGTCCCACACTCTGTAACTATAGTTACTGGGCCCTGTCGATGGGAGTCCCACACTCTGTGACTACAGTTACTGGGCCCTGTCGATGGGAGTCCCGCACTCTGTAACTATAGTTACTGGGCCCTGTCGATGGGAGTCCCGCACTCTGTAACTATAGTTACTGGGCCCTGTCGATGGGAGTCCCGCACTCTGTAACTATAGTTACTGGGCCCTGTCGATGGGAGTCCCACACTCTGTGACTACAGTTACTGGGCCCTGTCGATGGGAGTCCCGCACTCTGTAACTATAGTTACTGGGCCCTGTCGATGGGAGTCCCGCACTCTGTAACTATAGTTACTGGGCCCTGTCGATGGGAGTCCCGCACTCTGTAACTATAGTTACTGGGCCCTGTCGATGGGAGTCCCGCACTCTGTAACTATAGTTACTGGGCCCTGTCGATGGGAGTCCCGCACTCTGTAACTATAGTTACTGGGCCCTGTCGATGGGAGTCCCACACTCTGTAACTACAGTTACTGGGCCCTGTCGATGGGAGTCCCGCACTCTGTAACTATAGTCACTGGGCCCTGTCGATGGGAGTCCCGCACTCTGTAACTATAGTTGCTGGGCCCTGTCGATGGGAGTCCCGCACTCTGTAACTATAGTTACCGGGCCCTGTCGATGGGAGTCCCGCACTCTGTAACTATAGTCACTGGGCCCTGTCGATGGGAGTCCCACACTCTGTAACTATAGTTACTGGGCCCTGTCGATGGGAGTCCCACACTCTGTAACTATAGTTACTGGGCCCTGTCGATGGGAGTCCCACACTCTGTAACTATAGTTACTGGGCCCTGTCGATGGGAGTCCCGCACTCTGTAACTATAGTTACTGGGCCCTGTCGATGGGAGTCCCACACTCTGTAACTATAGTTACTGGGCCCTGTCGATGGGAGTCCCGCACTCTGTAACTATAGTTACTGGGCCCTGTCGATGGGAGTCCCGCACTCTGTAACTACAGTTACTGGGCCCTGTCGATGGGAGTCCCACACTCTGTAACTATAGTTACTGGGCCCTGTCGATGGGAGTCCCACACTCTGTGACTACAGTTACTGGGCCCTGTCGATGGGAGTCCCGCACTCTGTAACTATAGTTACTGGGCCCTGTCGATGGGAGTCCCGCACTCTGTAACTATAGTTACTGGGCCCTGTCGATGGGAGTCCCGCACTCTGTAACTATAGTTACTGGGCCCTGTCGATGGGAGTCCCGCACTCTGTAACTATAGTTACTGGGCCCTGTCGATGGGAGTCCCGCACTCTGTAACTATAGTCACTGGGCCCTGTCGATGGGAGTCCCACACTCTGTAACTACAGTTACTGGGCCCTGTCGATGGGAGTCCCACACTCTGTAACTATAGTTACTGGGCCCTGTCGATGGGAGTCCCACACTCTGTAACTATAGTTACTGGGCCCTGTCGATGGGAGTCCCGCACTCTGTAACTATAGTTACTGGGCCCTGTCGATGGGAGTCCCGCACTCTGTAACTATAGTTACTGGGCCCTGTCGATGGGAGTCCCACACTCTGTGACTACAGTTACTGGGCCCTGTCGATGGGAGTCCCGCACTCTGTAACTATAGTTACTGGGCCCTGTCGATGGGAGTCCCGCACTCTGTAACTATAGTTACTGGGCCCTGTCGATGGGAGTCCCGCACTCTGTAACTATAGTTACTGGGCCCTGTCGATGGGAGTCCCGCACTCTGTAACTATAGTTACTGGGCCCTGTCGATGGGAGTCCCGCACTCTGTAACTATAGTTACTGGGCCCTGTCGATGGGAGTCCCACACTCTGTAACTACAGTTACTGGGCCCTGTCGATGGGAGTCCCGCACTCTGTAACTATAGTCACTGGGCCCTGTCGATGGGAGTCCCGCACTCTGTAACTATAGTTGCTGGGCCCTGTCGATGGGAGTCCCGCACTCTGTAACTATAGTTACCGGGCCCTGTCGATGGGAGTCCCGCACTCTGTAACTATAGTCACTGGGCCCTGTCGATGGGAGTCCCGCACTCTGTAACTATAGTTACTGGGCCCTGTCGATGGGAGTCCCGCACTCTGTAACGATAGTCACTGGGCCCTGTCGATGGGAGTCCCGCACTCTGTAACTATAGTTACTGGGCCCTGTCGATGGGAGTCCCACACTCTGTAACTATAGTTACCGGGCCCTGTCGATGGGAGTCCCGCACTCTGTAACTATAGTTACTGGGCCCTGTCGATGGGAGTCCCACACTCTGTAACTATAGTTACTGGGCCCTGTCGATGGGAGTCCCACACTCTGTAACTATAGTTACCGGGCCCTGTCGATGGGAGTCCCGCACTCTGTAACTATAGTCACTGGGCCCTGTCGATGGGAGTCCCGCACTCTGTGACTATAGTTACTGGGCGCTGTCGATGGGAGTCCCGCACTCTTTGACTATAGTCACTGGGCCCTGTCGATGGGAGTCCCGCACTCTGTAACTATAGTTACTGGGCCCTGTCGATGGGAGTCCCACACTCTGTAACTATAGTTACTGGGCCCTGTCGATGGGAGTCCCGCACTCTGCAACTATAGTTACTGGGCCCTGTCGATGGGAGTCCCGCACTCTGTAACTATAGTTACTGGGCCCTGTCGATAGGAGTCCCACACTCTGTAACTATAGTTACTGGGCCCTGTCGATGGGAGTCCCGCACTCTGTAACTATAGTTACTGGGCCCTGTCGATGGGAGTCCCGCACTCTGTAACTATAGTTACTGGGCCCTGTCGATGGGAGTCCCGCACTCTGTAACTATAGTTACTGGGCCCTGTCGATGGGAGTCCCGCACTCTGTAACTATAGTTACTGGGCCCAGTCGATGGGAGTCCCACACTCTGTAACTATAGTTACTGGGCCCTGTCGATGGGAGTCCCGCACTCTGTAACTATAGTTACTGGGCCCTGTCGATGGGAGTCCCGCACTCTGTAACTATAGTTACTGGGCCCTGTCGATGGGAGTCCCGCACTCTGTAACTATAGTTACTGGGCCCTGTCGATGGGAGTCCCGCACTCTGTAACTATAGTTACTGGGCCCAGTCGATGGGAGTCCCACACTCTGTAACTATAGTTACTGGGCCCTGTCGATGGGAGTCCCGCACTCTGTAACTATAGTTACTGGGCCCTGTCGATGGGAGTCCCGCACTCTGTAACTATAGTTACTGGGCCCTGTCGATGGGAGTCCCGCACTCTGTAACTACAGTTACTGGGCCCTGTCGATGGGAGTCCCGCACTCTGTAACTATAGTCACTGGGCCCTGTCGATGGGAGTCCCGCACTCTGTAACTATAGTCACTGGGCCCTGTCGATGGGAGTCCCGCACTCTGTAACTATAGTTGCTGGGCCCTGTCGATGGGAGTCCCGCACTCTGTAACTATAGTTACCGGGCCCTGTCGATGGGAGTCCCGCACTCTGTAACTATAGTCACTGGGCCCTGTCGATGGGAGTCCCACACTCTGTAACTATAGTTACTGGGCCCTGTCGATGGGAGTCCCGCACTCTGTAACTATAGTTACTGGGCCCTGTCGATGGGAGTCCCACACTCTGTAACTATAGTTACTGGGCCCTGTCGATGGGAGTCCCGCACTCTGTAACTATAGTTACTGGGCCCTGTCGATGGGAGTCCCACACTCTGTAACTATAGTTACTGGGCCCTGTCGATGGGAGTCCCGCACTCTGTAACTATAGTTACTGGGCCCTGTCGATGGGAGTCCCGCACTCTGTAACTACAGTTACTGGGCCCTGTCGATGGGAGTCCCACACTCTGTAACTATAGTTACTGGGCCCTGTCGATGGGAGTCCCACACTCTGTGACTACAGTTACTGGGCCCTGTCGATGGGAGTCCCGCACTCTGTAACTATAGTTACTGGGCCCTGTCGATGGGAGTCCCGCACTCTGTAACTATAGTTACTGGGCCCTGTCGATGGGAGTCCCGCACTCTGTAACTATAGTTACTGGGCCCTGTCGATGGGAGTCCCACACTCTGTGACTACAGTTACTGGGCCCTGTCGATGGGAGTCCCGCACTCTGTAACTATAGTTACTGGGCCCTGTCGATGGGAGTCCCGCACTCTGTAACTATAGTTACTGGGCCCTGTCGATGGGAGTCCCGCACTCTGTAACTATAGTTACTGGGCCCTGTCGATGGGAGTCCCGCACTCTGTAACTATAGTTACTGGGCCCTGTCGATGGGAGTCCCACACTCTGTAACTACAGTTACTGGGCCCTGTCGATGGGAGTCCCGCACTCTGTAACTATAGTCACTGGGCCCTGTCGATGGGAGTCCTGCACTCTGTAACTATAGTTGCTGGGCCCTGTCGATGGGAGTCCCGCACTCTGTAACTATAGTTACCGGGCCCTGTCGATGGGAGTCCCGCACTCTGTAACTATAGTCACTGGGCCCTGTCGATGGGAGTCCCACACTCTGTAACTATAGTTACTGGGCCCTGTCGATGGGAGTCCCGCACTCTGTAACTATAGTTACTGGGCCCTGTCGATGGGAGTCCCACACTCTGTAACTATAGTTACTGGGCCCTGTCGATGGGAGTCCCGCACTCTGTAACTATAGTTACTGGGCCCTGTCGATGGGAGTCCCACACTCTGTAACTATAGTTACTGGGCCCTGTCGATGGGAGTCCCGCACTCTGTAACTATAGTTACTGGGCCCTGTCGATGGGAGTCCCGCACTCTGTAACTACAGTTACTGGGCCCTGTCGATGGGAGTCCCACACTCTGTAACTATAGTTACCGGGGCCTGTCGATGGGAGTCCCGCACTCTGTAACGATAGTCACTGGGCCCTGTCGATGGGAGTCCCACACTCTGTAACTATAGTTACTGGGCCCTGTCGATGGGAGTCCCACACTCTGTAACTATAGTTACCGGGCCCTGTCGATGGGAGTCCCGCACTCTGTAACTATAGTCACTGGGCCCTGTCGATGGGAGTCCCGCACTCTGTGACTATAGTTACTGGGCGCTGTCGATGGGAGTCCCGCACTCTTTAACTATAGTCACTGGGCCCTGTCGATGGGAGTCCCGCACTCTGTAACTATAGTTACTGGGCCCTGTCGATGGGAGTCCCACACTCTGTAACTATAGTTACTGGGCCCTGTCGATGGGAGTCCCGCACTCTGCAACTATAGTTACTGGGCCCTGTCGATGGGAGTCCCGCACTCTGTAACTATAGTTACTGGGCCCTGTCGATAGGAGTCCCACACTCTGTAACTATAGTTACTGGGCCCTGTCGATGGGAGTCCCGCACTCTGTAACTATAGTTACTGGGCCCTGTCGATGGGAGTCCCGCACTCTGTAACTATAGTTACTGGGCCCTGTCGATGGGAGTCCCGCACTCTGTAACTATAGTTACTGGGCCCTGTCGATGGGAGTCCCGCACTCTGTAACTATAGTTACTGGGCCCAGTCGATGGGAGTCCCACACTCTGTAACTATAGTTACTGGGCCCTGTCGATGGGAGTCCCGCACTCTGTAACTATAGTTACTGGGCCCTGTCGATGGGAGTCCCGCACTCTGTAACTATAGTTACTGGGCCCTGTCGATGGGAGTCCCGCACTCTGTAACTATAGTTACTGGGCCCTGTCGATGGGAGTCCCGCACTCTGTAACTATAGTTACTGGGCCCAGTCGATGGGAGTCCCACACTCTGTAACTATAGTTACTGGGCCCTGTCGATGGGAGTCCCGCACTCTGTAACTATAGTTACTGGGCCCTGTCGATGGGAGTCCCGCACTCTGTAACTATAGTTACTGGGCCCTGTCGATGGGAGTCCCGCACTCTGTAACTATAGTTACCGGGCCCTGTCGATGGGAGTCCCACACTCTGTAACTATAGTTACTGGGCCCTGTCGATGGGAGTCCCGCACTCTGTAACTATAGTTACTGGGCCCTGTCGATGGGAGTCCCACACTCTGTAACTATAGTTACTGGGCCCTGTCGATGGGAGTCCCGCACTCTGTAACTATAGTTACTGGGCCCTGTCGATGGGAGTCCCGCACTCTGTAACTATAGTTACTGGGCCCTGTCGATGGGAGTCCCACACTCTGTAACTATAGTTACTGGGCCCTGTCGAAGGGAGTCCCACACTCTGTAACTATAGTTACTGGGCCCTGTCGATGGGAGTCCCGCACTCTGTGACTACAGTTACTGGGCCCTGTCGATGGGAGTCCCACACTCTGTAACTATAGTTACCGGGCCCTGTCGATGGGAGTCCCGCACTCTGTAACTATAGTTACTGGGCCCTGTCGATGGGAGTCCCACACTCTGTAACTATAGTTACTGGGCCCTGTCGATGGGAGTCCCACACTCTGTAACTATAGTTACTGGGCCCTGTCGATGGGAGTCCCACACTCTGTAACTATAGTTACTGGGCCCTGTCGATGGGAGTCCCACACTCTGTGACTACAGTTACTGGGCCCTGTCGATGGGAGTCCCGCACTCTGTAACTATAGTTACTGGGCCCTGTCGATGGGAGTCCCACACTCTGTAACTATAGTTACTGGGCCCTGTCGATGGGAGTCCCGCACTCTGTAACTATAGTTACTGGGCCCTGTCGATGGGAGTCCCGCACTCTGTAACTATAGTTACTGGGCCCTGTCGATGGGAGTCCCACACTCTGTAACTACAGTTACTGGGCCCTGTCGATGGGAGTCCCGCACTCTGTAACTATAGTTACTGGGCCCTGTCGATGGGAGTCCCGCACTCTGTAACTATAGTTACTGGGCCCTGTCGATGGGAGTCCCCCACTCTGTGACTACAGTTACTGGGCCCTGTCGATGGGAGTCCCGCACTCTGTAACTATAGTTACTGGGCCCTGTCGATGGGAGTCCCGCACTCTGTAACTATAGTTACTGGGCCCTGTCGATGGGAGTCCCGCACTCTGTAACTATAGTTACTGGGCCCTGTCGATGGGAGTCCCGCACTCTGTAACTATAGTTACTGGGCCCTGTCGATGGGAGTCCCGCACTCTGTAACTATAGTTACTGGGCCCTGTCGATGGGAGTCCCACACTCTGTAACTACAGTTACTGGGCCCTGTCGATGGGAGTCCCGCACTCTGTAACTATAGTCACTGGGCCCAGTCGATGGGAGTCCCGCACTCTGTAACTACAGTTACTGGGCCCTGTCGATGGGAGTCCCGCACTCTGTAACTATAGTTACTGGGCCCTGTCGATGGGAGTCCCGCACTCTGTAACTATAGTTACTGGGCCCTGTCGATGGGAGTCCCGCACTCTGTAACTATAGTTACCGGGCCCTGTCGATGGGAGTCCCGCACTCTGTAACTATAGTTACTGGGCCCTGTCGATGGGAGTCCCGCACTCTGTAACTATAGTTACCGGGCCCTGTCGATGGGAGTCCCGCACTCTGTAACTATAGTTACTGGGCCCTGTCGATGGGAGTCCCGCACTCTGTAACTATAGTTACTGGGCCCTGTCGATGGGAGTCCCGCACTCTGTAACTATAGTTACTGGGCCCTGTCGATGGGAGTCCCACACTCTGTAACTATAGTTACTGGGCCCTGTCGATGGGAGTCCCACACTCTGTAACTATAGTTACTGGGCCCTGTCGATGGGAGTCCCGCACTCTGTAACTATAGTTACTGGGCCCTGTCGATGGGAGTCCCACACTCTGTAACTATAGTCACTGGGCCCTGTCGATGGGAGTCCCGCACTCTGTAACTATAGTTACTGGGCCCTGTCGATGGGAGTCCCACACTCTGTAACTATAGTCACTGGGCCCTGTCGATGGGAGTCCCGCACTCTGTAACTATAGTTACTGGGCCCTGTCGATGGGAGTCCCGCACTCTGTAACTATAGTCACTGGGCCCAGTCGATGGGAGTCCCGCACTCTGTAACTACAGTTACTGGGCCCTGTCGATGGGAGTCCCGCACTCTGTAACTATAGTTACTGGGCCCTGTCGATGGGAGTCCCGCACTCTGTAACTACAGTCACTGGGCCCTGTCGATGGGAGTCCCGCACTCTGTAACTACAGTTACTGGGCCCTGTCGATGGGAGTCCCGCACTCTGTAACTATAGTTACTGGGCCCTGTCGATGGGAGTCCCGCACTCTGTAACTATAGTTACTGGGCCCTGTCGATGGGAGTCCCGCACTCTGTAACTATAGTTACCGGGCCCTGTCGATGGGAGTCCCGCACTCTGTAACTATAGTCACTGGGCCCTGTCGATGGGAGTCCCACACTCTGTAACTATAGTTACTGGGCCCTGTCGATGGGAGTCCCGCACTCTGTAACTATAGTTACTGGGCCCTGTCGATGGGAGTCCCACACTCTGTAACTATAGTTACTGGGCCCTGTCGATGGGAGTCCCACACTCTGTAACTATAGTTACCGGGCCCTGTCGATGGGAGTCCCGCACTCTGTAACGATAGTCACTGGGCCCTGTCGATGGGAGTCCCACACTCTGTAACTATAGTTACTGGGCCCTGTCGATGGGAGTCCCACACTCTGTAACTATAGTTACCGGGCCCTGTCGATGGGAGTCCCGCACTCTGTAACTATAGTCACTGGGCCCTGTCGATGGGAGTCCCGCACTCTGTGACTATAGTTACTGGGCGCTGTCGATGGGAGTCCCGCACTCTTTAACTATAGTCACTGGGCCCTGTCGATGGGAGTCCCGCACTCTGTAACTATAGTTACTGGGCCCTGTCGATGGGAGTCCCACACTCTGTAACTATAGTTACTGGGCCCTGTCGATGGGAGTCCCGCACTCTGTAACTATAGTTACTGGGCCCTGTCGATGGGAGTCCCGCACTCTGTAACTACAGTTACTGGGCCCTGTCGATGGGAGTCCCGCACTCTGTAACTATAGTTACTGGGCCCTGTCGATGGGAGTCCCGCACTCTGTAACTACAGTTACTGGGCCCTGTCGATGGGAGTCCCACACTCTGTAACTATAGTTACTGGGCCCTGTCGATGGGAGTCCCGCACTCTGTAACTATAGTTACTGGGCCCTGTCGATGGGAGTCCCGCACTCTGTAACTATAGTTACTGGGCCCTGTCGATGGGAGTCCCGCACTCTGTAACTATAGTTACTGGGCCCTGTCGAAGGGAGTCCCGCACTCTGTAACTATAGTTACTGGGCCCTGTCGATGGGAGTCCCGCACTCTGTAACTATAGTTACTGGGCCCTGTCGATGGGAGTCCCGCACTCTGTAACTATAGTTACTGGGCCCTGTCGATGGGAGTCCCGCACTCTGTAACTATAGTTACTGGGCCCTGTCGATGGGAGTCCCGCACTCTGTAACTATAGTTACTGGGCCCTGTCGATGGGAGTCCCGCACTCTGTAACTATAGTTACTGGGCCCAGTCGATGGGAGTCCCGCACTCTGTAACTATAGTTACTGGGCCCTGTCGATGGGAGTCCCGCACTCTGTAACTATAGTTACTGGGCCCTGTCGATGGGAGTCCCACACTCTGTAACTATAGTTACTGGGCCCTGTCGATGGGAGTCCCTCACTCTGTAACTATAGTTACTGGGCCCTGTCGATGGGAGTCCCGCACTCTGTGACTATAGTTACTGGGCCCTGTCGATGGGAGTCCCGCACTCTGTGACTATAGTTACTGGGCCCTGTCGATGGGAGTCCCGCACTCTGTGACTATAGTTACTGGGCCCTGTCGATGGGAGTCCCGCACTCTGTAACTACAGTTACTGGGCCCTATCGATGGGAGTCCCACACTCTGTAACTATAGTTACTGGGCCCTGTCGATGGGAGTCCCGCACTCTGTAACTATAGTCACTGGGCCCTGTCGATGGGAGTCCCGCACTCTGTAACTATAGTCACTGGGCCCTGTCGATGGGAGTCCCGCACTCTGTAACTATAGTTACTGGGCCCTGTCGATGGGAGTCCCGCACTCTGTAACTATAGTTACTGGGCCCTGTCGATGGGAGTCCCGCACTCTGCAACTATAGTTACTGGGCCCTGTCGATGGGAGTCCCGCACTCTGCAACTATAGTTACTGGGCCCTGTCGATGGGAGTCCCGCACTCTGCAACTATAGTTACTGGGCCCTGTCGATGGGAGTCCCGCACTCTGTAACTATAGTTACTGGGCCCTGTCGATGGGAGTCCCGCACTCTGCAACTATAGTTACTGGGCCCTGTCGATGGGAGTCACGCACTCTGCAACTATAGTTACTGGGCCCTGTCGATGGGAGTCCCGCACTCTGCAACTATAGTTACTGGGCCCTGTCGATGGGAGTCCCGCACTCTGCAACTATAGTTACTGGGCCCTGTCGATGGGAGTCCCGCACTCTGCAACTATAGTTACTGGGCCCTGTCGATGGGAGTCCCGCACTCTGTAACTATAGTTACTGGGCCCTGTCGATGGGAGTCCCGCACTCTGTAACTATAGTTACTGGGCCCTGTCGATGGGAGTCCCGCACTCTGTAACTATAGTCACTGGGCCCTGTCGATGGGAGTCCCGCACTCTGTAACTATAGTTACTGGGCCCTGTCGATGGGAGTCCCGCACTCTGTAACTATAGTTACTGGGCCCTGTCGATGGGAGTCCCGCACTCTGTAACTATAGTTACTGGGCCCTGTCGATGGGAGTCCCGCACTCTGTAACTATAGTTACTGGGCCCTGTCGATGGGAGTCCCACACTCTGTAACTATAGTTACTGGGCCCTGTCGATGGGAGTCCCGCACTCTGTAACTATAGTTACTGGGCCCTGTCGATGGGAGTCCCGCACTCTGTAACTATAGTTACTGGGCCCTGTCGATGGGAGTCCCACACTCTGTGACTATAGTGACTGGGCCCTGTCGATGGGAGTCCCGCACTCTGTAACTATAGTGACTGGGCCCTGTCGATGGGAGTCCCGCACTCTGCAACTATAGTTACTGGGCCCTGTCGAAGGGAGTCCCACACTCTGTAACTATAGTTACTGGGCCCTGTCGATGGGAGTCCCGCACTCTGTAACTATAGTTCCTGGGCCCTGTCGATGGGAGTCCCACACTCTGTAACTACAGTTACTGGGCCCTATCGATGGGAGTCCCACACTCTGTAACTATAGTTACTGGGCCCTGTCGATGGGAGTCCCGCACTCTGTAACTATAGTTACTGGGCCCTGTCGATGGGAGTCCCGCACTCTGTAACTATAGTCACTGGGCCCTGTCGATGGGAGTCCCGCACTCTGTAACTATAGTCACTGGGCCCTGTCGATGGGAGTCCCGCACTCTGTAACTATAGTTACTGGGCCCTGTCGATGGGAGTCCCACACTCTGTAACTATAGTTACTGGGCCCTGTCGATGGGAGTCCCACACTCTGTAACTATAGTTACTGGGCCCTGTCGATGGGAGTCCCGCGCTCTGTAACTATAGTTACTGGGCCCTGTCGATGGGAGTCCCGCACTCTGTAACTATAGTTACTGGGCCCTGTCGATGGGAGTCCCGCACTCTGCAACTATAGTTACTGGGCCCTGTCGATGGGAGTCCCGCACTCTGCAACTATAGTTACTGGGCCCTGTCGATGGGAGTCCCGCACTCTGTAACTATAGTCACTGGGCCCTGTCGATGGGAGTCCCGCACTCTGTAACTATAGTTACTGGGCCCTGTCGATGGGAGTCCCACACTCTGTAACTATAGTTACTGGGCCCTGTCGATGGGAGTCCCGCACTCTGTGACTATAGTTACTGGGCCCTGTCGATGGGAGTCCCGCACTCTGTAACTATAGTTACTGGGCCCTGTCGATGGGAGTCCCACACTCTGTAACTATAGTTACTGGGCCCTGTCGATGGGAGTCCCACACTCTGTAACTATAGTTACTGGGCCCTGTCGATGGGAGTCCCGCGCTCTGTAACTATAGTTACTGGGCCCTGTCGATGGGAGTCCCGCACTCTGTAACTATAGTTACTGGGCCCTGTCGATGGGAGTCCCGCACTCTGCAACTATAGTTACTGGGCCCTGTCGATGGGAGTCCCGCACTCTGCAACTATAGTTACTGGGCCCTGTCGATGGGAGTCCCGCACTCTGTAACTATAGTTACTGGGCCCTGTCGATGGGAGTCCCGCACTCTGTAACTATAGTTACTGGGCCCTGTCGATGGGAGTCCCGCACTCTGTAACTATAGTTACTGGGCCCTGTCGATGGGAGTCCCGCACTCTGCAACTATAGTTACTGGGCCCTGTCGATGGGAGTCCCGCACTCTGCAACTATAGTTACTGGGCCCTGTCGATGGGAGTCCCGCACTCTGTAACTATAGTTACTGGGCCCTGTCGATGGGAGTCCCGCACTCTGTAACGATAGTTACTGGGCCCTGTCGATGGGAGTCCCGCACTCTGCAACTATAGTTACTGGGCCCTGTCGATGGGAGTCCCGCACTCTGTAACTATAGTTACTGGGCCCTGTCGATGGGAGTCCCTCACTCTGTAACTATAGTTACTGGGCCCTGTCGATGGGAGTCCCACACTCTGTAACTATAGTTACTGGGCCCTGTCGATGGGAGTCCCGCACTCTGTAACTATAGTTACTGGGCCCAGTCGATGGGAGTCCCACACTCTGTAACTATAGTTACTGGGCCCTGTCGATGGGAGTCCCACACTCTGTAACTATAGTTACTGGGCCCTGTCGATGGGAGTCCCGCACTCTGTAACTATAGTTACTGGGCCCTGTCGATGGGAGTCCCGCACTCTGTAACTATAGTGACTGGGCCCTGTCGATGGGAGTCCCGCACTCTGTAACTATAGTTACTGGGCCCTGTCGATGGGAGTCCCACACTCTGTAACTATAGTTACTGGGCCCTGTCGATGGGAGTCCCACACTCTGTGACTACAGTTACTGGGCCCTGTCGATGGGAGTCCCGCACTCTGTAACTATAGTTACTGGGCCCTGTCGATGGGAGTCCCGCACTCTGTAACTATAGTTACTGGGCCCTGTCGATGGGAGTCCCGCACTCTGTAACTATAGTTACTGGGCCCTGTCGATGGGAGTCCCGCACTCTGTAACTATAGTTACTGGGCCCTGTCGATGGGAGTCCCGCACTCTGTAACTATAGTTACTGGGCCCTGTCGATGGGAGTCCCGCACTCTGTAACTATAGTTACTGGGCCCTGTCGATGGGAGTCCCACACTCTGTAACTATAGTTACTGGGCCCTGTCGATTGGAGTCCCACACTCTGTAACTATAGTTACTGGGCCCTGTCGATGGGAGTCCCGCACTCTGTAACTATAGTCACTGGGCCCTGTCGATGGGAGTCCAGCACTCTGTAACTATAGTTACTGGGCCCTGTCGATGGGAGTCCCACACTCTGTAACTATAGTTACCGGGCCCTGTCGATGGGAGTCCCGCACTCTGTAACTATAGTTACTGGGCCCTGTCGATGGGAGTCCCGCACTCTGTAACTATAGTCACTGGGCCCTGTCGATGGGAGTCCCGCACTCTGTAACTATAGTTACTGGGCCCTGTCGATGGGAGTCCCACACTCTGTAACTATAGTTACTGGGCCCAGTCGATGGGAGTCCCACACTCTGTAACTATAGTCACTGGGCCCTGTCGATGGGAGTCCCACACTCTGTAACTATAGTTACTGGGCCCTGTCGATGGGAGTCCCGCACTCTGTAACTATAGTTACTGGGCCCTGTCGATGGGAGTCCCACACTCTGTAACTATAGTCACTGGGCCCTGTCGATGGGAGTCCCGCACTCTGTAACTATAGTTACTGGGCCCTGTCGATGGGAGTCCCGCAATCTGTAACTATAGTTACTGGGCCCTGTCGATGGGAGTCCCGCACTCTGTAACTATAGTTACTGGGCCCTGTCGATGGGAGTCCCGCACTCTGCAACTATAGTTACTGGGCCCTGTCGATGGGAGTCCCGCACTCTGCAACTATAGTTACTGGGCCCTGTCGATGGGAGTCCCGCACTCTGTAACTATAGTTACTGGGCCCTGTCGATGGGAGTCCCGCACTCTGTAACGATAGTTACTGGGCCCTGTCGATGGGAGTCCCGCACTCTGCAACTATAGTTACTGGGCCCTGTCGATGGGAGTCCCGCACTCTGTAACTATAGTTACTGGGCCCTGTCGATGGGAGTCCCGCACTCTGTAACTATAGTTACCGGGCCCTGTCGATGGGAGTCCCGCACTCTGTAACTATAGTTACTGGGCCCAGTCGATGGGAGTCCCACACTCTGTAATTATAGTTACTGGGCCCTGTCGATGGGAGTCCCACACTCTGTGACTACAGTTACTGGGCCCTGTCGATGGGAGTCCCGCACTCTGTAACTATAGTTACTGGGCCCTGTCGATGGGAGTCCCACACTCTGTGACTACAGTTACTGGGCCCTGTCGATGGGAGTCCCGCACTCTGTAACTATAGTTACTGGGCCCTGTCGATGGGAGTCCCGCACTCTGTAACTATAGTTACTGGGCCCTGTCGATGGGAGTCCCGCACTCTGTAACTATAGTTACTGGGCCTTGTCGATGGGAGTCCCGCACTCTGTAACTATAGTTACTGGGCCCTGTCGATGGGAGTCCCGCACTCTGTAACTATAGTTACTGGGCCCTGTCGATGGGAGTCCCGCACTCTGTAACTATAGTTACTGGGCCCTGTCGATGGGAGTCCCACACTCTGTAACTACAGTTACTGGGCCCTGTCGATGGGAGTCCCACACTCTGTAACTATAGTTACTGGGCCCTGTCGATGGGAGTCCCGCACTCTGTAACTATAGTCACTGGGCCCTGTCGATGGGAGTCCCGCACTCTGTAACTATAGTTACTGGGCCCTGTCGATGGGAGTCCCACACTCTGTAACTATAGTTACCGGGCCCTGTCGATGGGAGTCCCGCACTCTGTAACTATAGTCACTGGGCCCTGTCGATGGGAGTCCCACACTCTGTAACTATAGTTACTGGGCCCTGTCGATGGGAGTCCCGCACTCTGTAACTATAGTTACTGGGCCCTGTCGATGGGAGTCCCACACTCTGTAACTATAGTCACTGGGCCCTGTCGATGGGAGTCCCACACTCTGTAACTATAGTCACTGGGCCCTGTCGATGGGAGTCCCGCACTCTGTAACTATAGTCACTGGGCCCTGTCGATGGGAGTCCCACACTCTGTAACTATAGTTACTGGGCCCTGTCGATGGGAGTCCCGCACTCTGTAACTATAGTTACTGGGCCCTGTCGATGGGAGTCCCGCACTCTGTAACTATAGTTACTGGGCCCTGTCGATGGGAGTCCCGCACTCTGTAACTATAGTTACTGGGCCCTGTCGATGGGAGTCCCACACTCTGTAACTACAGTTACTGGGCCCTGTCGATGGGAGTCCCACACTCTGTAACTATAGTTACTGGGCCCTGTCGATGGGAGTCCCGCACTCTGTAACTATAGTTACTGGGCCCTGTCGATGGGAGTCCCGCACTCTGTAACTATAGTTACTGGGCCCTGTCGATGGGAGTCCCGCACTCTGTAACTATAGTTACTGGGCCCTGTCGATGGGAGTCCCGCACTCTGTAACTACAGTTACTGGGCCCTGTCGATGGGAGTCCCACACTCTGTAACTATAGTTACTGGGCCCTGTCGATGGGAGTCCCACACTCTGTAACTATCGTTACTGGGCCCTGTCGATGGGAGTCCCACACTCTGTAACTATAGTTACCGGGCCCTGTCGATGGGAGTCCCGCACTCTGTAACTATAGTTACCGGGCCCTGTCGATGGGAGTCCCGCACTCTGTAACTATAGTTACTGGGCCCTGTCGATGGGAGTCCCGCACTCTGTAACTATAGTTACTGGGCCCTGTCGATGGGAGTCCCGCACTCTGTAACTATAGTTACTGGGCCCTGTCGATGGGAGTCCCGCACTCTGTAACTATAGTTACTGGGCCCTGTCGATGGGAGTCCCGCACTCTGTAACTATAGTTACTGGGCCCTGTCGATGGGAGTCCCGCACTCTGCAACTATAGTTACTGGGCCCTGTCGATGGGAGTCCCGCACTCTGTAACTATAGTTACTGGGCCCTGTCGATGGGAGTCCCACACTCTGTAACTATAGTTACTGGGCCCTGTCGATGGGAGTCCCACACTCTGTAACTATAGTTACTGGGCCCTGTCGATGGGAGTCCCACACTCTGTAACTATAGTTACTGGGCCCTGTCGATGGGAGTCCCACACTCTGTAACTATAGTTACTGGGCCCTGTCGATGGGAGTCCCACACTCTGTAACTATAGTTACTGGGCCCTGTCGATGGGAGTCCCACACTCTGTAACTATAGTTACTGGGCCCTGTCGATGGGAGTCCCGCACTCTGTAACTATAGTTACTGGGCCCTATCGATGGGAGTCCCACACTCTGTAACTATAGTTACTGGGCCCTGTCGATGGGAGTCCCGCACTCTGTAACTATAGTTACTGGGCCCTGTCGATGGGAGTCCCACACTCTGTAACTATAGTTACTGGGCCCTGTCGATGGGAGTCCCGCACTCTGTAACTATAGTTACTGGGCCCTGTCGATGGGAGTCCCGCACTCTGTAACTATAGTTACTGGGCCCTGTCGATGGGAGTCCCACACTCTGTAACTATAGTTACTGGGCCCTGTCGATGGGAGTCCCGCACTCTGTAACGATAGTTACTGGGCCCTGTCGATGGGAGTCCCGCACTCTGTAACTATAGTTACTGGGCCCTGTCGATGGGAGTCCCGCACTCTGTAACGATAGTTACTGGGCCCTGTCGATGGGAGTCCCACACTCTGTAACTATAGTTACTGGGCCCTGTCGATGGGAGTCCCACACTCTGTAACTATAGTTACTGGGCCCTGTCGATGGGAGTCCCACACTCTGTAACTATAGTCACTGGGCCCTGTCGTTGGGAGTCCCGCACTCTGTAACTATAGTGACTGGGCCCGGTCGATGGGAGTCCCGCACTCTGCAACTATAGTTACTGGGCCCTGTCGAAGGGAGTCCCACACTCTGTAACTATAGTTACTGGGCCCTGTCGATGGGAGTCCCGCACTCTGTAACTATAGTTACTGGGCCCTGTCGATGGGTGTCCCACACTCTGTAACTATAGTTACTGGGCCCTGTCGCTGGGAGTCCCACACTCTGTAACTATAGTTACTGGGCCCTGTCGATGGGAGTCCCGCACTCTGTAACTATAGTCACTGGGCCCTGTCGATGGGAGTCCCGCACTCTGTAACTATAGTCACTGGGCCCTGTCGATGGGAGTCCCGCACTCTGTAACTATAGTTACTGGGCCCTGTCGATGGGAGTCCCGCACTCTGTAACTATAGTTACTGGGCCCTGTCGATGGGAGTCCCACACTCTGTAACTATAGTTACTGGGCCCTGTCGATGGGAGTCCCTCACTCTGTAACTATAGTTACTGGGCCCTGTCGATGGGAGTCCCGCACTCTGTAACTATAGTTACTGGGCCCTGTCGATGGGAGTCCCACACTCTGTAACTATAGTTACTGGGCCCTGTCGATGGGAGTCCCACACTCTGTAACTATAGTTACTGGGCCCTGTCGATGGGAGTCCCGCACTCTGTAACTATAGTTACTGGGCCCTGTCGATGGGAGTCCCACACTCTGTAACTATAGTTACTGGGCCCTGTCGATGGGAGTCCCGCACTCTGTAACTATAGTTACTGGGCCCTGTCGATGGGAGTCCCACACTCTGTAACTATAGTTACTGGGCCCTGTCGATGGGAGTCCCGCACTCTGAAACTATAGTTACTGGGCCCTGTCGATGGGAGTCCCGCACTCTGCAACTATAGTTACTGGGCCCTGTCGATGGGAGTCCCGCACTCTGTAACTATAGTCACTGGGCCCTGTCGATGGGAGTCCCGCACTCTGTAACTATAGTTACTGGGCCCTGTCGATGGGAGTCCCACACTCTGTAACTATAGTTACCGGGCCCTGTCGATGGGAGTCCCGCACTCTGTAACTATAGTCACTGGGCCCTGTCGATGGGAGTCCCACACTCTGTAACTATAGTTACTGGGCCCTGTCGATGGGAGTCCCGCACTCTGTAACTATAGTTACTGGGCCCTGTCGATGGGAGTCCCACACTCTGTAACTATAGTCACTGGGCCCTGTCGATGGGAGTCCCGCACTCTGTAACTATAGTTACTGGGCCCTGTCGATGGGAGTCCCGCACTCTGTAACTATAGTTACTGGGCCCTGTCGATGGGAGTCCCGCACTCTGTAACTATAGTTACTGGGCCCTGTCGATGGGAGTCCCGCACTCTGCAACTATAGTTACTGGGCCCTGTCGATGGGAGTCCCGCACTCTGTAACTATAGTTACTGGGCCCTGTCGATGGGAGTCCCGCACTCTGTAACGATAGTTACTGGGCCCTGTCGATGGGAGTCCCGCACTCTGCAACTATAGTTACTGGGCCCTGTCGATGGGAGTCCCGCACTCTGTAACTATAGTTACTGGGCCCTGTCGATGGGAGTCCCTCACTCTGTAACTATAGTTACTGGGCCCTGTCGATGGGAGTCCCACACTCTGTAACTATAGTTACTGGGCCCTGTCGATGGGAGTCCCGCACTCTGTAACTATAGTTACTGGGCCCTGTCGATGGGAGTCCCGCACTCTGTAACTATAGTTACCGGGCCCTGTCGATGGGAGTCCCGCACTCTGTAACTATAGTTACTGGGCCCAGTCGATGGGAGTCCCACACTCTGTAATTATAGTTACTGGGCCCTGTCGATGGGAGTCCCGCACTCTGTAACTATAGTTACTGGGCCCTGTCGATGGGAGTCCCGCACTCTGTGACTACAGTTACTGGGCCCTGTCGATGGGAGTCCCGCACTCTGTAACTATAGTTACTGGGCCCTGTCGATGGGAGTCCCACACTCTGTGACTACAGTTACTGGGCCCTGTCGATGGGAGTCCCGCACTCTGTAACTATAGTTACTGGGCCCTGTCGATGGGAGTCCCGCACTCTGTAACTATAGTTACTGGGCCCTGTCGATGGGAGTCCCGCACTCTGTAACTATAGTTACTGGGCCCTGTCGATGGGAGTCCCGCACTCTGTAACTATAGTTACTGGGCCCTGTCGATGGGAGTCCCGCACTCTGTAACTATAGTTACTGGGCCCTGTCGATGGGAGTCCCGCACTCTGTAACTATAGTTACTGGGCCCTGTCGATGGGAGTCCCACACTCTGTAACTACAGTTACTGGGCCCTGTCGATGGGAGTCCCACACTCTGTAACTATAGTTACTGGGCCCTGTCGATGGGAGTCCCGCACTCTGTAACTATAGTCACTGGGCCCTGTCGATGGGAGTCCCGCACTCTGTAACTATAGTTACTGGGCCCTGTCGATGGGAGTCCCACACTCTGTAACTATAGTTACCGGGCCCTGTCGATGGGAGTCCCGCACTCTGTAACTATAGTCACTGGGCCCTGTCGATGGGAGTCCCACACTCTGTAACTATAGTTACTGGGCCCTGTCGATGGGAGTCCCGCACTCTGTAACTATAGTTACTGGGCCCTGTCGATGGGAGTCCCACACTCTGTAACTATAGTCACTGGGCCCTGTCGATGGGAGTCCCGCACTCTGTAACTATAGTTACTGGGCCCTGTCGATGGGAGTCCCGCACTCTGTAACTATAGTTACTGGGCCCTGTCGATGGGAGTCCCGCACTCTGTAACTATAGTTACTGGGCCCTGTCGATGGGAGTCCCGCACTCTGTAACTATAGTTACTGGGCCCTGTCGATGGGAGTCCCACACTCTGTAACTATAGTTACTGGGCCCTGTCGATGGGAGTCCCACACTCTGTAACTACAGTTACTGGGCCCTGTCGATGGGAGTCCCACACTCTGTAACTATAGTTACTGGGCCCTGTCGATGGGAGTCCCGCACTCTGTAACTATAGTTACTGGGCCCTGTCGATGGGAGTCCCACACTCTGTAACTATAGTTACTGGGCCCTGTCGATGGGAGTCCCGCACTCTGTAACTATAGTCACTGGGCCCTGTCGATGGGAGTCCCGCACTCTGTAACTACAGTTACTGGGCCCTGTCGATGGGAGTCCCACACTCTGTAACTATAGTTACTGGGCCCTGTCGATGGGAGTCCCACACTCTGTAACTATCGTTACTGGGCCCTGTCGATGGGAGTCCCACACTCTGTAACTATAGTTACCGGGCCCTGTCGATGGGAGTCCCGCACTCTGTAACTATAGTTACTGGGCCCTGTCGATGGGAGTCCCGCACTCTGTAACTATAGTTACTGGGCCCTGTCGATGGGAGTCCCGCACTCTGTAACTATAGTTACCGGGCCCTGTCGATGGGAGTCCCGCACTCTGTAACTATAGTTACTGGGCCCTGTCGATGGGAGTCCCGCACTCTGTAACTATAGTTACTGGGCCCTGTCGATGGGAGTCCCGCACTCTGCAACTATAGTTACTGGGCCCTGTCGATGGGAGTCCCGCACTCTGTAACTATAGTTACTGGGCCCTGTCGATGGGAGTCCCACACTCTGTAACTATAGTTACTGGGCCCTGTCGATGGGAGTCCCACACTCTGTAACTATAGTTACTGGGCCCTGTCGATGGGAGTCCCGCACTCTGTAACTATAGTTACTGGGCCCTGTCGATGGGAGTCCCGCACTCTGTAACTATAGTTACTGGGCCCTGTCGATGGGAGTCCCGCACTCTGTAACTATAGTCACTGGGCCCTGTCGATGGGAGTCCCGCACTCTGTAACTATAGTTACTGGGCCCTGTCGATGGGAGTCCCGCACTCTGCAACTATAGTTACTGGGCCCTGTCGATGGGAGTCCCGCACTCTGTAACTATAGTTACTGGGCCCTGTCGATGGGAGTCCCACACTCTGTAACTATAGTTACTGGGCCCTGTCGATGGGAGTCCCACACTCTGTAACTATAGTTACTGGGCCCTGTCGATGGGAGTCCCGCACTCTGTAACTATAGTTACTGGGCCCTGTCGATGGGAGTCCCACACTCTGTAACTATAGTTACTGGGCCCTGTCGATGGGAGTCCCACACTCTGTAACTATAGTTACTGGGCCCTGTCGATGGGAGTCCCACACTCTGTAACTATAGTTACTGGGCCCTGTCGATGGGAGTCCCACACTCTGTAACTATAGTTACTGGGCCCTGTCGATGGGAGTCCCACACTCTGTAACTATAGTTACTGGGCCCTGTCGATGGGAGTCCCACACTCTGTAACTATAGTTACTGGGCCCTGTCGATGGGAGTCCCGCACTCTGTAACTATAGTTACTGGGCCCTATCGATGGGAGTCCCACACTCTGTAACTATAGTTACTGGGCCCTGTCGATGGGAGTCCCGCACTCTGTAACTATAGTTACTGGGCCCTGTCGATGGGAGTCCCACACTCTGTAACTATAGTTACTGGGCCCTGTCGATGGGAGTCCCGCACTCTGTAACTATAGTTACTGGGCCCTGTCGATGGGAGTCCCGCACTCTGTAACTATAGTTACTGGGCCCTGTCGATGGGAGTCCCACACTCTGTAACTATAGTTACTGGGCCCTGTCGATGGGAGTCCCGCACTCTGTAACGATAGTTACTGGGCCCTGTCGATGGGAGTCCCGCACTCTGTAACTATAGTTACTGGGCCCTGTCGATGGGAGTCCCACACTCTGTAACGATAGTTACTGGGCCCTGTCGATGGGAGTCCCACACTCTGTAACTATAGTTACTGGGCCCTGTCGATGGGAGTCCCACACTCTGTAACTATAGTTACTGGGCCCTGTCGATGGGAGTCCCGCACTCTGCAACTATAGTTACTGGGCCCTGTCGATGGGAGTCCCGCACTCTGTAACTATAGTTACTGGGCCCTGTCGATGGGAGTCCCTCACTCTGTAACTATAGTTACTGGGCCCTGTCGATGGGAGTCCCGCACTCTGTAACTATAGTTACTGGGCCCTGTCGATGGGAGTCCCACACTCTGTAACTATAGTTACTGGGCCCTGTCGATGGGAGTCCCACACTCTGTAACTATAGTTACTGGGCCCTGTCGATGGGAGTCCCGCACTCTGTAACTATAGTTACTGGGCCCTGTCGATGGGAGTCCCACACTCTGTAACTATAGTCACTGGGCCCTGTCGTTGGGAGTCCCACACTCTGTAACTATAGTCACTGGGCCCTGTCGATGGGAGTCCCACACTCTGTAACTATAGTTACTGGGCCCTGTCGATGGGAGTCCCGCACTCTGTAACTATAGTTACTGGGCCCTGTCGATGGGAGTCCCGCACTCTGTAACTATAGTTACTGGGCCCTGTCGATGGGAGTCCCGCACTCTGTAACTATAGTTACTGGGCCCTGTCGATGGGAGTCCCACACTCTGTGACTATAGTGACTGGGCCCTGTCGATGGGAGTCCCGCACTCTGTAACTATAGTGACTGGGCCCGGTCGATGGGAGTCCCGCACTCTGTAACTATAGTTACTGGGCCCTGTCGATGGGAGTCCCGCACTCTGTAACTATAGTTACTGGGCCCTGTCGATGGGAGTCCCACACTCTGTAACTATAGTTACTGGGCCCTGTCGATGGGAGTCCCGCACTCTGTAACTATAGTTACTGGGCCCTGTCGATGGGAGTCCCACACTCTGTGACTATAGTGACTGGGCCCTGTCGATGGGAGTCCCGCACTCTGTAACTATAGTGACTGGGCCCGGTCGATGGGAGTCCCGCACTCTGCAACTATAGTTACTGGGCCCTGTCGAAGGGAGTCCCACACTCTGTAACTATAGTTACTGGGCCCTGTCGATGGGAGTCCCGCACTCTGTAACTATAGTTACTGGGCCCTGTCGATGGGAGTCCCACACTCTGTAACTATAGTTACTGGGCCCTGTCGCTGGGAGTCCCACACTCTGTAACTATAGTTACTGGGCCCTGTCGATGGGAGTCCCACACTCTGTAACTATAGTTACTGGGCCCTGTCGCTGGGAGTCCCACACTCTGTAACTATAGTTACTGGGCCCTGTCGATGGGAGTCCCACACTCTGTAACTATAGTCACTGGGCCCTGTCGATGGGAGTCCCGCACTCTGTAACTACAGTTACTGGGCCCTATCGATGGGAGTCCCACACTCTGTAACTATAGTTACTGGGCCCTGTCGATGGGAGTCCCGCACTCTGTAACTATAGTTACTGGGCCCTGTCGATGGGAGTCCCGCACTCTGTAACTATAGTCACTGGGCCCTGTCGATGGGAGTCCCGCACTCTGTAACTATAGTCACTGGGCCCTGTCGATGGGAGTCCCGCACTCTGTAACTATAGTTACTGGGCCCTGTCGATGGGAGTCCCGCACTCTGAAACTATAGTTACTGGGCCCTGTCGATGGGAGTCCCGCACTCTGCAACTATAGTTACTGGGCCCTGTCGATGGGAGTCCCGCACTCTGCAACTATAGTTACTGGGCCCTGTCGATGGGAGTCCCGCACTCTGCAACTATAGTTACTGGGCCCTGTCGATGGGAGTCCCGCACTCTGTAACTATAGTTACTGGGCCCTGTCGATGGGAGTCCCGCACTCTGCAACTATAGTTACTGGGCCCTGTCGATGGGAGTCCCGCACTCTGCAACTATAGTTACTGGGCCCTGTCGATGGGAGTCCCGCACTCTGCAACTATAGTTACTGGGCCCTGTCGATGGGAGTCCCGCACTCTGCAACTATAGTTACTGGGCCCTGTCGATGGGAGTCCCGCACTCTGTAACTATAGTCACTGGGCCCTGTCGATGGGAGTCCCGCACTCTGTAACTATAGTTACTGGGCCCTGTCGATGGGAGTCCCGCACTCTGTAACTATAGTTACTGGGCCCTGTCGATGGGAGTCCCGCACTCTGTAACTATAGTTACTGGGCCCTGTCGATGGGAGTCCCGCACTCTGTAACTATAGTTACTGGGCCCTGTCGATGGGAGTCCCACACTCTGTAACTATAGTTACTGGGTCCTGTCGATGGGAGTCCCGCACTCTGTAACTATAGTTACTGGGCCCTGTCGATGGGAGTCCCACACTCTGTAACTATAGTTACTGGGCCCTGTCGATGGGAGTCCCGCACTCTGTAACTATAGTTACTGGGCCCTGTCGATGGGAGTCCCGCACTCTGTAACTATAGTTACTGGGCCCTGTCGATGGGAGTCCCACACTCTGTGACTATAGTGACTGGGCCCTGTCGATGGGAGTCCCTCACTCTGTGACTATAGTTACTGGGCCCTGTCGATGGGAGTCCCGCACTCTGTAACGATAGTTACTGGGCCCTGTCGATGGGAGTCCCGCACTCTGTAACTATAGTTACTGGGCCCTGTCGATGGGAGTCCCGCACTCTGTAACTATAGTTACTGGGCCCTGTCGATGGGAGTCCCACACTCTGTAACTATAGTTACTGGGCCCTGTCGATGGGAGTCCCGCACTCTGTAACGATAGTTACTGGGCCCTGTCGATGGGAGTCCCGCACTCTGTAACTATAGTTACTGGGCCCTGTCGATGGGAGTCCCACACTCTGTAACGATAGTTACTGGGCCCTGTCGATGGGAGTCCCACACTCTGTAACTATAGTTACTGGGCCCTGTCGATGGGAGTCCCACACTCTGTAACTATAGTTACTGGGCCCTGTCGATGGGAGTCCCACACTCTGTAACTATAGTCACTGGGCCCTGTCGTTGGGAGTCCCACACTCTGTAACTATAGTCACTGGGCCCTGTCGATGGGAGTCCCACACTCTGTAACTATAGTTACTGGGCCCTGTCGATGGGAGTCCCGCACTCTGTAACTATAGTTACTGGGCCCTGTCGATGGGAGTCCCGCACTCTGTAACTATAGTTACTGGGCCCTGTCGATGGGAGTCCCACACTCTGTAACTATAGTTACTGGGCCCTGTCGATGGGAGTCCCGCACTCTGTAACTATAGTTACTGGGCCCTGTCGATGGGAGTCCCACACTCTGTGACTATAGTGACTGGGCCCTGTCGATGGGAGTCCCGCACTCTGTAACTATAGTGACTGGGCCCGGTCGATGGGAGTCCCGCACTCTGCAACTATAGTTACTGGGCCCTGTCGATGGGAGTCCCACACTCTGTAACTACAGTTACTGGGCCCTATCGATGGGAGTCCCACACTCTGTAACTATAGTTACTGGGCCCTGTCGATGGGAGTCCCGCACTCTGTAACTATAGTTACTGGGCCCTGTCGATGGGAGTCCCGCACTCTGTAACTATAGTTACTGGGCCCTGTCGATGGGAGTCCCGCACTCTGTAACTATAGTCACTGGGCCCTGTCGATGGGAGTCCCGCACTCTGTAACTATAGTCACTGGGCCCTGTCGATGGGAGTCCCGCACTCTGTAACTATAGTTACTGGGCCCTGTCGATGGGAGTCCCGCACTCTGTAACTATAGTTACTGGGCCCTGTCGATGGGAGTCCCACACTCTGTAACTACAGTTACTGGGCCCTGTCGATGGGAGTCCCACACTCTGTAACTATAGTTACTGGGCCCTGTCGATGGGAGTCCCGCACTCTGTAACTATAGTTACTGGGCCCTGTCGATGGGAGTCCCACACTCTGTAACTATAGTTACTGGGCCCTGTCGATGGGAGTCCCGCACTCTGAAACTATAGTTACTGGGCCCTGTCGATGGGAGTCCCGCACTCTGCAACTATAGTTACTGGGCCCTGTCGATGGGAGTCCCGCACTCTGCAACTATAGTTACTGGGCCCTGTCGATGGGAGTCCCGCACTCTGCAACTATAGTTACTGGGCCCTGTCGATGGGAGTCCCGCACTCTGTAACTATAGTTACTGGGCCCTGTCGATGGGAGTCCCGCACTCTGCAACTATAGTTACTGGGCCCTGTCGATGGGAGTCCCGCACTCTGCAACTATAGTTACTGGGCCCTGTCGATGGGAGTCCCGCACTCTGCAACTATAGTTACTGGGCCCTGTCGATGGGAGTCCCGCACTCTGCAACTATAGTTACTGGGCCCTGTCGATGGGAGTCCCGCACTCTGTAACTATAGTTACTGGGCCCTGTCGATGGGAGTCCCGCACTCTGTAACTATAGTCACTGGGCCCTGTCGATGGGAGTCCCGCACTCTGTAACTATAGTTACTGGGCCCTGTCGATGGGAGTCCCGCACTCTGTAACTATAGTTACTGGGCCCTGTCGATGGGAGTCCCGCACTCTGTAACTATAGTTACTGGGCCCTGTCGATGGGAGTCCCGCACTCTGTAACTATAGTTACTGGGCCCTGTCGATGGGAGTCCCGCACTCTGTAACTATAGTTACTGGGCCCTGTCGATGGGAGTCCCACACTCTGTAACTACAGTTACTGGGCCCTGTCGATGGGAGTCCCGCACTCTGTAACTACAGTTACTGGGCCCTGTCGATGGGAGTCCCGCACTCTGTAACTATAGTTACTGGGCCCTGTCGATGGGAGTCCCACACTCTGTAACTATAGTTACTGGGCCCTGTCGATGGGAGTCCCGCACTCTGTAACTATAGTTACTGGGCCCTGTCGATGGGAGTCCCGCACTCTGTAACTATAGTTACTGGGCCCTGTCGATGGGAGTCCCGCACTCTGTAACTATAGTTACTGGGTCCTGTCGATGGGAGTCCCGCACTCTGTAACTATAGTTACTGGGCCCTGTCGATGGGAGTCCCACACTCTGTGACTATAGTGACTGGGCCCTGTCGATGGGAGTCCCTCACTCTGTGACTATAGTTACTGGGCCCTGTCGATGGGAGTCCCGCACTCTGTAACTATAGTGACTGGGCCCTGTCGATGGGAGTCCCGCACTCTGTAACTATAGTTACTGGGCCCTGTCGATGCGAGTCCCACACTCTGTGACTATAGTGACTGGGCCCTGTCGATGGGAGTCCCACACTCTGTGACTATAGTTACTGGGCCCTGTCGATGGGAGTCCCGCACTCTGTAACTATAGTGACTGGGCCCTGTCGATGGGAGTCCCGCACTCTGTAACTACAGTTACTGGGCCCTGTCGATGGGAGTCCCGCACTCTGTAACTATAGTCACTGGGCCCTGTCGATGGGAGTCCCGCACTCTGTAACTATAGTGACTGGGCCCTGTCGATGGGAGTCCCGCACTCTGCAACTATAGTTACTGGGCCCTGTCGAAGGGAGTCCCACACTCTGTAACTATAGTTACTGGGCCCTGTCGATGGGAGTCCCGCACTCTGTAACTATAGTTACTGGGCCCTGTCGATGGGAGTCCCACACTCTGTAACTATAGTTACTGGGCCCTGTCGATGGGAGTCCCACACTCTGTAACTATAGTTACTGGGCCCTGTCGATGGGAGTCCCGCACTCTGTAACTATAGTTACTGGGCCCTGTCGATGGGAGTCCCGCACTCTGTAACTATAGTTACTGGGCCCTGTCGATGGGAGTCCCACACTCTGTAACTATAGTTACTGGGCCCTGTCGATGGGAGTCCCACACTCTGTAACTATAGTTACTGGGCCCTGTCGATGGGAGTCCCACACTCTGTAACTATAGTTACTGGGCCCTGTCGATGTGAGTCCCCCACTCTGTAACTATAGTTACTGGGCCCTGTCGATGGGAGTCCTGCACTCTGTAACTATAGTTACTGGGCCCTGTCGATGGGAGTCCCACACTCTGTAACTATAGTTACTGGGCCCTGTCGATGGGAGTCCCGCACTCTGTAACTATAGTTACTGGGCCCTGTCGATGGGAGTCCCACACTCTGTAACTATAGTTACTGGGCCCTGTCGATGGGAGTCCCGCACTCTGCAACTATAGTTACTGGGCCCTGTCGATGGGAGTCCCGCACTCTGCAACTATAGTTACTGGGCCCTGTCGATGGGAGTCCCGCACTCTGCAAATATAGTTACTGGGCCCTGTCGATGGGAGGCCCGCACTCTGCAACTATAGTTACTGGGCCCTGTCGATGGGAGTCCCGCACTCTGTAACTATAGTTACTGGGCCCTGTCGATGGGAGTCCCGCACTCTGTAACTATAGTCACTGGGCCCTGTCGATGGGAGTCCCGCACTCTGTAACTATAGTCACTGGGCCCTGTCGATGGGAGTCCCGCACTCTGTAACTATAGTTACTGGGCCCTGTCGATGGGAGTCCCGCACTCTGTAACTATAGTTACTGGGCCCTGTCGATGGGAGTCCCGCACTCTGCAACTATAGTTACTGGGCCCTGTCGATGGGAGTCCCGCACTCTGCAACTATAGTTACTGGGCCCTGTCGATGGGAGTCCCGCACTCTGTAACTATAGTTACTGGGCCCTGTCGATGGGAGTCCCGCACTCTGCAACTATAGTTACTGGGCCCTGTCGATGGGAGTCCCGCACTCTGCAACTATAGTTACTGGGCCCTGTCGATGGGAGTCCCGCACTCTGTAACTATAGTTACTGGGCCCTGTCGATGGGAGTCCCGCACTCTGTAACGATAGTTACTGGGCCCTGTCGATTGGAGTCCCGCACTCTGCAACTATAGTTACTGGGCCCTGTCGATGGGAGTCCCGCACTCTGTAACTATAGTTACTGGGCCCTGTCGATGGGAGTCCCTCACTCTGTAACTATAGTTACTGGGCCCTGTCGATGGGAGTCCCACACTCTGTAACTATAGTTACTGGGCCCTGTCGATGGGAGTCCCGCACTCTGTAACTATAGTTACTGGGCCCTGTCGATGGGAGTCCCGCACTCTGTAACTATAGTTACCGGGCCCTGTCGATGGGAGTCCCGCACTCTGTAACTATAGTTACTGGGCCCTGTCGATGGGAGTCCCGCACTCTGTGACTACAGTTACTGGGCCCTGTCGATGGGAGTCCCACACTCTGTGACTACAGTTACTGGGCCCTGTCGATGGGAGTCCCACACTCTGTGACTACAGTTACTGGGCCCTGTCGATGGGAGTCCCACACTCTGTAACTACAGTTACTGGGCACTGTCGATGGGAGTCCCGCACTCTGTAACTATAGTTACTGGGCCCTGTCGATGGGAGTCCCGCACTCTGTAACTATAGTTACTGGGCCCTGTCGATGGGAGTCCCGCACTCTGTAACTATAGTTACTGGGCCCTGTCGATGGGAGTCCCACACTCTGTAACTATAGTTACTGGGCCCTGTCGATGGGAGTCCCGCACTCTGTAACTATAGTTACTGGGCCCTGTCGATGGGAGTCCCACACTCTGTAACTATAGTTACTGGGCCCTGTCGATGGGAGTCCCGCACTCTGTAACTATAGTTACTGGGCCCTGTCGATGGGAGTCCCGCACTCTGTAACTATAGTTACTGGGCCCTGTCGATGGGAGTCCCGCACTCTGTAACTATAGTTACTGGGCCCTGTCGATGGGAGTCCCGCACTCTGTAACTATAGTTACTGGGCCCTGTCGATGGGAGTCCCGCACTCTGTAACTATAGTTACTGGGCCCTGTCGATGGGAGTCCCACACTCTGTAACTATAGTTACTGGGCCCTGTCGATGGGAGTCCCGCACTCTGTAACTATAGTTACTGGGCCCTGTCGATGGGAGTCCCGCACTCTGTAACTATAGTCACTGGGCCCTGTCGATGGGAGTCCCGCACTCTGTAACTATAGTTACCGGGCCCTGTCGATGGGAGTCCCGCACTCTGTAACTATAGTTACTGGGCCCTGTCGATGGGAGTCCCGCACTCTGTAACTATAGTTACTGGGCCCTGTCGATGGGAGTCCCACACTCTGTAACTATAGTTACTGGGCCCTGTCGATGGGAGTCCCACACTCTGTAACTATAGTTACTGGGCCCTGTCGATGGGAGTCCCGCACTCTGTAACTATAGTCACTGGGCCCTGTCGATGGGAGTCCCGCACTCTGTAACTATAGTTACTGGGCCCTGTCGATGGGAGTCCCACACTCTGTAACTATAGTTACCGGGCCCTGTCGATGGGAGTCCCGCACTCTGTAACTATAGTCACTGGGCCCTGTCGATGGGAGTCCCGCACTCTGTAACTATAGTTACTGGGCCCTGTCGATGGGAGTCCCGCACTCTGTAACTATAGTTACCGGGCCCTGTCGATGGGAGTCCCGCACTCTGTAACTATAGTTACTGGGCCCTGTCGATGGGAGTCCCACACTCTGTAACTATAGTTACTGGGCCCTGTCGATGGGAGTCCCGCACTCTGTAACTATAGTCACTGGGCCCTGTCGATGGGAGTCCCGCACTCTGTAACTATAGTTACTGGGCCCTGTCGATGGGAGTCCCACACTCTGTAACTATAGTTACTGGGCCCTGTCGATGGGAGTCCCGCACTCTGTAACTATAGTTACTGGGCCCTGTCGATGGGAGTCCCGCACTCTGTAACTATAGTTACCGGGCCCTGTCGATGGGAGTCCCGCACTCTGTAACTATAGTTACTGGGCCCTGTCGATGGGAGTCCCGCACTCTGTAACTATAGTTACTGGGCCCTGTCGATGGGAGTCCCGCACTCTGCAACTATAGTTACTGGGCCCTGTCGAAGGGAGTCCCACACTCTGTAACTATAGTTACTGGGCCCTGTCGATGGGAGTCCCGCACTCTGTAACTATAGTTACTGGGCCCTGTCGATGGGAGTCCCACACTCTGTAACTATAGTTACTGGGCCCTGTCGATGGGAGTCCCACACTCTGTAACTATAGTTACTGGGCCCTGTCGATGGGAGTCCCGCACTCTGTAACTATAGTTACTGGGCCCTGTCGATGGGAGTCCCGCACTCTGTAACTATAGTTACTGGGCCCTGTCGATGGGAGTCCCACACTCTGTAACTACAGTTACTGGGCCCTATCGATGGGAGTCCCACACTCTGTAACTATAGTTACTGGGCCCTGTCGATGGGAGTCCCGCACTCTGCAACTATAGTTACTGGGCCCTGTCGATGGGAGTCCCGCACTCTGCAACTATAGTTACTGGGCCCTGTCGATGGGAGTCCCGCACTCTGCAAATATAGTTACTGGGCCCTGTCGATGGGAGGCCCGCACTCTGCAACTATAGTTACTGGGCCCTGTCGATGGGAGTCCCGCACTCTGTAACTATAGTTACTGGGCCCTGTCGATGGGAGTCCCGCACTCTGTAACTATAGTCACTGGGCCCTGTCGATGGGAGTCCCGCACTCTGTAACTATAGTCACTGGGCCCTGTCGATGGGAGTCCCGCACTCTGTAACTATAGTTACTGGGCCCTGTCGATGGGAGTCCCGCACTCTGCAACTATAGTTACTGGGCCCTGTCGATGGGAGTCCCGCACTCTGCAACTATAGTTACTGGGCCCTGTCGATGGGAGTCCCGCACTCTGTAACTATAGTTACTGGGCCCTGTCGATGGGAGTCCCGCACTCTGTAACGATAGTTACTGGGCCCTGTCGATGGGAGTCCCGCACTCTGCAACTATAGTTACTGGGCCCTGTCGATGGGAGTCCCGCACTCTGTAACTATAGTTACTGGGCCCTGTCGATGGGAGTCCCTCACTCTGTAACTATAGTTACTGGGCCCTGTCGATGGGAGTCCCACACTCTGTAACTATAGTTACTGGGCCCTGTCGATGGGAGTCCCGCACTCTGTAACTATAGTTACTGGGCCCTGTCGATGGGAGTCACGCACTCTGTAACTATAGTTACCGGGCCCTGTCGATGGGAGTCCCGCACTCTGTAACTATAGTTACTGGGCCCTGTCGATGGGAGTCCCACACTCTGTGACTACAGTTACTGGGCCCTGTCGATGGGAGTCCCACACTCTGTGACTACAGTTACTGGGCCCTGTCGATGGGAGTCCCGCACTCTGTAACTATAGTTACTGGGCCCTGTCGATGGGAGTCCCGCACTCTGTAACTATAGTTACTGGGCCCTGTCGATGGGAGTCCCGCACTCTGTAACTATAGTTACTGGGCCCTGTCGATGGGAGTCCCGCACTCTGTAACTATAGTTACTGGGCCCTGTCGATGGGAGTCCCGCACTCTGTAACTATAGTTACTGGGCCCTGTCGATGGGAGTCCCGCACTCTGTAACTATAGTTACTGGGCCCTGTCGATGGGAGTCCCACACTCTGTAACTATAGTTACTGGGCCCTGTCGATGGGAGTCCCTCACTCTGTAACTATAGTTACTGGGCCCTGTCGATGGGAGTCCCGCACTCTGTAACTATAGTTACTGGGCCCTGTCGATGGGAGTCCCGCACTCTGTAACTATAGTTACTGGGCCCTGTCGATGGGAGTCCCACACTCTGTAACTATAGTTACTGGGCCCTGTCGATGGGAGTCCCTCACTCTGTAACTATAGTTACTGGGCCCTGTCGATGGGAGTCCCGCACTCTGTAACTATAGTTACTGGGCCCTGTCGATGGGAGTCCCGCACTCTGTAACTATAGTCACTGGGCCCTGTCGATGGGAGTCCCGCACTCTGTAACTATAGTTACTGGGCCCTGTCGATGGGAGTCCCGCACTCTGTAACTATAGTTACCGGGCCCTGTCGATGGGAGTCCCGCACTCTGTAACTATAGTTACTGGGCCCTGTCGATGGGAGTCCCGCACTCTGTAACTATAGTTACTGGGCCCTGTCGATGGGAGTCCCACACTCTGTAACTATAGTTACTGGGCCCTGTCGATGGGAGTCCCACACTCTGTAACTATAGTTACTGGGCCCTGTCGATGGGAGTCCCGCACTCTGTAACTATAGTCACTGGGCCCTGTCGATGGGAGTCCCGCACTCTGTAACTATAGTTACTGGGCCCTGTCGATGGGAGTCCCACACTCTGTAACTATAGTTACCGGGCCCTGTCGATGGGAGTCCCGCACTCTGTAACTATAGTCACTGGGCCCTGTCGATGGGAGTCCCGCACTCTGTAACTATAGTTACTGGGCCCTGTCGATGGGAGTCCCGCACTCTGTAACTATAGTTACCGGGCCCTGTCGATGGGAGTCCCGCACTCTGTAACTATAGTCACTGGGCCCTGTCGATGGGAGTCCCGCACTCTGTAACTACAGTTACTGGGCCCTGTCGATGGGAGTCCCGCACTCTGTAACTATAGTTACTGGGCCCTGTCGATGGGAGTCCCGCACTCTGTAACTATAGTTACTGGGCCCTGTCGATGGGAGTCCCACACTCTGTAACTATAGTTACCGGGCCCTGTCGATGGGAGTCCCGCACTCTGTAACTATAGTTACCGGGCCCTGTCGATGGGAGTCCCACACTCTGTAACTATAGTTACTGGGCCCTGTCGATGGGAGTCCCGCACTCTGTAACTACAGTTACTGGGCCCTGTCGATGGGAGTCCCGCACTCTGTAACTATAGTTACTGGGCCCTGTCGATGGGAGTCCCGCACTCTGTAACTATAGTTACTGGGCCCTGTCGATGGGAGTCCCACACTCTGTAACTATAGTTACTGGGCCCTGTCGATGGGAGTCCCGCACTCTGTAACTATAGTTACTGGGCCCTGTCGAAGGGAGTCCCGCACTCTGTAACTATAGTCACTGGGCCCTGTCGATGGGAGTCCCACACTCTGTAACTATAGTTACTGGGCCCTGTCGATGGGAGTCCCGCACTCTGTAACTATAGTTACCGGGCCCTGTCGATGGGAGTCCCACACTCTGTAACTATAGTTACCGGGCCCTGTCGATGGGAGTCCCACACTCTGTAACTATAGTTACCGGGCCCTGTCGATGGGAGTCCCGCACTCTGTAACTATAGTCACTGGGCCCTGTCGATGGGAGTCCCGCACTCTGTAACTATAGTTACTGGGCCCTGTCGATGGGAGTCCCGCACTCTGTAACTATAGTTACTGGGCCCTGTCGATGGGAGTCCCGCACTCTGTAACTGTAGTTACTGGGCCCTGTCGATGGGAGTCCCGCACTCTGTAACTATAGTTACCGGGCCCTGTCGATGGGAGTCCCGCACTCTGTAACTATAGTTACTGGGCCCTGTCGATGGGAGTCCCACACTCTGTAACTGTAGTTACTGGGCCCTGTCGATGGGACTCCCACACTCTGTAACTATAGTTACTGGGCCCTGTCGATGGGAGTCCCGCACTCTGTAACTATAGTTACTGGGCCCTGTCGATGGGAGTCCCGCACTCTGTAACTATAGTTACTGGGCCCTGTCGATGGGAGTCCCGCACTCTGTAACTATAGTTACTGGGCCCTGTCGATGGGAGTCCCGCACTCTGTAACTATAGTTACTGGGCCCTGTCGATGGGAGTCCCGCACTCTATAACTATAGTTACTGGGCCCTGTCGATGGGAGTCCCGCACTCTGTAACTATAGTTACTGGGCCCTGTCGATGGGAGTCCCACACTCTGTAACTATAGTTACTGGGCCCTGTCGATGGGAGTCCCGCACTCTGTAACTATAGTTACTGGGCCCTGTCGATGGGAGTCCCACACTCTGTAACTATAGTTACCGGGCCCTGTCGATGGGAGTCCCGCACTCTGTAACTATAGTTACCGGGCCCTGTCGATGGGAGTCCCACACTCTGTAACTATAGTTACTGGGCCCTGTCGATGGGAGTCCCGCACTCTGTAACTACAGTTACTGGGCCCTGTCGATGGGAGTCCCGCACTCTGTAACTATAGTTACTGGGCCCTGTCGATGGGAGTCCCGCACTCTGTAACTATAGTTACTGGGCCCTGTCGATGGGAGTCCCACACTCTGTAACTATAGTTACTGGGCCCTGTCGATGGGAGTCCCGCACTCTGTAACTATAGTTACTGGGCCCTGTCGAAGGGAGTCCCGCACTCTGTAACTATAGTTACTGGGCCCTGTCGATGGGAGTCCCGCACTCTGTAACTATAGTTACCGGGCCCTGTCGATGGGAGTCCCACACTCTGTAACTATAGTTACCGGGCCCTGTCGATGGGAGTCCCACACTCTGTAACTATAGTTACCGGGCCCTGTCGATGGGAGTCCCGCACTCTGTAACTATAGTCACTGGGCCCTGTCGATGGGAGTCCCGCACTCTGTAACTATAGTTACTGGGCCCTGTCGATGGGAGTCCCGCACTCTGTAACTATAGTTACTGGGCCCTGTCGATGGGAGTCCCGCACTCTGTAACTGTAGTTACTGGGCCCTGTCGATGGGAGTCCCGCACTCTGTAACTATAGTTACCGGGCCCTGTCGATGGGAGTCCCGCACTCTGTAACTATAGTTACTGGGCCCTGTCGATGGGAGTCCCACACTCTGTAACTGTAGTTACTGGGCCCTGTCGATGGGACTCCCACACTCTGTAACTATAGTTACTGGGCCCTGTCGATGGGAGTCCCGCACTCTGTAACTATAGTTACTGGGCCCTGTCGATGGGAGTCCCGCACTCTGTAACTATAGTTACTGGGCCCTGTCGATGGGAGTCCCGCACTCTGTAACTATAGTTACTGGGCCCTGTCGATGGGAGTCCCGCACTCTGTAACTATAGTTACTGGGCCCTGTCGATGGGAGTCCCGCACTCTATAACTATAGTTACTGGGCCCTGTCGATGGGAGTCCCGCACTCTGTAACTATAGTTACTGGGCCCTGTCGATGGGAGTCCCACACTCTGTAACTATAGTTACTGGGCCCTGTCGATGGGAGTCCCGCACTCTGTAACTATAGTTACCGGGCCCTGTCGATGGGAGTCCCACACTCTGTAACTATAGTTACTGGGCCCTGTCGATGGGAGTCCCGCACTCTGTAACTATAGTTACTGGGCCCTGTCGATGGGAGTCCCACACTCTGTAACTATAGTTACTGGGCCCTGTCGATGGGAGTCCCGCACTCTGTAACTATAGTTACTGGGCCATGTCGATGGGAGTCCCGCACTCTGTAACTATAGTCACTGGGCCCTGTCGATGGGAGTCCCACACTCTGTAACTATAGTTACTGGGCCCTGTCGATGGGAGTCCCACACTCTGTAACTATAGTTACTGGGCCCTGTCGATGGGAGTCCCCCACTCTGTAACTATAGTTACTGGGCCCTGTCGATGGGAGTCCCGCACTCTGTAACTATAGTTACTGGGCCCTGTCGATGGGAGTCCCACACTCTGTAACTATAGTTACTGGGCCCTGTCGATGGGAGTCCCGCACTCTGTAACTATAGTTACTGGGCCCTGTCGATGGGAGTCCCACACTCTGTAACTATAGTCACTGGGCCCTGTCGATGGGAGTCCCGCACTCTGTAACTATAGTTACTGGGCCCTGTCGATGGGAGTCCCGCACTCTGTAACTATCGTTACTGGGCCCTGTCGATGGGAGTCCCGCACTCTGTAACTATAGTTACTGGGCCCTGTCGATGGGAGTCCCGCACTCTGTAACTATAGTTACTGGGCCCTGTCGATGGGAGTCCCGCACTCTGTAACTATAGTTACCGGGCCCTGTCGATGGGAGTCCCGCACTCTGTAACTATAGTTACTGGGCCCTGTCGATGGGAGTCCCGCACTCTGTAACTATAGTTACTGGGCCCTGTCGATGGGAGTCCCGCACTCTGTAACTACAGTTACTGGGCCCTGTCGATGGGAGTCCCACACTCTGTAACTATAGTCACTGGGCCCTGTCGATGGGAGTCCCACACTCTGTAACTATCGTTACTGGGCCCTGTCGATGGGAGTCCCGCACTCTGTAACTATAGTTACTGGGCCCTGTCGATGGGAGTCCCGCACTCTGTAACTATAGTTACTGGGCCCTGTCGATGGGAGTCCCGCACTCTGTAACTATAGTTACCGGGCCCTGTCGATGGGAGTCCCGCACTCTGTAACTATAGTCACTGGGCCCTGTCGATGGGAGTCCCGCACTCTGTGACTATAGTTACTGGGCCCTGTCGATGGGAGTCCCACACTCTGTAACTATAGTTACTGGGCCCTGTCGATGGGAGTCCCGCACTCTGTAACTATAGTTACTGGGCCCTGTCGATGGGAGTCCCACACTCTGTAACTATAGTTACTGGGCCCTGTCGATGGGAGTCCCACACTCTGTAACTATAGTTACTGGGCCCTGTCGATGGGAGTCCCACACTCTGTAACTATAGTTACTGGGCCCTGTCGATGGGAGTCCCGCACTCTGTAACTATAGTTACTGGGCCCTGTCGATGGGAGTCCCGCACTCTGTGACTATAGTTACTGGGCCCTGTCGATGGGAGTCCCACACTCTGTAACTATAGTTACTGGGCCCTGTCGATGGGAGTCCCGCACTCTGTAACTATAGTTACTGGGCCCTGTCGATGGGAGTCCCGCACTCTGTAACGATAGTTACTGGGCCCTGTCGATGGGAGTCCCGCACTCTGTAACTATAGTTACTGGGCCCTGTCGATGGGAGTCCCGCACTCTGTAACTATAGTTACTGGGCCCTGTCGATGGGAGTCCCGCACTCTGTAACGATAGTTACTGGGCCCTGTCGATGGGAGTCCCGCACTCTGTAACTATAGTTACTGGGCCCTGTCGATGGGAGTCCCGCACTCTGTAACTATAGTTACTGGGCCCTGTCGATGGGAGTCCCACACTCTGTAACTATAGTTACTGGGCCCTGTCGATGGGAGTCCCGCACTCTGTAACTATAGTTACTGGGCCCTGTCGATGGGAGTCCCGCACTCTGTAACTATAGTTACTGGGCCCTGTCGATGGGAGTCCCGCACTCTGTAACTATAGTTACTGGGCCCTGTCGATGGGAGTCCCGCACTCTGTAACTATAGTTACTGGGCCCTGTCGATGGGAGTCCCGCACTCTGTAACTACAGTCACTGGGCCCTGTCGATGGGAGTCCCGCACTCTGTAACTACAGTTACTGGGCCCTGTCGATGGGAGTCCCGCACTCTGTAACTATAGTTACTGGGCCCTGTCGATGGGAGTCCCACACTCTGTAACTATAGTTACTGGGCCCTGTCGATGGGAGTCCCGCACTCTGTAACTATAGTTACTGGGCCCTGTCGATGGGAGTCCCGCACTCTGTAACTATAGTTACCGGGCCCTGTCGATGGGAGTCCCGCACTCTGTGACTATAGTTACTGGGCCCTGTCGATGGGAGTCCCGCACTCTGTAACTATAGTTACTGGGCCCTGTCGATGGGAGTCCCACACTCTGTAACTATAGTTACTGGGCCCTGTCGATGGGAGTCCCGCACTCTGTAACTATAGTTACTGGGCCCTGTCGATGGGAGTCCCACACTCTGTAACTATAGTTACTGGGCCCTGTCGATGGGAGTCCCACACTCTGTAACTATAGTTACTGGGCCCTGTCGATGGGAGTCCCACACTCTGTAACTATAGTTACTGGGCCCTGTCGATGGGAGTCCCACACTCTGTAACTATAGTTACTGGGCCCTGTCGATGGGAGTCCCGCACTCTGGAACTATAGTCACTGGGCCCTGTCGATGGGAGTCCCGCACTCTGTAACTATAGTTACTGGGCCCTGTCGATGGGAGTCCCGCACTCTGTAACTACAGTTACTGGGCCCTGTCGATGGGAGTCCCGCACTCTGTAACTATAGTTACTGGGCCCTGTCGATGGGAGTCCCACACTCTGTAACTATAGTTACTGGGCCCTGTCGATGGGAGTCCCGCACTCTGCAACTATAGTTACTGGGCCCTGTCGATGGGAGTCCCGCACTCTGTAACTATAGTTACTGGGCCCTGTCGATGGGAGTCCCGCACTCTGTAACTATAGTTACTGGGCCCTGTCGATGGGAGTCCCACACTCTGTAACTATAGTTACTGGGACCTGTCGATGGGAGTCCCGCACTCTGTAACTATAGTTACTGGGCCCTGTCGATGGGAGTCCCGCACTCTGTAACTATAGTCACTGGGCCCTGTCGATGGGAGTCCCGCACTCTGTAACTATAGTCACTGGGCCCTGTCGATGGGAGTCCCGCACTCTGTAACTATAGTTACTGGGCCCTGTCGATGGGAGTCCCGCACTCTGCAACTATAGTTACTGGGCCCTGTCGATGGGAGTCCCGCACTCTGTAACTATAGTTACTGGGCCCTGTCGATGGGAGTCCCGCACTCTGTAACTATAGTTACTGGGCCCTGTCGATGGGAGTCCCGCACTCTGCAACTATAGTTACTGGGCCCTGTCGATGGGAGTCCCGCACTCTGGAACTATAGTTACTGGGCCCTGTCGATGGGAGTCCCACACTCTGTAACTATAGTTACTGGGCCCTGTCGATGGGAGTCCCGCACTCTGTAACAATAGTTACTGGGCCCTGTCGATGGGAGTCCCGCACTCTGTAACTATAGTTACTGGGCCCTGTCGATGGGAGTCCCGCACTCTGTAACTATAGTTACTGGGCCCTGTCGATGGGAGTCCGCACTCTGTAACTATAGTTACTGGGCCCTGTCGATGGGAGTCCCACACTCTGTAACTATAGTTACTGGGCCCTGTCGATGGGAGTCCCACACTCTGTAACTATAGTTACTGGGCCCTGTCGATGGGAGTCCCACACTCTGTAACTATAGTTACTGGGCCCTGTCGATGGGAGTCCCGCACTCTGTAACTATAGTTACTGGGCCCTGTCGATGGGAGTCCCGCACTCTGTAACTATAGTTACTGGGCCCTGTCGATGGGAGTCCCACACTCTGTAACTATAGTTACTGGGCCCTGTCGATGGGAGTCCCGCACTCTGTAACTATAGTTACTGGGCCCTGTCGATGGGAGTCCCGCACTCTGTAACTATAGTTACTGGGCCCTGTCGATGGGAGTCCCACACTCTGTAACTATAGTCACTGGGCCCTGTCGATGGGAGTCCCGCACTCTGTAACTATAGTTACTGGGCCCTGTCGATGGGAGTCCCGCACTCTGTAACTATAGTTACTGGGCCCAGTCGATGGGAGTCCCGCACTCTGTAACTATAGTTACTGGGCCCTGTCGATGGGAGTCCCGCACTCTGTAACTATAGTTACTGGGCCCTGTCGATGGGAGTCCCTCACTCTGTAACTATAGTTACTGGGCCCTGTCGATGGGAGTCCCGCACTCTGTAACTATAGTTACCGGGCCCTGTCGATGGGAGTCCCGCACTCTGTAACTATAGTTACCGGGCCCTGTCGATGGGAGTCCCGCACTCTGTAACTATAGTTACTGGGCCCTGTCGATGGGAGTCCCGCACTCTGTAACTATAGTTACTGGGCCCTGTCGATGGGAGTCCCGCACTCTGTAACTATAGTTACTGGGCCCTGTCGATGGGAGTCCCGCACTCTGTAACTACAGTTACTGGGCCCTGTCGATGGGAGTCCCTCACTCTGTAACTATAGTTACTGGGCCCTGTCGATGGGAGTCCCGCACTCTGTAACTATAGTTACTGGGCCCTGTCGATGGGAGTCCCGCACTCTGTAACTATAGTTACTGGGCCCTGTCGATGGGAGTCCCACACTCTGTAACTATAGTTACTGGGCCCTGTCGATGGGAGTCCCGCACTCTGTAACTATAGTTACTGGGCCCTGTCGATGGGAGTCCCGCACTCTGTAACTATAGTTACCGGGCCCTGTCGATGGGAGTCCCGCACTCTGTAACTATAGTCACTGGGCCCTGTCGATGGGAGTCCCACACTCTGTAACTATAGTTACTGGGCCCTGTCGATGGGAGTCCCACACTCTGTAACTATAGTTACTGGGCCCTGTCGATGGGAGTCCCGCACTCTGTAACTATAGTCACTGGGCCCTGTCGATGGGAGTCCCACACTCTGTGACTATAGTTACTGGGCCCTGTCGATGGGAGTCCCGCACTCTGTAACTATAGTTACTGGGCCCTGTCGATGGGAGTCCCACAATCTGTAACTATAGTTACTGGGCCCTGTCGATGGGAGTCCCGCACTCTGTAACTATAGTTACCGGGCCCTGTCGATGGGAGTCCCGCACTCTGTAACTATAGTTACTGGGCCCTGTCGATGGGAGTCCCACACTCTGTAACTATAGTTACTGGGCCCTGTCGATGGGAGTCCCGCACTCTGTAACTATAGTTACTGGGCCCTGTCGATGGGAGTCCCGCACTCTGTAACTATAGTTACTGGGCCCTGTCGATGGGAGTCCCACACTCTGTAACTCTCGTCACTGGGCCCTGTCGATGGGAGTCCCGCACTCTGTAACTATAGTTACTGGGCCCTGTCGATGGGAGTCCCGCACTCTGTAACTATAGTTACTGGGCCCAGTCGATGGGAGTCCCGCACTCTGTAACTATAGTTACTGGGCCCTGTCGATGGGAGTCCCGCACTCTGTAACTATAGTTACTGGGCCCTGTCGATGGGAGTCCCGCACTCTGTAACTATAGTTACTGGGCCCTGTCGATGGGAGTCCCGCACTCTGTAACTATAGTTACTGGGCCCTGTCGATGGGAGTCCCGCACTCTGTAACTATAGTTACCGGGCCCTGTCGATGGGAGTCCCGCACTCTGTAACTACAGTTACTGGGCCCTGTCGATGGGAGTCCCGCACTCTGTAACTATAGTTACTGGGCCCTGTCGATGGGAGTCCCACACTCTGTAACTATAGTTACTGGGCCCTGTCGATGGGAGTCCCGCACTCTGTAACTATAGTTACTGGGCCCTGTCGATGGGAGTCCCGCACTCTGTAACTATAGTTACCGGGCCCTGTCGATGGGAGTCCCGCACTCTGTAACTACAGTTACCGGGCCCTGTCGATGGGAGTCCCGCACTCTGTAACTATAGTTACTGGGCCCTGTCGATGGGAGTCCCACACTCTGTAACTATAGTTACTGGGCCCTGTCGATGGGAGTCCCGCACTCTGTAACTATAGTTACTGGGCCCTGTCGATGGGAGTCCCGCACTCTGTAACTATAGTTACTGGGCCCTGTCGATGGGAGTCCCGCACTCTGTAACTATAGTCACTGGGCCCTGTCGATGGGAGTCCCGCACTCTGTAACTATAGTTACTGGGCCCTGTCGATGGGAGTCCCGCACTCTGTAACTATAGTCACTGGGCCCTGTCGATGGGAGTCCCACACTCTGTGACTATAGTTACTGGGCCCTGTCGATGGGAGTCCCACACTCTGTAACTATAGTTACTGGGCCCTGTCGATGGGAGTCCCGCACTCTGTAACTATAGTTACTGGGCCCTGTCGATGGGAGTCCCGCACTCTGTAACTATAGTTACCGGGCCCTGTCGATGGGAGTCCCGCACTCTGTAACTATAGTTACCGGGCCCTGTCGATGGGAGTCCCGCACTCTGTAACTATAGTTACTGGGCCCTGTCGATGGGAGTCCCGCACTCTGTAACTATAGTTACTGGGCCCTGTCGATGGGAGTCCCACACTCTGTAACTATAGTTACTGGGCCCTGTCGATGGGAGTCCCGCACTCTGTAACTACAGTTACTGGGCCCTGTCGATGGGAGTCCCTCACTCTGTAACTATAGTTACTGGGCCCTGTCGATGGGAGTCCCGCACTCTGTAACTATAGTTACTGGGCCCTGTCGATGGGAGTCCCGCACTCTGTAACTATAGTTACTGGGCCCTGTCGATGGGAGTCCCACACTCTGTAACTATAGTTACTGGGCCCTGTCGATGGGAGTCCCACACTCTGTAACTATAGTTACTGGGCCCTGTCGATGGGAGTCCCACACTCTGTAACTATAGTTACTGGGCCCTGTCGATGGGAGTCCCGCACTCTGTAACTATAGTTACTGGGCCCTGTCGATGGGAGTCCCTCACTCTGTAACTATAGTTACTGGGCCCTGTCGATGGGAGTCCCGCACTCTGTAACTATAGTTACTGGGCCCTGTCGATGGGAGTCCCGCACTCTGTAACTATAGTTACTGGGCCCTGTCGATGCGAGTCCCACACTCTGTAACTATAGTTACTGGGCCCTGTCGATGGGAGTCCCACACTCTGTAACTATAGTCACTGGGCCCTGTCGATGGGAGTCCCACACTCTGTGACTATAGTTACTGGGCCCTGTCGATGGGAGTCCCACACTCTGTAACTATCGTTACTGGGCCCTGTCGATGGGAGTCCCACACTCTGTGACTATAGTTACTGGGCCCTGTCGATGGGAGTCCCGCACTCTGTAACTATAGTTACTGGGCCCTGTCGATGGGAGTCCCACACTCTGTGACTATAGTTACTGGGCCCTGTCGATGGGAGTCCCGCACTCTGTAACTATAGTTACTGGGCCCTGTCGATGGGAGTCCCACACTCTGTAACTATAGTTACTGGGCCCTGTCGATGGGAGTCCCACACTCTGTAACTATAGTTACTGGGCCCTGTCGATGGGAGTCCCGCACTCTGTAACTATAGTTACTGGGCCCTGTCGATGGGAGTCCCGCACTCTGTAACTATAGTTACTGGGCCCTGTCGATGGGAGTCCCGCACTCTGTAACTATAGTTACTGGGCCCTGTCGATGGGAGTCCCGCACTCTGTAACTATAGTCACTGGGCCCTGTCGATGGGAGTCCCACACTCTGTGACTATAGTTACTGGGCCCTGTCGATGGGAGTCCCGCACTCTGTAACTATAGTTACTGGGCCCTGTCGATGGGAGTCCCGCACTCTGTAACTATAGTTACTGGGCACTGTCGATGGGAGTCCCACACTCTGTAACTATAGTTACTGGGCCCTGTCGATGGGAGTCCCGCACTCTGTAACTATAGTTACTGGGCCCTGTCGATGGGAGTCCCGCACTCTGTGACGATAGTTACTGGGCCCTGTCGATGGGAGTCCCGCACTCTGTAACTATAGTTACTGGGCCCTGTCGATGGGAGTCCCACACTCTGTAACTATAGTTACTGGGCCCTGTCGATGGCAGTCCCGCACTCTGTAACTATAGTTACTGGGCCCTGTCGATGGGAGTCCCGTACTCTGTAACTATAGTTACTGGGCCCTGTCGATGGGAGTCCCGCACTCTGTAACTATAGTTACTGGGCCCTGTCGATGGGAGTCCCGCACTCTGTGACTATAGTCACTGGGCCCTGTCGATGGGAGTCCCGCACTCTGTAACTATAGTTACTGGGCCCTGTCGATGGGAGTCCCGCACTCTGTAACTATAGTTACTGGGCCCTGTCGATGGGAGTCCCACACTCTGTAACTATAGTTACTGGGCCCTGTCGATGGGAGTCCCACACTCTGTAACTATAGTTACTGGGCCCTGTCGATGGGAGTCCCGCACTCTGTAACTATAGTCACTGGGCCCTGTCGATGGGAGTCCCGCACTCTGTAACTATAGTTACTGGGCCCTGTCGATGGGAGTCCCGCACTCTGTAACTATAGTTACCGGGCCCTGTCGATGGGAGTCCCACACTCTGTAACTATAGTTACTGGGCCCTGTCGATGGGAGTCCCACACTCTGTAACTATAGTTACTGGGCCCTGTCGATGGGAGTCCCACACTCTGTAACTATAGTTACTGGGCCCTGTCGATGGGAGTCCCACACTCTGTAACTATAGTTACTGGGCCCTGTCGATGGGAGTCCCGCACTCTGTAATTATAGTTACTGGGCCCTGTCGAAGGGAGTCCCGCACTCTGTAACTATAGTTACTGGGCCCTGTCGATGGGAGTCCCGCACTCTGTAACTATAGTTACTGGGCCCTGTCGATGGGAGACCCGCACTCTGTAACTATAGTTACCGGGCCCTGTCGATGGGAGTCCCGCACTCTGTAACTATAGTTACTGGGCCCTGTCGATGGGAGTCCCACACTCTGTAACTATAGTTACTGGGCCCTGTCGATGGGAGTCCCGCACTCTGTAAGTATAGTTACTGGGCTCTGTCGATGGGAGTCCCGACTCTGTGACTATAGTTACTGGGCCCTGTCGATGGGAGTCCCGCACTCTGTAACTATAGTTACTGGGCCCTGTCGATGGGAGTCCCACACTCTGTAACTATAGTTACTGGGCCCTGTCGATGGGAGTCCCACACTCTGTAACTATAGTTACTGGGCCCTGTCGATGGGAGTCCCACACTCTGTAACTATAGTTACTGGGCCCTGTCGATGGGAGTCCCGCACTCTGTAACTATAGTTACTGGGCCCTGTCGATGGGAGTCCCGCACTCTGCAACTATAGTTACTGGGCCCTGTCGATGGGAGTCCCGCACTCTGTAACTATAGTTACTGGGCCCTGTCGATGGGAGTCCCACACTCTGTAACTATAGTTACTGGGCCCTGTCGATGGGAGTCCCGCACTCTGTAACTATAGTTACTGGGCCCTGTCGATGGGAGTCCCGCACTCTGTAACTACAGTCACTGGGCCCTGTCGATGGGAGTCCCGCACTCTGTAACTATAGTTACTGGGCCCTGTCGATGGGAGTCCCGCACTCTGTAACTATAGTTACTGGGCCCTGTCGATGGGAGTCCCGCACTCTGTAACTATAGTTACTGGGCCCTGTCGATGGAAGTCCCACACTCTGTAACTATAGTTACTGGGCCCTGTTGATGGGAGTCCCACACTCTGTAACTATAGTTACTGGGCCCTGTCGATGGGAGTCCCGCACTCTGTAACTATAGTTACTGGGCCCTGTCGATGGGAGTCCCACACTCTGTAACTATAGTTACTGGGCCCTGTCGATGGGAGTCCCGCACTCTGTAACTCTAGTTACTGGGCCCTGTCGATGGGAGTCCCACACTCTGTAACTGTAGTTACTGGGCCCTGTCGATGGGAGTCCCGCACTCTGTAACTATAGTCACTGGGCCCTGTCGATGGGAGTCCCGCACTCTGTAACTACAGTTACTGGGCCCTGTCGATGGGAGTCCCGCACTCTGTAACTATAGTTACTGGGCCCTGTCGATGGGAGTCCCGCACTCTGTAACTATAGTTACTGGGCCCTGTCGATGGGAGTCCCGCACTCTGTAACTATAGTTACTGGGCCCTGTCGATGGGAGTCCCGCACTCTGTAACTATAGTTACTGGGCCCTGTCGATGGGAGACCCGCACTCTGTAACTATAGTTACCGGGCCCTGTCGATGGGAGTCCCGCACTCTGTAACTATAGTTACTGGGCCCTGTCGATGGGAGTCCCGCACTCTGTAACTATAGTTACTGGGCCCTGTCGATGGGAGTCCCACACTCTGTAACTATAGTTACTGGGCCCTGTCGATGGGAGTCCCGCACTCTGTAACTATAGTTACTGGGCCCTGTCGATGGGAGTCCCGCACTCTGTAACTATAGTTACTGGGCCCTGTCGATGGGAGTCCCACACTCTGTAACTATAGTTACTGGGCCCTGTCGATGGGAGTCCCGCACTCTGTAACTATAGTTACTGGGCCCTGTCGATGGAAGTCCCACACTCTGTAACTATAGTTACTGGGCCCTGTCGATGGGAGTCCCGCACTCTGTAACTATAGTTACTGGGCCCTGTCGATGGGAGTCCCTCACTCTGTAACTATAGTTACTGGGCCCTGTCGATGGGAGTCCCACACTCTGTAACTATAGTCACTGGGCCCAGTCGATGGGAGTCCCACACTCTGTAACTATAGTTACTGGGCCCTGTCGATGGGAGTCCCACACTCTGTAACTATAGTTACTGGGCCCTGTCGATGGGAGTCCCGCACTCTGTAACTATAGTTACTGGGCCCTGTCGATGGGAGTCCCGCACTCTGTAACTATAGTTACTGGGCCCTGTCGATGGGAGTCCCGCACTCTGTAACTATAGTTACTGGGCCCTGTCGATGGGAGTCCCGCACTCTGTAACTATAGTTACTGGGCCCTGTCGATGGAAGTCCCACACTCTGTAACTATAGTTACTGGGCCCTGTCGATGGGAGTCCCGACTCTGTAACTATAGTTACTGGGCCCTGTCGATGGGAGTCCCGCACTCTGTAACTATAGTTACTGGGCCCTGTCGATGGGAGTCCCACACTCTGTAACTATAGTTACTGGGCCCTGTCGATGGGAGTCCCGCACTCTGTAACTATAGTTACTGGGCCCTGTCGATGGGAGTCCCACACTCTGTAACTATAGTTACTGGGCCCTGTCGATGGAAGTCCCGCACTCTGTAACTACAGTTACTGGGCCCTGTCGATGGGAGTCCCACACTCTGTAACTATAGTTACTGGGCCCTGTCGATGGAAGTCCCGCACTCTGTAACTACAGTTACTGGGCCCTGTCGATGGGAGTCCCACACTCTGTAACTATAGTTACTGGGCCCTGTCGATGGGAGTCCCGCACTCTGTAACTATAGTTACTGGGCCCTGTCGATGGGAGTCCCACACTCTGTAACTATAGTTACTGGGCCCTGTCGATGGGAGTCCCGCACTCTGTAACTATAGTTACTGGGCCCTGTCGATGGGAGTCCCACACTCTGTAACTATAGTTACTGGGCCCTGTCGATGGGAGTCCCGCACTCTGTAACTATAGTTACTGGGCCCTGTCGATGGGAGTCCCGCACTCTGTAACTATAGTTACTGGGCCCTGTCGATGGGAGTCCCGCACTCTGTAACTATAGTTACTGGGCCCTGTCGATGGGAGTCCCGCACTCTGTGACTATAGTTACTGGGCCCTGTCGATGGGAGTCCCACACTCTGTAACTATAGTTAATGGGCCCTGTCGATGGGAGTTCCACACTCTGTAACTATAGTCACTGGGCCCTGTCGATGGGAGTCCCGCACTCTGTAACTATAGTTACTGGACCCTGTCGATGGGAGTCCCGCACTCTGTAACTATAGTTACTGGGCCCTGTCGATGGGAGTCCCACACTCTGTAACTATAGTTACTGGGCCCTGTCGATGGGAGTCCCGCACTCTGTGACGATAGTTACTGGGCCCTGTCGATGGGAGTCCCGCACTCTGTAACTATAGTTACTGGGCCCTGTCGATGGGAGTCCCACACTCTGTAACTATAGTTACTGGGCCCTGTCGATGGGAGTCCCGCACTCTGTAACTATAGTTACTGGGCCCTGTCGATGGGAGTCCCGCACTCTGTAACTATAGTTACTGGGCCCTGTCGATGCGAGTCCCACACTCTGTAACTATAGTTACTGGGCCCTGTCGATGGGAGTCCCACACTCTGTAACTATAGTCACTGGGCCCTGTCGATGGGAGTCCCACACTCTGTGACTATAGTTACTGGGCCCTGTCGATGGGAGTCCCACACTCTGTAACTATCGTTACTGGGCCCTGTCGATGGGAGTCCCACACTCTGTGACTATAGTTACTGGGCCCTGTCGATGGGAGTCCCGCACTCTGTAACTATAGTTACTGGGCCCTGTCGATGGGAGTCCCACACTCTGTGACTATAGTTACTGGGCCCTGTCGATGGGAGTCCCGCACTCTGTAACTATAGTTACTGGGCCCTGTCGATGGGAGTCCCACACTCTGTAACTATAGTTACTGGGCCCTGTCGATGGGAGTCCCACACTCTGTAACTATAGTTACTGGGCCCTGTCGATGGGAGTCCCGCACTCTGTAACTATAGTTACTGGGCCCTGTCGATGGGAGTCCCGCACTCTGTAACTATAGTTACTGGGCCCTGTCGATGGGAGTCCCGCACTCTGTAACTATAGTTACTGGGCCCTGTCGATGGGAGTCCCGCACTCTGTAACTATAGTCACTGGGCCCTGTCGATGGGAGTCCCACACTCTGTGACTATAGTTACTGGGCCCTGTCGATGGGAGTCCCGCACTCTGTAACTATAGTTACTGGGCCCTGTCGATGGGAGTCCCGCACTCTGTAACTATAGTTACTGGGCACTGTCGATGGGAGTCCCACACTCTGTAACTATAGTTACTGGGCCCTGTCGATGGGAGTCCCGCACTCTGTAACTATAGTTACTGGGCCCTGTCGATGGGAGTCCCGCACTCTGTGACGATAGTTACTGGGCCCTGTCGATGGGAGTCCCGCACTCTGTAACTATAGTTACTGGGCCCTGTCGATGGGAGTCCCACACTCTGTAACTATAGTTACTGGGCCCTGTCGATGGCAGTCCCGCACTCTGTAACTATAGTTACTGGGCCCTGTCGATGGGAGTCCCGTACTCTGTAACTATAGTTACTGGGCCCTGTCGATGGGAGTCCCGCACTCTGTAACTATAGTTACTGGGCCCTGTCGATGGGAGTCCCGCACTCTGTGACTATAGTCACTGGGCCCTGTCGATGGGAGTCCCGCACTCTGTAACTATAGTTACTGGGCCCTGTCGATGGGAGTCCCGCACTCTGTAACTATAGTTACTGGGCCCTGTCGATGGGAGTCCCACACTCTGTAACTATAGTTACTGGGCCCTGTCGATGGGAGTCCCACACTCTGTAACTATAGTTACTGGGCCCTGTCGATGGGAGTCCCGCACTCTGTAACTATAGTTACTGGGCCCTGTCGATGGGAGTCCCGCACTCTGTAACTATAGTTACTGGGCCCTGTCGATGGGAGTCCCACACTCTGTAACTATAGTTACTGGGCCCTGTCGATGGGAGTCCCACACTCTGTAACTATAGTCACTGGGCCCTGTCGATGGGAGTCCCGCACTCTGTAACTATAGTTACTGGGCCCTGTCGATGGGAGTCCCGCACTCTGTAACTATAGTTACCGGGCCCTGTCGATGGGAGTCCCACACTCTGTAACTATAGTTACTGGGCCCTGTCGATGGGAGTCCCACACTCTGTAACTATAGTTACTGGGCCCTGTCGATGGGAGTCCCACACTCTGTAACTATAGTTACTGGGCCCTGTCGATGGGAGTCCCACACTCTGTAACTATAGTTACTGGGCCCTGTCGATGGGAGTCCCGCACTCTGTAATTATAGTTACTGGGCCCTGTCGAAGGGAGTCCCGCACTCTGTAACTATAGTTACTGGGCCCTGTCGATGGGAGTCCCGCACTCTGTAACTATAGTTACTGGGCCCTGTCGATGGGAGACCCGCACTCTGTAACTATAGTTACCGGGCCCTGTCGATGGGAGTCCCGCACTCTGTAACTATAGTTACTGGGCCCTGTCGATGGGAGTCCCACACTCTGTAACTATAGTTACTGGGCCCTGTCGATGGGAGTCCCGCACTCTGTAAGTATAGTTACTGGGCTCTGTCGATGGGAGTCCCGACTCTGTGACTATAGTTACTGGGCCCTGTCGATGGGAGTCCCGCACTCTGTAACTATAGTTACTGGGCCCTGTCGATGGGAGTCCCGCACTCTGCAACTATAGTTACTGGGCCCTGTCGATGGGAGTCCCGCACTCTGTAACTATAGTTACTGGGCCCTGTCGATGGGAGTCCCGCACTCTGTAACTATAGTTACTGGGCCCTGTCGATGGGAGTCCCGCACTCTGCAACTATAGTTACTGGGCCCTGTCGATGGGAGTCCCGCACTCTGTAACTATAGTTACTGGGCCCTGTCGATGGGAGTCCCACACTCTGTAACTATAGTCACTGGGCCCTGTCGATGGGAGTCCCGCACTCTGTAACTATAGTTACTGGGCCCTGTCGATGGGAGTCCCGCACTCTGTAACTATAGTTACTGGGCCCTGTCGATGGGAGTCCCGCACTCTGTAACTATAGTTACTGGGCCCTGTCGATGGAAGTCCCACACTCTGTAACTATAGTTACTGGGCCCTGTTGATGGGAGTCCCACACTCTGTAACTATAGTTACTGGGCCCTGTCGATGGGAGTCCCGCACTCTGTAACTATAGTTACTGGGCCCTGTCGATGGGAGTCCCACACTCTGTAACTATAGTTACTGGGCCCTGTCGATGGGAGTCCCGCACTCTGTAACTCTAGTTACTGGGCCCTGTCGATGGGAGTCCCACACTCTGTAACTGTAGTTACTGGGCCCTGTCGATGGGAGTCCCGCACTCTGTAACTATAGTCACTGGGCCCTGTCGATGGGAGTCCCGCACTCTGTAACTACAGTTACTGGGCCCTGTCGATGGGAGTCCCGCACTCTGTAACTATAGTTACTGGGCCCTGTCGATGGGAGTCCCGCACTCTGTAACTATAGTTACTGGGCCCTGTCGATGGGAGTCCCGCACTCTGTAACTATAGTTACTGGGCCCTGTCGATGGGAGTCCCGCACTCTGTAACTATAGTTACTGGGCCCTGTCGATGGGAGACCCGCACTCTGTAACTATAGTTACCGGGCCCTGTCGATGGGAGTCCCGCACTCTGTAACTATAGTTACTGGGCCCTGTCGATGGGAGTCCCGCACTCTGTAACTATAGTTACTGGGCCCTGTCGATGGGAGTCCCACACTCTGTAACTATAGTTACTGGGCCCTGTCGATGGGAGTCCCGCACTCTGTAACTATAGTTACTGGGCCCTGTCGATGGGAGTCCCGCACTCTGTAACTATAGTTACTGGGCCCTGTCGATGGGAGTCCCACACTCTGTAACTATAGTTACTGGGCCCTGTCGATGGGAGTCCCGCACTCTGTAACTATAGTTACTGGGCCCTGTCGATGGAAGTCCCACACTCTGTAACTATAGTTACTGGGCCCTGTCGATGGGAGTCCCGCACTCTGTAACTATAGTTACTGGGCCCTGTCGATGGGAGTCCCGCACTCTGTAACTATAGTTACTGGGCCCTGTCGATGGGAGTCCCGCACTCTGTAACTATAGTTACTGGGCCCTGTCGATGGGAGTCCCGCACTCTGTAACTATAGTTACTGGGCCCTGTCGATGGAAGTCCCACACTCTGTAACTATAGTTACTGGGCCCTGTCGATGGGAGTCCCGACTCTGTAACTATAGTTACTGGGCCCTGTCGATGGGAGTCCCGCACTCTGTAACTATAGTTACTGGGCCCTGTCGATGGGAGTCCCACACTCTGTAACTATAGTTACTGGGCCCTGTCGATGGGAGTCCCGCACTCTGTAACTATAGTTACTGGGCCCTGTCGATGGGAGTCCCACACTCTGTAACTATAGTTACTGGGCCCTGTCGATGGAAGTCCCGCACTCTGTAACTACAGTTACTGGGCCCTGTCGATGGGAGTCCCACACTCTGTAACTATAGTTACTGGGCCCTGTCGATGGGAGTCCCACACTCTGTAACTATAGTTACTGGGCCCTGTCGATGGGAGTCCCGCACTCTGTAACTACAGTTACTGGGCCCTGTCGATGGGAGTCCCACACTCTGTAACTATAGTTACTGGGCCCTGTCGATGGGAGTCCCGCACTCTGTAACTATAGTTACTGGGCCCTGTCGATGGGAGTCCCACACTCTGTAACTATAGTTACTGGGCCCTGTCGATGGGAGTCCCGCACTCTGTAACTATAGTTACTGGGCCCTGTCGATGGGAGTCCCACACTCTGTAACTATAGTTACTGGGCCCTGTCGATGGGAGTCCCACACTCTGTAACTATAGTTACTGGGCCCTGTCGATGGGAGTCCCGCACTCTGTAACTATAGTTACTGGGCCCTGTCGATGGGAGTCCCGCACTCTGTAACTATAGTTACTGGGCCCTGTCGATGGGAGTCCCGCACTCTGTAACTATAGTTACTGGGCCCTGTCGATGGGAGTCCCGCACTCTGTGACTATAGTTACTGGGCCCTGTCGATGGGAGTCCCACACTCTGTAACTATAGTTAATGGGCCCTGTCGATGGGAGTTCCACACTCTGTAACTATAGTCACTGGGCCCTGTCGATGGGAGTCCCGCACTCTGTAACTATAGTTACTGGACCCTGTCGATGGGAGTCCCGCACTCTGTAACTATAGTTACTGGGCCCTGTCGATGGGAGTCCCACACTCTGTAACTATAGTTACTGGGCCCTGTCGATGGGAGTCCCGCACTCTGTGACGATAGTTACTGGGCCCTGTCGATGGGAGTCCCGCACTCTGTAACTATAGTTACTGGGCCCTGTCGATGGGAGTCCCACACTCTGTAACTATAGTTACTGGGCCCTGTCGATGGGAGTCCCGCACTCTGTAACTATAGTTACTGGGCCCTGTCGATGGGAGTCCCGCACTCTGTGACGATAGTTACTGGGCCCTGTCGATGGGAGTCCCGCACTCTGTAACTATAGTTACTGGGCCCTGTCGATGGGAGTCCCGCACTCTGTGACGATAGTTACTGGGCCCTGTCGATGGGAGTCCCGCACTCTGTAACTATAGTTACTGGGCCCTGTCGATGGGAGTCCCGCACTCTGTAACTATAGTTACTGGGCCCTGTCGATGGGAGTCCCGCACTCTGTAACTATAGTTACTGGGCCCTGTCGATGGGAGTCCCGCACTCTGTAACTATAGTTACTGGGCCCTGTCGATGGGAGTCCCGCACTCTGTAACTATAGTTACTGGGCCCTGTCGATGGGAGTCCCACACTCTGTAACTATAGTTACTGGGCCCTGTCGATGGGAGTCCCGCACTCTGTAACTATAGTCACTGGGCCCTGTCGATGGGAGTCCCACACTCTGTGACTATAGTAACTGGGCCCTGTCGATGGGAGTCCCACACTCTGTGACTATAGTTACTGGGCCCTGTCGATGGGAGTCCCGCACTCTGTAACTATAGTTACTGGGCCCTGTCGATGGGAGTCCCACACTCTGTGACTATAGTTACTGGGCCCTGTCGATGGGAGTCCCGCACTCTGTAACTATAGTTACTGGGCCCTGTCGATGGGAGTCCCGCACTCTGTAACTATAGTTACCGGGCCCTGTCGATGGGAGTCCCACACTCTGTAACTATGGTTACTGGGCCCTGTCGATGGGAGTCCCACACTCTGTAACTACAGTTACTGGGCCCTGTCGATGGGAGTCCCACAATCTGTAACTATGGTTACTGGGCCCTGTCGATGGGAGTCCCGCACTCTGTAACTATAGTTACTGGGCCCTGTCGATGGGAGTCCCACACTCTGTAACTACAGTTACTGGGCCCTGTCGATGGGAGTCCCACAATCTGTAACTATGGTTACTGGGCCCTGTCGATGGGAGTCCCACACTCTGTAACTATGGTTACTGGGCCCTGTCGATGGGAGTCCAGCACTCTGTAACTATGGTTACTGGGCCCTGTCGATGGGAGTCCCGCACTCTGTAACTATGGTTACTGGGCCCTGTCGATGGGAGTCCCGCACTCTGTAACTATGGTTACTGGGCCCTGTCGATGGGAGTCCCGCACTCTGTAACTATGGTTACTGGGCCCTGTCGATGGGAGTCCCACACTCTGTAACTATAGTTACTGGGCCCTGTCGATGGAAGTCCCACACTCTGTAACTATATTTACTGGGCCCTGTCGATGGGAGTCCCGCACTCTGTAACTATATTTACTGGGCCCTGTCGATGGGAGTCCCGCACTCTGTAACTATAGTTACTGCGCCCTGTCGATGGGAGTCCCGCACTCTGTAACTATAGTTACTGGGCCCTGTCGATGGGAGTCCCACACTCTGTAACTATAGTTACTGGGCCCTGTCAATGGGAGTCCCACACTCTGTAACTATAGTTACTGGGCCCTGTCGATGGGAGTCCCACACTCTGTAACTATAGTTACTGGGCCCTGTCGATGGGAGTCCCGCACTCTGTAATTATAGTTACTGGGCCCTGTCGATGGGAGTCCCGCACTCTGTAACTATAGTTACTGGGCCCTGTCGAAGGGAGTCCCGCACTCTGTAACTATAGTTACTGGGCCCTGTCGATGGGAGTCCCACACTCTGTAACTATAGTTACTGGGCCCTGTCGATGGGAGTCCCACACTCTGTAACTATAGTTACTGGGCCCTGTCGATGGGAGTCCCGCACTCTGTAACTATAGTCACTGGGCCCTGTCGATGGGAGTCCCGCACTCTGTAACTATAGTTACTGGGCCCTGTCGAAGGGAGTCCCGCACTCTGTAACTATAGTTACTGGGCCCTGTCGATGGGAGTCCCACACTCTGTAACTATAGTTACTGGGCCCTGTCGATGGGAGTCCCGCACTCTGTAACTATAGTTACTGGGCCCTGTCGATGGGAGTCCCGCACTCTGTAACTATAGTTACTGGGCCCTGTCGATGGGAGTCGCGCACTCTGTAACTATAGTTACTGGGCCCTGTCGATGGGAGTCCCGCACTCTGTAACTATAGTTACTGGGCCCTGTCGATGGGAGTCCCGCACTCTGTAACTATAGTTACTGGGCCCTGTCGATGGGAGTCCCGCACTCTGTAACGAGAGTCACTGGGCGCTGTCGATGGGAGTCCCGCACTCTGTAACTATAGTCACTGGGCCCTGTCGATGGGAGTCCCGCACTCTGTAACTATAGTTACTGGGCCCAGTCGATGGGAGTCCCACACTCTGTAACTATAGTTACTGGGCCCTGTCGATGGGAGTCCCACGCTCTGTAACTATAGTTACTGGGCCCTGTCGATGGGAGTCCCGCACTCTGTAACTATAGTTACTGGGCCCTGTCGATGGGAGTCCCACACTCTGTAACTATAGTTACTGGGCCCTGTCGATGGGAGTCCCACACTCTGTAACTATAGTCACTGGGCCCTGTCGATGGGAGTCCCACACTCTGTAACTATAGTTACTGGGCCCTGTCGATGGGAGTCCCGCACTCTGTAACTATAGTTACTGGGCCCTGTCGATGGGAGTCCCGACTCTGTAACTATAGTTACTGGGCCCTGTCGATGGGAGTCCCGCACTCTGTAACTATAGTTACTGGGCCCTGTCGATGGGAGTCCCGCACTCTGTAACGATAGTTACTGGGCCCTGTCGATGGGAGTCCCGCACTCTGTAACTATAGTTACTGGGCCCTGTCGATGGGAGTCCCACACTCTGTAACTATAGTTACTGGGCCCTGTCGATGGGAGTCCCACACTCTGTAACTATAGTTACTGGGCCCTGTCGATGGGAGTCCCACACTCTGTAACTATAGTTACTGGGCCCTGTCGATGGGAGTCCCACACTCTGTAACTATAGTTACTGGGCCCTGTCGATGTGAGTCCCACACTCTGTAACTATAGTTACTGGGCCCTGTCGATGGGAGTCCCGCATTCTGTAACTATAGTTACTGGGCCCTGTCGATGGGAGTCCCGCACTCTGTAACTATAGTTACTGGGCCCTGTCGATGGGAGTCCCGCACTCTGTAACTATAGTTACTGGGCCCTGTCGATGGGAGTCCCGCACTCTGTGACTATAGTTACCGGGCCCTGTCGATGGGAGTCCCGCACTCTGTGACTATAGTTACCGGGCCCTGTCGATGGGAGTCCCGCACTCTGTAACTATAGTTACCGGGCCCTGTCGATGGGAGTCCCGCACTCTGTAACTATAGTTACTGGGCCCTGTCGATGGGAGTCCCGCACTCTGTGACTATAGTTACCGGGCCCTGTCGATGGGAGTCCCGCACTCTGTAACTATAGTTACTGGGCCCTGTCGATGGGAGTCCCACACTCTGTAACTATAGTTACTGGGCCCAGTCGATGGGAGTCCCACACTCTGTAACTATAGTCACTGGGCCCTGTCGATGGGAGTCCCACACTCTGTAACTATAGTTACTGGGCCCTGTCGATGGGAGTCCCGCACTCTGTAACTATAGTTACTGGGCCCTGTCGATGGGAGTCCCACACTCTGTAACTACAGTTACTGGGCCCTGTCGATGGGAGTCCCACACTCTGTAACTATAGTTACTGGGCCCTGTCGATGGGAGTCCCGCACTCTGTAACTATAGTTACTGGGCCCTGTCGATGGGAGTCCCACACTCTGTAACTACAGTTACCGGGCCCTGTCGATGGGAGTCCCGCACTCTGTAACTATAGTTACTGGGCCCTGTCGATGGGAGTCCCACACTCTGTAACTATAGTTACCGGGCCCTGTCGATGGGAGTCCCGCACTCTGTAACTATAGTTACTGGGCCCTGTCGATGGGAGTCCCGCACTCTGTAACTATAGTTACTGGGCCCTGTCGATGGGAGTCCCGCACTCTGTAACTATAGTTACTGGGCCCTGTCGATGGGAGTCCCGCACTCTGTAACTATAGTTACTGGGCCCTGTCGATGGGAGTCCCGCACTCTGTAACTATAGTTACTGGGCCCTGTCGATGGGAGTCCCGCACTCTGTGACTATAGTTACTGGGCCCTGTCGATGGGAGTCCCGCACTCTGTAACTATAGTTACTGGGCCCTGTCGATGGGAGTCCCACACTCTGTAAGTATAGTTACCGGGCCCTGTCGATGGGAGTCCCGCACTCTGTAACTATAGTTACTGGGCCCTGTCGATGGGAGTCCCACACTCTGTAACTATAGTTACTGGGCCCTGTCGATGGGAGTCCCACACTCTGTAACTATAGTTACTGGGCCCTGTCGATGGGAGTCCCGCACTCTGTAACTACAGTTACTGGGCCCTGTCGATGGGAGTCCCGCACTCTGTAACTATAGTTACTGGGCCCTGTCGATGGGAGTCCCGACTCTGTAACTATAGTTACCGGGCCCTGTCGATGGGAGTCCCACACTCTGTAACTATAGTTACTGGGCCCTGTCGATGGGAGTCCCGCACTCTGTAACTATAGTTACTGGGCCCTGTCGATGGGAGTCCCGCACTCTGTAACTATAGTTACTGGGCCCTGTCGATGGGAGTCCCGCACTCTGTAACTATAGTTACTGGGCCCTGTCGATGGGAGTCCCGACTCTGTAACTATAGTTACTGGGCCCTGTCGATGGGAGTCCCGCACTCTGTAACTATAGTTACTGGGCCCTGTCGATGGGAGTCCCGCACTCTGTAACTATAGTTACTGGGCCCTGTCGATGGGAGTCCCGCACTCTGTAACTATAGTTACTGGGCCCTGTCGATGGGAGTCCCACACTCTGTAACTATAGTTACTGGGCCCTGTCGATGGGAGTCCCGCACTCTGTAACTATAGTTACTGGGCCCTGTCGATGGGAGTCCCGCACTCTGTAACTATAGTTACTGGGCCCTGTCGATGGGAGTCCCGCACTCTGTAACTATAGTTACTGGGCCCTGTCGATGGGAGTCCCGCACTCTGTAACTATAGTTACTGGGCCCTGTCGATGGGAGTCCCTCACTCTGTAACTATAGTTACTGGGCCCTGTCGATGGGAGTCCCACACTCTGTAACTATAGTTACTGGGCCCTGTCGATGGGAGTCCCGCACTCTGTAACTATAGTTCCTGGGCCCTGTCGATGGGAGTCCCGCACTCTGTAACTATAGTTACTGGGCCCTGTCGATGGGAGTCCCGCACTCTGTAACTATAGTTACTGGGCCCTGTCGATGGGAGTCCCGCACTCTGTAACTATAGTTACTGGGCCCTGTCGATGGGAGTCCCACACTCTGTAACTATAGTTACTGGGCCCTGTCGATGGGAGTCCCGCACTCTGTAACTATAGTTACTGGGCCCTGTCGATGGGAGTCCCGACTCTGTAACTATAGTTACTGGGCCCTGTCGATGGGAGTCCCGCACTCTGTAACTATAGTTACTGGGCACTGTCGATGGGAGTCCCGACTCTGTAACTATAGTTACTGGGCCCTGTCGATGGGAGTCCCGCATTCTGTAACTATAGTTACTGGGCCCTGTCGATGGGAGTCCCACACTCTGTAACTATAGTTACTGGGCCCTGTCGATGGGAGTCCCGCACTCTGTAACTATAGTTACTGGGCCCTGTCGATGGGAGTCCCGCACTCTGTAACTATAGTTACTGGGCCCTGTCGATGGGAGTCCCACACTCTGTAACTATAGTTACTGGGCCCTGTCGATGGGAGTCCCGCACTCTGTAACTATAGTTACTGGGCCCTGTCGATGGGAGTCCCACACTCTGTAACTATAGTCACTGGGCCCTGTCGATGGGAGTCCCGCACTCTGTGACTATAGTTACTGGGCCCTGTCGATGGGAGTCCCGCACTCTGTAACTATAGTTACTGGGCCATGTCGATGGGAGTCCCACACTCTGTAACTATAGTTACTGGGCCCTGTCGATGGGAGTCCCACACTCTGTAACTATAGTTACTGGGCCCTGTCGATGGGAGTCCCGCACTCTGTAACTATAGTTACTGGGCCCTGTCGATGGGAGTCCCGCACTCTGTAACTATAGTTACTGGGCCCTGTCGATGGGAGTCCCGCACTCTGTAACTATAGTTACTGGGCCCTGTCGATGGGAGTCCCGCACTCTGTAACTATAGTTACTGGGCCCTGTCGATGGGAGTCCCGCACTCTGTAACTATAGTTACTGGGCCCTGTCGATGGGAGTCCCGCACTCTGTAACTATAGTTACTGGGCCCTGTCGATGGGAGTCCCACACTCTGTAACGATAGTCACTGGGCCCTGTCGATGGGAGTCCCGCACTCTGAAACTATAGTTACTGGGCCCTGTCGATGGGAGTCCCACACTCTGTAACTATAGTTACTGGGCCCTGTCGATGGGAGTCCCACACTCTGTAACTATAGTTACTGGGCCCTGTCGATGGGAGTCCCACACTCTGTAACTATAGTTACTGGGCCCTGTCGATGGGAGTCCCGCACTCTGTAACTATAGTTACTGGGCCCTGTCGATGGGAGTCCCGCACTCTGTAACTATAGTTACTGGGCCCTGTCGATGGGAGTCCCACACTCTGTAACTATAGTTACTGGGCCCTGTCGATGGGAGTCCCACACTCTGTAACTATAGTTACTGGGCCCTGTCGATGGGAGTCCCGCACTCTGTAACTATAGTTACTGGGCCCTGTCGATGGGAGTCCCACACTCTGTAACTATAGTTACTGGGCCCTGTCGATGGGAGTCCCACACTCTGTAACTAGAGTTACTGGGACCTGTCGATGGGAGTCCCGCACTCTGTAACTATAGTTACTGGGCCCTGTCAATGGGAGTCCCGCACTCTGTAACTATAGTTACTGGGCCCTGTCGATGGGAGTCCCACACTCTGTAACTATAGTTACTGGGCCCTGTCGATGGGAGTCCCGCACTCTGTAACTACAGTTACTGGGCCCTGTCGATGGGAGTCCCACACTCTGTAACTAGAGTTACTGGGACCTGTCGATGGGAGTCCCGCACTCTGTAACTATAGTTACTGGGCCCTGTCAATGGGAGTCCCACACTCTGTAACTATAGTTACTGGGCCCTGTCGATGGGAGTCCCGCACTCTGTAACTATAGTTACTGGGCCCTGTCAATGGGAGTCCCGCACTCTGTAACTATAGTTACTGGGCCCTGTCGATGGGAGTCCCACACTCTGTAACTATAGTTACTGGGCCCTGTCGATGGGAGTCCCGCACTCTGTAACTATAGTTACTGGGACCTGTCGATGGGAGTCCCACACTCTGTAACTATAGTCACTGGGCCCTGTCGATGGGAGTCCCACACTCTGTAACTATAGTTACTGGGCCCTGTCGATGGGAGTCCCACACTCTGTAACTATAGTTACTGGGCCCTGTCGATGGGAGTCCCGCACTCTGTAACTATAGTTACCGGACCCTGTCGATGGGAGTCGCACACTCTGTAACTATAGTTACTGGGCCCTGTCGATGGGAGTCCCGCACTCTGTAACTATAGTTACTGGGCCCTGTCGATGGGAGTCCCGCACTCTGTAACTATAGTTACTGGGCCCTGTCGATGGGAGTCCCACACTCTGTAACTATAGTTACTGGGCCCTGTCGATGGGAGTCCCACACTCTGTAACTATAGTTACTGGGCCCTGTCAATGGGAGTCCCGCACTCTGTAACTATAGTTACTGGGCCCTGTCGATGGGAGTCCCACACTCTGTAACTATAGTTACTGGGCCCTGTCGATGGGAGTCCCGCACTCTGTAACTATAGTTACTGGGACCTGTCGATGGGAGTCCCGCACTCTGTAACTATAGTTACTGGGCCCTGTCGATGGGAGTCCCGCACTCTGTAACTATAGTTACTGGGCCCTGTCGATGGGAGTCCCCCACTCTGTAACTATAGTTACTGGGCCCTGTCGATGGGAGTCCCACACTCTGTAACTATAGTTACTGGGCCCTGTCGATGGGAGTCCCGCACTCTGTAACTATAGTTACTGGGCCCTGTCGATGGGAGTCCCGCACTCTGTAACTATAGTTACTGGGCCCCGTCGATGGGAGTCCCGCACTCTGTAACTATAGTTACTGGGCCCCGTCGATGGGAGTCCCGCACTCTGTAACTATAGTTACTGGGCCCTGTCGATGGGAGTCCCGCACTCTGTAACTATAGTTACCGGGCCCCGTCGATGGGAGTCCCGCACTCTGTAACTATAGTTACCGGGCCCTGTCGATGGGAGTCCCGCACTCTGTAACTACAGTTACTGGGCCCTGTCGATGGGAGTCCCGCACTCTGTAACTACAGTTACTGGGCCCTGTCGATGGGAGTCCCGCACTCTGTAACTATAGTTACTGGGCCCTGTCGATGGGAGTCCCGCACTTTGTAACTATAGTTACTGGGCCCTGTCGATGGGAGTCCCGCACTCTGTAACTATAGTTACTGGGCCCTGTCGATGGGAGTCCCGCACTCTGTAACTATAGTTACTGGGCCCTGTCGATGGGAGTCCCGCACTCTGTAACTACAGTTACTGGGCCCTGTCGATGGGAGTCCCGCAATCTGTAACTACAGTTACTGGGCCCTGTCGATGGGAGTCCCGCACTCTGTAACTACAGTTACTGGGCCCTGTCGATGGGAGTCCCGCACTCTGTAACTACAGTTACTGGGCCCTGTCGATGGGAGTCCCACACTCTGTAACTATAGTTACTGGGCCCTGTCGATGGGAGTCCCACACTCTGTAACTATAGTTACTGGGCCCTGTCGATGGGAGTCCCGCACTCGGTAACTATAGTTACTGGGCCCTGTCGATGGGAGTCCCGCACTCGGTAACTATAGTTACTGGGCCCTGTCGATGGGAGTCCCGCACCCTGTAACTATAGTTACTGGGCCCTGTCGATGGGAGTCCCACACTCTGTAACTATAGTTACTGGGCCCTGTCGATGGGAGTCCCGCACTCTGTAACTATAGTTACTGGGCCCTGTCGATGGGAGTCCCGCACTTTGTAACTATAGTTACTGGGCCCTGTCGATGGGAGTCCCGCACTCTGTAACTATAGTTACTGGGCCCTGTCGATGGGAGTCCCGCACTCTGTAACTATAGTCACTGGGCCCTGTCGATGGGAGTCCCGCACTCTGTAACTACAGTTACTGGGCCCTGTCGATGGGAGTCCCGCAATCTGTAACTACAGTTACTGGGCCCTGTCGATGGGAGTCCCGCACTCTGTAACTACAGTTACTGGGCCCTGTCGATGGGAGTCCCGCACTCTGTAACTACAGTTACTGGGCCCTGTCGATGGGAGTCCCACACTCTGTAACTATAGTTACTGGGCCCTGTCGATGGGAGTCCCACACTCTGTAACTATAGTTACTGGGCCCTGTCGATGGGAGTCCCGCACTCTGTAACTACAGTTACTGGGCCCTGTCGATGGGAGTCCCGCACTCTGTAACTATAGTTACTGGGCCCTGTCGATGGGAGTCCCGCACTCTGTAACTATAGTTACCGGGCCCTGTCGATGGGAGTCCCGCACTCTGTAACTATAGTTACTGGGCCCTGTCGATGGGAGTCCCGCACTCTGTAACTATAGTTACTGGGCCCTGTCGATGGGAGTCCCGCACTCTGTAACTATAGTTACTGGGCCCTTTCGATGGGAGTCCCACACTCTGTAACTATAGTTACTGGGCCCTGTCGATGGGAGTCCCGCACTCTGTAACTATAGTTACTGGGCCCTGTCGATGGGAGTCCCGCACTCTGTAACTATAGTTACTGGGCCCTGTCGATGGGAGTCCCGCACTCTGTAACTATAGTTACTGGGCCCTGTCGATGGGAGTCCCGCACTCTGTAACTATAGTTACTGGGCCCTGTCGATGGGAGTCCCGCACTCTGTAACTATAGTTACTGGGCCCAGTCGATGGGAGTCCCGCACTCTGTAACTATAGTTACTGGGCCCTGTCGATGGGAGTCCCGCACTCTGTAACTATAGTTACTGGGCCCTGTCGATGGGAGTCCCGCACTCTGTAACTATAGTTACTGGGCCCTGTCGATGGGAGTCCCGCACTCTGTAACTATAGTTACTGGGCCCTGTCGATGGGAGTCCCGCACTCTGTAAATATAGTTACTGGGCCCTGTCGATGGGAGTCCCGCACTCTGTAACTATAGTTACTGGGCCCTGTCGATGGGAGTCCCGCACTCTGTAACTATAGTTACTGGGCCCTGTCGATGGGAGTCCCGCACTCTGTAACTATAGTTACTGGGCCCTGTCGATGGGAGTCCCGCACTCTGTAACTATAGTTACTGGGCCCTGTCGATGGGAGTCCCACACTCTGTAACTATAGTTACTGGGCCCTGTCGATGGGAGTCCCACACTCTGTAACTATAGTTACTGGGCCCTGTCGATGGGAGTCCCGCACTCTGTAACTATAGTTACTGGGCCCTGTCGATGGGAGTCCCGCACTCTGTAACTATAGTTACTGGGCCCTGTCGATGGGAGTCCCGCACTCTGTAACTATAGTTACTGGGCCCTGTCGATGGGAGTCCCACACTCTGTAACTATAGTTACTGGGCCCTGTCGATGGGAGTCCCGCACTCTGTAACTAGAGTTACTGGGACCTGTCGATGGGAGTCCCGCACTCTGTAACTATAGTTACTGGGCCCTGTCAATGGGAGTCCCGCACTCTGTAACTATAGTTACTGGGCCCTGTCGATGGGAGTCCCACACTCTGCAACTAGAGTTACTGGGACCTGTCGATGGGAGTCCCGCACTCTGTAACTATAGTTACTGGGCCCTGTCAATGGGAGTCCCACACTCTGTAACTATAGTTACTGGGCCCTGTCGATGGGAGTCCCGCACTCTGTAACTATAGTTACTGGGCCCTGTCAATGGGAGTCCCGCACTCTGTAAATATAGTTACTGGGCCCTGTCGATGGGAGTCCCACACTCTGTAACTATAGTTACTGGGCCCTGTCGATGGGAGTCCCGCACTCTGTAACTATAGTTACTGGGACCTGTCGATGGGAGTCCCGCACTCTGTAACTATAGTTACTGGGCCCTGTCGATGGGAGTCCCGCACTCTGTAACTAAAGTTACTGGGCCCTGTCGATGGGAGTCCCGCACTCTGTAACTATAGTTACTGGGCCCTGTCGATGGGAGTCCCGCACTCTGTAACTATAGTTACTGGGCCCTGTCGATGGGAGTCCCACACTCTGTAACTATAGTCACTGGGCCCTGTCGATGGGAGTCCCACACTCTGTAACTATAGTTACTGGGCCCTGTCGATGGGAGTCCCGCACTCTGTAACTATAGTTACTGGGCCCTGTCGATGGGAGTCCCACACTCTGTAACTATAGTTACTGGGCCCTGTCGATGGGAGTCCCACACTCTGTAACTATAGTTACTGGGCCCCGTCGATGGGAGTCCCGCACTCTGTATCTATAGTTACTGGGCCCTGTCGATGGGAGTCCCGCACTCTGTAACTATAGTTACTGGGCCCTGTCGATGGGAGTCCCGCACTCTGTAACTATAGTTACTGGGCCCTGTCGATGGGAGTCCCACACTCTGTAACTATAGTTACTGGGCCCCGTCGATGGGAGTCCCGCACTCTGTAACTATAGTTACTGGGCCCCGTCGATGGGAGTCCCGCACTCTGTAACTACAGTTACCGGGCCCTGTCGATGGGAGTCCCGCACTCTGTAACTATAGTTACTGGGCCCTGTCGATGGGAGTCCCGCACTCTGTAACTACAGTTACTGGGCCCTGTCGATGGGAGTCCCGCACTCTGTAACTATAGTTACTGGGCCCTGTCGATGGGAGTCCCGCACTCTGTAACTATAGTTACTGGGCCCTGTCGATGGGAGTCCCGCACTCTGTAACTATAGTTACTGGGCCCTGTCGATGGGAGTCCCGCACTCTGTAACTATAGTTACCGGGCCCTGTCGATGGGAGTCCCACACTCTGTAACTATAGTTACTGGGCCCTGTCGATGGGAGTCCCGCACTCTGTAACTATAGTTACTGGGCCCTGTCGATGGGAGTCCCGCACTCTGTAACTATAGTTACTGGGCCCTGTCGATGGGAGTCCCACACTCTGTAACTATAGTTACTGGGCCCTGTCGATGGGAGTCCCGCATTCTGTAACTATAGTTACTGGGCCCTGTCGATGGGAGTCCCGCACTCTGTAACTATAGTTACTGGGCCCTGTCGATGGGAGTCCCGCACTCTGTAACTATAGTTACTGGGCCCTGTCGATGGGAGTCCCGCACTCTGTAACTATAGTTACTGGGCCCTGTCGATGGGAGTCCCACACTCTGTAACTATAGTTACTGGGCCCTGTCGATGGGAGTCGCACACTCTGTAACTATAGTTACCGGGCCCTGTCGATGGGAGTCCCACACTCTGTAACTATAGTTACTGGGCCCTGTCGATGGGAGTCCCGCACTCTGTAACTATAGTTACTGGGCCCTGTCGATGGGAGTCCCGCACTCTGTAACTATAGTTACTGGGCCCTGTCGATGGGAGTCCCGCATTCTGTAACTATAGTTACTGGGCCCTGTCGATGGGAGTCCCGCACTCTGTAACTATAGTTACTGGGCCCTGTCGATGGGAGTCCCGCACTCTGTAACTATAGTCACTGGGCCCTGTCGATGGGAGTCCCGCACTCTGAAACTATAGTTACTGGGCCCTGTCGATGGGAGTCCCACACTCTGTAACTATAGTTACTGGGCCCTGTCGATCGGAGTCCCGCACTCTGTAACTATAGTTACTGGGCCCTGTCGATGGGAGTCCCGCACTCTGTAACTATAGTTACTGGGCCCTGTCGATGGGAGTCCCTCACTCTGTAACTATAGTTACTGGGCCCTGTCGATGGGAGTCCCGCACTCTGTAACTATAGTTACTGGGCCCTGTCGATGGGAGTCCCACACTCTGTAACTATAGTTGCTGGGCCCTGTCGATGGGAGTCCCACACTCTGTAACTATAGTTACTGGGCCCTGTCGATGGGAGTCCCGCACTCTGTAACTATAGTTACTGGGCCCTGTCGATGGGAGTCCCTCACTCTGTAACTATAGTTACTGGGCCCTGTCGATGGGAGTCCCACACTCTGTAACTATAGTTACTGGGCCCTGTCGATGGGAGTCCCGCACTCTGTAACTATAGTTACTGGGCCCTGTCGATGGGAGTCCCGCACTCTGTAACTATAGTTACTGGGCCCTGTCGATGGGAGTCCCGCACTCTGTAACTATAGTTACTGGGCCCTGTCGATGGGAGTCCCGCACTCTGTAACTATAGTTACTGGGCCCTGTCGATGGGAGTCCCGCACTCTGTAACTATAGTTACTGGGCCCTGTCGATGGGAGTCCCGCACTCTGTAACTATAGTTACTGGGCCCTGTCGATGGGAGTCCCGCACTCTGTAACTATAGTTACTGGGCCCTGTCGATGGGAGTCCCACACTCTGTAACTATAGTTACTGGGCCCTGTCGATGGGAGTCCCACACTCTGTAACTATAGTTACTGGGCCCTGTCGATGGGAGTCCCACACTCTGTAACTATAGTTACTGGGCCCTGTCGATGGGAGTCCCACACTCTGTAACTATAGTTACTGGGCCCTGTCGATGGGAGTCCCACACTCTGTAACTATAGTTACTGGGCCCTGTCGATGGGAGTCCCGCACTCTGTAACTATAGTTACTGGGCCCTGTCGATGAGAGTCCCACACTCTGTAACTATAGTTACTGGGCCCTGTCGATGGGAGTCCCGCACTCTGTAACTATAGTTACTGGGCTCTGTCGATGGGAGTCCCGCACTCTGTAACTATAGTTACTGGGCCCTGTCGATGGGAGTCCCTCACTCTGTAACTATAGTTACTGGGCCCTGTCGATGGGAGTCCCGCACTCTGTAACTATAGTTACTGGGCCCTGTCGATGGGAGTCCCACACTCTGTAACTATAGTTGCTGGGCCCTGTCGATGGGAGTCCCACACTCTGTAACTATAGTTACTGGGCCCTGTCGATGGGATTCCCGCACTCTGTAACTATAGTTACTGGGCCCTGTCGATGGGAGTCCCTCACTCTGTAACTATAGTTACTGGGCCCTGTCGATGGGAGTCCCACACTCTGTAACTATAGTTACTGGGCCCTGTCGATGGGAGTCCCGCACTCTGTAACTATAGTTACTGGGCCCTGTCGATGGGAGTCCCGCACTCTGTAACTATAGTTACTGGGCCCTGTCGATGGGAGTCCCGCACTCTGTAACTATAGTTACTGGGCCCTGTCGATGGGAGTCCCGCACTCTGTAACTATAGTTACTGGGCCCTGTCGATGGGAGTCCCGCACTCTGTAACTATAGTTACTGGGCCCTGTCGATGGGAGTCCCGCACTCTGTAACTATAGTTACTGGGCCCTGTCGATGGGAGTCCCACACTCTGTAACTATAGTTACTGGGCCCTGTCGATGGGAGTCCCGCACTCTGTAACTACAGTTACTGGGCCCTGTCGATGGGAGTCCCGCACTCTGCAACTATAGTTACTGGGCCCTGTCGATGGGAGTCCCGCACTCTGTAACTATAGTTACTGGGCCCTGTCGATGGGAGTCCCGCACTCTGTAACTATAGTTACTGGGCCCTGTCGATGGGAGTCCCACACTCTGTAACTATAGTTACTGGGCCCTGTCGATGGGAGTCCCGCACTCTGTAACTATAGTTACTGGGCCCTGTCGATGGGAGTCCCGCACTCTGTAACTATAGTTACTGGGCCCTGTCGATGGGAGTCCCGCACTCTGTAACTATAGTTACTGGGCCCTGTCGATGGGAGTCCCGCACTCTGTAACTATAGTTACTGGGCCCTGTCGATGGGAGTCCCGCACTCTGTAACTATAGTTACTGGGCCCTGTCGATGGGAGTCCCGCACTCTGTAACTATAGTTACTGGGCCCTGTCGATGGGAGTCCCGCACTCTGTAACTATAGTTACTGGGCCCTGTCGATGGGAGTCCCGCACTCTGTAACTATAGTTACCGGGCCCTGTCGATGGGAGTCCCGCACTCTGTAACTATAGTTACCGGGCCCTGTCGATGGGAGTCCCACACTCTGTGACTATAGTTACTGGGCCCTGTCGATGGGAGTCCCGCACTCTGTGACTATAGTTACTGGGCCCTGTCGATGGGAGTCCCGCACTCTGTAACTATAGTTACTGGGCCCTGTCGATGGGAGTCCCGCACTCTGTAACTATAGTTACTGGGCCCTGTCGATGGGAGTCCCGCACTCTGTAACTACAGTTACTGGGCCCTGTCGATGGGAGTCCCGCACTCTGTAACTATAGTTACTGGGCCCTGTCGATGGGAGTCCCGCACTCTGTAACTATAGTTACTGGGCCCTGTCGATAGGAGTCCCGCACTCTGTAACTATAGTTACTGGGCCCTGTCGATGGGAGTCCCGCACTCTGTAACTATAGTTACTGGGCCCTGTCGATGGGAGTCCCACACTCTGTAACTATAGTTACTGGGCCCTGTCGATGGGAGTCCCACACTCTGTAACTATAGTTACTGGGCCCTGTCGATGGGAGTCCCACACTCTGTAACTATAGTTACTGGGCCCTGTCGATTGGAGTCCCACACTCTGTAACTATAGTTACTGGTCCCTGTCGATGGGAGTCCCGCACTCTGTAACTATAGTTACTGGGCCCTGTCGATGGGAGTCCCGCACACTGTAACTATAGTTACTGGGCCCTTGCCGATGGGAGTCTCAGAGTCTTTTAGAAGGGCGAACCTTTTTAGCCAGTACGACCAATGATGTTGCCCCCTAGCTGTTTGCCCCAAGATGTTGGCCCCAGGGTGTTGTCTCCAAGGTGTTGGCTCCAAGGTGTTGGTCCAAAGTTGTGCCCCCTAGGTGTTGACCCCAAGGTGATGCCCTAACGTGTTCGCCCCAAAGGTGTTGGCTCCAAGTTGTTGTCCCTATGGTGTTGGCTCCAAGGTAATTGCTCCAAGGTGTTAGCCCCAAGTTATTGTCACCAAGGTGTTGTCTCCAAAGTTTTGGCCCCAGGTTGTTGGTCCCAAGATGTTGGCCCCAAGATGTTGGCTCCAAGTTCTTGTCCCCAAGGTGTTGGCTCCAAGGTGTTGTCCCCTGTCTGTTGGCCCCAAGGTGTTGGCTCCAAGGTGTTGTCCTCTGTCTGTTGACCCCAAGGTATTGGCTCCAAGGTGTTCTCCCCAAGGTGTTGGCCTCTAGGTGTTGATCCACAGGTGTTGGCCCCTAGGTGCTGGCCCCGAGGTATTGTCCCCAAGGTGTGGTCCCCAAGTTGTTGGCTCCAAGTTGTTGGCTCCAAGGCGTTGTTCCCAAGGTGCTGTTCCCAAGGCGTTGTCCCCAAGTTGTTGGCTCCAAGGCATTGTTCCCAAGGTGTTGTTCCCAATGTGTTGGCCCCAAGGTGTTGACTCCAAGGTTTCGGCTCCAAGTTTTTGTCCCCAAGGTATTGTCCCCAAGTTATTGACCCAAGGTGTTGTCCCCAAGATGATGGCGCCAAGATGTTGTCCTAAGATTTTGGCTACAAGGCGTTGGCTCCAAGGTGTTGGCCAAAAGGTGTTGTCCTCACGGTGTTGGCCCCAAGGTTTTGTTCCCAAGGTGTTGTCCCCAAGATGTTGACTCCAAAGTGTTGTCCCCAAGGTGTTGAACTCCCTTCCCTAGAGAGCGGCGGAGGCAGGGTCATGAATATTTTTAAGGCTGAGTTAGATAGATTCCCGATTAACAAGGGAGTCAAAGGTTATAGCAGGTAGACGGGAGAATATGGTTGAGGTCACAATCAGATAAGCCATGATCTTATCAAATGGCAGAACAGGCTCGAGAGGCTGAATAGCCTACTCCTGCTCTTAGTTTGTATGTTCATCTGTTGGTAAAACATTTCACACACACACTGTACCCCATCCAACTCCCCACCCTCTCACACACACACTGTACCCCATCCAACTCCCCACCCTCTCACACACACACTGTACCCCATCCAACTCCCCACCCTCTCACACACACACTGTACCCCATCCAACTCCCCACCCTCTCACACACACACTGTACCCCATCCAACTCCCCACCCTCTCACACACACACTGTACCCCATCCAACTCCCCACCCTCTCACACACACACTGTACCCCATCCAACTCCCCACCCTCACACACACACTGTACCCCATCCAACTCCCCACCCTCTCACACACACACTGTACCCCATCCGACTCCCCACCCTCTCACACACACACTGTACCCCATCCAACTCCCCACCCTCTCACACACACACTGTACCCCATCCAACTCCCCACCTTCTCACACAGACACTGTACCCCATCCCACACCGCACCCTTTCACACACACACTGTACCCCATCCAACTCCCCACCTTCTCACACAGACACTGTACCCCATCCAACTCCCCACCCTCTCACACACACACTGTACCCCATCCAACTCCCCACCTTCTCACACAGACACTGTACCCCATCCAACTCCCCACCCTCTCACACACACACTGTACCCCATCCATCTCCCCACCCTCTCACACAGACACTGTACCCCATCCAACTCCCCACCCTCTCACACACACACTGTACCCCATCCAACTCCCCACCCTCTCACACACACACTGTACCCCATCCAACTCCCCACCCTCTCACACACACACTGTACCCCATCCAACTCCCCACCCTCTCACACACACACTGTACCCCATCCAACTCCCCACCCTCTCACACACACACTGTACCCCATCCAACTCCCCACCCTCTCACACACACACTGTACCCCATCCAACTCCCCACCCTCTCACACACACACTGTACCCCATCCAACTCCCCACCCTCTCACACACACACTGTACCCCATCCAACTCCCCACCCTCTCACACACACACTGTACCCCATCCAACTCCCCACCCTCTCACACACACACTGTACCCCATCCAACTCCCCACCCTCTCACACACACACTGTACCCCATCCAACTCCCCACCCTCTCACACACACACTGTACCCCATCCGACTCCCCACCCTCTCACACACACACTGTACCCCATCCAACTCCCCACCCTCTCACACACACACTGTACCCCATCCAACTCCCCACCTTCTCACACAGACACTGTACCCCATCCCACACCGCACCCTTTCACACACACACTGTACCCCATCCAACTCCCCACCTTCTCACACAGACACTGTACCCCATCCAACTCCCCACCCTCTCACACACACACTGTACCCCATCCAACTCCCCACCTTCTCACACAGACACTGTACCCCATCCAACTCCCCACCCTCTCACACACACACTGTACCCCATCCAACTCCCCACCCTCTCACACACACACTGTACCCCATCCAACTCCCCACCCTCTCACACACACACTGTACCCCATCCAACTCCCCACCCTCTCACACACACACTGTACCCCATCCAACTCCCCACCCTCTCACACACACACTGTACCCCATCCAACTCCCCACCCTCTCACACACACACTGTACCCCATCCAACTCCCCACCCTCTCACACACACACTGTACCCCATCCAACTCCCCACCCTCTCACACACACACTGTACCCCATCCAACTCCCCACCCTCTCACACACACACTGTACCCCATCCAACTCCCCACCCTCACACACACACACTGTACCCCATCCAACTCCCCACCCTCTCACACACACACTGTACCCCATCCAACTCCCCACCCTCTCACACACACACTGTACCCCATCCAACTCCCCACCCTCTCACACACACACTGTACCCCATCCAACTCCCCACCCCCTCACACACACACTGTACCCCATCCATCTCCCCACCCTTTCACACACACACTGTACCCCATCCAACTCCCCACCCTCTCACACACACACTGTACCCCATCCAACTCCCCACCCTCTCACACACACACTGTACCCCATCCATCTCCCCACCCTTTCACACACACACTGTACCCCATCCAACTCCCCACCCTTTCACACACACACTGTACCCCATCCAACTCCCCACCCTTTCACACACACACTGTACCCCATCCAACTCCCCACCCTTTCACACACACACTGTACCCCATCCATCTCCCCACCCTTTCACACACACACTGTACCCCATCCATCTCCCCACCCTTTCACACACACACTGTACCCCATCCAACTCCCCACCCTCTCACACACACACTGTACCCCATCCATCTCCCCACCCTTTCACACACACACTGTACCCCATCCAACTCCCTACCCTTTCACAGAAACACTGTACCCCATCCATCTCCCCACCCTTTCACACACACACTGTACCCCATCCAACTCCCCACCCTTTCACACACACACTGTACCCCATCCAACTCCCCACCTTCTCACACAGACACACTGTACCCCATCCAACTCCCCACCCTCACACACACACACTGTACCCCATCCAACTCCCCACCCTCTCACACACACACTGTACCCCATCCAACTCCCCACCTTCTCACACACACACTGTACCCCATCCAACTCCCCACCCTCTCACACACACACTGTACCCCATCCAACTCCCCACCTTCTCACACACACACTGTACCCCATCCAACTCCCCACCCTTTCACACACACACTGTACCCCATCCAACTCCCCACCTTCTCACACAGACACTGTACCCCATCCAACTCCCCACCCTCTCACACACACACTGTACCCCATCCATCTCCCCACCCTCTCACACAGACACTGTACCCCATCCAACTCCCCACCCTCTCACACACACACTGTACCCCATCCAACTCCCCACCCTCTCACACACACACTGTACCCCATCCAACTCCCCACCCTCTCACACACACACTGTACCCCATCCAACTCCCCACCCTCTCACACACACACTGTACCCCATCCATCTCCCCACCCTTTCACACACACACTGTACCCCATCCAACTCCCCACCCTCTCACACACACACTGTACCCCATCCAACTCCCCACCCTCTCACACACACACTGTACCCCATCCATCTCCCCACCCTCTCACACACACACTGTACCCCATCCAACTCCCTACCCTTTCACAGAAACACTGTACCCCATCCATCTCCCCACCCTTTCACACACACACTGTACCCCATCCAACTCCCTACCCTTTCACAGAAACACTGTACCCCATCCAACTCCCCACCCTTTCACACTGACAATGTACCCCATCCAACTCCCCACCCTCTCACACACACACTGTACCCCATCCAACTCCCCACCCTCTCACACACACACTGTACCCCATCCAACTCCCCACCCTTTCACACTGACAATGTACCCATGCAACTCCCCACCCTCTCACACACACACTGTACCCCATCCATCTCCCCACCCTTTCACACACACACTGTACCCCATCCAACTCCCTACCCTTTCACAGAAACACTGTACCCCATCCAACTCCCCACCCTTTCACACTGACAATGTACCCCATCCATCTCCCCACCCTTTCACACACACACTGTACCCCATCCAACTCCCCACCCTCTCACACACACACTGTACCCCATCCAACTCCCCACCCTCTCACACACACACTGTACCCCATCCAACTCCCCACCCTTTCACACTGACAATGTACCCATGCAACTCCCCACCCTCTCACACACACACTGTACCCCATCCAACTCCCCACCCTCTCACACACACACTGTACCCCATCCATCTCCCCACCCTCTCACACACACACTGTACCCCATCCCACACCGCACCCTCTCACACACTGTACCCCATCCAACTCCCCACCCTCTCACACACACACTGTACCCCATCCATCTCCCCACCCTTTCACACACACACTGTACCCCATCCAACTCCCTACCCTTTCACAGAAACACTGTACCCCATCCAACTCCCCACCCTCTCACACTGACAATGTACCCATGCAACTGCCCTCTATTTCACACAGACACTCTAACCCATCCAACTCCCCACTCTTTCACACGGACACTATACCCCATCGAACTCCTCATCCTTCAGTGTCTTGCAGTTTAAAGTCATCTCCCTCTGGTGTTGGCCCCAAGTTATTGGCCCCAAGGTGTTGTCCCCAAGGTGTTGGCCCCAAGGTGTTGACCTCAGGGGGTTGGCTCCAAGGTGTTGTCCCCAAGGTGTTGGCCCCAAGGTGTTGGCCCCAAGGTGTTGACCTCAGGGGGTTGGCCCCAAGTTATTGGCCCCAAGGTGTTGTCCCCAAGGTGTTGGCCCCAAGGTGTTGACCTCAGGGGGTTGGCTCCAAGGTGTTGTCCCCAAGGTGTTGGCCCCAAGGTGTTGACCTCAGGGGGTTGTCCCCAAGGTGTTGTCCGCAAGGTGTTGGCTCCAAGGTGTTGACCCCAGGGTGTTGGCTCCAAGGTGTTGTCCCCAATTTATTGGCCCCAAGATCTTCACCCCAAGGTGTTGTCCCCAAGGTGTTGGCTCCAAGGTATTTGTCCCATGGTGCATGTCCCAAGGTGTTGGTCCCAAGGTGTCGTCCCAAGGTCTTGGTCCCAAGGTGTTGATCCCAAGGTGTTGGTCCCAAGGTGTTGGTCCCAAGGTGTTGGCTCCAAGGTGTTGGCTCCAAGGTGTTGTCCCCAAGGTGTTGGCTCCAAGTTGTTGGCCCCAATTTATTGGCCCCAAGGTTTTGGCTCCAAGGTGTTGTCCCCAATTTATTGGCCCCAAGATGTTGGCTCCAAGTTGTTGGCCCCAAGGTGTTGGTTCCAAGATGTTGGCGCCAATTTATTTGCCCCGAGATGTTGGCCTTAAGGTGTTGGCTCCAAGTTGTTGGCTCCAAGTTGTTGGCTCCAAGTTGTTGGCGCCAATTTATTTGCCCCGAGATGTTGGCCTTAAGGTGTTGGCTCCAAGGTGTTGGCTCCAAGTTGTTGGCTCCAATTTGTTGGCCCCAGGGTGTTGGCCCCAGGGTGTTGGCCCCAAGGTGTCACCACACTAGCTGGCGTCCCTGGATCCCTCCACTGGCAGACGGCTGTACATCCTCAATGCTTCAATCAGAGAACCTGTCATTTTTAGTAGCAACTGTCCACACTTCACAGCTAATGAGCAAACTCTGTCGAAGGTTGCAAGCGACTCAGACATGCGACAACCCTTGTTGGAAGGCCGTCCTCCCCATGAGAGCAGTAATCTGGACTCGCAGTCAGGAAGTTCAGGACTGATATCCCAGGTGGGGACCTGATGAACAACCACAGCACGCCCGCTGAATGGGCCCTCAGACTTTGCCTAACAGATGGACATGATGAATCCTGCCTACCTTGGCCAATACCCTGGGTTGCTTCTGCATTTTAGTCTAGACACCCTTGATGTCTGTCCAAAGGAAAGTGGTCATGGGCAGGGGAACCAGCCTTTAAATGGCCCAGTCTCCTGCCAGTGACTGGGTGGGGGAGGCTCCCATGGAAAAGGAGGAAGATAATGACAAAGACCACATGCTGAATTAAGGGGACAAAATGTTCAATGTAGTCAATGCTCCGGCAGCCCAGAGTTTGAACCTTAACAACTCTGATCGTTCCTGCACCAAACGAAGACTGACTGCTCCAGATTTGCGAAGGCCCCATTGTTCAGTGTTTACAGGATCTGTCATGTCTCCTTGAGGACTGTCACTGAGGGTCTGAACCGACATGCAACTCAGACAGAAGCCCACTGGCCAAGGATCCCACTCCTGAGCTTCCCATACTGCTGGACTCAAGGGCAGGTGGTTCTTCCAGTCGATTATAGCATGGCTTCACGTTTGCTTCTAATTGGGCGTCACAGCTTCAGGCTGTGAGTCTCGGTAGGCGCATGGTCCTTTCTGTAGCCAGTCTCTGCTGCTGACCGAGGACCAGCTCTGGGAGTTTCAGGCCAGCTCCCAGCGGCGGCATGCTGTAGTGAAGGCCCTGCGTACAGGCACACACCTATGGTCAAGGGAAGTTTGCTTCTTCGGCTGGCTTGGCATTGTCTTTAAGTGCTCCCTGTTCCAGATGCCCTCTGATGGGAAGATTTTCTTTGATGGGCAAGTGAATGTGTTGGTGGAGGCTTTCAAACAGCGCCAAAGGAACCTTCTGGCAATTCCTGGAATAGTACAGAGGGGCTTGACTCCCCATCTCCTCTGTTTACAGGCTCAGGCAGGGGTTCCAGAACCTAAGCCTGGCTCCAGGGCTAAATACCAACCTTCTGCCCATCACCCTCTATCAGGATCAGTCCCAAGGAGGTCTCACTTCTGATCCACTTGGCCTCACCCGCAATAGTGACTGAGCTGACTGGAGGCTGTTTGTGGCTAACTTGGAGAGGTCACAAAAGATGCCTGGGTTTGAAGACCCAGAAATGGAAGCTCTACATATTCAGGCCACACTTCGGGAGCGTGATCCAGCCAGACACCCGAGGGACTCTCAACTGGTGCGTACACTGGAGGTCATCTTTGATAGTTGAGTAGGTTCATCTGGATCTAGAAAGGAATGCATTTTACTATTATCATGTAGTCAAAAAAATGAGGAGATTCCATCCATCTTGGATCAAAGCACTCAGTACGTTCCTCTAGAAGGAAAGGTTGAAGATGGAGGCACAGCTCCAGGTTCTGCAAGTAGCGTGGAAAGTAAAATGGGGCGGGGTGTAAAACAGTCGGTCGATCCAAGCGACTGGGAATGTTTGATGGAACAGTGAAGAGGCAACTTTACTCTGTACTTAACCCGTGTCTCTCCCCGGGGTGCCAGCCTCTCTCCCTGGGGTGCCAGCCTCTCTCCCCGGGGTGCCAGCCTCTCTCTCCCCGGGGTGCCAGCCTCTCTCCCCCCGGGGTGCCAGCCTCTCTCCCTGGGGTGCCAGCCTCTCTCCCCGGGGTGCCAGCCTCTCTCTCCCCGGGGTGCCAGCCTCTCTCCCCGGGGTGCCAGCCTCTCTCTCCCTGGGGTGCCATCCTCTCTCCCCCCGGGTGCCAGCCTCTCTCCCTGGGGTGCCAGCCTCTCTCCCCGGGGTGCCAGCTTCTCTCTCCCCGGGGTGCCAGCCTCTCTCCCCGGGGTGCCAGCCTCTCTCTCCCTGGGGTGCCAGCCTCTCTCCCCCCGGGGTGCCAGCCTCTCCCCCTGGGGTGCCATCCTCTCTCCCCCTGGGGTGCCAGCCTCTCTCCCCCTGGGGTGCCATCCTCTCTCTCCCTGGGGTGCCATCCTCTCTCCCCGGGGTGCCAGCCTCTCTCTCCCTGGGGTGCCATCCTCTCTCCCCCTGGGGTGCCAGCCTCTCTCCCCCCGGGGTGCCAGCCTCTCTCCCCGGGGTGCCAGCCTCTCTCCCTGGGGTGCCAGCCTCTCTCCCTGGGGTGCCAGCCTCTCTCCCCGGGGTGCCAGCCTCTCTCTCCCTGGGGCCTCTCTCCCCGGGGTGCCAGCCTCTCTCTCCCCGGGGTGCCAGCCTCTCTCCCCCCGGGGTGCCAGCCTCTCTCCCCCCGGGGTGCCAGCCTCTCTCCCCCCGGGGTGCCAGCCTCTCTCTCCCCGGGGTGCCAGCCTCTCTCCCCCCGGGGTGCCAGCCTCTCTCCCCGGGGTGCCAGCCTCTCTCTCCCTGGGGTGCCATCCTCTCTCCCCCTGGGGTGCCAGCCTCTCTCCCCCCGGGGTGCCAGCCTCTCTCCCCGGGGTGCCAGCCTCTCTCCCTGGGGTGCCAGCCTCTCTCCCTGGGGTGCCAGCCTCTCTCCCCGGGGTGCCAGCCTCTCTCTCCCTGGGGCCTCTCTCCCCGGGGTGCCAGCCTCTCTCTCCCCGGGGTGCCAGCCTCTCTCCCCCCGGGGTGCCAGCCTCTCTCCCCCCGGGGTGCCAGCCTCTCTCTCCCCGGGGTGCCAGCCTCTCTCCCCCCGGGGTGCCAGCCTCTCTCCCCGGGGTGCCAAGCTCTGCCCAGGCCCAGGCCCCAGGCCCAGCCCATTGTGGCCCTGGTTTGGCTCTCGCATTACGTCACCTCAACTCAAACAAAAGCCTGCTCATCACGTCATCCTCCCGGCGCGCGCGGCGCCCGCCCCCCAGCCGCAGGACAATGCGGGGGGTGAGTGACAGCAGCTCCGGCCAATAGCGCTCCGGCTCTTGTTTGAAAGGCCGCCTTCGGTTTGTCCTAATCGCCAATGAGAGGCAGCGATGGGTGACAGCTGTGGGTTTGTACCAATGGGAGAGCAGCGGGGGCGGGGCTGGAGCAGGGGTGTTTATAAATAAGCGGGAGCGAGCGGCCAGTTGGCGGTGAGAGACGGAGGACGGCAGAGGCGGGCGAGCGAGCGAGCGGAGCGGAGCAGGGATCGGGATCGGCCGCTTGAAATGACCACTACCACCACGTACCAGGGCCTCGACTCCACGGGCCGCAGCAGCTCCAGGTAGCCGGGCGGTGGGCGGCCGGGCAGGTCGGTCGGTCGGTGGGTGGCCGGGCGGGCGGGTCGGTCGGTGGGTGGGTGGCCGGGCGGTCGGTCGGTCGGTGGGTGGCCGGGCGGTCGGTCGGTCGGTGGGTCGGTGGGCGGGCGGGCGGGTCGGTCGGTGGCCGGGTGGGTCGGTGGGCGGGCGGGCGGGTCGGTGGGTGGGTGGCCGCTGGCGCCGCCGTTGCCCTGGAGACGGGGTTGGTGCAGCTCCGGGGCGATGGTGAGGGGCCGTGTGACGGGCCCGGGTGGGGTCGGCCTCCGCTCTCCATCCTCCGGGCGGGGCGGGGGTGAGGTGCCGGGACTCGCCAACAAAGGGCAGTGGGCCGGGGTGCGGCCGCTGCAGTCCCCCCCACCTATCCTCCCTTTGCAGTGGGTGGGGTCCGGGCTCCTCCTCTGCCCCGTGTCCGCACTGGACACACCAGTCCGGGGGTGGGTGACTGGGCGCCCGCTGAATGTCGAGTGTTCGCCCCCTCATCCTCTCCGCCCCTCCCGAAAAAATGCTGCTCTGGAGTGTCACCATCTCCCCCCCCCCCCCAAACCCTGGTGATTCCTACTGTGGGGTGTGGCCCCCCCCCAAACCCTGGTGATTCCTACTGTGGGGTGTGGCCCCCCCCCCCCAAACCCTGGGGCTTCTTGCTGAATTATTAAAGCCAATTCGAAGCTGATTCTTTGAGGCAGACATAGTGTGTTTGGGTTATCATCACAGGCTGTGAACTGGGTGCATTAATGGATGAGTCGCTAAAATAGACTCAGTCCATTAACAGCTGCTTCAGGACATGGGTACATCTTTAAACTGCTGGAGCAGTTAAAGGCAATAACCCTTAATTGGACAAAATGAACCCTTTGTTTAAACCTTGTGGGAAAATGTTAATTAAGTTCTTTGTGTTCTGAGGGGTCTGTGTGAATGTAATGAGACAGCTGAATGGTTCTGACAGAATGGAGCTCATCTCGAGCAGTCTGTACTCATCTTCAACACAAATTGCCATCCATCTTTTATTCAGAATTTTCCCCAAGTGCTGCTGCTGGTGATTGCTTCCATTGTTGTTGGTGAATCTGTTAGGAGTGCTGAGGCGTTGAGATGACTGAATCAGCAATATTTAAGACTATAACAATTTGTGAAATTATGTTTTGCCCCAGTGAGTCGATTTTCCGTCCCAGAAACATGGGTGGGTCTTCCGTTGCAGGAAACCTTTGGCCTTCTAAGATTTCAGCTATGCTGTTTCCAGTTATGTTTGTTCAATCGTTGTCTTTTTCTAGGGGTGGGTGTGACTAATTAGGGGCAGGAACCTTGGATTATTGTGATCCACCCCCCCACCCCCCCAGCCTTTTTTTGAAGAGTAGGAGGGTGGATAAAGCCAGTTGTAGACTCTCAGATCAGCAAACAAATCACAGCCTGCAAACTGCACCCAGGATCTTCTAGCTGAAATGTAAAAATTGTGTGCATGTGGCTGTTTGGGTGTAGACCTTTTGTCTGTGGCTTGGTGCTATACCAGGTGATGATGGTGGTTGTTATGCAGTGGGGTGCTCAGTTAGTCTGTCTTTAATGAGGGTTTGCAATCCAGATTTGCTTGCTTGAACATAGTGCATATTCTGGCAAAACGCCCACTTCCCAGAATTTCTTTGCCATTAAATGTTCTGGTTTAATGTACAGCCTCTGGTGGCCATTCAGTAACTTAAACTCAGGTTTAAGTTAAATGCAGGGAGTGGTTGTGCATTTGCCATCTGCTATCTCATTGACTAATGTCCATTCATTGTCACTTTAAATGTGCTCCTGGTTAAAATGCTTACAGTATAGATACCCTTTAATTTATGCTAGGATGTTTACTAAGTAGGTATAGACAGATGACAAAGGTGGGATCTTGCTTTATGATCTGAAGTTTATGGTGCAGGCCTGGGAATGGAGTGTTTCAGAAGCTTGGTGAGAGACAGGAGCTGTGCTGCCCAGCCTTTCAGAAGCTGGGGAGGGGGTGAGAATGGTTGTCCTGAGCTGTTTCTGTTGAATAGCATGTTCATACTGGGACTTGTTACATGTGTGAGGTTATGGAATTCATGTTCAGCATTCAAGATTAGATTGGATGGAGAAAAAGGAATCCAAGGGATATGGGAGGGTAAATACTAACATGGACTGGCTGAGCTGAATGGCCTGTGTTATAGCTTCGAGATATTTCTGTGCATTTGGCTTCATGGTACAAATTGTGGCTCTCTAAGGTGTCACTTGTTCAGCTTGAGCATTGAAGATCAGGGAGGTGGGGGCAGAAAGAGAGGCTCTTTTTGAAGTCTGACTTTTTTCTTTTTAAATATAAACAATTGGGGCTTTTGTGTTGCCGTGACCATTATCAGCTATGGGCAATTTGTAACTCTTAAACCATTTGAATGTCACCTGAGACTAGAGCCCAAGTGTCCATGATGCTTCAATGTAATGTCACCATTGTTTCTGGTGACTAGCTTTAGAAGACCTATTAAATGGTTGCTTTGGTGTTTGAGTGAGAGATTTATGGAAGTTTAAATTCTTCATTTTACAAGCAGAGTGTTGCAGCCTCCTGGTGGCGGATCCAGCATCTCATTCGGGGTGGAGGAAAATGTCAAACCAGTGCATTCCCGTTCAAACAAGACGGCATCGAATATCTTTGGACCGCCAGTGGAAAACCAGCCCGTGGTTAGAAGAAGCAACCCACCAGGTGCAGTGCAATGTGTGAAGGCTGCTTGAGTAAACAGGCTTAGAGTTGCCTGACTAAGTTGAATTGCAGTCTTGCATGTTTCCTACAATCCCTCCTCTTCAAGCACACTTCTGTTTAAAAAGCAAGCCTGCTGCTGGAGGGTATTACACTGAATTGCATGGACACCTGTCTCAGTCCTTCACTTCCTGTATTTTATGTCATCAAGCTCCGAGCATGGAGGCAATCTCTGAGCATACCTTTGTGTAGAATGTCTCTTCATAAAGTTTGTGGTTTGTGTGCAACGCAGATGAGATCATACTTGTGTAGGTTTGTTGCCAGAACAGACATTGTGTAATGTTAATTACATAGTTACATAGATACAGCACAGAAACAGGCCATTCGGCCCAACTGGTCTATGCCGGCGTTTATGCTCCATGCGAGCCTCCTCCCACTCCTTGTCATCTAGCCCAATTAGCATATCCTTCTATTCCTTGCTCCCTCGTGCTTGGAACGTAACAAATAGGAGCTCCTCGAGCCTGCTGCACCATTCAATAAGATCATGGCTGATCTTCAACCTCTACTCCACTTTCCCTCCTGATTCCCTTAGAGTCCAAAAATCTGTCGCTATCGGCCTTAAATGCTCTCAAAAAATGAGCATCCACAGCCCTCGGGTAGAAAATTTCAAAGATTCAGAACCCTCATAGAATATTTATGGTACAGAAAGGCCATTCGGCCCATGTCTGCACCGGCTGAGAAAGGAGCCACCCAGCCTAATCCCACTTTCCCGCATTTAGTCCGTAGCCCTGCAGGTCACGGCTCTTCAGGTGCACATCCAAGTACTTTTTAAATGAGTTGAGGGTTTCTGCCTCTACCACTCAGGCAGTGAGTTCCAGACCCCCACCACCCTCTGGGTGAAAATATTTTTCCTAATTTCTGCTCTAATCCTTCCACCAATCGCTTTAAATCTATGTCCCCTGGTTATTGACCCCTCCGCTAAGGGAAATAGGTCCTTCCTATCCACTCTGTCTCGGCCCCTCATAATTTTGTACACCTCAATCAAATCACCCCTCCGCTGCCTCTCTTCCAAAGAGAAGAACCCCAGCCTATCCAATCTTTCCTCATAGCTAAAATTCTCCAGCCCTGGCAACATCCTCGTAAATCTCCTCTGCACCCTCTCGTGCAATTACATCCTTCCTGTAATGTGTTGACCAGAGCTGTGCACAGTACTCAAGCTGTGGCCTAACTAGTGTTTTATACAGTTCTAGCATAACATCCCTGCTCTTATATTCTACGCCTTGGCTAATAAAGGAAAGTATTCCATATGCTTCCTTAACCACCTTATCGACCTGTCCTGCTACCTTCAGGGATCTGTAGACATGCACTCCAAGGTCCCTCACTTCCTCTACACCTTAGTATCCTCCCATTTATTGTGTATTCCCGTGCCTTGTTTGCTCTCCCCAAATGCATTACCTCGTGCTTCTCTGGATTGAACTCCATTTGCCACTTTTCTGCCCATCTGACCAGTCCATTGATGTCTTCCTGCAGTCTACAGCTTTCCTCCTTGCTATCAACCACACAGACTATCTTTGTGTCATTCCCAAATTTCTTAATCATGCTCCGTGTTTAAGTCCAGGTTGTTAATATATGCCACAAAAAGCAAAGGACCTCGTACTGAGCCCTGCAGCACCCCACTGGAAACAACCTTCCAGTTACAAAAACACCTGTCGACCATTACCCTTTGCTTCCTGCCACTGAGCCAATTTTGGGTCCAATTTGCCACATTTCCTTGGATCCCATGAGCCTTTACTTTTTTGTCCAATCTGCATTTGGGACCTTATCAAAAGCCTTGCTAAAATCCATGTGGACTACATCAATCCTCCTTGTCAGCTCCTCAAAAAATTCAATCAAGTTAGTCAGACACGACCTCCCCGTAACCACCTCCTCCTCATCTCAGTCCTAAATGCCTGACCCTTTATCCTGAGACTGTGTCCCCTAGTTCTAGACTCTCCAGCCAGGGGAAACAGCCTCTCAGCATCTACCTTTCAAGCCCTCTTAGAATCTTGTATGTTTGAATGAGATCACCTCTCATTCTTCTAAACTTGGTTATAGGCCCATTCTACTCAATCTGTCCTCATAGGACAACCCTCCTATCCCAGGAATCAATCTAGTGAACCTTCGTTGCCCCGCCTCTAAGGCAAGTATATCCTTCCTTGGGTAAGGAGACCAAAACTGCACACAGTACTCCAGGTGTGGCCTCACCAAAGCCCTGTACAATTGCAGCAAGACTTCCTTACTCTTGTACTCCAACCCCCTCGCCATAAAGGCCAACGGACTTCATCCTAGCGTCTTAAAAGAAGTGGCTGCAGAGATAGTAGATGCATTGGTATTCATTTTCCAAAATTCCCGAGATTCTGGAAGGCTCCCATCAGATTGGAAAATAGTGAATGTAACTCCTCTATTCAAGAAAGGAGAGACAGGAAACTACAGCCCAGTTAGCTTGTCATGGGGAAAATGCTAGAATCTATTAAGGAGGTTATAGCAGGGTACTTAGAAAATCTCCATGAAATCAGGCAGAGTCATTATGGCTTTGTGAAAGGGAAATCGTATTTGACTAATTTATTAGTTCTTTTGAGGAAGTAACAAGCAACGTGGATAAAGGGGATCCTGTGGATGTGGTGTACTTGGATTTCCAGAAGGCTGTTGACAAGGTGCCACATCAAAGGCTACTACACAAAATAAGAGCTCATGGTGTAGGGGCTAACATTAGCATGGATAAAGGATTGGTTAGCTAACAGGATACAGTTAGTAGGCATAAATGGGTCATTTTGAGGTTGGCAAGATGTAACGAGTGGAGTGCCACAGGGATCAGTGCCGGGGCCTCAACTATTTACAATCTATATCAATGACTTGGATGAAGGGACCGATGTATAGTTGCTAAATTTGCCGATGACACAAAAGTAGGTAGGAAAGTAAGTTGTGAAGAGGACATAAGGAGTCTGCAAAGGGATATGGATAGGTTAAGTGAGTGGGCAAAAATTTTGCAGATGGAGTATAATGTGGGAAAATGTGAACTTGTCCACTTTGGCAGGAGGAATAGAAAAGCAGTATATTATTTAAATGGAGAGAGATTGCAGAACTCTGAGGTACAGAGGGATCTGGGTGTCCTAGTACATGAATCACAAAGTTAATATGTAGGTACAACAAGTGATTAGGAAGGCAAATGGAATGTTGTCATTTATTGCAAGGGGAATGGAATATCAAAGTAGAGATGTTTTGCTACAGTTGTACAGGGCATTTTATAATATGGAGAACAGAATAATGTGCACAGTTCTAAGTGTGGTCTAACCAAAGTTTGATTCAAGTTTAACATAACCGCTCTGCTTTTTCAATTTCATTTCTCTAGAAATGAACCTCAGTGGTTGGTTTGCCTTTTTCATGGCCTTATTACCCTGTTGCTACTTTGCACAGATTTGTGCATCTGTACCCCATGATCCCTTTGCTCTTCTGTCCCATTTACTCTTCCTATCCAAGCTGTATGTGGCCTCCTTAGTCTTCCTTCCAAAATGTAACACCTCATATTTATCTATATTGAAATTAATTTGCCAATTACATATTTTGCAAGTTTATTAATGTGATCTTGTGCTTTCAGTTTTCCCTCCGTATTTATGATACCCCCCCAATTTGGTGTCTGCAAATTTTGAAATTGTATTTAGATTCCTGAGACCAAATCGTTTGTGAATTGTGAACGGTGGTCCTAACACTGATCCTCTGGAACACCACTTCTTGCCTTCTGAATAACACTAGCTGTCTGCCAGTTCCTTTTCTAATGAATTTTTGTGTATATGTAATACTGCCTCTATCTCTTCCCTTACTACTTTTAATATGCATGGATGCAATCCATCCGGACCAGAGGTTCTAGCCTCAAGTTTGATTAGTTTATCAGTTATCTTTTTTGATCTCTTCTAATGTCATGTCAAATACTGAGGCAAAATTTCACTTGTTATCTGAGTTTGTCTTGTGCATCTTTTAGTGGCCCTATCCTGGTTTTTTATTTGTCTGTAGAATATTTTACAATTAAAAAAAAAAAAAATTCTTTGATTTAATTTGAGTTCCTGTTTCGATCTTATTGTTAGTTATGCCACTTTTTTCTCTACAGCCATTGTTATCTCTAAATTGTACAGCTACCCCACCTTGTTGCCTTCCTTCCCTAGCCTTTCTAAATAAGTTCTATCCTGCAATATTTAACTGGCAGTCCTGCTCTTTATGTAGCCATATTCACTTATCCCTACTACATCTGGTTCCTTGCTATGAATTATTGTTTCTAGTTCCCCGTTTTGTTTCGGATGCTATGCACATTGCTATACAGGCAATTTAATTTGTCTTTATTGTTCCCCTCACTTTATTTTTGAGACTATGGAGAAAACTATACAGATATTCCTCCCCCTCCATTGTGTTTGAGTGTCTCTGACATGTACTCCAGCTCAAGAACTGAGCTGGAGTGACTTAAGACAGACATTTACTGCAGATGTGGCAATCCCAGACAGTTTCACTGTCCACAAACACTTGTACTACAGTCCTGCAACACTGCATGTTCTGTCATAGAAAGTTTATGGCACAGGAGGTGGCCATTCAGCCCATCGTGTCAGTGCTGGTCAAAATAAAGCTACCCAGCCTAATCCCACTTTCCAGCACTTGGTCTATAGCCTTGTAGGTTACGGTGCTTCAGGTGCACATCCAAGTACTTTTTAAATGGGTTGGGGGTTTCTGTCTCTACCACCCTCTCAGGCAGTGAGTTCCAGACCCCCACCACCCTCTGGGTGAAAAAACCTTTCCTCAGCTCCCCTCTAATCCTTCTACCAATCACTTTAAATCTATGCCCCCTGGTTATTGACCTCTCTGCTAAGGGAAATCGGTCCTTCCTGTCCACTCTATCTAGGCCCCTCATAATTTTATACACCTCATCTCTAATCCTTATTTATTAGTTAGTTTTAGAAATAAATTATTGCTAATAGAATCACTTGATGTCTAGCATTAATTAGCCAATGGATTAGTTTGACTTCAAATTAATTACTCTTAGCGGATACCTGGTTAACGTATAGCTGATACCTTTTAATGTTGGCTTCCTCTACTTAGTTTATTTTGTCCCTTTAGATCTGTTTAGCCTCTTGGGTCTATTTGTTTACCTAAAGGATATTATGCTTTTAATACTTGAGATGAATGATAAATTAAACACTCCTCAATCTGTGCTAACTTTGATGTCACTTAGTTTTTCCCTTTGTCTGGTATCTGCTGCTGCTTCTCCTTTTAAACTTAGTAATACTCTGTTCCAATACACACAGATTCGTGGGGGTATGAGGAATTTTGTATGTTGGGAAGTGAAACTTGAGGCCTGTTGGGATAATTGAGGGATTGGACTATATCTCAAGGAACAATCTAATGTGGAAATACTTAACTGGAGGAGGGCTAATTTCAGTGAGTTAAAAAGGATCTTGCCCAGGTGGATTGGAATCAAAAATTGGTCGGCAAAACAGTAATTGAACAATGGGAGGCCTTCAGGGAGGAATTGGGTTCAGGTACAGAGTAGACACATCCCTATGAGGGGGAGAGGAAGGGCATTCAAAGCTCGAGCTCCCTGGATGACTAAAGATGTGGAGAGTAAAATGAAACAGAAAAAGGAGGCTTATAATGAGTGTAAGGTTCATATTACAACAGAGAACCTGGCTCAATACAAAGTCCAGAGATCATCTTAAAAAAGGGAATATGAGGGACAGAGTATGAGACTAGATTAGTGGCTAATATAGAAGGGAACTCAAAAGTCTATTAGGAACATACAAATAGTAAAAGGGTAGGCAAAGGAAGGGTGGGGCTGATTTGGGACAAAAAAGATGATCTTGTGGAGTCAGAAGGCATGGCTGAGGTACTAAATGAATACTTTGCATTTGTTGTCACTAGAGAAGAGGATGCTGCCATTGTAGCAGTAAAGGAGGAGGAGGTAGTAGTGGTATTATAGGGTAAAAATAGATAGAGGTACTAAAAGTAGACAAGTCACATGTCTGGATGGGATGCATCCTAGGTTACTAAGGGAAGTAAGGATGGAAATTGTGGAAGACTTGGCCATGATCTTCCAATCTTCCTTTAAATATGGGGACGGTGCCGGAGGATTGCAAATGTTACACCCTTATTCAAAAAAGGGAGTGTGGGAAAAAAGGGCAGTCAACCTAATGTCGATGGTGGGGTAACTTTGAGACAGTAATCTGGGACAAAATTAATTGGCACTTGGAAAAGTATGGGCTAATAAATGAAAGTCAGCACGGATGTGTTAAAGGAAAATCATGTTTGACTAACTTGATTGAGTTCTTTGAAGTAATGGAGAGGGTTGATGAGGGTAGTGTGGTTGATGTGTATGGACTTTCAAAAGGTATTTGATAAAGTACCACATAATAGAGTTGTTAGCAAAATTAAAGCCCATGGGATTAAAGGGACAGTGGCTGTGTGGATACAAAATTGGTAAGAGACAGAGTGTAGAGTAGTGAACAGTTGTTTTTCAGACTGGAGAGAAGTATACAGTGGCGCTCCCCAGTATTAGGACCACTGCTCTTTTTGATATATTAATGACCTGGACTTGGATATAGAGGGTATAATTTCAAAGCTTGCAGATGACATGAAACTTGAAAATGTAGTGAACAATATGGAGGACAGTAGCAGACTTCAGGAACAAATGGGCAGACACTTGGTAGGAAGAATGAAGAGAGGCAATATAAACTAAAGGTACAATTTTAAAGAGGGTGCAGGAACAGACCTGGGGGTGCACAGACACCATCTTTGAAGGAGTCAGGACAAGTTGAGAAGGCTTTTTTTAAAAAAAAAAGCATATGGGATCTTGGGCTTTATTAAGAGGTGTAGAGTACAAAAGCAAGGAAGTTATGCTAAACCTTTATAAAACACTGGTTAGGTCTCAGCTGGAGTATTGTATTCAATTCTGGGCATCACACTTAGGAATGATATGAAGGCCTTAGAGAGGGTGCAGAAGAGATTTACTAGAATGCTACTAGGGATTTGGGTCTTCATATATGTGGGGAAACTGGTGGTCTCCTTAGAACAGAGAAGGTTACAAGAAGATTTGATAGAGGTATTCAAAATCATGAAGGGTCTTGGTAGAATAAATAAGGAAAAACTACTTCCAGTGGCAGAAGGGTCGGTAACCAGAGGACACAGATTTAAGGTGATCAGCAAAAGAGCCAGAGGCGACACAAGGAAACTTTGTTACGCAGCGAGTTGTAATGATCTGGAATGCACTGCCTGAAAGGGTGCTGGAAGCAGATTGAATAATAACTTTGAAAAGGGAATTGGATAAATACTTGAAGGGAAAACATTTACAGGATTATTGGGAAAGAGGAGGGGAATGGGACTAATTGGATAGCTTTTTCAAAGAGCTGGCACAGGCATGATGGGCTGAATGGCCTCCTCCTGCACTGTACCTACCATGATACTGAGGGTTTGGGTAGCAGATGGGCTGAGGTGGGGATAGAGACAGACGATATTGTGGAGATGGCAGTAGGCGGTCTTTGTGACGGAGGATATGGGGTCGGAGGCTCATTTCAGGGTCAAATAGGATGTCAAAGTTGCGTCGAGTCTGGTGCAGCCTTTGACTGGCCAGGGAGGGTATGGAATTGGTGGCTAGGGAACAGAATTTATGCTGGTGGCTGAAGACAATAGCTTCAGTCTTCCCAATGTTTAATTGGAGGAAACTTCAGCTCATTCAGGACTTGATGTTGAAGCAGTTTGACAACACAGGCAGAGGGGTTGGGAGAGGTGGCGATGAGAGAGTTGGGTGGTAACATGTTTTTTAGATGATGTTGGCGAGTGGCAGCATGTAGATGAGAAATAGGATGGAGCCAAGGACAGATGCTTGGGGGAACTCCAGAGGTAACCGGACGGCAAGAGAAGCTGCTGCAGGAGATTCTCTGGCTATGACCCGATGGGTAAGAGTGGAACTGGGGAGGGCAGCCCGATCAACAAGGCATTGGAGGCGTCAACCATGTCAAAGGCTACAGATAGGATGAGGAGGGATCATTCACCATGGTTATTCATGTAGCATGTCATTTGTGACTTTGATTTGGGCTGTTTCAATGCTGTGGCAGGGATGGAAACCTGATTGGAGGGATTATAAATTCAGTTCATGAATGTTGGACTTCAACTTTAGAATTTTTTGTTCACTTGAAAAGGCAGCTTTCATGTGCATGCATTTCCAGGTAGATTTAGTTCAATTAATGGATGGCCATCAAAATCTCTAGTATGGTACATTCCTGGCCTGGTGTGTGCACTGGCTGCTAGCAGGAGATTAGCTTCAGGTTGTTATAAATCCTTGCCTCAGAGAGCTAGTAGCAATATGACACAATCTAGTGTATGTTGATAACAATGCCTTGTGGGACAGTGACCAAACTCTTGTGGTGCTACTGAGGCTTACTAGAGACTGAACTGATCTGTAAGGACTTGTTTTAAGTGCCTTCTTTGCTATTACTCATTGTATAGTTATCACCCTGTAAGCAAATGTTTTCCTTGGCACCATTTGTTTAGAGTTGGAATCTGAAGATGTGGAAATGCCTCTTATATGCTGCCTGGTTCTTATTTTTCTGCCATTTCTAGGTGGGAAGAGCAGCGGCATCTTTGGATCGGCTACCACTGAAGCAATGGATCCGAAGCAACAGAGAAACCCTCCTGGTGGCAAGACAAGTGGCATCTTTGATACTGTGAAAATGCCTCCCCAAACTCTAGTAAACACCTTTTTAAACTATTCAGTCAATATTGAACTGGATTTGTAACTTCAACTTGTGTTTTGCTGCAGAGTATTTGGGTGTCTTGTAGTACACGTTGGGTTGAAGTTGTCTCTGGCTGATCGAACTGGTCTCGGAGCCTTTTTTTAACATGTCACTTCCCATTATTTTTAAGCTGGTACAGTGATAGTGGACATTAGTGCAGTCCTGTGGGGTGATATTCAGCTGTAGTATAGCCAAGCAAAGATGTTACAACACAGGTAGCAACATTCTGAATCTTCCCTCCAGAACAATGCAGAATAAATTGAACAGACCTGAATAATGTCCAGTAATTGGTTTCATTTTAATAATTTAATCCAAGTGGGAAGAATGTGGGAGATTCCTTTTTTGTTATCGAAGAATTATGGTTACCATTGTAATAAGATGCAATTCTATATGGGCATGTTCCCAATACTGGCTGGACATGCCAGGAGAAACTTCTTTACCCAGTGAGTGGTTAGAATGTGGAACTTGCCAGCACATGGACTGGTTGAAGCGAATAGCATAGATGCATTTAAGGGAAAGCTAGGTAAACACTGGAGGGAGAAAGGAATAGAGGGTTATTCTAATAGGGTTAGATGAAGAGGATGGGAGGAGGCTCGTGTGGAGCATAAACACCGGCTTAGACCAGTTGGTTGAATGGCCTGTTTCTCTGCTGTAAATTCCATTTCTATGTAATTCACTTGAATATTGTGAATGAAGTATATTTACACAATCAGTGATGGAAATAATTAGTCAGTCTGTAAATAAAGACTGGTATGAACCGAACTATAAGATCACTAAAGATTTTAGTACGGTTGGAAAGAAAGTTTTGGTATTTTAGTATTTAGCGTGCCATGGATTTTCATTTAAACTATATGGTTTTGACAGTCAGGTTTAATTCTCAAAGGCCTAGCAACTTTTTTAACTTGACAGGCACTGGAACAATAATGGGATAAAGTGCCTTTAATGAGCCAGCCATTGAAATGGTTATCCTTGTTTGGGACAATGGGTGAGGTATCACATTCTGACACTTCCAGTGAGCATTCACACATGGTGTTGGAAGGGGCTGCATTCTGTGAAAGGGCTGTCTGGCTGGAACCCACTCCTAGGAGTGTGGTAGCCAGTTTGATTTTTGGCTCAACTAGCCAATCTTTGGACATGGAGAGCTGATGGAAGGTCAGAGGTCAAACGTTGAGATCTATTAAGGGAGTCACTCGCTGAGTGAATTCTCTCCAATCGAATTGGGTGCTGACTCTTAGGAGTGAGTTTGAGAAAAAGTGAAGAGAAATTTAATTAGTGGATTGGGATATGAATGCTTTGCCAGTGTGGTTGATGCACGGGCATTGCACCCTTTTAAGGATGAATATTTGAAGCAGAGGTAGATAACAGGTTGGGGGAATGTAGGACACTGGGATTAATTTTTGATTGCTGTAATGGAACCAGCACAGATATAATGAGCTCCCATAAACTGTTCTGTAAACTGCCCCCTCAGGTGAATGTAAAAGGTCTCATCTCACTATTCTCTTTGAATAGTGCTATAGGATCTTTTACATCCACCTGAAAGGGCAGACAGGCCCCTGGTTAACGTCTCATTTGAAAGACTGCACCTCTGACAGTGCAGCACTCCCTCGGTACTGTACTGGAGTATTAGTTTCAATTATATGCTCAAGTCTTTGGCGTGGGGCTTGAGTCTGTCATTTTTCCTCACAAAATGTATTGCTTCACGCTGCATTAAATATCTCATTAAATTTGATCTGCCTTCTGCCCAATCTATTAACCTGTAAGTCACTTATCCTTTTCAGTTAACTGCTCCCTGCTTTTGTAATCTGCAAATTGATAGTTTGCCCCCATGTCAAATGCAGATTATTTAAGAGCAATGGTCCCAATACTGACCACTGTTTACATCCCTCTAGTCAAAACATTCATTAAGCAAAACTACGTTGCTTATCTTCGTATCCCTGCTCGCACATTGCCTATCGTACCAGTGCCTTTATTTTTTTATCAACAAGTCTCCTACACAACACCTATCAAATCTCCTGACAATCCCCACACATCCATTGCATTTCTTTTATCAATGCAGTCAGAGCTAATGAACTTGTTTAAATTACTCTCCTTTTACAAATCCATTTTGACTGTCCTTAATTAACCGGTGTCTTTCCAGGTGAGTATTTTATTGTAGACTGCATGCCTTCCCCACCCCACCCCCGGCATTGTATGCTGTCAAGGCATGCTGCTTTTCCACTGATTTGCTAATCTTTTCAGTACTATACTTATGGCTATCTGATGCGATTACCCCATCTCCTTGAACCTGTTCATTCCCACTTCCACACTCTTGTGAAAATCATGGCAAAGTATCCCTGCCATTCCTTCAGTGATTTCCTTTTTCATCTCTAATTGGCACTATCCTTTTTTACTTTTTGTTTATAAAATCCTTCATATTTCCCTTTGTTACCTGCCAGTCTTTTACAACCCCTCAATCTTTCTAGTCATTTTTTTGTCCTTCCGTTTTCTGTATGCTGCTTGATTTTCCTTTAACCCTGGTATGTCTTGTGCCTCTCCTTGTATGTTTGATTTAATTTGAATTTCTTTACCAAATCCAGCAATGCCTCCTTCCTCGTTGGGCTGTTCTTACACTTTTCTAACTTGTCTACATATCGCTTCCTCTCTCCTTTCCCTTGTTTAATGGAGTAACAGTTCCTGATCTTTAACCACCCCAGTGATCCCAGTGTTGTAGTGCTGTAATGGAATTTTTGCTGGGCACTGCCACTCCTCACTTTTACTGTCTCCTGAATAGTTGCTAACCAGGAATATTCTACTCAGTCATGCCCTAACCTAAGCCACTTGTTAATGGTATCATAGTAGAATACAGCACAGAAGGAGGCCATTTGTGACTGTGCTGGCTCTTTGGTAGAGCTAACTAATTAGTCCCACTTAGAATCATATGTTACAGCATGGATGAAGGCCATTTGGCCCATTGAGTCTGTGCTGGCTGTATGCAAGAGCAATCCAGCTAATCTCACTCCCTGCCCTATCCCCAAAGACCTGCAATTTTTTCCTTTCGAGTATTTATCCAGTTCCCTTTTGAAGGCCATGATTGAATCTGCCTCCACCACTCCCTTGGGCAGTGCATTCTAGATCACAACCACTCGCTGTGTTTAAAAAAAAAAAAAGTTTTTCCACATGTCACCTTTGGTTCTTTTGCCAGTCATCTTAAATCTATGTCCTCAGGTTCTTGACCCTTCTGCCAACTGGAACAGTTTCTCTCTATCTACTCTGTCTAGACCCTTCATGATTTTGAATACCTCGATCAAATCTCCTCTCAACCTTCTCTGTTCCAAGGAGAACAATCCCAGCTTCTCCAGTCTATCCATGTAACCGAAGTCCCTCATCCCTGGAATCATTCTAGTAAATCTCTTCTGCATCCTCTAAGGCCTTCACATCTTTCCTAAAGTGCGGTGCCCAGAACTGGACACAATACTCCAGTTGTGGTTGAACAGTGTTTTATAAAGGTTCATCATGACTTCTTTGCTTTTGTACTCTATGCCTCCATTTATAAAGCCCAGGATCCTGTATGCTTTTTTAACCACTTTCTCAACCTGCCCTGCCACCTTCAACAGCCTGTGCACATATACCCCCAGTTTCCTAGAAGTAAAGGGAATTAGGGGTTATGGGGAGCTGGCAGCAAATTGGACATGAATTTAGATTTGAGGTTAGGATCAGATCAGCCATGATCTTGTTGAATGGCGGAGCAGGCTCGAGGGGCCAATTGGCCTACTCCTGCTCCTATTTCTTATGTTCTTATCTCTCTCTTCCTGTACTCTTAGAATTGTGCCCTCTAGTTTATATTGCCTTTCCTTGTTCTTCCTACTGAAATGATCACTTCGCATTTTTCTGCGTTAAATTTCATCTGCCACGTGTCCGCCCATTCCACCAGCCTGTCTGTATCCTCTTGAAGTCTATCACTATCCTCCTCACTGTTTACTACATTTCCATGTTTTGTATCATCCGCAGATTTGGAAATTGTGCCCTGTACACCCAAGCACAAGTCATTAATATATATCAAGAAAAGCAGTGATCCTAGTACAGAACCCTCTTTCCCCATAGTCCTGTAAATGTTTTCCCTTCAAGTATTTATCCAATTCCCTTTTCAAAGTTACTATTGAATCTGCCTCCACCGCCCTTTCAGGCAGTGCATTCCAGATCATAACAACTCACTGTGTAAAAAATGTTTCCTCTTCTTGCCTCTGGCTCTTTTGCCGATCACTTTAAATCTGTCATCTGGTTACTGACCTTTTGGCCACTGGAAACAGTTTCTCCTTATTTACTGTCAAAACTGTTCATGATTTTGAACATCTATCAAATCTTCTCTTGCTCTTCTCTGTTCTAAGGAGAACAATCTCAGCTTCTCCAGTCCCTCCACATAACTGAAGTCCCTCATCCCTGGTACCATTCCAGTAAATCTCTTCTGCACCCTCCTAAGGCCTTGACATCTTTCCTAAAGTGTGGTGCCCAGAATTGAACACAATACTCCAGTTGAGGCGTAACCAGTATTTTGTAAAGATTTAGCCTAACTTCCCTGCTTTTGTGCCTCTATTAATAAAGACCAGGATGCCATATGCTGTTTTAACAGCCTTCTCAACTTGTCCTGCCACCTTCAAAGATTTGTGTACATGCACCCCAGGTCTCTCTGTTCCTGCACCCCCATTAAAATTGTACCATTTAGTTTATATTGCCTCTCCTCTTCCTACTAAAATGTATCACTTTACACTTTAGTGTTACATTGCATCTGCCATGTATGTGCCTGCCCATTTCACTAGTCCTCCTATGTCCTGAAGTCTGTTACTATCCTGCACATTGTTTACCACATTTGAGTTTTGTCATCTGCAAACTTTGAAATTATACCCTCTACACCCAAGTCCAGGTCATTAATATATCAAGAGCAGTGGTTCTAGGGGAACACCACTGTATACTTCCCTCCAGTCTGGAAAACAACTGTTCACCAGTACTGTCTGCTTTCTGTTCTTTAGTCAATTTTGTATCCACGCTGCCACTGTTCCTTTAATCCCATGGGCTTTAATTTTGCTAACTAGTCTATTATGTGGTACTTTATCAAATGCTTTTTGAAAGTCCATATTCACATCAACCACACTACCCTCATCAACCCTCTCCATTACTTCATCAAAGAACTCAATCAAGTTAGTCAAACACTATTCTCCTACAACAAATCTGTGCTGACTTTCATTTTTTAGCTCATACTTTTCCAAGTGCCAATTAATTTTGTCCCAGATTATTATCTCAGTTTTCCCACCACCGACATTAGGCTGAATGGCCTGTAATTGCCATGTTTATCCCCCTCCTTTTTTGAATGGGTGTTCACAATTTGTGCTTCTAGTTTGCCAGTTATGTTCACATACTTTCTCTCATTCTGACCTATTTCTAGAAAATATTTCAAAAGCAAAATAGTGGGTGCTGGTCTAGAAAATATTTGTTGTCCTTCAATGCCCCATCCAGCTGTATTTAACTGAGACTCCAGTGAGGTTTTGCTGGCTATGTAACCATGGGAGGCACAGACAAAGCAAATGTTCACCTGACATGAACACCCTACTAAGAGGTGGCTAAATATTGATTAGGAGCAGAACCCCCTCCTCACTAATAGGAGTGCCGTGGTCAATGGGGAACTCCTATTTAAAAACATTCAGCACAGACCAGGAATGTGGCTTAGCCACTGGGAAGGTCCACCCAAATATTGGTAGCACTGAGCAGGGGTGTGAACCATGACTTTGTATAGTCACCCTTGGAAAAGTGGGATTAAATTCCTCCAGCATTGACCCAACTGAATTCACGGCTCTGCATGGACCTGGGATCTTGCTCTATAATAGTCTAGATTTAGCGACTCCCGTGTGGCAAATTTGTCCCACTGAGCCTCTGGGGTGTGCTTGTAAATTGCTGTCATAACTTCTCATCAAGCAGCTTAATTATAACTAAAATTTGATCAACTCTTCAATGTGCTTCATACAGAATAGATAATATTGCCCACTTATTTGTTTGCTCCTATTATGCATTGATTTTTAACTATGAAATCATTAGCCTTGATTTTTAGGCTAATGACATTTTATTGCTTTTTTCTTTTTAGGGCGTTGCAACTGGGGAAGGTGAAAAGTGCCCAGGTTCATGTAAGTAAGATTCTAGATTAACTGGCATGGTGGAGATTCTCATTCAGCATCTTCCACACTTTTCCTGTGTGCACTTTCTCTCTCAACCGTTGTCCTTAAAAACAACCCAAGAAGCTTGTGGTTAGTGTATTGAATAATGGATTAGATGTTGGGTGCCTGGTATCTTTGTTAGTTGGGTTTCCTCATGCAGTACTGTCCCAATCTTGCTTCCATATGTCATTAGTTACTGGGATACATGCATGTGCATGGACTAACTGCACTGTTAACCATTCTGAACTGAGACTTTGCTATATTTAAGGCAGTTTTACTGCGGCCTAACAGCAAGTGTGATTCTCGTCTCATTAGCTGGCTCCTGTGATTTGAAGCTGGTCCACATTTTGCATCATAAAAGCATGTAGGCCCAGTTTCAGTCATTGCAGGTCCTAAGACTCATTTTATTCGAAGTCCGTAACTTACACTCGCCTGTCCTGTGGAAACCCACTGCAGGAGCAATGTCAATCATTGAATCTTAAGTGGCACTTGAAAAGTCATTAGAGTACTGCTCTCCCAGGACTTGATCAATAAGGTAAAATTGCCTTGCAATGTATAGGAGCTAGGGCTTGAAAGGGCCATTGGTGTACAGAGGAGCTAGGAAACCTTTTCCGAGTAACTACTGGATTTTAACGGCAGACGTGTGCAGCAGTTTGTTCTGGGAGTGGGTGGGGTCCTCACTCATTTGGCTTTGTTGTACTTGGTGCATATGCTGCCTGTCAGTAAATGCACTGAAGAAGTCTCAAGTTGGGGAAAGAATGGCTCCTGTAGAATTGCAGAGCAGTGTCATTAGCTACTGGGATATGTGCATGGACTAACTGTTCTGAACTGAGACTTTGCTATATTTAAGGCAGTTTTACTGTGGCCTAACAGCAAGTGTGATTCTCTTGTCTCATTAGCTGGCTCCTGTGATGTGAAGCTGGTCCACATTTTGCATCATAAAAGCATGTAGGCCCAGTTTCAGTCATTGCAGGTCCTAAGACTCATTTTATTACAAACACAGTGCTGTTACCAGGTCACTTGCTATACACTCAGTTCCCTGAACTTTATGGATCCCAGCTGATGTGTTGGGTATATTGTGCACAGTAGCATGCTTTGACTGGAAATGCTGACCTCTGCATGTTGAATCTTTAACTGGTATTTGTTCAAAATTCTCCAAATGGCTTTATACTGGCTTCAGGTTCCACTGACCACTTCAGTATTTTCAGAATACTGGCTCCAGTCTAGTTAAATGCATATTCCCTTTCAAGTGGACATATTTTTAAAGCTTTTAATCTCTGACTTGGTTCACACATTATCCTTTAATTGGCTCATTGTTTTTTACACTGCTTTAACTAAAGTTAAAACTTAATGAGCCTTTTCTGAATCCAGCTGTCAGACAAATCCAGCCAGGGAGGTGCTGGTTGGATCTGCTCCCACTCTTCCACTGGTCGTTTTAGTTCAAGTTCAGGAAGAGTGCTGTCTGGTGTTGTTTGCATTACAGGAACCAGCTGTCTTATCCTGCTGCTAGATTAGTCTGAGGAACAGTTTGAGCCCAACGCCCTCATCGACTTCAGACTAAAAGGGCCCCATTTTTGTAGTCTGCTGCTCTCACCTAGTCACACTCCCTCAACACACATTGAAGGAATTATGCACCTAAAGTATTTGAGGTAGTACAGCTGGTTACTGTGCACTCAATGCATGTTCTACTGCTGGTATTTTATCTGATAAGCAGTTCAAACCTTGCATTTTATCAGCTCAGTGGTATCTATCTGACACCTGGGTTCAATGGTGGATCAGTTAAACATCTTAATGCACATTATTGTGCTTCAGTGTATGTTTTGCCAGGATTGTAAAATGCCTTTTGAGAATTGTCCTACTTGAGCATGAAGTTCACTGCCATCATTCCCATGCATGGTGTAACAACGCCTGTTGTTTGATTCCCATTGTGCCTTGTATAATAACCTTTTCAAACATGTATTCATCTACATTCATCCACCCACATTTTGGAAGTCTTAAATTTGTTTGTTTTAATAACTGGAGAAACTAGAACAATAATAGTGCATTAGGTCAAGAGACTGGTGAGAAGTGCAGAAAAATGGCTTAAAATGAACTGACTAACAGTGCAGGTTTTAGTATGACTCTTGCACCTTTTTGGAGATTTGTGAAGTGGACATGGCATTTTAAATATTCCAATATAATCAAATAGGATGCTCATATACTTGGGTTAATGGTGGCTGTACTGAGCCTATACCTCCTGGAATAGTAACTTCAAACTGCCAGCAGTAATAATGTGGTCTGCAAAAACCAGGCAGTATTTGAGTTATTTAGAGGAAAGCTAATTTTGATGTGTAAACCAGGTCTAGTGGGCATCTCTAGCAACTTTTGAGTAAAAAAAAATACATTGCACTTCTATTTCTGCCACTTTATACTTTGCACATAAGAAAAACAATTAGATGTATCTACTATGACCTTACTGGGCTGTAGAAACTCAACTGATGAACTGCTAAATTGTGCGCTCTGAGATGTAAGGATAACTTGGGATTTGCTTTAATCTGTTGTTCATATTCTGGGGTTTGAATATTGAAAATAAGCAAAAGAAAATTAATTTCAGAATCTGGCACTTAAAGGCAAAAATGCACCAGTACTGCAGCCCCTCCATACATTCTCTTCACGGGTCTGATTTTCAGTATGAGCACTTTGATCAGTTAACAACTTAATGTGCACTCGTCCTTCCATTTGCTGTTTCCAGCTGAACCGGTATTCACGTGTATATTAGTAATGTCAGATGTTGGACCCCTTGGTGTTCTGTAATATCTGTACTGAGCCCCACTGATTTAACAGGGCAGGTGCGATGGATGAATCACTTCTCAAAGTGCAAGGATTATTGTGTACAGACGGCCTGCAGTCCACTATCTTGATTAACTTAATGCCACACTTGCTTCAGATGCACTCGGCTGTGTAGGACTAGTCCTTGGGCTTGAAGTGAACATTAGGAATCTCTGCTCCCCAAAAAAAAGCAAAGTTGTTGCACAAACCTCCTGGTATGAGTACAATCTGCAGAGTGCAGTGACAGTGGTAAAATTAAAAAGAATGCAAATACTGGAATCTGAAATGAAGGACTGGAAATTAATAGGTCGTCAGCAGCTGTACAGACAGGTTAGGGAGTTTTGGGTGTTACCCTTTATCAGAACACAACTTCCTTACCTGTCTTAGTACAGTTGCTGTCTGGTTTGTGTATTTCAAGGGGGCATAACCTTAGAATTAGTGAGGCCATTCAGGGGTGATGACAGAAAGCACTTCACACAAAGGGTAGTGGAAATCTGGAACTTCTTCCTCGCTCTCTCTTCTCTACCCCCCTGCCCCTGAACCACAAAGAAAAAGCTGTTGAGGCTGTGGGTCATTGAAAATTTCCAAACGGAGTTATTTTTGTTAGGCAAGGGTATTAAGGGATAAGGGAACCAAGGCAGGTAGATGAAGTTAAGATACAGATCTGTTCAAGGGGCTGAATGGCCTACTCCTGTTCCTATGATTAAGGATTTTCTATCCTTAATGTGTACTACCCAATCAGGTAGGAACTAGTCATTGGTCAAAGGTAATGATTTAACTGGGTTTTTATGGTGACTTGGATTTTGATGTAAGCAGTCACCTGGAAAGGTCAGGCTGATGAGATAGACGGCAACATGTTGGGCCTTGTATGGCACTATCTGAAGCTACCTCTTTTTGTTTTCCCCTCCTCAAAGTTGTTAACTATTTGTACCTTGATCAAGAGGGAAGTACATTCTCCACTATTTCCTGTTCTTTGAATTGTGGATGTGAGACATCTATTGGGCCCAGTATTCAAAGATCGGCATGGGGGTCCCATAGATTTCTCCTGCTGCAAGGCCTGTGCAATCAGCCACTGTTGACTTGCACAGCCCTGGAAGGAAAGAATCTTTTTTAAAAAATTGCAGCCATTTTAGCAGCAGTTCAGAGACTGCTGGCACTCTACACTGCAGCAAATCTCTGCACCAAGCTCACTTGAGCTCTCTGGTAAAAGTTAGCCAGTCTGCCTCTTGTATTTAAATGACCCTGAAGCTGGAAACTTGCCTAGGCCCAGGAGTACACCATTCTGCCCCCTCGAGCCTGCTCCGCCATTCAATTAGATCATGGCTGATCTGCACCCAAACCGCAATTACCCGCCTGTGCTCCATAATCCCTTGATACCCTTACTCGAAAAAGCTATCTCTCTTGAAAGCTTCAATTGACTGAGCATCCACAGCCTTTGGAGGAGAGTTCCACCTTTCTGCTACCCTTTGTGTGGAAAAAATGCTTCCACCGTGCATTCCAGATCATTACAACGCGCTGCATTTCGATTTTTTTATAAGTCGCCATTTTCCCCCCTGGATATTTTGCCAATGACCTTAAATTTGTGTCCTTAGGTTACTGACCCTCCTGCCAGTGGAAACACTTTCTCCCTATCTACTCTATGAAAACCCCTCATTTCTGAACACCTCTTAAATCTTCCCTTGGCCTTCTCTGCTGCTCTAAGAACAATCCCAGCTTCTCCAGTCTCTAAATAACTGAAGTCCCTCATCCCTGGTACCATTCTGGTTAATCTTCTCTGCACCCTCTCGAAGGCCTTAACATGCTTCCTAAACTAGGGTGCCCAGAATTGGACACACTACTCCTAGCTGAGGTCTGACCAGTGGCTTATAAGGATTTACCATAAACTTCCTGCTTTTGATCTGTATGCCTCTATTTATAAAGCCATTGATCCCATATGCTTTTTTTAACAGCTTGATCAACTTGCCCTGTTGCCTTCAAGTTCATATTTGTGTATGTACACCCCCAGGTGTCTCTGTTCCTGCACTCCCTTTAAAATTGTGCCATTTAGTTTATATTGCCTCATTTTTCCTACCAATATGCATCATTTCATCTGCTGTGTCTGACCATTTCACCAGTCTGTCTGTCCTCCTGAAGTCTATTACTATCCTCCACATTGGTTACTATATTTCCAAGCTTTGTCATCTGCAAACTTTGAAATTATACCCTCTATTCCCAAGTCCAGGTCATTAATATGTATCAAAAAGAGCAGTGGTCCTAATACCAACTCCAGGAAACACCACTGTATACTTCCCTCCAGTCTGCTTTCTCTTAGCCAAATTTGTATCCACGCTGCCACTGCCCCTTTAATGCCCTGGGCTTCAATTTTGCTAAAGTCTATTATGTGGTACTTTATCAAATGCCCATGTACAGTCCACGTACACATCAACCACACTACCCTCGTCAACCTTTTCCGTTATTTCATCGAAGAACTCAAGTTTGTCAGACACAATTTTCCTTAACACGTGTTGTCTGTCATTTATTCATAGAATCATAGAAGTTACAACATGGAAACAGGCCCTTCGGCCCAACATGTCCATGTCGCCCAGTTTATACCACTAAGCTAGTCCCAATTGCCTGCACTTGGCCCATATCCCTCTATACCCATCTTACCCATGTAACTGTCCAAATGCTTTTTAAAAGACAAAATTGTACCCGCCTCTACTACTGCCTCTGGCAGCTCGTTCCAGACACTCACCACCCTTTGAGTGAAAAAATTGCCCCTCTGGACCCTTTTGTATCTCTCCCCTCTCACCTTAAATCTATGCCCCCTCGTTATAGACTCCCCTACCTTTGGGAAAAGATTTTGACTATCGACCTTATCTATGCCCCTCATTATTTTATAGACTTCTATAAGATCACCCCTTAACCTCCTACTCTCCAGGGAAAAAAGTCCCATTCTGTCTAACCTCTCCCTATAAGTCAAACCATCAAGTCCCGGTAGCATCCTAGTAAATCTTTTCTGCACTCTTTCTAGTTTAATAATATCCTTTCTATAATAGGGTGACCAGAACTGTACACAGTACTCCAAGTGTGGCCTCACCAATGCCCTGTACAACTTCAACAAGACATCCCAACTCCTGCATTCAATGTTCTGACCAATGAAACCAAGCATGCCGAATGCCTTCTTCACCACCCTATCCACCTGTGACTCCACTTTCAAGGAGCTATGAACCTGTACTCCTAGATCTCTTTGTTCTATAACTCTCCCCAACGCCCTACCATTAACGGCGTAGGTCCTGGCCCGATTCGATCTTCCAAAATGCATCACCTCACATTTATCTAAATTAAACTCCATCTGCCATTCATCGGCCCACTGGCCCAATTGATCAAGATCCCGTTGCAATCCTAGATAACCTTCTTCACTGTCCACAATGCCACCAATCTTGGTGTCATCTGCAAACTTACTAACCATGCCTCCTAAATTCTCATCCAAATCATTAATATAAATAACAAATAACAGCGGACCCAGCACCGATCCCTGAGGCACACCGCTGGACACAGGCATCCAGTTTGAAAAACAACCCTCGACAACCACCCTCTGTCTTCTGTCGTCAAGCCAATTTTGTATCCAATTGGCTACCTCACCTTGGATCCCATGAGATTTAACCTTATGTAACAACCTACCATGTTCTTCCAAGTGGCAATTAATACTGTTCTGGATTATGAACTCTTTTTTAAAGTTTCCCCACCACTGATGTTAGGCTGACTGGCCTGTAGTTTCTTGGTTTATCACCTTTTTGAACAGGGGTGTAACATTTGCAATCCTTCAGTCCTCCGGCACCATCCCCATATCTAAGGAGGATTGGAAGATTGTGGTGAAAGGTGCTGCGATCTCCACCCTTCCCTCGGTAAACTAGGATGCATCCCATGTGGACTGGGTGACTTTTTTCTACTTTGAGCACTACCAACTGTTTTAGTACTTCCTTTATTATCCTATCCAATTTCTCCACCCCCTCCTCCTTTAGTGACATTGGCAGCATCCTCTTTAGTGAAGACAGATGCAAAGTACTCACTTAGTACCTCAGCCATGCCCTCTGTCTCAAAGATGATTTCTTTTTGGTTGCTAATTGGCCCCTCCCCTTCCTTTGACTACCCTTTTATTCTTCGTTTATAAAATATGTCAGTGTTCCCTTTTATGTTACCTGCTAATCTTTTCTCATACATTCTCTTTGGCCCTCTTATTTCCCTTTTCAGTTCTCTGCACTGTTCAGCTAGATTCTCTATTGTATTATGAACCTTTTTTCTGTTCCATTTTAATCTCCATTTCTTTAGTCATCTGGGGAGCTGTAGCTTTGGATGCCCTTCCTTTCCCCCTCATAGGAATGTCTGTACCTGAGCGATGATCTAGAAGGCCTCCCATTGCTCATTTACTGTTTTACTTGATCTTTACTTCCATTCCACCTGGGACAGATTCCTTTTCAGCTCATTGAAATTAGCCCTCGTCCAGTTGAGTATCTTCACCTTCGTTCCTTGTCTTTTCCCATAACTACTCGGAACCTGATACTGTGATCACTGTTTCTCAAATACGCTCTCACTGAAACATGCTCCATTTGTCCCACTTCATTCCCAGAACTGCTTCCTCCTTTGTTGGCCTCAAAACATACTGATCAAGAACAAGATTCTGTGTCCATATTAGGATAACTAGAGTCTCCCATCTTCACTACAGTTTTTACCTATCCATATGGGTTAATTATCCACAGCTTCTGATCTAGTCCAGATACCGGTCAGATTGATGAACAAAATTCTTGTCCAGTCAGCCTCTGTTTTGATCTCCATCACGATCTTCTGTTTGAGGGGCTCCCGACATCTGCAGACCAACATCTTTCCAAATAACTCCCTCTTCCACATCACCTGCTTTTCAGTCTGTGGCTGGCAAAAGCACCTCTTCTGGACAGGTCAATAATTGCCTTTCTTAGGTCAGATCAAATTCAAGGCCACAGAATTGCAGTTTCATGGAGGGAAAAAGAAAGCATTGTGGGATAAGAACCCTAAACACTAGTAAACCTCCTGGAAAATCTAATTCCATGCAGTGAAAACTGATGTTAACTTGACCAGTGCTAATTATAAATGGTCAGAATTGTAGAATGCAATATCTAAAACAAGTGAAAATCAATTTTTTTTAAAAAAGCAGAATTTCTTATTCAGCTAATGTGAAAGTGACCGTACAAATGAAATGCCTTGTGCAAATTTCTGATTAGCGCAGTGTAAATTCTTTTCCTCAAAATCAAGCAATGCTTCACTGATCCATTTAGACTGTGCATGTGAAGCTTCCCAGTGTATATATTAGGCTGCTCACACCACTTACAATAGGGAAAATGCAAATCTTTCCAGAGTCTCTCAATTTGCATGTAAAATTTGAACAGGTCAAGAACATGAGTACAAGACTGGTAACAGTTATGTAGTACATCTGGCTAGTCCCATAAAGTAACGCACCTCAATCACCTCCTCCTTTAAATATCTATCCAATTCTTTCTTTTGCACTGCCTCCCTGCACAGTCCATTACACATTTCCTCACCACCTGCATAAAGTAATTAAATCTAAACTCTGTACCTTCCCTCTTCTAATCTTGAACCTGTGTCCAATGGTATGGAATTTGTGGTAATCCCAAACAGTAAGTTAATTGCATGAATGTCTTCACTGAACAACCAGTTCTATATGTTGCAACCGTTGCTAATTAAATGTGACGTTTTAGGAACAGGAGTGACCAGTCAGCTCCTGGAGCCTGTTCTGCCATTCATTTAGGTCGTGGCTAATCTTAACTCCATCTACTTGCCTTTGTTCCATATCCCTTAATATCCTTGCTTAACAAAAATCTATCTCTGTTTTGAAATGTTCAATTGACCCCCAGCCTCAACAGCTTTTTGGGGGAAGAGAATTCCAGATTTCCACTACCCTTTGTGAAGAAGTGCTTCCTGACATCACCCCAGAATGGCCTTGCTCTAATTTTAAGGTTATGCCCCCTCGTTCTGGACTCTCCCACCAGAGGAAATCTCTCTCTACCTTATCAAATCCTTTAATCATCTTAATCACCTCAATTAAATCACCCCTTAATCTTCCATTTTCAAGGGAATAAGCCTAGTCTGTGTAACTGTTCTCATAATTTAACCCTTTAGCCCTGGTATTCTGGTGAATCTGCACTGAACCCCCTCAAAGACCAATATATCCCTCCTGAGGTGCTGTGCCCAGAACTGAACGCAGTCTCCAGATGGAATCTGACCAAGCTCTATACAGCTGTAACGTAACTTCCACCCCTTTATCTCGAGGGCTGGAATACAAATGCCAAAATTCCATCAGTCATTTAAATAATTTTTTGTACCTGTCCACTAACTGAGTTCTGTACTTAGACCCCTAAAACTCTCTGCTCCTCCACAGTTCATAGCTTCTTGCCATTTAGAAAATACTCTGATCTATCTTTTAGGTCCAGAGTGGATGACTCACTTTCCCACATTAAACCCCATCTGCCACAGTTTTGCCCACTCACTTAATCTATCAATGTCCCTTTGCAACTCTCTGCTCCCATCCACACTATTTACTGTGCCACCTAACTTAGTGTCATCAGCAAACTTAGATATACAGCTCTCTATTCCTTCATCCAAGTCATTTATAAATATAGTGAAAAGCTGAGGTCCCAGTACAGATCCCTGGGGGACACCACTAGTCACATCCTGACAATCTGAGTACATAACTGTTATCTTGACTCTCTCACCTTCTAACCAATATCCTATCCAAGCCAATAGGTTGCATCCAATTCCATTTTCTATTTAAACCCAACACTAAACATATAGTCAGAGAGACAAACATTTCAGACCATTTCACCCCAAAGACTTGCAAGTTGGCTCGTGTTCCACTCCAACAGCCACTCCTTAAATTATTGCAGGGGTTGTATCTTCATATTTTTCTACATTCAAAATTAATGTGGTGTTGAATCAGTTCTTCCAGTGATTACTGATGGCCACTCCTTTTAATCCTAGAAGAAATACTAGATACTAGTTGAAGAGGCAACTTTTAAGATGAGATTCTTAGTCCCATTGTTGTGTACTTTCTGGAAGTTTCCTGTACATGAAGGGGACCTTCTGCTCTTACATGACTTGTATGGGGACAGGTTGTATTTTTTTTTTGAACATAAGTTTTCAGAATACCAGTAATCTTTTCCTGAACATCATAGACCTAAACTTTCTTTACATAAACCTCTGACCTACATGTGAAGGGAATGTATGGAAGAAAAGTTGCTTGAAGATATGCCTCTAATATCTTCCTTGCTCGTGGCATCTTTGAAAAAGACTTAAGACTTTCAAACTGCATTAACCTCTTGCCTCTTGTGTAGTCTGTGCTGTTGAGCTTTGTTTTGTAGTGGTTTCTACTGCATTGTGGAAAAGTTATGTTGTATTCATACAGTTTGAATGATGTCAGTAAAAATGAACACTTGCAGTAATTGAGTACATAGTTTGCTTGAATAATGGTGGGTCCTTGAATTCTGTAAATAGCCTTTGGAAATATTCCAACTGCACACCCTCAAACTGATGGTTGTGATTTCCTTCAGACTTGTGCAATTTGTGAGATAACTACCTGAATTGTGGAATTGCCACCATTTTTTTGCTAACCACCTTTCTTTCTCTTTATAGTTCGCACTGGCAAGTAGGAGTGTCAGGTAACACATGCATGCACAAACTATACACTTGAACCTGTATTCTGTGTGTTCTGGACTTCAACGTTTGAGAATGGAAAGGTTTTGCTGTACTTTTGTAAACTTCATAATTTGCAATTTCCTTGGGTTCTAGTATGCATTTTGAATTATAACGAAAGGGAAAGTTACGGATTGGAGGCGGGGCCTCTGAACCAGATTTATGGGTTAAGCAGTTGATGAATACCCGGAAGGCACTGGGTTACCTAACATTAGCTGTTGGCTTAGTTAGATTTCACCAGTTCAGTTGAGCCATACAACAAAATGTCCACCAGAAATTTAGGTTTGAAGAGAACATGGTGTCCCCATCCTTTCACTGGTGACAATCATGGACAATGTGGCCTGCACACTTCCACTTAGAAATCTGAACTTGTGACTTTGCTCCAGATTCAAAACACTGCCCAAAGTTGCCACTATCTGTGCTGTCATTGGGGATGACTGAAAGCAAACTAAATGGGTTAATTATTTGTACTTAGAGATGACCAGTATCTCTCTTGAACAGTTCTTGCTATATGTTTAACAAAATGGCAGCCAGAGCATGTTTTAAGGCTTGAGCTCTATGGTTGCATTTTACTATTCAGTTGCCAGAGATGCCATCAGTTTTGATCGTCGATAAACTTGCTGGATGGTCTGAAGATTGAGATTGTAAAAAGTCCCTCCTAAGTTGGCTTCTCTCTCTATTACTCCCTTTCCACAGCTGCCAGCAGTATGATTGCTCCACTCTTAGTGCAGAGTTAATAGTGAAGAATTCTAGCTCTGCTGGAGAAACTGGCCTTCTGAAGTTCCTCTTGATGGCACAGCTAAAGTCTCAATTGGGGATATTGATACTTATTGAGATCATAATAAAATTACCTGGATTCAGGAATTGATGGAACAATATTTGCTGAGGATGTGGAATTGCTAGATACAACAACTTGCATTTATATAGTGCTTTTAATGTAGTAAAATGTACAAGGAGCATTATCAAACAAAATTTGACATTAGATATGGTAAATTGAGGATTGTGAAAAACTGCAGGATGACATCGGCTACCATATGGACAGATGGATGGCAAAAACACTTCTCATTTCTCTACATTGAACTAATACATTTTGGAAATAAGAATGAAGAGCATAGCAAAATGGTGAGATTTTAAATATAGAGGAGCAGGAGCCTTAGATGTGCATGTACACAGGTCATTAAAGATGGTAATGCAAGTAGATAAGGCCAGTAAAAAGCAAACTTTAATCCTTAGATTTGTATCTAGTGATGTAGAGTATAAAAGCAAGTAAGAACATAAATAGTAGCAGGAGTAGTCCGTACAGCCCCTTGAGCCTGCACTGCCATTCAGTAAGATCATGGCTCATCTTCTGAACTCCACTTTCCTGCCCTATCCCCATATCCCATGATTCCCTTAGTGTCTAAAAATCTATCTACTCAATTTTGAATATACACAACGACCGAGTGTCTGCTGCCCTCTGGGGTAGAGAATTCCAAAAATTCACAACCCTCTGACCGAGGAAATTTTTCCTCGTCTCAGTCCTAAATGGCCGACTCCTTTATCTTGAGACTGAGACCTAGTTCTAGACTCTCCAGCCAGGGGAAACAGTCTCTCAGCATCTACCCTGTCAATGCCCCTCAGAATCTTATGTTTCAATGAGATCACCCCTCATTTTTCTAAACTCCAAAGAATACAGGCCCATTCTACTCACTCTCTTCATGGGACAACCCTCATCCCAGAAATCAATCTGGTGAATCTTCATTGTGCTGCCTCTAAGGCAAGTATATCCTTCCTTGGGTAAGGAGGCCAAAACTGTACACAGTACTCCAGGTGTGGTCTCACCAGAGCCCTGTATGATTGCAGCAAGACCTTCTTACTCTTGTACTCCACTCCCCTTGCAATAAAGGCTAAAATACCATTTGCCTTCCTAATTGCTTGCTGCACCTGCATATTAACTTTGATTTGTGTACAAGGACACCCAGATTCCTCTGAATACCAACATTTCTTCGTCTCAGCTTTTAAAAAATATTCTGATTTTCCATTCTTCCTACCAAAGTGGATAATTTCACATTTCCCCACATTATACTCCATCTGCCACCTTCTCGCCCACTCACTTAACCTGTCTATATCCCTTTGCAGCCTCTTTGTGTCCTCCTCACAGCTTACTTTCCCACCTAGCTTTGTCTTGTCAGCAAACTTGGTGACATTACACTCGGCCCCCTTATTCAAGTCATTAATATATATTGTAAATAGCTGAGGCCCAAGCACTGATCCTTGCGGCACCCCACTAGTTACAGCCTGCCAACCCGAAAATTATCCGTTTATTCCTGCTCTCTGTCCGTTAACATCCTCGCTAATATTACCCCCAATCCCGTGAGCCTTAATCTTGTCACAACCTCTTATGTGGCACCTCATCGAATGCTTTTTGAAAATCCAAATATACTACATCCACTGGTTTTCCCCCTTACCTACCCTACTAGTTACACCCTCAACAAACTCATAGATTGGTCAAACACAATTTGCCTTTCATAAAACTGTGACTCTGCCTAATCAGGATTTTCTAAGTGCCCTGTTACTACATCCTTAATAGATTCTAGCATTTTCCCCACTACTGATGTCAGGCTAACTGGCCTATAGTTCCCTGTTTTCTCTCTTCCTCCTTTCTTGAATAGCAGTTGCTACCTTCCAATCCACAGGGACTGTTCTATTATGTAGGGAATTCTGGAAGATGAAAACCAATGCATCCACTATCTCTGCAGCCACCTTTTTAAAAATCCTACGATGTAGGCCATCAGACCCAGGGGATTTGTCGGCTTTTAGTCCCATTAATTTCTCCAGTACTTTTTCTTCACTAATTGTTTTAAGTTCCTCGCTCATTAGACCCTGGGTTTCCCACTATTTCCGGTATGTTTTTTGTCTTCTACGGTGAACACAGATACAAAATATTTGTTTAACGTCTGCACCATTTCCTTATTCCCCATTATAATTTCTCCTGTCTCAGCCTCTAAGGGACCCATGTTTACTTTTGATCTTTTCCTTTTTGCATACTTGTAGGAACTCTTATCTTATTTCTTGGAAGAAAAATGAATGAATATAAATTACCATCAGTTTTTTGGTCATACTTCGATTCTTAAAAATCACAATGGTTTCAGCAAGGAAGGAGGCTATTTGGCCTGTAGAGTCCATGCTGACTCTCCCAAGAGCAATCCAATAATCCCTATCCCTACAGCCCTGCAATTTTTTCCCCTTTTTTTGAAAACCATGATTGAATCTGCCTCCACCACCCCCTCAGGCAGTGCATTCCAGATCACAACCATTCGCTGTTAATTTTTTCTCATGTCGCCTTTGGTTCTTTTACCAATCACCTTTTAAATCTATGTCCTCTGGTTCTTTACCCCTCCACCAATGGGAACAGTTTCTCTCTATCTACTCTGTCCAGACCCTTCATGATTTTGAATACCTCTATCAAATCTCCTCTCAACCTTCTCTGCACTAAGGAGAACAACCCCAGCTTCTCCAGTCTATGCATGTAACTGAAGTCCCTCATCCCTGGAATCATTGTAGTAAATCTCTTCCACACCCCCTCTAAGTCTTTCCTGAAGCGGTGCCCAGAACTGGACACGATACTTCAGTTGTGGCCGAACCAGTGTTTTATAAACATTCATCATGACTTCCTTGCTTTTGTACTCAATGCCTCAATTTATAAAGCCCTAATCCACCCTATGCTTTCTTAACCACTTTCTCAACCTGCCATTCCACCGTCAACGATTTGTGTACATATATCCCCAGATCTCTGTTCCTGAACCCCTTTGAGTTGTACCCTTTAGTTATATTGCCTTACCTCGCCTTGCTCTTCCTACTGAAATGAATCACTTCACACTTTTCTGTTGAATTTCATCTGTCACATGTCTGCACATTCCACCAGCCTGTGTCCTCTTGAAGTCTGTCACTACCGTTCCTCACTGGTCACTAGTTTGGTTATGTGCAAATTTTGAAATTGTGCCCTGTACATCAAAGTCCAAGTTAATTCTGTCTGTCTACTGATCCCTGGGCAACACCACTGTATACCTTCCACCACTCTGAAAATCAACCGTTTACCACTCCTGTTGCTTATTACTTACCCAAGTTCATACCATGCTGCCACTGCCCCCTTTATTCTATAGGTTTCAACTTTGATGACAAGCCTATTTGGCACTTTATCAAAAAACTCAATCAACTTGGTTAAACGCGACTTGCCTTTAACAAATCTGAGCTGGCTTTCCTTTTATTAATCCACACTCGTTCAAGTGACTATTAATTTTGTCCCAGATTATCGTGTCTAAAAGTTTCCCCACTAGAGGTTAAACTAACTGGCCTGTAGTTGCTGGGCTTACCCTTGCACCCTTTTTTGAACAAAGGTGTAACATTTGCAACTCTCCAGTCCTCTGGCACCACCCCCTTATCTAAGGATGATTGGAAAATTATGGCCAGAACCTCTGCAATTTCCACCCTTACTTCCTTCAGCAACCTCGGATGCATCCCATCCGGACCGGGTGACTGATCTACTTTAAGTACAGCCAGCCTTTCTAGTACCTCTGCTTTATCAATTTTTAGCCTATCCAGTATCTCAACTACCTCTTCACTTACTGTGATTTTAGCAGCATCTTCTTGGTAAAGACAGATGCAAAGTACTCATTTTTCAGCCATGCCCTCTGCCTCCATGTGTCAATCTCCTTTTTGGTCCCTAATCAGTCCCACCCCCCTTACTACCCATTTACTATTTATATGCCTATAGAAGACTTCTGGATTCTCTCTTGTTAGCCACCACTCTATTCTCATACTTTGCCCCTCTTTCCTTTTTTGCTTGCCCTCAGAACTTTTTATACTCGGCCTGGTTCTCACTTGTATTATCAACCTGACATCTGTTGTACGTCCTTTTTTTCTGCTTCATCTTACTCTATACGTCTTTTGTCATCCAGGGAGCTCTGGTTTTAGTTGCCCTGCCTTTCTTCCTCATGGGAATGTACCTAGACTGTACCCGAACCATTTCTTTAAAGGCTGCCCATTGTTCATTTACAGTTTTAACTGCCAAATTTACCCGGGCCAAATCCGTTCTCATCCCACTGAAATTGGCCCTCCTCCAATTGAGTATTTTAACCCTCCCAATCCTCAGGCTTACTACTCTTTTTGGCAACACTAAGCCTCTTTTAATCTAATACTATCCTTACGTCTCTAGTTAGCCACGGATAGATCACTTTTCCCATGGAGTTTTTATTTCTCAAGGGAAGTAATGTTGAACTTGTACAAGACCCTAATTGGGGCACAGTTAGAGTATTGTGCAGTTTTGACATCTGACTATGAAGGATATAAAAGCAATGGAAAAGTTGCAGTTTAAATTCACTAGCATGTTACCAATGTTGAGGGGTTCCAGTTACAAAGAGACTTGAGCAGTTAGGTATTTTCACTGGAGCTGAGATGGTTGAAGAATGACCTGATGGTTATGATGAGTGAAAGATTATCAAATAGAGAAATTGTTTACATTGATCACGAGTTTAAGATAATCACAAAGAATTAGGAAAATAGGAAACATTCAAGAGGCTAGTTTGAATGTGAAATTCTCTGCCCCAAACTGTTGAAGTAGAGTCCAATTGTTTTAAAAGGGACTATTAAAGGGTGTAGGGAGTGAGCAGAATAGATTTCAACTAGACAGCTTATATAAACACTAGCACAGTCTTGATTGGCCAAATTACTGGTTTCTATGCAGGGACATTGTGATTCTATGACTTGCAACAAAAATGTATCATCTTCCAAATCTACATTACAACTTAAACTTCAAATTAATTACTTCAACTTCATCCAAGATAGGAGGCACATTTAGGGCTGATGAGTTCTTCACAATGATGAAATGTGGAATGAACTTGTGGTAGTGTATTGGGATCAAAAAAGGTGGTTGTGGTTGAGGCCAATCATTGCAGCCCAAGGTCATCCCTGCAGGAGTTCCAGGCCAGTGACCTCAGCCAACCATCTTCAGCTGCTGCTTCAGTGACCTGTCGGGAAAATGCTGGAATCCATTATTAAGCAAGTGGTAACAGGGCACTTAGAACATCATATGATTAGACAGAGTCAATGTGGTTTTATGAAAGGGAAATAGTGTTTGACAAATTTATTAGTTTGTTTTGAGGGTGTAACTAGCAGGGTAGATAAAGGGGAACCAGTCGATGTAGTGTATTTGGATTTTCAAAAGGCATTTGATAAAGTGCCACAAAAGGTTGTGACACAAGGTAAGGGCTCATGGGGTTGGGGGTAATATATTAGCATGGATAGAGGATTGGTTAAATTGAGGATTGTACACGGACTGCAGTGGTTCAAGGCGGCGGCTCACCACCACCTTCAGGGCAATTAGGGATGGGCAATAAATGCCGGCCTCGCCAGCGATGCCCACATCCCATGAACAATTTTTTTTAAAGGACAAAACCGAGAAACAGGTCATTTTGGGGTTGACACGCAGTAACTAGTGGGGTGCCGCAAGGATCAGTGCTTGGGCCTCAATCTATATTAATGACATGAATGGACCGAGTGTAATGTATTCAAGTTTGCTGACGATACAAAGCTAGGTGGGAAAGTAATCTGAGGAGGACACAGTCTACAAAGGGATATAGACAGGTTAAGTGAGTGGGCAAGAAGGTAACAGATGGAGTATAATGTGGGGAACTGAAGTTATTCACTTTGGAAGGAAGAATAGAAAAATATAACTTTTTAAATGGTGAGAATCTATTAAATGTTGGTGTACAGACACTGGGATACAAGAAATGCAGAGTTAGCATGCAGTTACAGCAGACAGTTAGGAAGGCAAATGGCATGTTGGCCTTTAGTGCAATTAGGTTGGAGTCCAAGACTAAGGAGGTCTTACTATTGTAGAGAGCTTTGGTGAGTGCTGTGTATGGTTTTGGCCTCCTTACCTAAGGAAGGATATACTTGCCTTAGAAGTGATGCAATGAAGGTTCACTAGATTAATTCCTGGGATGAAAGGGTTGCCCTATGTAGAGGGGTTGAGTAGAATGGGTCTATACACAAGTTTATAAGAATGAGAGGTGATCTCATTGAAACATATAAGTTTCTGAGGGCTTGACAGGGTAAATGATGAGGTTGTTTCCTCTGGCTGGAGAGTCTAGAACTAGAGGGCATAGTCTTACAATAAGGGGTCGGCCATTTAAGACTGAAATGAGGAATTTGTTCACTGAGGGCTGAGAATATTTGGAATTCTCCACCCCAGAGGGCTGTGGATGCTCAGTCATTGAATATATTCAAGGCTGAGATAGATAGATTTCTGGATGCTAGGGGGATCAGGCAGGAAAGTGGAGATGAGGTTGAAGATGAGCTGTGATCTGATTGAATGGCGGAGCAGGCTCGGGGCTGTATGGCCTACTCCTCCTATTTGTTATGTCCATCATAAGGTCTGGAGTGGGGCTGTTTGCTGACCATTCTACAGATGTTCAGCTTCATTCACGACTCCAATAATGAAACAGTCTCTAGCAGGATTTGGGCAGCATCCAAGCTTGAGCTGAGTAGTGGAAGATAGCATTCCTACCATTCAACTGTCAAATAATTACTGTCTCCAATCATAAAATGCCTAACCAGCTCCCCTTGACCTTCATCAGCACCATCGCTGAGCTTCCCAGCAGTAATGGCTTGATCACCATTGGCCAGATGTATAAATGGGTCAGCATTGTCAACACTGCCTACAAAAGTAGCCAGAGGCTCTGAGGAGTGGCTTACCTCCTGACTACTCCACCATCCTCCAGGCTCAAGTCCAGGAGTGTGATGGAACACTCATCTGGATGGATGCAGCTGCAACAATACTTGAAGCTCAACACCATCAAGGACAGGAGCAGTTTGCTTGATTGACATCCTGGCATAACATGCAATCCCTTCACTGCAGTCTGCACGATCTAAAAGATGAACTGCAGCAGTTTGTCGAGTTTACTTTTACACCACCTCCCAGCCCCACGATCTCTACCAATGAAGATGAGAGCAGCAAGATCATAAATCGTTACTTGGGCATATATCGCTCCTTTGTCACTGGGTCAAAACCCAGGAATTCCCTCAACAATGCCATTGTGGGAGTACCATCACTAAGACTACAGTCCTTCAAGGAGAAGGCCCACCATCACTACCTCATGGCAACTAGGGATGGGAAATGGGCCCTTGGTGGTGTCACCTACCCCTGAGAACAAAACATGCAATTCTGAAGGTGCAACTAGTTTATTTTGCTACTGAAGTTCTGTCTGTGCTCCAGTGCTTAATTCCCTGCTGTAGGATAAGTCAACTAGTATCTTGTCTTGTGGTTCTCTGCATGTCACCACAGTGGGATGAATAATTGGTGGCAGACTATTGCCCATCAGTGGAGGACTTGGTAATTCAGCTCTGGGTTCAAACCCTGCGCTGGCTGCTCTTGTTCACTACCTGTTTCTCCCTTAGTCCTCCGAGGGGGCAGGTGGTTGGGGCAGCACCCTGTGAAGTTGCTTCATTTAGGATCCATGTCTCTTCCTGCCTTCACTGCAGGTATGGTGGGTGGGGAGGGTGAGGGAGAAACAGACTCTCGGATGCCACTAAGGAGCTAAATACAAATTGAACCATCCTGTGGGGACACAGCAATCGGTCACTTCCCAAATATTGAAAAACATGTCTCACTCTGTTCACAGGTCTGAAGACAACACCGGCAGTAATAAGGGACAGTAATTTGCAGAAGAGGAGATGGATATTAAATGTGGGTTGTCATTTGGTTTCACATTGCAGGGAAACTTTTTAGTGAGTCTGAATTCACTCCGTGCCCTGTCAGATCATTCTGTGTTCGTGCCATGTTGACATATGTAGCAACGGTCTCTGGCAGTGATGAAATCCAAATCAAGTGCAAGCTGCTCCACAACAAAGTCATAAGACAAACAAATGACCAGTGCGAGTCCCGCTAGAATATCTGGCAGTTCGTTGAAAATGACAACTTGTGTTTCTTTTCAACCTCTCCTTCATCTTGTCGCTCAGAACCTCATGGTCACTGTTTGCTGCTGGTCATTGTGCCCTTACAAAGTCACCAAGCAGGGCTGACCTGACACTCATTCACTGACATCATGCTTGCCTTGCTGTTTGACGAGGATATGAGTGCTGCATCCAAAGCATTGTTGCTCCTGGTTTCACGTGTCCTGGGGGAGCCTGGCCTACCTCTCGCTATACAGCTGCTCCTTGTGCACTGAGTATCCACTTCAACTGCATGGAATTTGCAGCATAAATACTCCACCTCGTGACCCTCTGCTGCCGATAGTCTTGCTGACTTGTGTTCTTGACTTATTCTGCCACTTGTCTGTTTTCTGCCCATGGCAGTTGTAAACACTAAGATTATCAGACTATGCAGGGCCTCCTGTGTGGTCGCTGCCACTGTGGGCTGTGTAGAGGAGCAGACTGCGCATTGCTTCATTTCACTGCTGTTATGGGTACTGTCCTACATTATGGCAAGTTATCCAACAGTGCTACAAACTACACAAACATCCTCTGCTCCCTATTTTAATGGAAATGTTAACCTGTCTATTTAAAATGGGTTGGCACTCCCTTATGGCAATGGGAATATCACCAGCAGCAACTTCTAGTCAAGTCCTCTTGGGCCTCACATTCACCTGCTTACAGCTGAGACCTGTGACATTCCCAGACCCCTCATTAGGGGATGGTATCTGAGGAGACTCTAGTCCTCTACCTCAAAAGTACTAAAACATAGAATTACATAAAATTTGCAGCACAGAAACAGGCCATTCGGCCCAACTATGCTTCACACGAGCCTCCTCCCACTCTTTACTTCATCTTGCCCTATCAACATATCCTTCTATTCCTTTCTCCCTCATGTACTTACCTGGCTTCCCTTTGAATGCATTGAAGAGAGACCATTATTTCCTACTAGTTTTTGTTGACCCTGGCAACTTGGCCTACCCCACAAGACCAGGAGCCAACTTGGTCTGCGAATGTATCTACTTGAACCATTTTCACATCAGGGTTCCTGAACAATGGCCTTAGAGTAAGACCAGATTAAACTTAGCTCCATCTTAGCAGCTAAATACTGCAACCAGAGACTGAGCAATGCCACAGGACATCAACCAGTAAATGAAAATCCATTCTTGCACTCAAATACATGACTTTACAAGTTTTGGTGGAACTTTATTCATTTGGCTAGTGACTGACCTGCAGATGTGTTGTCTGCAGCTTAAAGTGTTTAATGACATTGCTGACACCTGATTTGGTTGCTCAATGGGAGTTCCACCTTTGGTCACAGAATTTGAATTGAGACAATGGCATTGTTACTACAGAATGTGACCAAAGGGGGTAATATAGTCTGTGTCCTGTCTCCGTTATATACTACACTAGGCTGGTGTGTACCATTTTCCTGTCCATTGTATCATAGTAGGTACAGCACAGGAGGAGGCCATTCGGCCCATCATACCTATGCTGGCTCTTTGAAAGCTATTCAATTAGTCCCATTCCCTGCTCTTTCCCCATAGTCTTGTAAATTTTTTCCCTTCAAGTATTTATCCAATTCCCTTTTGAACATTATTATTGAATCTGCTTCCACCACCCTTTCAGGCAGTGAATTCCAGATCATTACAACTCACTGCATGTAAAAATGTTTCCTCATGTCGCCTCTGCCTCTTTTGCCGATCACCTTAAATCTGTGTCCTCTGGTTACCGACCCTTCTGCCACTGGAAAGTTTCTATTTGTTTACTCTATCAAAACCATTAATGATTTTGAACACCTATCAAATCTCCCCTTAACCTTCTCTGTTCTCAGGAGAATAACCCCAGTTTCTCCAGTCTCTCCACATAACTAAAGTCCCTCATCCCTGGTACCATTCTAGTAAATCTTCTCTGCACCCTCTCTAATACCTTGACATCCTTCCTAAGTGTGGTGTCCAGAATGGAACACAATGCTCCAGCTGTGGCCTAACCAGTGTTCTATAAAGGTTTAGCATAACTTCCTTGCCTTTGTACTCTCTGCCTCTTAATAAAGCCCAGATCCCATATGCTTTTTTAAACAGCCTTCTCAACTTGTCCTGTGACCTTCAAAGATTTGTGTATGTGAACCCCCAGGTGTCTGATGCTGCACCCCCTTAAAAATTGTACCATTTAGTTTATATTGCCTCTCCTAGTCCTACCAAATGCATCACTTCACACTTCTGTGTTAAATTTCATCTGCCCTGTGTCTGCCCATTTCACCAGTCTGTTTAAGTCCTCCTCAAGTGTGTTACTCTCCACATTACATTTGAGTTTCATGTCATCTGCAAGCTTTGAATTTATACCCTCTAGATCAAAGTCTAGATCATCAATCTATATCAAAAAGAGCAGTGGTCCTAATACTGACCCCTGAGGAACACCACTGTATACTTCACTCCAGTCTGAAAAACAACCGCTCACTGCTACTCTGCTTTCTGTTGTGTACTACCCGAGGCTGGTGTCACATTGTCACAGTTCCCTGTTGTGTACTGCGCTGGGCTGGTGTTGAGCCCATGAGTAAAGTTCATACTTTTGGACATTGTACTGGGGGTTATGATTTTAACCTTATGTGGCTAATGCTGGATAAAGGGCCCGAAATTAATCATGGCCGAGCTCAGTGGTGTTACCTGTAATGACCTTTGTACCACTTCACAATGCCTGAGCCTTTTCCAGCTGATGCTTCCAATAATCTGCTGAGTGCTGCAGCTTTCTGCACTGATCTTGCTATCATGCTGCAATGTAAATGTTTCCCTGGAGGCACTGTCTGGTACTCAACAATGTTTTGGCAATGAAAATGTCAAGTGAGATTATGAATTTGACTCTCCTCCTGGTCTTAACTTATTACTTGGGATGCACCAGATGCCCTTTCACCATTGAGTTCTCTTTTCAAGTGTCCTTTTTAAATTACATTCAAAGGTGATTTCAGCTAAAGAGATGGGTGAGTGGAAAGTTTGGACCCTCCTTCCCCTCCCCTCCCTGCCCACTCTTCTCTCCCCTCACCCTAGACCTATCTCCCCTCGCCCTTATATATTTTGTCAGACTTAGAAGCTGAAAAGCATTCTTGATATGGAAGTACCTAACTCTGTCATGACCTGGGCCAAATGAGCTCTTTCTGATCTGACACCTGATTAGACATACGGTGATTAATTTCTGTGCGTTGTTGAACTGTGTGCTTAATATATATATTAAAAATGCAGTGGTCCTAGTGTCGACCCCTGGGGAACACCACTGTACACCTTCCTCCAGTTGGAAAAACAACCATTCACCACTACTGTTTCCTGTCACTTAGCCAATTTTGTATCCATGCTGCCACTGCCCCTTTTGCTGACAAGCCTATTATGTGGCACTTTATCAAACATCTTTTGAAAGTTCACACACAATATCAACCGCATTGCCCTCATCGACTGTTACCTCATCAAAAAAACTCAATCAAGTTAGTTAAAGACAATTTGCCTTTAACAAATCCATGCCGGCTTTCCTTTTTATTAATCCACATTTGTCCAAGTAACTATTAATTTTGTCCCAGAGGACCCAGATTTAAGGTGATTGGCAAAAGAACCAAAGGCGACATGAGGAAAAACTATTTTGCGCAGTGAGTAGTTATGATCTGGAATGCGCTGCCTGAAAGGGTGGTGGAAGCAGCTTCCATCGTGGCTTTCAGAAAGGAATTGGATAAATGTTTGTTGGGGAAAAAATTGGCAGGGCTGCAGGGTAAGAACAGGGGAATGGGACTAACTGGATTGCTCTTACAAAAAGCCGGCACAGGCTCGATGGGCCGAATGGCTGCCTTCTGTCATGTAACCATTCTACGATGGAAGCCCCACTGCAGATCTGCCCAATTCCCTTTCTTGCAGCTGTCGGGTACCTCTTACTGCTTTGAGCAGGCCCTGTTTACCCAGGTAGTCTCATACTTCTGGGAGCTTGCCTTGTGTGCTCAGGTAATCTCGGCTCAGTGAGTTGGGATTAGAGACTGGCAGAAGTCCCACCCTGTCTGAAGGGATAAACCCAGCTCGTCATCTCATCAGGACATTCAGCAGTATCAGAAGGCAAATACAAGTTTGAAGCATGTATTTGGCTGACAGCAGCAGCCTGCCAGCTCCTGAGAGCATCCAGCTGCTGTACTTGCAGGTGAAATGAAGGCTCCATTTTGTGTGTGGACTGCTATTTATCAAATGCCCATTGCAGTAGACTATAAGCTGTGCAGTGTCTTGTCCAGTTTAGCATTACTGTGTGTACCTTGGTGTTGGATGATAACTTTCAAATAGATTTGTTTAAGAAAGTAAAAAATGCATTTAAATTTGTCACATCATTCCTGGTTCAAGAAGGGAAAGGCTGTGGATTCTCTGTCTAACTGTTGTGCTTTTTTTCAGGCAACAATAAAACTGAAAACCAAGAGGAGGCCCAGGGACAGAAGGAAGAGTCCATGCCCAGCCCAGGAGCGTCTGCACAAACTGCATCATTTCGGCCCAGAAAAATCCCACCTGGTGGTGTCTCCAGCCTTGTTCTGGGATAAACCCACTGTTTACTTCATTATCTGAGTTGAAGACTGAATAAATGTTAATTTTATTGTGACCTTCAAAGTTTGAGCCCTATTTTTTTTGTACTAGCACTTTACATTTTTCTGTTTTATAGGAGCCAGCTCCATTTTCCTTAAGTACATCAAACACTAGGCCTGCTGGGAAAGGCATGAAATGGTTCCTCCCTGTGATGTAAAGTATTGATGAGTATGTGTGTGTGTTTCATATGTGACTTCAGACTAAATTCTGGCATTTTGGACTTTGTATTTGGGTATATCAGAGTATGATTTGTGATGCAAATAAAAATTATTCTCCAAACTGGACTTTGATTTCATCCTTCAGCCCATTGATTTAGCTAAACCTGCACTCAGCAACTTTACAGCTGTTGTGAACAGGCTTTGTTTTTTGAGATGCTCAGGTGCAGGAACACCGAGGCTGGATGGGGTTGGGGGTAGATTGTGAAATGGTGACCGGGGGGTCCAAGCTTGGGTTTAAAAGCCTGAGCATTTAAAAAAAATTTAATTGGTAATGTTGAGAAAATGAGTAAGAGTGAGGATGTGGGAGGAGAAAGAGCAGGCAGGATGGTGTAGTCACAGCTTAGCAAGAAAATATTTTGAGCAGCACTAACTGTAGCTTCTAAAATAGAGACTGGAAAGGTTAGAGCTGAGTGAACAATTGGCTATCAGATGAGCCATGTATTCTGTTGAAGTATGGAAGGGGTGTTTGAATCTCTGTTATAGGAACAGTATCAAAAGTCTTGAATGGACTTGGACCTTACACAGTGTGTTGAGGCAAAAGTGTTTTGCAGGAAAAGGCAAAGCAAGCATCTTTAGCAGTGGAGGAGATGTGGGATTTGGAGGGGTCAAGAACAGTGATAGATGGAAAAACTAAGAGTACAGTGACCAAGGTTGTCACTGTTGGTTAGATTTGGAGCATCCAAAGAAACAGGTAGAGACTCAACCGTTAGAGCAGTTACGGAAAAAGACAATGAACAATCAAAGGTGAAGATCCTCAACTGGAAGAGGGCTAATTTCAGGGAGTTGAAAAGGGATCCGGCCCAGGTGGAATGGAAACAAAGATTATCAAGTTAAACATTAAATGAGCAACGGGAGGCCTTCAAGGAGGAGATAGTTCAGGTACAGACTAGACATTCCTCTGGGGGGGGTAGAGGGCACCAAAGCTATAGCACCCTGGCTGACTAAAGAAATGGAGATTGAAATGAAACAGAAAAAGGAAGCTAATTACTGTATTAGGAACCTGACATTTGAGAATTGGGCAGAATACAAAGTACAGAAGAGAACTGACAAAGGAAATGAGGGGTGAAGAGAATGTAAGAGAAAAAGATTAGCAGGTAACATAAAAGGGAGCACTAAAGTATTATAAACATTTAAAGTCAAAGGAAGGGTGGGACCGATTAGGGACCAAAAATGAAATCTTGTGGAGGCAGAGGACATATCGAAGGTAATTAATGAGTACTTTGCATCTGTCTTCACTTTTTAAAAAAAAAGAGGATGCTACTAATGTCACAGTAAAAGAGGAGGGGCTAGAGAAATTGGATTAACATAAAAAATAAAGAGGTACTTAAAAGGTTAGCAGTGCTCAAAAGTGGACAAGTCACCCGGTCTGGATGGGATGCATCCTAGATTACTGAGGGAAGTGAGGGTGAAATTGTGGCGTCTTTGACCACAGTCTTCCAATCCTAGATATGGAGACGATGCTGGAGGGCTACAAATGTTACACCTCTGTTCAAACAAGGGGAGAGAAATAAACCAAGTAACCGCAGCCTAATGTCGGTGGTGGGCAAACTTTAAAGAGACCGTAATGAGCAGGGGAATGGGACTAATTGGATCGCTCTTTCAAAGAACTGGCACAGGCACGATGGGCCGAATGCCGTCCTTCTGTGCTGTAAGATTCTATGATTGCCCTCTGAGAGAAGCCTGGCACTTGAGCATAGCTATGTAGTCTGAAAGAAAGGGAATGTAGAACCGAGGAGGAGGATGGGAAACTCCTGAGAAAGTGGACAGCACAGACACTCGATCAGGAGCTCTCTTCCAGTCCATTAACATTTAATTCTATATATTTATATATATATAGAAATGCCCATTAAAAAAAATAGTCTCCAAAAAAAATGACACGTTAATCACAGGAGTTAAGTGCGATGAATTGACAGCTTAGTTCCAAATGTAACCACTTTGCACTGAATCCAGGTGTTTGATGTAAATTAGACCCAGTCGTGGTCCTAATATGGATCCCTGGAGCACCCTGTACTCTCCCACCATCCCCTACTCTCACAAAGCTCCCGAGGAGGACTTGTTTTCTGCCCTTCAACCAACTTCTTGTCCGTTCCCACTGTTTGTGCTGAATCCCCAGTTTTGAGTTTAACTGGTAGTGTTTTGTGTGGATCTTCCTCAAAAGGTTTGGTCCCACCAAAGGAAGTGATTTTAATAAGAAATGACAGCATGATTCACTTTATAACATAGCACAGAATAAGCTTCCTGCCCAGTCCTGCCTTCAAATTATACTAATTTAAGAATTCTTAACATTTTAAGCTTTTAACTTTTTGTATTTAATACCAAAATATTAAGTTGATACTTTTATAATTGTATCTTTTTGTGAATGTTTCAAACAAACGACCATTTATTGAATTAAAAACCCTACCAAAGCATAACTTTGACATTTAGCAGCTGGTCATTAATTACCTACTTCCTTTTATAAAAAAAGCTTAATGTTTGAGTTTGTAAATCACAGTCTCAATATGTTCTAGTTTGTGCTGCAGACACGCCCACCCCCACATTCTCCCCAGAAATTCAACCACCTCTTTATCCCATTAAAATGTGCCCCGTTGATGTCTTTCCAGCAGCGGTTGCATTGATCGTTGATCGACCTCACCTTTCATCCATTACCGTTATCTCCAGGTTTACCTTCCCATTGAACTTCTCCCCGTGGAGTCGGTGATCTCCCGTCTCCCCACTTACTTGGAAAGGTGTTGCCGAGTGACAGACTGAGCACTTTCCCAATGTGGACAGACCAAAACTTTGTTCAAAGAGAACACCTTTAGCAATGGGATAATACTTTGGGTAAGAATATAATCATAGAATGATATAGCACAGAAGATGGCTATTCGGCCCATCGTGCCTGTGCTGGCTCGTTGAAAGAACTATCCAATAGCCCCTTTCCCTCGGGTCCTGCAAATTTTTACCCTTAAAGTAATTTGTTAGCAAAATTAAAGCCCATGGGATTAAAGGGACAGTGACAGTGTGGATACAAAATTGGTTAAGGGTTAGAAAGCAGAGAGTAGCGGTGAACAATTGTTTTTCAGACTGGAGGGAAGTACACAGTGGTGTTCCCCAGGGGTCAGTATTAGGACCACTGCTCGTTTTGATATATATTAATGACCTGGACTTGGGTACACAAGGTATAGTTTCAAAGTTTGCAGATGACAAGAAACTTGGAAATGTAGTAATGTGGGGGATATTAACACTTCAGGGGGGCAGATTGGTGAAAAAGGCAGACACATGGCAGATAAAATTTAACGCAGGGAAGTGTGAAGTGATACATTTTGGTAGGAAGAATGAGGAGAGGCAATATAAACTAAATGGTACAATTTTAAAGGGAGCACAGGAACAGAGATGTGGGGGTGCACATACACAAATCCGTGAAGATGGCAGGACAAGTTGAGGAGGTTTTCAAAAAAGCATAAGGGATCCTGGGCTTTATTAATAGAGGCTTAGAGTACAAAAGCAAGAAAATTATGCTAAACTTTAATTAAACACTGGTTAGGCCTCAGCTGGAGTATTGTGTTCAATTCTGGACACCGCACTTCAGGAAGGATGTCAAGGCCTGAGAGAGGGTGAAGAAGAGATTTACTCGAATGGTGCCAGGGATGAGGGTCTTCAGTTATGTGGGAGACTGGAGGAACTGGGATTGTTCTCCTTAGAACAGAGAAGGTTAAGGAGAGATTTAATAGAGGTGTTCAAAATCATAAACGGTTTTGATCGAGTAAATAAGGACAAACAGTTTCCAGTGTCAGAAGGGTCGGTAACCAGAGGACACAGATTTAAGGTAATTGGCCAAAGAGCCAGACATGAGGAAACATTTTTTTACGCAGCGAGTTGTTATGATCTGGAATGCACGGCCTGAAAGGGCGGTGGCAGCAGATTATAGTAACTTTCAAAAGGGAATTGGATAAATACTTGAAGGGAAAACATTTACAGGGCTATGGGGAAAGAGCAGGGGAAGGGGACTGATTGGATAGCTCTTTCAAAGAGCCAGCACAGGCATGATGGGCTGAATGGCCTCCTCCTGTGCTGTACCTACTGTGATACTATGAAGTATTTATCCAATTCCCTTTTGAACGTTATTATTGAACCTGCTTCCATCACCCTTTCAGGCCGTGCATTCCAGATCAATGTTTCATGGTTCTTTTGCGTTAACTTTCTCTGCTGTAAGGAAAACAACCCCAGCTGCTCCCGCCTCTCCATAACTGAAGCCCCTCATCCCTGGTACCATTCTAGTAAATCTCTGCACCCTTTCTAAGGCCTTGACATCCTTCCCAAAGTGTGATGCCCAGAATTGGACCACAACTGGAGTATTGTGTCCAGTTCTGAGCACTGCACTTTAGGAAAGATGTGAAGGCCTTAGAGAGGGTGCAGAAGAGATTTACTGGAATGATTCCAGGAATGAGAGACTTCAGTTACGTGGATAGAGTCATAGAGTCATACAGCACAGATAGAGGCCCTTCGGCCCATCGTGTCCGCGCTGGCCATCAGCCCTGTCTACTCTAATCCCATATTCCAGCATTTGGTCCGTAGCCTTGTATGCTATGGCATTTCAAGTGCTCATCCAAATGCTTCTTGAATGTTGTGAGGGTTCCTGCCTCCACAACCCTTTCAGGCAGTGAGTTCCAGACTCCAACCACCCTCTGGGTGAAAAAGTTCTTTCTCAAATCCCCTCTAAACCTCCCGCCTTTTACCTTGAATCTATGTCCCCTTGTTATAGAACCCTCAACGAAGGGAAAAAGCTCCTTAGTATCCATCCTATCTGTGCCCCTCATAATTTTGTACACCTCAATCATGTCCCCCCTCAGCCTCCTCTGCTCCAAGGAAAACAAACCCAATCTTCCCAGTCCCTCTTCATAGCTGAAGCGCTCCAGCCCTGGTAACATCCTGGTGAATCTCCTCTGCACCCTCTCCAAAGCGATCACATCCTTCCTGTAGTGTGGCGACCAGAACTGCACACAGTACTCCAGCTGTGGCCTAACCAGTGTTTTATACAGCTCCATCATAACCTCCTTGCTCTTATATTCTATGCCTCGGCTAATAAAGGCAAGTATCCCATATGCCTTCTTTACCACCTTATCTACCTGTTCCGCCGCCTTCAGGGATCTGTGAACTTGCACACCAAGATCCCTCTGACCCTCTGTCTTGCCTAGGGTCCTCCCATTCATTGTGTATTCCCTTGCCTTGTTAGTCCCTCCAAAGTGCATCACCTCGCACTTTTCCGGGTTAAATTCCATTTGCCACTGTTCCGCCCATCTGACCAACCCATCTATATCGTCCTGCAGACTGAGGCTATCCTCCTCGCTATTTACCACCCTACCAATTTTTGTATCATAGACTGGAGAAGCTGAGGTTGTTCTCCTTCGAACAGAGAAGGTCGAGAGGAGATTTAGTAGTGGTATTCAAAATCATAAAAGTGCAGGATTGGATACTAAATATTCCTGGATACAAGGTGTTCAGGAAAGATAGGGAAGGAAAGAAAGGAGGGGGTGGGTGGGGTGGCAGTACTGATTAAGGAGAATATTGCAGTGCTGGAGAGAGAGGATGTCCTGGAGGGGTCAAGGACAGAATCTATTTGGTTAGAGTTAAGAAACAATAGAGGTACCATTACATGACTGGGTGTATTCTATAGGCCACCAACTAGTGGGAAGGAGATAGAGGGGCAAATTTGCAGGGAAATTACAGTGAGGTGCAAGAACTATGGAGTAATGATAATGGGGGACTTCAACTATCCTAATATAGACTGGGATAGTAATAATATAAGGGGCAAAGAGGGGGAGGAATTTTTGAAGTGTGTTCAGGAGAACTTTCTTGACCAGTACGTTTCCGGCCCAATGAGGAAGGAGGCATTGCTGGACTTGGTTCTGGGGAATGAGGTGGGCCAAGTGGAACAAGTGTCAGTGGGGGAGCTTTTAGGGAGCAGCGATCATAGTATCATAAGGTTTAGAATAGGTATAGTAAAGGACAAGGAGCAATCTAGAGTAAAAATACTCAATTGGAGGAGGGCCAATTTCAATGGGATGAGAACAGATCTGGCCCGGGTAAATTGGAATCAAAGATTGGCAGGAAAAACTGTAATTGAACAATGGGTGGCCTTTCAAGAGGAGATGGTTCAGGTACAGACTAGGTACATTCTCATGAGGCAGAAAGGTAGGGCAACTAAAGCCAGAGCTCCCTGGATGACAAAAGAGATAGTAAGATGAAGCAGAAAATAGATGTCAGGTCGATAACACAAGTAAGAACCAGGCAGAATATAGAAAGTTCAGAGGGGAAGCGAAAAAGGAAATAAGAGGGGCAAAGAGAGAGTATGAGAATAGACTGAAAAGGGAATACAAAAGTAGGCATGTAAACATTAAACGGGTAGTAAGAGGAGGGGTGGGACCGATTAGGGACCAAAAGGGAGATCTACGCTTGGCTGAGGTAATAAATGATGGGATGCATCCAAGGTTGCTGAGGGAAGTAAGGGTGGAGATTGCGGAGGTGCTGGTCATAATCTTCCAAACATCCGTAGATATGGGGGTGGTGCCAGAGGACTGGAGAATTGCAAATGTTGCACCCTTGTTCAAAAAAGGTGTAAGGATAAACCCAGGAACTACAGGCCAGTCAGTTTAACCTCAGTGGTGGGGAAACTTTTAGAAACAATAATCCAGGACAAAATTATCACTTGGACAAGTGTGGATTGATTAGGGAAAGCCAGCATGGATTTGTTAAAGGCAAATCGTGTTTAACTAACTTGATAGAGTTTTTTGATGAGGTAACAGAGAGGGTCGATGGGGGCAGTGCAGTTGATGTGGTGAATATGGACTTTCAAAAGGCGTTTGATAAAGTGCCACACGGTCTGGAAGTGCTGCATGGTCAAAATTGAAGCCCATGGAATAAAGGGGTAGTGGCAACATGGATACAGAATTGGTTAAGTGACAGGAAACAGAGAGTAGTGGTGAAAGGTTGTTTTTCGGACTGGAGGGAGGTATACAGTGGTGTTCCCCAGGGGTCGGTGCTGGGACCACTGCTTTTCTTGATATATATTAATGACTTGGACTTGGGTGTACAAGGCACAATTTCAAAATTTGTAGATGACACAAAACTTGGAAGGGTAGTGAACAGTGAGGAGGATAGTGATAGACTTCAAGAGGATATAGACAGGCTGGTGGAATGGGCGGACACGTGGCAGATGAAATTTAACGCAGTAAAGTGTGAAGTGATACATTTTGGTAGGAAGAATGAGGAGAAGCAATATAAACTGGAGGGCACAACTCTAAAAAGCGGTACAGGAACAGAGATCTGGGGGTTTATGTACACAAATCATTGAAAGTAGCAGGGCAGGTTGAGAAAGCGGTTATAAAAGCATACGGGATCCTGGGCTTTATAAATAGAGGCATAGAGTACAAAAGCAAGGAAGTCATGATGAACCTTTATAAAACACTGGTTCAGCCACAACTGGAGTATTGTGTCCAGTTCTGGGCACCGCACTTTAGGAAAGATGTGAAGGCCTCAGAGAGGGTGCAGAAGAGATTTACTAGAATGATTCCAGAGATGAGGGAATTCAGTTACGTGGATAGACTGGAGAAGCTGGGGTTGTTCTCCTTGGAACAGAGATGGTTGTGAGGAGATTTGATCGAGGTATTCAAAATCATGAAGGGTCTAGACAGAGTAGATAGAGAGAAACTGTTCCCATTGGCGGAAGGGTCAAGAACCAAAGGTAGGGGAGTCTATAACGAGGGGGCATAGATTTAAGGTGAGAGGGGAGAGATACAAAAGGGTCCAGAGGGGCAATTTTTTCACTCAAAGGGTGGTGAGTGTCTGGAACGAGCTGCCAGAGGCAGTAGTAGAGGCGGGTACAATTTTGTCTTTTAAAAAGCATTTGGACAGTTACATGGGTAAGATGGGTATAGAGGGATATGGGCCAAGTGCAGGCAATTGGGACTAGCTTAGTGGTATAAACTGGGCGACATGGACATGTTGGGCCGAAGGGCCTGTTTCCATGTTGTAACTTCTATGATTCTATGATTTTATGACATAGATTTAAGGTGATTGGCAAAAGAACCAAAGGTGACATGTGGAAAAACCTTTTTACACAGCGAGTGGTTAGGATCTGGAATGCACTGCCCGAGGGGGTGGTGGAGGCAGATTCAATCATGGCCTTCAAAAGGGAACTGGATAAATACTTGAAAGGAAAAAATTTGCAGGGCTACGGGGATAGGGCAGGGAAGTGGGATTAGTTGGATTGCTCTTGCATAGAGCTGGCATGGACTCGATGGGCCAAATGGCCTCCTTCTGTGCTGTAACCTTTCTATGATTCTATAATACTCCAGCTGGGGCTTATCCAGTGTTTTATAAAGACTTAGCATAACTTCCTTGCTTTTGTACTCAATGCCTCTATTAATAAAGCCCAGGTTCCCGTATGCATTTTTAACAGGCTTCTCAACTTGTCCTGCCACCTTCAAAGATTTGTGTATGTGCACCCCCACATCTCTCTCTTCCTGCACCCCCTTTAGAATTGTACCATTTGTTTACATTGCCTCTCCTCATTCTTCCTATCAAAATGCATCACTTCACACTTCTCTGCATTAAATTTCATCTACCACGTTTCTGCCCATTTCACCAGTCTGTCTCTGTCCTCCTGAAGACTGTTACTATCCTCACTGTTTACTACATTTCCGAGTTTACAAACTTTGAAATTATACCCTCTATACCCAAGTCCAGGTCATTAATATATGTCAAAAAAAGAATAGTCCTAATACTGACCCCTGGGGGACAGCTCTGTATACTTCCCTGCAGTCTGAAAAATAACCAATCACGACTACTCTCTGCTTTCTGTCCCATAGCCAGTTTTGTACCCATGCTGTCACTGTCTCTTTAATCCTCAATTTTGCTGACAAGCCTATTATGCAGCACTTTATCAAATGTCTTTTGAAAGTCCATCTACACAACATCAACTGCAGTCCTCTCCGTTACTTTATCATAGAACTCAATCAAGTTTGCCTTTAACAAATCCGTGCTGGCCCTTAACCCATATTTTTCCAAGTGACAATTAATTCTGAGTCAGGTTAATGGGCCGGATTTTGCTGTAAAGGTCACGGTGAGGCGAAGAGAGCTCATCATTATTTATGTGCAAATCAGACAGTAACTTCCAGCGACCGCACATGTGCAGTTAAACATGGAACTTGGGAAGTTACCGAGATGCCCGACTCCTCCAAAAGCTGCCACCTGACTCATCATTCAAATATATTGAACACGTGGAGTTCTTGCACTCACCTCATAGACTTTCACTGAACGCACCAGAGAAAATTAAGTCGTCATTTCAAGTCCTAGTAACAGTGTGGTAATTAATTACTGCCAAACAACCTCTCTGACACTGAAAACTAACTTTTATAAGTGTGGAGTCTCATTCCTTCAGAATTTAATTATTGTTGGGCATTTAAATAAAAATATAAACACATTTTTCTTTACTTTTTCTTTCTGTCTCTTTTATCTCTTTCTCTTAATCCAATCTTTCTCTCCCTCTCTTTATTTCTCTTTCTGCACCTGATTGGACATTGAATTCACTATTCCAACCGACACTTCCTGGTTCAGACACTGCTGTTATTAACCATTCTTCCATCTGATTGGTGAAGGAGATAAACAGTTGTTTGCCTTGTTCACATAGATCCCTTTCTCACTGCTCTCATTCGCTAGAGATCCCTTTCTCTCACTGCTCTCATTCCCTAGAGATCCCTTTCTCTCACTGCTCTCATTCCCTAGAGATCCCTTTCTCTCACTGCTCTCATTCCCTAGAGATCCCTTTCTCTCACTGCTCTCATTCCCTAGAGATCCCTTTCTCTCACTGCTCTCATTCCCTAGAGATCCCTTTGTCTCACTGCTCTCATTCCCTAGAGATCCCTTTCTCTCTCACTGCTCTCATTCCCTACAGATCCCTTTCTCTCTCACTGCTCTCATTCCCTAGAGATCCCTTTCTCTCTCACTGCTCTCATTCCCTAGAGATCCCTTTCTCTCACTGCTCTCATTCCCTAGAGATCCCTTTCTCTCTCACTGCTCTCATTCCCTAGAGATCCCTTTCTCTCACTGCTCTCATTCCCTAGAGATCCCTTTCTCTCTCACTGCTCTCATTCCCTAGAGATCCCTTTCTCTCACTGCTCTCATTCCCTAGAGATCCCTTTCTCTCACTGCTCTCATTCCCTAGAGATCCCTTTCTCTCACTGCTCTCATTCCCTAGAGATCCCTTTCTCTCTCACTGCTCTCATTCCCTAGAGATCCCTTTCTCTCTCACTGCTCTCATTCCCTACAGATCCCTTTCTCTCACTGCTCTCATTCCCTAGAGATCCCTTTCTCTCTCACTGCTCTCATTCCCTACAGATCCCTTTCTCTCTCACTGCTCTCATTCCCTAGAGATCCCTTTCTCTCACTGCTCTCATTCCCTAGAGATCCCTTTCTCTCTCACTGCTCTCATTCCCTACAGATCCCTTTCTCTCTCACTGCTCTCATTCCCTAGAGATCCCTTTCTCTCTCACTGCTCTCATTCCCTAGAGATCCCTTTCTCTCACTGCTCTCATTCCCTAGAGATCCCTTTCTCTCTCACTGCTCTCATTCCCTAGAGATCCCTTTCTCTCACTGCTCTCATTCCCTAGAGATCCCTTTCTCTCTCACTGCTCTCATTCCCTAGAGATCCCTTTCTCTCACTGCTCTCATTCCCTAGAGATCCCTTTCTCTCACTGCTCTCATTCCCTAGAGATCCCTTTCTCTCACTGCTCTCATTCCCTAGAGATCCCTTTCTCTCTCACTGCTCTCATTCCCTAGAGATCCCTTTCTCTCTCACTGCTCTCATTCCCTACAGATCCCTTTCTCTCACTGCTCTCATTCCCTAGAGATCCCTTTCTCTCTCACTGCTCTCATTCCCTACAGATCCCTTTCTCTCTCACTGCTCTCATTCCCTAGAGATCCCTTTCTCTCACTGCTCTCATTCCCTAGAGATCCCTTTCTCTCTCACTGCTCTCATTCCCTACAGATCCCTTTCTCTCTCACTGCTCTCATTCCCTAGAGATCCCTTTCTCTCACTGCTCTCATTCCCTAGAGATCCCTTTCTCTCACTGCTCTCATTCCCTAGAGATCCCTTTCTCTCTCACTGCTCTCATTCCCTACAGATCCCTTTCTCTCTCACTGCTCTCATTCCCTAGAGATCCCTTTCTCTCACTGCTCTCATTCCCTAGAGATCCCTTTCTCTCTCACTGCTCTCATTCCCTAGAGATCCCTTTCTCTCACTGCTCTCATTCCCTAGAGATCCCTTTCTCTCACTGCTCTCATTCCCTAGAGATCCCTTTCTCTCACTGCTCTCATTCCCTAGAGATCCCTTTCTCTCTCACTGCTCTCATTCCCTAGAGATCCCTTTCTCTCACTGCTCTCATTCCCTAGAGATCCCTTTCTCTCACTGCTCTCATTCCCTAGAGATCCCTTTCTCTCTCACTGCTCTCATTCCCTACAGATCCCTTTCTCTCACTGCTCTCATTCCCTAGAGATCCCTTTCTCTCACTGCTCTCATTCCCTAGAGATCCCTTTCTCTCACTGCTCTCATTCCCTAGAGATCCCTTTCTCTCACTGCTCTCATTCCCTAGAGATCCCTTTCTCTCACTGCTCTCATTCCCTAGAGATCCCTTTCTCTCACTGCTCTCATTCCCTAGAGATCCCTTTCTCTCTCACTGCTCTCATTCCCTAGAGATCCCTTTCTCTCTCACTGCTCTCATTCCCTAGAGATCCCTTTCTCTCTCACTGCTCTCATTCCCTACAGATCCCTTTCTCTCACTGCTCTCATTCCCGAGAGATCCCTTTCTCTCACTGCTCTCATTCCCTAGAGATCCCTTTCTCTCTCACTGCTCTCATTCCCTACAGATCCCTTTCTCTCACTGCTCTCATTCCCTAGAGATCCCTTTCTCTCACTGCTCTCATTCCCTAGAGATCCCTTTCTCTCACTGCTCTCATTCCCTAGAGATCCCTTTCTCTCTCACTGCTCTCATTCCCTAGAGATCCCTTTCTCTCACTGCTCTCATTCCCTAGAGATCCCTTTCTCTCACTGCTCTCATTCCCTACAGATCCCTTTCTCTCTCACTGCTCTCATTCCCTACAGATCCCTTTCTCTCACTGCTCTCATTCCCTACAGATCCCTTTCTCTCACTGCTCTCATTCCCTACAGATCCCTTTCTCTCACTGCTCTCATTCCCTAGAGATCCCTTTCTCTCACTGCTCTCATTCCCTAGAGATCCCTTTCTCTCACTGCTCTCATTCCCTAGAGATCCCTTTCTCTCACTGCTCTCATTCCCTAGAGATCCCTTTCTCTCACTGCTCTCATTCCCTAGAGATCCCTTTCTCTCACTGCTCTCATTCCCTAGAGATCCCTTTCTCTCTCACTGCTCTCATTCCCTAGAGATCCCTTTCTCTCTCACTGCTCTGATTCCCTAGAGATCCCTTTCCCTCTCACTGCTCTCATTCCCTAGAGATCCCTTTCTCTCACTGCTCTCATTCCCTAGAGATCCCTTTCTCTCACTGCTCTCATTCCCTAGAGATCCCTTTCTCTCTCACTGCTCTCATTCCCTACAGATCCCTTTCTCTCTCACTGCTCTCATTCCCTAGAGATCCCTTTCTCTCACTGCTCTCATTCCCTAGAGATCCCTTTCTCTCTCACTGCTCTCATTCCCTACAGATCCCTTTCTCTCTCACTGCTCTCATTCCCTAGAGATCCCTTTCTCTCACTGCTCTCATTCCCTAGAGATCCCTTTCTCTCTCACTGCTCTCATTCCCTAGAGATCCCTTTCTCTCACTGCTCTCATTCCCTAGAGATCCCTTTCTCTCACTGCTCTCATTCCCTAGAGATCCCTTTCTCTCACTGCTCTCATTCCCTAGAGATCCCTTTCTCTCTCACTGCTCTCATTCCCTAGAGATCCCTTTCTCTCACTGCTCTCATTCCCTAGAGATCCCTTTCTCTCACTGCTCTCATTCCCTAGAGATCCCTTTCTCTCTCACTGCTCTCATTCCCTACAGATCCCTTTCTCTCACTGCTCTCATTCCCTAGAGATCCCTTTCTCTCACTGCTCTCATTCCCTAGAGATCCCTTTCTCTCACTGCTCTCATTCCCTGGAGATCCCTTTCTCTCACTGCTCTCATTCCCTAGAGATCCCCTTCTCTCACTGCTCTCATTCCCTAGAGATCCCTTTCTCTCTCACTGCTCTCATTCCCTAGAGATCCCTTTCTCTCTCACTGCTCTCATTCCCTAGAGATCCCTTTCTCTCTCACTGCTCTCATTCCCTACAGATCCCTTTCTCTCACTGCTCTCATTCCCGAGAGATCCCTTTCTCTCACTGCTCTCATTCCCTAGAGATCCCTTTCTCTCTCACTGCTCTCATTCCCTACAGATCCCTTTCTCTCACTGCTCTCATTCCCTAGAGATCCCTTTCTCTCACTGCTCTCATTCCCTAGAGATCCCTTTCTCTCACTGCTCTCATTCCCTAGAGATCCCTTTCTCTCTCACTGCTCTCATTCCCTAGAGATCCCTTTCTCTCACTGCTCTCATTCCCTAGAGATCCCTTTCTCTCACTGCTCTCATTCCCTACAGATCCCTTTCTCTCTCACTGCTCTCATTCCCTACAGATCCCTTTCTCTCACTGCTCTCATTCCCTACAGATCCCTTTGTCTCACTGCTCTCATTCCCTACAGATCCCTTTGTCTCACTGCTCTCATTCCCTAGAGATCCCTTTCTCTCACTGCTCTCATTCCCTAGAGATCCCTTTCTCTCACTGCTCTCATTCCCTAGAGATCCCTTTCTCTCACTGCTCTCATTCCCTAGAGATCCCTTTCTCTCACTGCTCTCATTCCCTAGAGATCCCTTTCTCTCACTGCTATCATTCCCTAGAGATCCCTTTCTCTCTCACTGCTCTCATTCCCTAGAGATCCCTTTCTCTCTCACTGCTCTGATTCCCTAGAGATCCCTTTCCCTCTCACTGCTCTCATTCCCTAGAGATCCCTTTCTCTCACTGCTCTCATTCCCTAGAGATCCCTTTCTCTCACTGCTCTCATTCCCTAGAGATCCCTTTCTCTCTCACTGCTCTCATTCCCTAGAGATCCCTTTCTCTCTCACTGCTCTCATTCCCTAGAGATCCCTTTCTCTCTCACTGCTCTCATTTCCTAGAGATCCCTTTCTCTCTCACTGCTCTCATTCCCTAGAGATCCCTTTCTCTCTCACTGCTCTCATTCCCTAGAGATCCCATTCACTCGAACTGTTGTCATTCCCTAGAGATCCCTTTCCCTCTGTTCTCATTCCCTAGAGATCCACTTCTTTCTCACTGATCTCATTCACTAGAGATCCCTTTCTCTCTCACTGCTCATTCCCTAGAGATCCCTCTCATACTGTTCTGATTCCCCAGAGATCCCTCTCTCACTGCTCTGATTCCCTAGAGATCCTTTTTTCTTGCAGGTCTCATTCCCTAGAGATCCCTTCCTCTCTCACTGCTCTCATTCCCTAGAGATCCCTTTCTCTCACTGCTCTCATTCCCTAGAGATCCCTTTCTCTCTCACTGCTCTCATTCCCTAGAGATCCCTTTCTCTCACTGCTCTCATTCCCTAGAGATCCCTTTCTCTCTCACTGCTCTCATTCCCTAGAGATCCCTTTCTCTCACTGCTCTCATTCCCTAGAGATCCCTTTCTCTCACTGCTCTCATTCCCTAGAGATCCCTTTCTCTCTCACTGCTCTCATTCCCTAGAGATCCCTTTCTCTCTCACTGCTCTCATTCCCTACAGATCCCTTTCTCTCACTGCTCTCATTCCCTAGAGATCCCTTTCTCTCTCACTGCTCTCATTCCCTACAGATCCCTTTCTCTCTCACTGCTCTCATTCCCTAGAGATCCCTTTCTCTCACTGCAGATTCCCTAGAGATCCCTTTCTCTCTCACTGCTCTCATTCCCTAGAGATCCCTTTCTCTCACTGCTCTCATTCCCTAGAGATCCCTTTCTCTCACTGCTCTCATTCCCTAGAGATCCCTTTCTCTCACACTGCTCTCATTCCCTACAGATCCCTTTCTCTCACTGCTCTCATTCCCTAGAGATCCCTTTCTCTCACTGCTCTCATTCCCGAGAGATCCCTTTCTCTCTCACTGCTCTCATTCCCTAGAGATCCCTTTCTCTCTCACTGCTCTCATTCCCTACAGATCCCTTTCTCTCTCACTGCTCTCATTCCCCAGAGATCCCTTTCTCTCACTGCTCTCATTCCCTAGAGATCCCTTTCTCTCTCACTGCTCTCATTCCCTAGAGATCCCTTTCTCTCACTGCTCTCATTCCCTAGAGATCCCTTTCTCTCACTGCTCTCATTCCCCAGAGATCCCTTTCTCTCACTGCTCTCATTCCCTAGAGATCCCTTTCTCTCTCACTGCTCTCATTCCCTACAGATCCCTTTCTCTCACTGCTCTCATTCCCGAGAGATCCCTTTCTCTCACTGCTCTCATTCCCTAGAGATCCCTTTCTCTCTCACTGCTCTCATTCCCTACAGATCCCTTTCTCTCACTGCTCTCATTCCCTAGAGATCCCTTTCTCTCACTGCTCTCATTCCCTAGAGATCCCTTTCTCTCACTGCTCTCATTCCCTAGAGATCCCTTTCTCTCACTGCTCTCATTCCCTAAAGATCCCTTTCTCTCTCACTGCTCTAATTCCCGAGAGATCCCTTTCTCTCTCACTGCTCTCATTCCCTAGAGATCCCTTTCTCTCTCACTGCTCTCATTCCCTACAGATCCCTTTCTCTCACTGCTCTCATTCCCTAGAGATCCCTTTCTCTCACTGCTCTCATTCCCTAGAGATCCCTTTCTCTCTCACTGCTCTCATTCCCTACAGATCCCTTTCTCTCACTGCTCTCATTCCCTAGAGATCCCTTTCTCTCACTGCTCTCATTCCCTAGAGATCCCTTTCTCTCACTGCTCTCATTCCCTAGAGATCCCTTTCTCTCTCACTGCTCTCATTCCCTAGAGATCCCTTTCTCTCACTGCTCTCATTCCCTAGAGATCCCTTTCTCTCACTGCTCTCATTCCCTAGAGATCCCTTTCTCTCTCACTGCTCTCATTCCCTACAGATCCCTTTCTCTCACTGCTCTCATTCCCTACAGATCCCTTTCTCTCACTGCTCTCATTCCCTAGAGATCCCTTTCTCTCACTGCTCTCATTCCCTAGAGATCCCTTTCTCTCACTGCTCTCATTCCCTAGAGATCCCTTTCTCTCACTGCTCTCATTCCCTAGAGATCCCTTTCTCTCACTGCTCTCATTCCCTAGAGATCCCTTTCTCTCACTGCTCTCATTCCCTAGAGATCCCTTTCTCTCTCACTGCTCTCATTCCCTAGAGATCCCTTTCTCTCTCACTGCTCTGATTCCCTAGAGATCCCTTTCCCTCTCACTGCTCTCATTCCCTAGAGATCCCTTTCTCTCACTGCTCTCATTCCCTAGAGATCCCTTTCTCTCACTGCTCTCATTCCCTAGAGATCCCTTTCTCTCTCACTGCTCTCATTCCCTAGAGATCCCTTTCTCTCTCACTGCTCTCATTCCCTAGAGATCCCTTTCTCTCTCACTGCTCTCATTCCCTAGAGATCCCTTTCTCTCTCACTGCTCTCATTCCCTAGAGATCCCTTTCTCTCTCACTGCTCTCATTCCCTAGAGATCCCATTCACTCGAACTGTTGTCATTCCCTAGAGATCCCTTTCTCTCTGTTCTCATTCCCTGGAGAACCACTTCTTTCTCACTGCTCTCATTCCCTAGAGATCCCTTTCTCTCTCACTGCTCATTCCCTAGAGATCCCTCTCATACTGCTCTCATTCCCGAGAGATCCATTTCTCCTTCTCAGCCCTCATTTCCTAGAGATCCCTCTCTCGCTCACTGCTCTCAATCTCTAGAGATCCTTTTCTCATACTGTTCTGATTCCCCAGAGATCCCTCTCTCACTGCTCTGATTCCCTAGAGATCCCTTTTTCTTGCAGGTCTCATTCCCTAGAGATCCCTTCCTCTCTCACTGCTCTCATTCCCTAGAGATCCCTTTCTCTCACTGCTCTCATTCCCTAGAGATCCCTTTCTCTCTCACTGCTCTCATTCCCTAGAGATCCCTTTCTCTCACTGCTCTCATTCCCGAGAGATCCCTTTCTCTCTCACTGCTCTCATTCCCTAGAGATCCCTTTCTCTCACTGCTCTCATTCCCTAGAGATCCCTTTCTCTCACTGCTCTCATTCCCTAGAGATCCCTTTCTCTCTCACTGCTCTCATTCCCTAGAGATCCCTTTCTCTCTCACTGCTCTCATTCCCTACAGATCCCTTTCTCTCACTGCTCTCATTCCCTAGAGATCCCTTTCTCTCTCACTGCTCTCATTCCCTAGAGATCCCTTTCTCTCTCACTGCTCTCATTCCCTAGAGATCCCTTTCTCTCACTGCTCTCATTCCCTAGAGATCCCTTTCTCTCTCACTGCTCTCATTCCCTACAGATCCCTTTCTCTCACTGCTCTCATTCCCAAGAGATCCCTTTCTCTCACTGCTCTCATTCCCTAGAGATCCCTTTCTCTCACTGCTCTCATTCCCTAGAGATCCCTTTCTCTCTCTGCTCTCATTCCCCAGAGATCCCTTTCTCTCACTGCTCTCATTCCCTAGAGATCCCTTTCTCTCACTGCTCTCATTACCTACAGATCCCTTTCTCTCTCACTGCTCTCATTCCCTACAGATCCCTTTCTCTCACTGCTCTCATTCCCTAGAGATCCCTTTCTCTCACTGCTCTCATTCCCTAGAGATCCCTTTCTCTCACTGCTCTCATTCCCTGGAGATCCCTTTCTCTCACTGCTCTCATTCCCTAGAGATCCCTTTCTCTCACTGCTCTCATTCCCTAGAGATCCCTTTCTCTCACTGCTCTCATTCCCTAGAGATCCCTTTGTCTCACTGCTCTCATTCCCTAGAGATCCCTTTCTCTCTCACTGCTCTCATTCCCTACAGATCCCTTTCTCTCTCACTGCTCTCATTCCCTAGAGATCCCTTTCTCTCTCACTGCTCTCATTCCCTAGAGATCCCTTTCTCTCACTGCTCTCATTCCCTAGAGATCCCGTTCTCTCTCACTGCTCTCATTCCCTAGAGATCCCTTTCTCTCACTGCTCTCATTCCCGAGAGATCCCTTTCTCTCTCACTGCTCTCATTCCCTAGAGATCCCTTTCTCTCACTGCTCTCATTCCCTAGAGATCCCTTTCTCTCACTGCTCTCATTCCCTAGAGATCCCTTTCTCTCTCACTGCTCTCATTCCCTACAGATCCCTTTCTCTCACTGCTCTCATTCCCTACAGATCCCTTTGTCTCACTGCTCTCATTCCCTCGAGATCCCTTTCTCTCACTGCTCTCATTCCCTAGAGATCCCTTTCTCTCACTGCTCTCATTCCCTAGAGATCCCTTTCTCTCACTGCTCTCATTCCCTAGAGATCCCTTTCTCTCACTGCTCTCATTCCCTAGAGATCCCTTTCTCTCACTGCTCTCATTCCCTAGAGATCCCTTTCTCTCTCACTGCTCTCATTCCCTAGAGATCCCTTTCTCTCTCACTGCTCTGATTCCCTAGAGATCCCTTTCCCTCTCACTGCTCTCATTCCCTCGAGATCCCTTTCTCTCTCACTGCTCTCATTCCCTAGAGATCCCTTTCTCTCTCACTGCTCTCATTTCCTAGAGATCCCTTTCTCTCTCACTGCTCTCATTCCCTAGAGATCCCTTTCTCTCTCACTGCTCTCATTCCCTAGAGATCCCATTCACTCGAACTGTTGTCATTCCCTAGAGATCCCTTTCCCTCTGTTCTCATTCCCTAGAGATCCACTTCTTTCTCATTGATCTCATTCACTGGAGATCCCTTTCTCTCTCACTGCTCATTCCCTAGAGATCCCTCTCATACTGCTCTCATTCCCGAGAGATCCATTTCTCCTTCTCAGCCCTCATTTCCTTGAGATCCCTCTCTCGCTCACTGCTCTCAATCTCTAGAGATCCTTTTCTCATACTGTTCTGATTCCCCAGAGATCCCTCTCTCACTGCTCTGATTCCCTAGAGATCCCTTTTTCTTGCAGGACTCATTCCCTAGAGATCCCTTCCTCCCTCACTGCTCTCATTCCCTAGAGATCCCTTTCTCTCACTGCTCTCATTCCCTAGAGATCCCTTTCTCTCTCACTGCTCTCATTCCCTAGAGATCCCTTTCTCTCTCACTGCTCTCATTCCCGACAGATCCCTTTCTCTCACTGCTCTCATTCCCTAGAGATCCCTTTCTCTCTCACTGCTCTCATTCCCTACAGATCCCTTTCTCTCTCACTGCTCTCATTCCCTGGAGATCCCTTTCTCTCACTGCTCTCATTCCCTAGAGATCCCTTTCTCTCTCACTGCTCTCATTCCCTAGAGATCCCTTTCTCTCACTGCTCTCATTCCCTAGAGATCCCTTTCTCTCTCACTGCTCTCATTCCCTAGAGATCCCTTTCTCTCTCACTGCTCTCATTCCCTAGAGATCCCTTTCTCTCTCACTGCTCTCATTCCCTAGAGATCCCTTTCTCTCTCACTGCTCTCATTCCCTAGAGATCCCTTTCTCTCTCTGCTCTCATTCCCTAGATATCCCATTCACTCGAACTGTTGTCATTCCCTAGAGATCCCTTTCTCTCTGTTCTCATTCCCTAGAGATCCACTTCTTTCTCACTGCTCTCATTCCCTAGAGATCCCTTTCTCTCTCACTGCTCATTCCCTAGAGATCCCTCTCATACTGCTCTCATTCCCGAGAGATCCATTTCTCCTTCTCAGCCCTCATTTCCTAGAGATCCCTCTCTCGCTCACTGCTCTCAATCTCTAGAGATCCTTTTCTCATACTGTTCTGATTCCCCAGAGATCCCTCTCTCACTGCTCTGATTCCCTAGAGATCCCTTTTTCTTGCAGGTCTCATTCCCTAGAGATCCCTTCCTCTCTCACTGCTCTCATTCCCTTGAGATCCCTTTCTCTCACTGCTCTCATTCCCTAGAGATCCCTTTCTCTCTCACTGCTCTCATTCCCTAGAGATCCCTTTCTCTCACTGCTCTCATTCCCGAGAGATCCCTTTCTCTCTCACTGCTCTCATTCCCTAGATATCCCTTTCTCTCACTGCTCTCATTCCCTAGAGATCCCTTTCTCTCACTGCTCTCATTCCCTAGAGATCCCTTTCTCTCTCACTGCTCTCATTCCCTAGAGATCCCTTTCTCTCTCACTGCTCTCATTCCCTACAGATCCCTTTCTCTCACTGCTCTCATTCCCTAGAGATCCCTTTCTCTCTCACTGCTCTCATTCCCTAGAGATCCCTTTCTCTCTCACTGCTCTCATTCCCTAGAGATCCCTTTCTCTCACTGCTCTCATTCCCTAGAGATCCCTTTCTCTCTCACTGCTCTCATTCCCTACAGATCGCTTTCTCTCACTGCTCTCATTCCCAAGAGATCCCTTTCTCTCACTGCTCTCATTCCCTAGAGATCCCTTTCTCTCACTGCTCTCATTCCCTAGAGATCCCTTTCTCTCACTGCTCTCATTCCCTAGAGATCCCTTTCTCTCACTGCTCTCATTCCCTAGAGATCCCTTTCTCTCACTGCTCTCATTCCCTAGAGATCCCTTTCTCTCTCACTGCTCTCATTCCCTACAGATCCCTTTCTCTCACTGCTCTCATTCCCTAGAGATCCCTTTCTCTCACTGCTCTCATTCCCTAGAGATCCCTTTCTCTCACTGCTCTCATTCCCTAGAGATCCCTTTCTCTCTCACTGCTCTCATTTCCTAGAGATCCCTTTCTCTCTCACTGCTCTCATTCCCTAGAGATCCCTTTCTCTCTCACTGCTCTCATTCCCTAGAGATCCCATTCACTCGAACTGTTGTCATTCCCTAGAGATCCCTTTCTCTCTGTTCTCATTCCCTAGAGATCCACTTCTTTCTCACTGCTCTCATTCCCTAGAGATCCCTTTCTCTCTCACTGCTCATTCCCTACAGATCCCTTTCTCTCACTGCTCTCATTCCCAAGAGATCCCTTTCTCTCACTGCTCTCATTCCCTAGAGATCCCTTTCTCTCACTGCTCTCATTCCCTAGAGATCCCTTTCTCTCACTGCTCTCATTCCCTAGAGATCCCTTTCTCTCACTGCTCTCATTCCCTAGAGATCCCTTTCTCTCACTGCTCTCATTCCCTAGAGATCCCTTTCTCTCTCACTGCTCTCATTCCCTAGAGATCCCTTTCTCTCTCACTGCTCTGATTCCCTAGAGATCCCTTTCCCTCTCACTGCTCTCATTCCCTAGAGATCCCTTTCTCTCTCACTGCTCTCATTCCCTAGAGATCCCTTTCTCTCTCACTGCTCTCATTTCCTAGAGATCCCTTTCTCTCTCACTGCTCTCATTCCCTAGAGATCCCTTTCTCTCTCACTGCTCTCATTCCCTAGAGATCCCATTCACTCGAACTGTTGTCATTCCCTAGAGATCCCTTTCCCTCTGTTCTCATTCCCTAGAGATCCACTTCTTTCTCACTGATCTCATTCACTAGAGATCCCTTTCTCTCTCACTGCTCATTCCCTAGAGATCCCTCTCATACTGCTCTCATTCCCGAGAGATCCATTTCTCCTTCTCAGCCCTCATTTCCTAGAGATCCCTCTCTCGCTCACTGCTCTCAATCTCTAGAGATCCTTTTCTCATACTGTTCTGATTCCCCAGAGATCCCTCTCTCACTGCTCTGATTCCCTAGAGATCCCTTTTTCTTGCAGGTCTCATTCCCTAGAGATCCCTTCCTCTCTCACTGCTCTCATTCCCTAGAGATCCCTTTCTCTCACTGCTCTCATTCCCTAGAGATCCCTTTCTCTCTCACTGCTCTCATTCCCTAGAGATCCCTTTCTCTCTCACTGCTCTCATTCCCTACAGATCCCTTTCTCTCACTGCTCTCATTCCCTAGAGATCCCTTTCTCTCTCACTGCTCTCATTCCCTACAGATCCCTTTCTCTCTCACTGCTCTCATTCCCTGGAGATCCCTTTCTCTCACTGCTCTCATTCCCTAGAGATCCCTTTCTCTCTCACTGCTCTCATTCCCTACAGATCCCTTTCTCTCACTGCTCTCATTCCCTAGAGATCCCTTTCTCTCACTGCTCTCATTCCCTAGAGATCCCTTTCTCTCTCACTGCTCTCATTCCCTAGAGATCCCTTTCTCTCTCACTGCTCTCATTCCCTAGAGATCCCTTTCTCTCTCACTGCTCTCATTCCCTAGAGATCCCTTTCTCTCTCACTGCTCTCATTCCCTAGAGATCCCTTTCTCTCTCACTGCTCTCATTCCCTAGAGATCCCATTCACTCGAACTGTTGTCATTCCCTAGAGATCCCTTTCTCTCTGTTCTCATTCCCTAGAGATCCACTTCTTTCTCACTGCTCTCATTCACTCGAGATCCCTTTCTCTCTCACTGCTCATTCCCTAGAGATCCCTCTCATACTGCTCTCATTCCCGAGAGATCCATTTCTCCTTCTCAGCCCTCATTTCCTAGAGATCCCTCTCTCGCTCACTGCTCTCAATCTCTAGAGATCCTTTTCTCATACTGTTCTGATTCCCCAGAGATCCCTCTCTCACTGCTCTGATTCCCTAGAGATCCCTTTTTCTTGCAGGTCTCATTCCCTAGAGATCCCTTCCTCTCTCACTGCTCTCATTCCCTAGAGATCCCTTTCTCTCACTGCTCTCATTCCCTAGAGATCCCTTTCTCTCTCACTGCTCTCATTCCCTAGAGATCCCTTTCTCTCACTGCTCTCATTCCCGAGAGATCCCTTTCTCTCTCACTGCTCTCATTCCCTAGAGATCCCTTTCTCTCACTGCTCTCATTCCCTAGAGATCCCTTTCTCTCACTGCTCTCATTCCCTAGAGATCCCTTTCTCTCTCACTGCTCTCATTCCCTAGAGATCCCTTTCTCTCTCACTGCTCTCATTCCCTACAGATCCCTTTCTCTCACTGCTCTCATTCCCTAGAGATCCCTTTCTCTCTCACTGCTCTCATTCCCTAGAGATCCCTTTCTCTCTCACTGCTCTCATTCCCTAGAGATCCCTTTCTCTCACTGCTCTCATTCCCTAGAGATCCCTTTCTCTCTCACTGCTCTCATTCCCTACAGATCCCTTTCTCTCACTGCTCTCATTCCCAAGAGATCCCTTTCTCTCACTGCTCTCATTCCCTAGAGATCCCTTTCTCTCACTGCTCTCATTCCCTAGAGATCCCTTTCTCTCTCACTGCTCTCATTCCCCAGAGATCCCTTTCTCTCACTGCTCTCATTCCCTAGAGATCCCTTTCTCTCACTGCTCTCATTCCCTAGAGATCCCTTTCTCTCTCACTGCTCTCATTCCCTACAGATCCCTTTCTCTCACTGCTCTCATTCCCTAGAGATCCCTTTCTCTCACTGCTCTCATTCCCTAGAGATCCCTTTCTCTCACTGCTCTCATTCCCTAGAGATCCCTTTCTCTCACTGCTCTCATTCCCTAGAGATCCCTTTCTCTCACTGCTCTCATTCCCTAGAGATCCCTTTCTCTCACTGCTCTCATTCCCTAGAGATCCCTTTGTCTCACTGCTCTCATTCCCTAGAGATCCCTTTCTCTCTCACTGCTCTCATTCCCTACAGATCCCTTTCTCTCTCACTGCTCTCATTCCCTAGAGATCCCTTTCTCTCTCACTGCTCTCATTCCCTAGAGATCCCTTTCTCTCACTGCTCTCATTCCCTAGAGATCCCGTTCTCTCTCACTGCTCTCATTCCCTAGAGATCCCTTTCTCTCACTGCTCTCATTCCCTAGAGATCCCCTTCTCTCTCACTGCTCTCATTCCCTAGAGATCCCTTTCTCTCACTGCTCTCATTCCCTAGAGATCCCTTTCTCTCACTGCTCTCATTCCCTAGAGATCCCTTTCTCTCTCACTGCTCTCATTCCCTACAGATCCCTTTCTCTCACTGCTCTCATTCCCTACAGATCCCTTTGTCTCACTGCTCTCATTCCCTAGAGATCCCTTTCTCTCACTGCTCTCATTCCCTAGAGATCCCTTTCTCTCACTGCTCTCATTCCCTAGAGATCCCTTTCTCTCACTGCTCTCATTCCCTAGAGATCCCTTTCTCTCACTGCTCTCATTCCCTAGAGATCCCTTTCTCTCACTGCTCTCATTCCCTAGAGATCCCTTTCTCTCTCACTGCTCTCATTCCCTAGAGATCCCTTTCTCTCTCACTGCTCTCATTTCCTAGAGATCCCTTTCTCTCTCACTGCTCTCATTCCCTAGAGATCCCTTTCTCTCTCACTGCTCTCATTCCCTAGAGATCCCATTCACTCGAACTGTTGTCATTCCCTAGAGATCCCTTTCCCTCTGTTCTCATTCCCTAGAGATCCACTTCTTTCTCACTGATCTCATTCACTAGAGATCCCTTTCTCTCTCACTGCTCATTCCCTAGAGATCCCTCTCATACTGCTCTCATTCCCGAGAGATCCATTTCTCCTTCTCAGCCCTCATTTCCTAGAGATCCCTCTCTCGCTCACTGCTCTCAATCTCTAGAGATCCTTTTCTCATACTGTTCTGATTCCCCAGAGATCCCTCTCTCACTGCTCTGATTCCCTAGAGATCCCTTTTTCTTGCAGGTCTCATTCCCTAGAGATCCCTTCCTCCCTCACTGCTCTCATTCCCTAGAGATCCCTTTCTCTCACTGCTCTCATTCCCGAGAGATCCCTTTCTCTCTCACTGCTCTCATTCCCTAGAGATCCCTTTCTCTCTCACTGCTCTCATTCCCTAGATCCCTTTCTCTCACTGCTCTCATTCCCTAGAGATCCCTTTCTCTCTCACTGCTCTCATTCCCTACAGATCCCTTTCTCTCTCACTGCTCTCATTCCCTGGAGATCCCTTTCTCTCACTGCTCTCATTCCCTAGAGATCCCTTTCTCTCTCACTGCTCTCATTCCCTAGAGATCCCTTTCTCTCACTGCTCTCATTCCCTAGAGATCCCTTTCTCTCACTGCTCTCATTCCCTAGAGATCCCTTTCTCTCACACTGCTCTCATTCCCTACAGATCCCTTTCTCTCACTGCTCTCATTCCCTAGAGATCCCTTTCTCTCACTGCTCTCATTCCCTAGAGATCCCTTTCTCTCTCACTGCTCTCATTCCCTAGAGATCCCTTTCTCTCTCACTGCTCTCATTCCCTACAGATCCCTTTCTCTCTCACTGCTCTCATTCCCTAGAGATCCCTTTCTCTCACTGCTCTCATTCCCTAGAGATCCCTTTCTCTCTCACTGCTCTCATTCCCTAGAGATCCCTTTCTCTCTCACTGCTCTCATTCCCTAGAGATCCCATTCACTCGAACTGTTGTCATTCCCTAGAGATCCCTTTCCCTCTGTTCTCATTCCCTAGAGATCCACTTCTTTCTCACTGATCTCATTCACTAGAGATCCCTTTCTCTCTCACTGCTCATTCCCTAGAGATCCCTCTCATACTGCTCTCATTCCCGAGAGATCCATTTCTCCTTCTCAGCCCTCATTTCCTAGAGATCCCTCTCTCGCTCACTGCTCTCAATCTCTAGAGATCCTTTTCTCATACTGTTCTGATTCCCCAGAGATCCCTCTCTCACTGCTCTGATTCCCTAGAGATCCCTTTTTCTTGCAGGTCTCATTCCCTAGAGATCCCTTCCTCCCTCACTGCTCTCATTCCCTAGAGATCCCTTTCTCTCACTGCTCTCATTCCCGAGAGATCCCTTTCTCTCTCACTGCTCTCATTCCCTAGAGATCCCTTTCTCTCTCACTGCTCTCATTCCCTACAGATCCCTTTCTCTCACTGCTCTCATTCCCTAGAGATCCCTTTCTCTCTCACTGCTCTCATTCCCTACAGATCCCTTTCTCTCTCACTGCTCTCATTCCCTGGAGATCCCTTTCTCTCACTGCTCTCATTCCCTAGAGATCCCTTTCTCTCTCACTGCTCTCATTCCCTAGAGATCCCTTTCTCTCACTGCTCTCATTCCCTAGAGATCCCTTTCTCTCACACTGCTCTCATTCCCTACAGATCCCTTTCTCTCACTGCTCTCATTCCCTAGAGATCCCTTTCTCTCACTGCTCTCATTCCCTAGAGATCCCTTTCTCTCTCACTGCTCTCATTCCCTAGAGATCCCTTTCTCTCTCACTGCTCTCATTCCCTACAGATCCCTTTCTCTCTCACTGCTCTAATTCCCTAGAGATCCCTTTCTCTCACTGCTCTCATTCCCTAGAGATCCCTTTCTCTCTCACTGCTCTCATTCCCTAGAGATCCCTTTCTCTCACTGCTCTCATTCCCTAGAGATCCCTTTCTCTCACTGCTCTCATTCCCTAGAGATCCCTTTCTCTCACTGCTCTCATTCCCTAGAGATCCCTTTCTCTCTCACTGCTCTCATTCCCTACAGATCCCTTTCTCTCACTGCTCTCATTCCCTAGAGATCCCTTTCTCTCACTGCTCTCATTCCCTAGAGATCCCTTTCTCTCTCACTGCTCTCATTCCCTACAGATCCCTTTCTCTCACTGCTCTCATTCCCTAGAGATCCCTTTCTCTCACTGCTCTCATTCCCTAGAGATCCCTTTCTCTCACTGCTCTCATTCCCTAGAGATCCCTTTCTCTCACTGCTCTCATTCCCTAAAGATCCCTTTCTCTCTCACTGCTCTCATTCCCTAGAGATCCCTTTCTCTCTCACTGCTCTCATTCCCTACAGATCCCTTTCTCTCTCACTGCTCTCATTCCCTACAGATCCCTTTCTCTCACTGCTCTCATTCCCTACAGATCCCTTTCTCTCACTGCTCTCATTCCCTAGAGATCCCTTTCTCTCTCACTGCTCTCATTCCCTAGAGATCCCTTTCTCTCTCACTGCTCTCATTCCCTAGAGATCCCTTTCTCTCTCACTGCTCTCATTCCCGAGAGATCCCTTTCTCTCTGTTCTCATTCCCTAGAGATCCACTTCTTTCTCACTGATCTCATTCACTCGAGATCCCTTTCTCTCTCACTGCTCATTCCCTAGAGATCCCTCTCATACTGCTCTCATTCCCGAGAGATCCATTTCTCCTTCTCAGCCCTCATTTCCTAGAGATCCTTCTCTCGCTCACTGCTCTCAATCTCTAGAGATCCTTTTCTCATACTGTTCTGATTCCCCAGAGATCCCTCTCTCACTGCTCTGATTCCCTAGAGATCCCTTTTTCTTGCAGGACTCATTCCCTAGAGATCCCTTCCTCCCTCACTGCTTAATGACCACGGAGAGATCGCTTTCTCTCTCACTGTTCTCATTCTCCAGAGAGATCCCTTTCCCTCTCAGTGCTCTCATTCCATAGAGATCCCTTTCCCTCTCACTGCTGCCATTCCAGAGTCATAGAGTCATAGAGTTATACAGCACGGATAGAGGCCCTTCGGCCCATCGTGTCCGCGCCGGCCATCAGCCCTGTCTACTCTAATCCCATATTCCAGCATTTGGTCCGTAGCCTTGTATGCTATGGCATTTCAAGTGCTCATCCAAATGCTTCTTGAATGTTGTGAGGGTTCCTGCCTCCACAACCCTTTCAGGCAGTGAGTTCCAGACTCCAACCACCCTCTGGGTGAAAAAGTTCTTTCTCAAATCCCCTCTAAACCTCCCGCCTTTTACCTTGAATCTATGTCCCCTTGTTATAGAACCCTCAACGAAGGGAAAAAGCTCCTTAGTATCCAGAGAGATCCCTTTCTCTCTCACTGCTCTCATTCCCTAGAGATCCCTTCCTCTCACTTCTCTCATTCCCCAGAGAGATCACCTTCTCACTGCTCTCATTCATTAAAGATCCATTTCACTCTCAGTGCTCTCATTCTGTCGAGATCCCTTTCCCTCTCACTGCTGCCATTCCCAAGGGATCCCTTTCTCTCTCACTGCTCTCAGTCCCCAGGGAGATCCCTTTCTCTCTCACTGCTCTCGTTCTATAGAGGTCTCTTTCTCTCTGCTCTCATTCCCCAGAGATCTCTTTTTCTCACTGCTCTCATTTCCTTGGGATCCCTTTCTCACTTCTCTCATTCCCCAGTGATCCCTTTCTCTGCAACTACTCATTCCCTAGCGATCCCTTTTTCACTCACTGATCATTCACCACATGAGATCCCTATCTTACATACTGCTCTCATTCCCCAGAGAGATCCCATTCACCCACCCTGCTCTAATTCACTAGAGAGATCTGTTTCTCTCTCTCTGTCTTTGTTCCATAGAGATCCCTCTCTCACTGCTCTCATTCCCTGGAGATCCCTTTCTACCGTGCTGCTCATTCCCCAGAGATCCTTTTCTCTTTCGCTGCTCTCATTCACTAGAGATCCCTTTCTCTCTCACTACTTTCATTCCCAAGAGATCACTTCCTCTCTCACTGCTCTCATGCCCCAGAGATCCCTTTCTGTCACAGCCCTCATTCTCTAGAGATCCCTTTCTCTCATTTCTCTCATTCACGAGAGATCCCTTTCTCTCATTCCCTAGGGATCCCATTCTCTCTCACTACTCTCATTCCCTGGCTCTCTCGCTGCTCTCATTCCCAAGGGAACCCTTCCTCTTATTGCTCTCATTCTCGAGAGATCCTTTTCTCCCTCACTGGACTCATTCCCGAGAGATCCCTTTCTCTCATTTCTCTCATTCCCTAGAGATCCCTTTCTCTCTCACTGCTCTCATTCATTAAAGATCGATTTCACTCTCAGTGCTCTCATTCTGTAGAGATCCCTTTCCCTCTCACTGCTGCCATTCCCAAGGGATCCCTTTCTCTCTCACTTCTCTCATTCTCCAGCGATCCCTTCCTCTGCCACAGCTCTCATTCCCTAGAGATCCCATTCTCCCTCTCTGCTCATTCACCATGGAGAGATCCCTTTCTCTCTCACAGCTCCAACAACACTCAAGAAGCTCAACACCATCCAGGACAAAGCAGCCCACTTGATTGGCACCCCATCCACCACCCTAAACATTCACTCCCTTCACCACCGGCGCACAGTGGCTGCAGTGTGTACCATCCACAGGATGCACTGCAGCAACTCGCCAAGGCTTCTTCGACAGCACCTCCCAAACCCGTGACCTCTACCACCTAGAAGGACAAGAGCAGCAGGTACATGGGAACAACACCATCTGCACGTTCTCCTCCAAGTCACACACCATCCCGACTTGGAAATATATCGCCGTTCCTTCATCGTCGCTGGGTCAAAATCCTGGAACTCCCTTCCTAACAGCACTGTGGGAGAACCTTCACCACACGGACTGCAGCGGTTCAAGAATGCGGCTCACCACCACCTTCTCAAGGGCAATTAGGGATGGGCAATAAATGCCGGCCTCCAGCGACGCCCACATCCCGTGAACGAATAAAAAAAAAGCTCATTCCCCAGAGAGAACCCTTTCTCTCACAGCTCTCATTTCCGAGAGAGACCTTTCTCTCTCTCTGCTCTCGTTCCCTAGAGATCCCTTTCGTTCTCTGCACTCATTCCCTAGAGATCCCTTTCTCTCACTACTCTCATTCCCCAGAGATCCCTTTTGTTCTCTGCACTCATTCCCTAGAGATCCCTTTGTCTCTCACTGCTCTCTTTCCCCAGCAATCCCTTTCTCTCCCACTCCTCATTCCCCAGAGACCCCTTTCTCCCTCACTGCTCATTGCCCAGAGAGATCCCTTTCTCTCCCGCTCCTGTCATTCCCTAGAGATCCCTTTCCCTCTCACTATTCTCATTCCCCAGATATCCCTTTCTTTCACTGCACTCATTCCCTCGAGATCCCTTCAGCTCTCATTCCCTCGAGATCACTTTCTCTCACAGCTCTCATTCCACACAGAACAATCCCCTTCTCTCTCTGCTCTCATTCCCCAAACAGATCTCTTTCTCTCCCGCTGCTCTCATTCCCTAGAGATCCCCTTTTCTCTCATTGCTCTCATTCCCCAAACAGATCTTTCTCTCCCGCTGCTCTCATTCCCTAGAGATCCCCTTTTCTCTCATTGCTCTCATTCCCCAAACAGATCTCTTTCTCTTCCTCTGATCTAATTCCCTAGACATCCCTTTCTCTCCCGCTGCTCTCATTCCCTAGAGATCCCTTTTTCTTTCACTGTTCTCATTCGCCAAAGAGATCCCTTTCTCTCTCATTGCCCTCATGCTGTAGAGATCTTTCTTCTTCACTGCTTATTCACTACAGATAGATCCCTTCCTTTCTCACTGCTCTCATTCCCTAAAGAGATCCCTTTCTTACTCACTGCTCTCATTCCCTAGACATCCCTTTCCATCACTGCTCTCTTTCCCGAGAGATCCCTTTCTCCCTCACTGATCTCATTCCCTGGAGATCCCTTTCTTTCATTCCCCAGAGATCCCTTTCTCTCACTGCTGTCATTTTTTCAGCAGTTCTCTCTCACTGCTCTCATTCCCCAGAGATCCCTTTCTCTCACTGCTCTCATTCCCTAGAGATCTCATTCTCTCTCACTGCTCTCATTCCCCAGAGATCCCTTTCTCTCACTGCTCTCATTCCCTAGAGATCTCATTCTCTCTCACTGCTCTCATTCCCCAGAGATCCCTTTCTCTCACTGCTCTCATTCCCTAGAGACCCCTTTTTCCCTCACTGCTCTTATTCCCTACAGATCCCTTTCTCTCTCTCATTGCTCTTATTCCCTAGAGATCCCTTTCTCTCTCACGGCTCGAATTCCCTAGATGTCACTTACTCCCTCAATGCACATTCACCACAGGTAGATCCCTTCCTCTCTCACTGCTCTCATTCCCCAAAGAAATCCCTTTCTCACTGATTGCTCTCATTCCCAAGAGACCCATCTTGTCACTGCTCTCATTCCCTAGAGATCCCTTTCTCTCACTGCTTATTCCCCAGCAATCCCTTTCTCTCACTGCTCTGAATCCCTAGAGAACCTCTTTTCTCTCGTTGCTCTCATTCCCTTGAGATCCCTTTCTCTCACTGCTCTCATTCCCTAGAGATCCCTTTCCCTAGAGATCCCTTTCTCTCTCACTGCTCTCATTCCCTAGAGATCCCTTTCCCTAGAGATCCCTTTCCCTAGAGATCCCTTTCTCTCTCACTGCTCTCATTCCCTGGAGATCCCTTTCCCTTTCTCTGCTCTCATTCCCTAGAGGTTGCTTTCTCTCCCACTGCTCATTCCCCAGGTAGATCCCCTTCTCTCTCACTTGTCTCATTCCCAAGAGATCCCTTTCTCGCTCACTGCACTCATTCTCTACAGATCCCTTTCACTCTCACTGCTCTTATTCCCTAGGGATCCATTTCTTTCTCTGTTCTCATTCCCCAGAGATCCCTTTCTCTCTCATGGCTCATTCCCCACAGAGATCATCTTCTCACTGCTCATTCCCTAGAGATCCCTTTATCACACTGCTCTCATTCCCCAGCAATCCCTTTCTCACTGCTCTGAATCCCTAGAGAACCTCTTTTCTCTCATTGCTCTTATTCCCTTGAGACCCCTTTCTCTCTCACTGCTCTGATTCCCTTGAGATCCCTTTCTCCGCTCTCATTCCCTAGAGGCTGCTTTCTCTCTCACTGCTCATTCCCCAGGGAGATCCCTTTCTCTCTCACTGGTCTCATTCCATAGAGATCCCTTTCTCTCACTGCTCATTCCCCATGGAGATCCCTTTCTCACTTATCTCATTCCCAAGAGATCCCTTTCTCTCACTGCTCTCAATACCGAGATCCCATTGTCTCTGCTCTTATTCCCTAGAGATCCCTTTCCTTCTCACTGCTCTAATTCCCTAGATGTCACTTAGTCCTTCAATGCACATTCACCACAGAGAGATCCCTTTCTCTCTCACTGCTCTCATTCCCTAGAGATCCCATTCTCTCTCACTGTTCTCATTCCCTAGAGATCCCTTTCTCTCCCGCTGCTCTCATTCCCTAGAGATCCCTTTCTCTCTCTGTTCTCATTCCCTAGAGATCCCTTTCTATCTCACTGCTCTCATTCCCTAGAGATCCCTTTCTCCCTCACTGCTCTCTTTCCCTAGAGATCCCTTTCTCCCTCACTGCTCTCTTTCCCGAGATCCCTTTCTCCCTCACTGCTCTCATTCCCAAGAGATCCCTTTCTCCCTCACTGCCCTCATTCCCAAGAGATCCCTTTTTCTCTCACTGCCCTCATTCCCCAAAGAGATCCCTTTCTCTCTCACTGGCCTCATACCCGAGAGATCCCTTTCTCTCTCACTGCTCTCGTTACTGAGAGATCCCATTCTCTCTGCTCTTATGCCCTAGAGATACCTTGCCTTCTCACTGCTCTGATTCCCCAGAGGTCACTTACTCCCTCAATGCACATTCCCCAGAGAGATCCCTTTCTCTCTCACTGCTCTCATTCCCCAAAGAGATCCCTTTCTCACTCGCTGCTCTCATTCACGAGGGATCCCTTTCTCTCACTGCTCTCATTCCCTCGAGATCCTTTTCTCCCACACCGCTCTCATTCCCTACAGATACCCTCTTTCACTTCTCTCATTCCCTAGATTCCTTTCTCACTGCTCATTCCCCAGAGAGATCTTCTCACTGCTCTCATTCGATAGAGATCCCTTTCTCTCACTGCTCTCATTCACCAGCGATCCCTTTCTCTCTCACTACTTATTCCCCAGGGATCCCTTTCTCCCTCACTCATTACCCAGAGAGTTCCCTTTCTCTCACTGCTCATTCCCCAGAGAGATCATCTTCTCACTGCTCTCATTCTGTAGTGATCCCTTTCTCTCTCACTGCTCTCATTCCCTACACATCCCTTTCTATCACTGCTCTTTCCCTGGAGATCCCTTTCTCCCTCATTGATCTAATTCCCTAGAGATCCCTTTCTCTCACTGCTCTCATTCCCTAGAGATCCCTTTCTCTCATTGCTCATTCCCCAGGGAGATCCCTTTCACTCTCACTGCTCTCGTTACCTGGAGATCCCATTCTCTCAGCTTATTCCCTAGAGAACCCTTTCCTTCTCCCTGACTCTGATTCCCGAGACGTTACTTTAACTCTCACTGCCCTCATTCCCTAGAGTTCCCTTTCTCTCACTGCTCTCAGTTCCTCGAGATCTTTCTCCCTCACTGCGCATTCAGCACAGAGAGATCCCTCTCTCCCTGCTCTCATTCCCCAAATAGATCCCTTTCTCACTCATTGCTCTCATTCCCAAGAGATCCATTTCTCTCTCTGCTGTCATTCCCCAGAGAGATCCCTTTCTCTGTCTCGGCTCTCATTCCCTTGAGACCCCTTTCTCTCTCATTGCTCTGATTCCCTGGAGATCTCTTTCTCTGCTCTCATTCCCTAGAGGCTGCTTTCTCTCTCACTGCTCATTCCCCAGAGAGATCCCTTTCTCTCTCACTGGTCTCATTCCAGAGATCCCTTTCTCTCACTGCTCTCATTCCCCAAAGAAATCCCTTTCTCACTGACTGCTCTCATTCCCTAGAGATCCCTTTGCTCACTGCCTTCATTCCCTAGAGATCCCTTTCTCCCTCACTGCTCTCATTCCCCAGAGATCCCATTCTCTTGCACTGTTCATTTCCTAGAGATCCCTTTCTCTCTCACTGCTCTCATTCCCTGGAGATCCCTTTCTCTCTCACTGCTCATTCCCCAGAGATATATTTCTGCCTCACTGCTCATTCCCTAGAGATCCCTTTCTCTCATTGCTCATTCCCCAGGGAGATCCCTTTCTCTCTCACTGGTCTCATTCCCGAGAGATCCCTTTCACTCTCACTGCTCTCGTTACCTGGAGATCCCATTCTCTCAGCTTATTCCCTAGAGAACCCTTTCCTTCTCCCTGACTCTGATTCCCTAGACGTTACTTTAACTCTCACTGCCCTCATTCCCTAGAGTTCCCTTTCTCTCACTGCTCTCAGTTCCTCGAGATCTTTCTCCCTCACTGCGCATTCAGCACAGAGAGATCCCTCTCTCCCTGCTAACATTCCCCAAATAGATCCCTTTCTCACTCGTTGCTCTCATTCCCAAGAGATCCCTTTCTCTCACTGATCTCATTCTCGAGATCCCTTTCTACCTCACTGCTCTCATTCCCCAGAGAGATCCCTTTCTCTGTCTCGACTCTCATTGCCTAGAGATTCCCTTCTCTTACTGCTCTCATTCCCTAGAGATCCATTTCACTCTGACTGCTCTCATTCCCTAGAGATCCCTTTCTCTCTCACTGTTCTCATTCCCTAGAGATCCTTTTCTCTCTCACTGCTCATTCCCCAGAGATCCCTTTCTCACTGCTCTCATTCCCTTTCTCACTGCTCTCATTCCCTAGAGATCCCTTTCTCTCTCACTGTTCTCATTCCCTAGAGATCCCTTTCTCACTGCTCTCATTCCCTTTCTCACTGCTCACATTCCCTAGAGATCCCTTTCTCTCTCTGCTCTCATTCCCTTTCTCACTGCTCACATTCCCTAGAGATCCCTTTCTCTCACTGCTCTCATTCCCTAGAGATCCCTTTCTCTCGCTGCTCTCATTCCCTTTCTCACTGCTCACATGCCCTAGAGATCCCTTTCTCACTGCTCTGAATCCCTAGATTACTTCTCTTGCTGCTCTCATTCCCTAGAGGTCCCTTTCTCTCACTGCTCTCATTCCCCAGAGAGATCCATTTCTCTCTCACTGCTGTCTTTCCCCAGAGAGTTCCCTTTCTCTGTCTCAGCTCTCATTCCCTAGAGATCCCTCTCTCCCTCACTGCTCTCATTCCCCACTAGAGATCCTTGTAATTTAACGCAGAAAAGTGTGAAGTGATACATTTTGGTAGGAAGAACAAGGAGAGGCAATATAAACTAAAGGGTACAATTCTAATAGGGGTACATGAACAGAGATCTGGGGGTATATGTGCACAAATAGTTGAAGGTGGCAGGGCAGGTTGTGAAAGTGGTTAAAAAAGCATATGGGATCCTGGGCTTTATAAATAGAGGCGGAATACAAAAGCAAGGAAGTCATGATGAACCTTTATAAAACACTGGTTCGGCCACAACTGGAGTATTGTGTCCAGTTCTGGGCACCGCACTTTCGGAAAGATGATGGCCTTAGAGAGGGTGCAGAAGAGATTTACTACAATGATTCCAGGGATGAGGGACTTCAGTTACGTGGATAGACTGGAGAAGCTGGGGTTGTTCTCCTTGGAACAGAGAAGGTTGAGAGGAGATTTGATCGAGGTGTTCAAAATCAGGGTCTAGACAGAGGATAGAGAAACTGTTCCCATTGGCGGAAGGGTCAAGAACCAGAGGGCATAGATTTAAGGTGATTGGCGAAAGAACCAAAGGCGACATGAGGAAAAACTTTTTTAAACAGCGAGTGGAATGCACTGCCCGAGGGGGTGGTGGAGGCAGATTCAATCATGGCCTTCAAAAGGGAACTGGATAAGGACTTTACGGGAAAAAAATTGCAGGGCTACGGGGATAGGGCGGGGGAGTGGGACTTGCTGGATTGCTCTTGCATAGAGCCGGCATGGATGCAATGGGCCGAATGGTCTCATTTCATGCTGAACCTTTCTATGATTCTATAACACTCCAGCTGGGGCCTATCCAGTGATTTATAAAGGTTTAGCATAATTTCCTTACTTTTGTACTCTATGCCTCTATTAAAAAAGCTCAGGATCCCTATTTTTTAAAACAGCCTTCTTAATTTGTCCAGTCATCTTCAAAGATATGTGTATTTGCGCCCCCAGGTCTCTCTGTTCCCGTACCCCCTAAGATTGTACCATTTAGTTTATATATTGCCTCTACTCGTTCAACATGGATCACTACACTTCTCTGTGTTAGGGCGGGGGAGTGGGACTAGCTGGATTGCTCTTGCTGTAACCTATGAGTCAACACGGATTTATGAAAGGGAAATCATGTTTGACAAACCTATTGGGGTTCTTTGAGGATGTAACGAGTAGAATAGATAAGGGGGAACCAGTGGATGTGGTGTATTTGGATTTTCAGAAGGCTTTTGATAAGGTCCAACACAGGAGGTTGGTGAACAAAGTTAGAGCACATGGAATTGGGGGTAATATACTGGCATGGATTGAGACTTGGTTAACAGACAGAAAAGAGCGTAGGAATAAACGGGTCTTTTTCAGGTTGGCAGACTGTGACTAGTGGGGTACCGCAGGGATCGGTGCTTGGGCCCCAGCTATTCACAATCTGTATCAATGATTTGGATGAGGGAACTAAATGTAATGTTTCCATAAGACCATAAGAGATAGGAGCAGGAGTAGGTCATTCAGCCCCTCGAGCCTGCTCCACCATTCAATGAGATCATGGCTGATCTGATTTTTACCTCAACTCCACTTTCCCGCCTTTTCCCCATATCCTTTGACTCTCGATCAAAAATTTGTCTAACTCAGCCTTGACTGTATTCAATGACTCAGCCTCCACAGCTTTTTGGGGTAAAGAATTCCAAAGATTCACGACCCTCTGGGAGAAGAAATTCCTTCTCATTTCCATCTTAAACGGGCGACCCCTTATTCTGAGACTATGCCCCCTAGTTTTAGATTCCCCCATGAGGGGAAACATCCTCTCAGCATCTACCCTATCGAGTCCCCTCACAATCTTATATGTTTCAATAAGATCTCCTCTCATTCTTCTAAACTCCAATGAGTATAGACCCAACCTGTTCAATCTTTCCTCATAAGACAACCCTTCCACACCCGGAATCAACCTCGTGAACCTTCTCTGAACTGCCTCCAATGCAAGTATGTCCTTCCTTAAATAAGGTCACCAGAACTGTACACAGTACTCCAGGTGTGGTCTCACCAGCACCCGGTACAGTTGTAACATGACTTCCCTGCTTTTATACTCCATCCCCCTAGAAATAAAGGCCAATATTCCATTTGCCTTCCGGATTACCTGCTGCACCTGTATGTTGACTTTTTGTGATTCATGTACAAGGACACCCAGATCCCTCTGTACTGCAGCATTTTGTAATATTTCTCCATTCAATTATATTTTGCTTTTTTACTTTTCCTCCCAAAGTGGATGACTTCACATTTTCCCACATTATATTCCATCTGCCACATTTTTGCCCATTCACTTAACCTGTCAATATCCCTTTGCAGACACTTTGTGTCCTCATTGCAACTTGCTTTTCCACCTACCTTTGTATCATCAGCAAATTTGGCCACATGACACTGTTCCTTCATCCAAGTCATTGATATATATTGTAAATAGTTGAGGCCCCAGCACTGAGCCCTGCGGCACCCCACTAGTTACAGATTGCCATTTTGAAAATGACCCTTTTATCCCGACTCTTTGTTTTCTGTTAGTTAGCCAATCCTCTATCCATGCCAGTATATTACCCCCAACACCATGAGCTCTTATCTTATGCAGTAATCATTTATGTGGCACCTTATCGAATACCTTTTGGAAATCCAAATATACTGCATCCATTGGTTCCCCTTTATCCTCCCTGCCCGTTACTTCCTCAAAGAACTATGGTAGGACAAAACAGAAATGCAGAGTATTTTTAAAATGGTGATAGATTGGGAAATGTTGATGTTCAAAGGGACCTGGGTGTCCTTGTACATGAGTCACTGAAAGCAAACATGCAGGTGCAGCAAGCAATTAGGAAGGTAAATGGCATGTTGGCCTTTATTACAAAAGGATTTGAGTATAGGAGTAAAGATTTCTTACTGCAATTATATAGAGCCTTGGTGAGACCACACCTATTTCTTATGTTCTTAAAATGATCCCACTGAGCAACAGCCCCTGCACTTTGATCTATGCAGAGAATGGGCTCATTTAATAAAACGTCCTTACACACTGCTCTCCGCAGACTCCGTGCTGCCTCACTGGTCTGTTTATTCTGTTATATTCTTGTATAAGTTGCCTTTAAATTTCAAAATTAAAACAAACCCACCAACAGGCCCAGCAGATAACAAGTTCACCTTGGTGCTCAGTAGCAGGAGTCACTCCCCACCCCCGGGAGGGATAGACAGTGTCAGTGTCACTCCCCACCCCCGGGAGGGACAGACAGTGTCAGTATCACTCCCCACCCCCGGGAGGGATAGACAGTGTCAGTGTCACTCCCCACCCCCGGGAGGGACAGACGCAGTGTCAGTGTCACTCCCCACCCCCCGGAGGGAAAGACACAGTGTGAGTGTCACTCCCCACCCCCAGGAGGGACAGACGCAGTGTCAGTGTCACTCCCCACCCCCGGGAGGGACAGACAGTGTCAGTGTCACTCCCCACTCCCTGGAGGGACAGACAGACACAGTGCCAGTGTATCTCCCTACCTCCGGGAGGGACAGACAGACACAGTGCCAGCACCCAGAAGGTTTATTTTACAGGGTCACAACCCGATGAAGGGGTTAGCAAACCTTTATAACACTTAAAGACAAAGTTCAGTCCCCTCAGTGTGAGTTGGTGGTTAATTCTGCTCCTGGATCTTTGATGACAGATTGGCTTCTGCTGAAGGTGGAAACTGCCAATCCGAGTCTTTTGGTTTTGAACACTGCTGTGGGTGGCGAGCTCCAAACAGTGTCCAGGTCAATCCCCGTGCACTCTGTGCCCATCCTTACCACCACCTGTAGTGGGCAAAGGCTCGATTGGCTTCGGCCATTTTGTGAAGGTCATGTTTCCTCTTGACCACGTTGCCCTCGTTGTTAAAGGCAGCGAGCAGCTCCTGGGACAGCTTCTCATACATGTGTGTGCGCCTGTGCCGATTCTCACGGCATTCAGTAATTAACCATTTCATGGCCAGGAAACGCCGGCGACTATCCTTAAGGGGCGTTGGAACCTGTAACAATAAATAATTCAATTAGAATTTCTTTTAAACCGTGAACCAGCAAGTTAACGAGCGAGGAGCTGAGCCCCACTCCCAGTCCAGAGACTCGAGCCCATAATCCAGGCCTACACTCCCAGTGCAGTATTGAGGGAGTGCTGCACTGTCGAAAGTGCCGTCTTTTGGATGAGATGTTAAACTGAGGCCCTGTCCGCCCTCTCAGGTGGATGTAAAAGATCCGACAACACTATTAGAAGAGTCGGGGAGTTGGTGATTTATCTGTTGTTTGTGGGATCTTGACACGTTTCCTACATTATATCAGTGACTGCACTTCAAAAGGGCTTTATTGGCTGTGAAGCGCTTTAGGACGTCCTGAGGTTGTGAAAGGCACTGTATAAATGTCAGTCTTTCTTTCACAGACCAGAATCTGCGAGGTTCAATCACCGCTGTGTTGAATAAGCAGGGGCGTTACTGGGGCACCACAGCAGGCCTCAGTGACCAGGGCTTGTGGGGGGGGGGGGGGGGGGGAAAGAGAGAACTGGCCAGACTTCATATTCCTGAACTCTACTGGAAGCAAATGTCTGCGCACAGAGTGGGTGTATGTACACTCGAGCATGTAAGTATGCGCGCACAAGTTGTGTACACACAGGTTGCGCATATACACGTGTGCACACACGGGTTGTGTACACACACGTGTATATGCGTGTGCGCGCACAGGTGGTGTGTACACGTGTATATATGTGCACAGTGTATCTATGCGTGCGTGCACAGGTTGTCTATGTACGCATGTGTGTACGTGTGTGTACAGGCTGTGTGTAAGTGCACGCGTGTATATAAGTGTGCGCACAGATTGTGTATGTACATGTATATAAGTGTGCGCGGGCACAGGTTGTATGTACACATCCATATATACGTGCGTAGAGGTTGTGTGTATGTGCACATGTATATATGGGCGTGCGCACAGGTTGTGAGAATGTACATGTGTGTACACCAGTCAGGAAAGACCAGGATCACCTGGGGGGAGGGAGGGAAGGTTGGACAGCCTGGCAACACCTGCTGTCCAGACACATGAAGAATGGTCACTTGTGTGGGGTTCAGAGGGTGGTTGAGGCTATTAAACTAAATCGGGGAAAGAGGCAGGGCCGGGGGCAAAGGGTGCAGAAGAAGCAAGAAACTGGATCAATAAAGAAAAAGAACAGGATGATAAGCAACTTTGTCTGCACAGTGGGAGTGTGGCAGCAAATGGGCGTACCTGGTACGTCTTGCCCCCTCGCTGTACATTGGTTAATCCAATGACAGGCTGACAGTTCTCTAGAGCCTGGTGGAAGATCTTGTGCGGGTTACACTCGATGACGTCCTTCTCCGACTCCGGGGCCTTGTGGTAACTTTCAACCTGCTTCCGTTTAATGGATTCAAAGGTCTAGGGAACACAATAGTCTCGTTAGAACACACACCATAACTCCACTCAGCGCTCCTCGGCTCCGCATATTACTCTCCGAGAGTAACGGACAGAGCGCTGATGCTACTTTCCCATCCCCCTCCCCCCGATTAAAGTATGTGTGCAGAGTGCGTGGAATTTTCCGGCACATCCGGGAGCGGGCAGCTCTCTCATCAACACCTGGCACAACATTTTTGGGGTCCTGAATGGGTTCGAGCCTAGAAGTGCAGGTCCCAATCTACTGGGACTGGAAAACATATCCAGCACAGTCGTACATGCTAACCATCCAAATTTGGGCTGCGCCTGAAGACAGCATTTTGCAGTACAGGTGGGTACAGGTCTGTCAGTGTACAGCATTGGGGTGCAGTACAGGTAGGTACAGATCTGTCAGTGTACAACACTGGGGTACAGTACTGGTGGGTACAGGTCTGTCAGTGTACAACACTGGGGTACAGTACTGGTGGGTACAGGTCTGTCAGTGTACAACACTGGGGTACAGTACTGGTGGGTACAGGTCTGTCAGTGTACAACACTGGGGTACAGTACTGGTGGGTACAGGTCTGTCAGTGTACAACACTGGGGTACAGTACTGGTGGGTACAGGTCTGTCACTGTATAACACTGGGGTACAGTACTGGTGGGTACAGGTCTGTCACTGTATAACACTGGGGTACAGTACTGGTGGGTACAGGTTTGTCACTGTATAACACTGGGGTACAGTACATAAGAACTTAAGAAATAGGAGCAGGAGTAGGCCATACGGCCCCTCGGGCCTGCTCCGCCATTCAATAAGATCATGGCTGATCTTCAACCTCAAATCCACTTTCCCGACTGATTCCCATATCCCCTGGAGTCCAAAAAACTATCAATCTCAGTCTTGAATATACTCAACGACTGAGCATCCACAGCCCTCTGGGGTAGAGAATTCCAAAGATTCACAACCCTCTGAGTGAAGAAATTCCTCCTCACCTCAGTCCTAAATGTCCAACCCCTTATTCTAAGACTGTGCCCCCTAGTTCTAGACTCTCCAGCCAGGGGAAACATCCTCTCAGCATCTACCCTGTCAAGCCCCCTCAGAATCTTATGTTTCAATGATGTCACCTTCTTCTTCTAAACTCCAGAGTATAAGACCATTCGACTCAATCTCTCCTCACAGGACAACCCTCTCATCCCAGGATCTAGTAAATCTAGTGAATCTTCGCTGCACCCCCTCTAAGGCAAGTATATCCTTCCTTAGGTAAGGAGACCAAAACTGTACACAGTACTCCAGGTGTGGTCTCACCAAAGCGCTTTACAATTGCAGCAAGATTTCCTTACTCTTATACTCCAACCTCCTTGCAATAAAGGCCAACATTCCATTTGCCTTCCTAATTGCTTGCTGGTACCTGCATGTTAAATTTCTGTGTTTCATGTACAGGGACACCCAAATCCCTCTGAACACCAACATTTAATAGTTTCTCATCATTTAAAAAATATTCAGTTTTTCTATTTTTCCTACCAAAGTGAATAACCTCACATTTCCCCACATTATACTCCATCTGCCACCTTCTTGCCCACTCACTTAAACTGTTCATATCCCTTTGCAGATTCTATGCGTCCTCCTCACATCTTACTTTCCCACCGAGCTTTGTGTCGTCAGCAAACTTGGATACATTACCCTCGGTCCCTTCAACTAAGTTTTTAATATAGATTGTAAATAGTCGAGGCCCAAGCACTGATCCCTGCGGCACCCCACTAGTTACAGCCTGCCAACCTGAAAATGTGTAATAAACTCTTGTGTGGCACCTTATCGAATGCCTTTTGAAAATCCAAATATACTACATCCACTGGTTCCCCTTTATCTACCCTGCTAGTTAGAACCTCAAAAAACTCTGAATAAATTTGTCAAACACAATTTCCCTTTCATAAAACCATGTTGACTCTGCCTAATCATAATATGATTTTCTAAATGCCCTGTTACCGTGTCCTTAATAATGGATACCAGCATTTTCCCTACTACTGATGTCAGGCTAACTGGCTTATAGTTCCCTCTTTTCTCTCTCCATCCTTTCATAGAATCATAGAAAGGTTACAGCATGGAAGGAGGCCATTCAGCCCATCGAGTCCGTGCAGGCTCCATGCAAGAGAAATCCAGCTAGTCCCACTCCCCCGCCCTATTGCCGAAGCCTTGCAAATTTTTTCTTTTCAACTACTTATCCAGTTCCCTTTTGAAGGCCATGATTGAATCTGCCTCCACCACCCCCTCGGGCAGTGCATTCCAGATCATAACCACTCACTGTGTAAAGAAGTTTTTCCTCATGTCACCTTTGGTTCCTTTGTCAATCACCTTAAATCTATATCCTCTGTTCTTGACCTTTCTGCCAATGGGAACAGTTTCTCTCTATCTACTCTGTCTGGACCCTTTGAACACCTCTATCAAATCTCTTTTCAACCTTCTCCGTTCCAAGGAGAACAACCCCAGCTTCTCCAGTCTATCCACATAACTGAAGTCACTCATCCCTGGAATCATTCTAGTAAATCTCTTCTGCACCCTCTCTAAAGCCTTCACATCTTTCCTAAAGTGCAGTGCCCAGAACTGGACACAATACTCCAGTTGTGGCTGCACCTGTGTTTATAAAGGTTCATCATGACTTCCTTGCTTTTGTACTCCATGCCTCTATTTATAAAGCCCAGGATCCCATATGCTTTTTTAACCGCTTTCTCAACCTGTCCTGCCACCTTCAACATTTTGTATACATATGCCCCCAGGTCTCTGTTCCGATACCCTCTCATTCCCCAGAGATCTCTTTCTCTCACTCTCCTCATTCCCAGGAGAGATCCCTTTCCCTCACTTCTCATTCCGTAGAGATCCCTTTCTCACTGCTCTTATTCCATAGAGATCTGTTTCTCTTACTGCTCTTTCCCCAGAGATCCCTTGCTCTCATATCCCAGAGATCACTTTCTCCCACTGCGCTCATTCCCTACAGATCCCTTTCTCCCTCATTCCCTAGAGATCCCTTGTTCTCGCTGCTCTCATTCCCAAGATCCCTTTCTCTCTCGCTGCTCTCATTCCCTAGAGAGACTCTTTTCTCACTGCTCATTCCCTAGAAATCCCTTTCTCCCTCACTGCTCATTCACTTTTCTCACTGCTCTCATTCCCTAGAGATCCCTTTCTCTCTCATTCTCTGGAGATCCCTTCCTCTTGATGCTCTCATTCCCAAGAGATCCCTTTCTCACTGCTCAGAGATCCCTCACTTCTCTCATTCCGTACAGGTCCCTTTCTCATTCCCTAGAGATCCTTTTTCTCTCTGCTCTCATTCCTTAGAAATCCCTTTCTCTGTCACCACTCACATTGCCGAGAGATCCCTTACTCTCACTGCTCTCATTCCCCAGAAAGATCCCTTTCTCCCTCACTGATCTCATTCCCAAGAGATCCCTTCCTCCCTCACTGTTCATTCCCCGAGTGATCCCTTTCTCCCTCAAAGCACATTAACCAGAGAGACTCCTTTCTCTCTCTCTCTCTCTCTCTTTCCCCAGAGACCCCATTCTCTCTCGCTGCTCATTCCCTAAAGATTGGTGCCTCTCATTGCTCTCATTCCCCAAGGAGATCCCTTCCCCTCACTGCTCTCATTTCCCAGAAAGATCCCTTTCCCTCTCGCTGCTCTCATCCCCCAGAGATTACTTACTCTCACTGCTAATTCCCTAGAAATCACTTTTTCCCACTGCTCTCATTCCCTAGATACCTTTCCCCATCACTGCTCTCATTCCCTAGATATCCTTTCCACTCACTGCTTTCATTCCCTAAAGATCCCTTTCTCTCTCGCTGCTCTCAATCCCTAAAGATCCCTTTCTCTGATCTTTCCCGAGATCCCTTTCTTACTGCTTTCATTCCCTAGAGATCCCTTCATCTCACTGCTCATTCCCCAGTGAGATCCCTTCCTCTCACTGCTCTCATTCCCCAGTGAGATCCCTTCCTCTCACTGCTCTCATTCTCCAGTGAGATCCCTTGCGCCAGTACTGCTCTCATTCCCCCAAGATTCCTTTTTCACTGCCCTCATGCCCCATAGATCCCTTTCTCGCTCACTGCTCTCATTCCCGAGAGATCCCTTTCTCCCTCATTGCTCCCATTCCCCAAAGAGATCCCTTCCTCTCACTGCTCTCATTCCCAAGAGATCCCTTTCTCCCTCACTGGTCTACTTGCCTAGAGACCCCTTTCCCTCTCACTGTTCTCCTTCCCTAGAGATCCCTTTATCTCTCTGCTCTCATTCCCTCAGATCCCTTTCTCTCACTGCTCTCATTCCTCAGAGATCTCTTTCTCTCTCTGCTCATTCCCTAGAGATCCGTTTCTCCATCACTGCTCTCATTCCCTAGAGATCCCTTTCACCCTCACTGGTCTACTTGCCTAGAGATCCCTTTCGCTCTCATTCCCTAGAGATCCCTTTCTCACTGCTCCCATTCCCTAGAGATTCCTTTCTCCATCACAGCTCTCATTCCAGAGATCCCTTCCTCTCACTGCTCTCATTCCCTGGAGATCCCTTTCTCCCTAACTGCTCATTCCCCAGAGATCCCTTTCTCTCACTGCTCTCATTCCCTAGAGAGAGATCTTTCTCACTGCTCTCATTCCCTAGAGATCCCTTTCTCCCTCTGTGCTCATTCATGAGAACCCTTTCACCATAACTGCTCTCATTCCCTAGAGATCCCTTTCTCCCTCACTGGTCTACCTGCCTAGAGATCCCTTCCTCCATCACCGCTTGCATTCCCTAGAGATCCATTTTTCTCACTGCTTTCATTCCCTAGAGATCCCTTTCTCTTACTGCACTTATTCCCTCGAGATCCATCTCTCACTGGTCTCATTCCTTCCCTCTCACCGCTATCCTTCCCTCGAGATCCCTCTCACTGCTCATTCCCCAGAGATCCCTTTCTCTCTCGCTATCACTCCCTATAGGTCCCTTTCTCTCACTGCACCCATCCCCTAGAGATCTCTTTCTCTCACTGCACCATTTTCGAGATCCCTTTCTCCATCGCTGCTCTCATTCACGAGATCCCTTTCTCTCACTGCTCTCATTCCCCAGAGATATCCCTTTATCTCTCACTGTTCTCATTCCCTAGAGATCACTTCCTCTCGCTGCTCTCATTCCCCAGAGATCCTTTTTCTCACTGCCATTCCCTAGAGATCCCTTTCTCACTGCACACATTCCCTGGATATCCCTTTCTCTCACTGCTCCCGTTTCCCAGCGATATCCCTTTCTCACTGCTCTCATTCCCTAGAGATCCCTGGTCTCTCACTGCTCTCATTCCCTCAAAATCCCTTTCTCTCTTGATGCTCTCATTCCCTAGAGGTCCCCTTCTCTCTCACTGCTCACTCCCTAGAGATCCCTTTCTCACTGCACCCATTCCCGAGAGATACCTTTCTTTCAAAGCTCTCATTCCCCAGAGATATCCCTTTCTCTATCACTGCTCTCATTCCCCAGAGATCCCTTCCTCTCAATGCTTTCTTTCCCTGGAGATCCCTTTCACTCTCACTGTTCATTCTCCACAGAAAGATCCTTTCTCTCATTGCTCTAATTCTAGAGATCCCTTTCTCACTGAACACATTCCCTAGAGATCCCTTTCACTCACTACTCCCATTCCCCAGAGAGATCCCTTTCTCACTACTCCCATTCCCCAGAGAGATCCCTTTCTCACTGCTCTCATTCCCTCAAAATCCCTTTCCCTCTTGATGCTCTAAATCCCTAGAGATCCCCTTCTGTCTCACTGCTCTCATTCCAAAAGTCCCTTTCTCACCGTTCTCCATTGCGAGAGATTGCAATTCTCACTGCTCTCATTCCCCAGAGATCCCTTTCTCTCTCACTGCTCTCATTCCCCAGAGAGATCCCTTTCTCTCTCACTGCTCTCATTCCCCAGAGAGATCCCTTTCTCAATGCACCCATTCCCTAGAGATCTCTTTATCCATCACTGCTTTCATTCCCTAGAGCTCCCTTCCTCTCTCTGCTTTCAGGGGCACTGCTCATTCTCCAGAGATCCCTTTCTCTCTGCTCTAATTCCCTAGAGATCCATTTATCTCACTGCTCTCAATCCCCAGATATCCCTTTCTCTCTTGCTGATCTCATTCCCTAGAGATCCCTCTCTCTCTCACTGCTCTCATTACCTAGAGATCCCTCTCTCTCTCACTGCTCGCATTCCCTAAAGATCCCTTTCTCTCACTGCTCGCATTCCCTAAAGATCCCTTTCTCTCACTGCTCGCATTCCCTAAAGATCCCTTTCTCTCACTGCTCGCATTCCCTAAAGATCCCTTTCTCTCTCACTGCTCGCATTCCCTTTCTCACTGCTCTCATTCCCCAGAGTTCCTTTCTCTCACTGCTCTCATTCCATGGAGATCCCTTTCCCTCTCATTCCCTAGAGATCCTTTTCCCTCACTCTCATTCCCTAGAGATCCCTTTCACTCTCGCTGCTCTCATTCGCTAGAGAACCCTTTCTCTTTTACTGCTGTCATTCCCTTAAGATCCCTTTCCCTCTCTCATTCCCTAGAGATCCTTTCTCTCTCTGCTCTCATTCCCGAGAGATCCCTTTCTCTCACTGCTCTCATTCATGAGATCCCTTTTCTCCCTTCCCTGTCCCTCATTGCCATTCCCATCCAGATTCTAACTGCTTGGCCTGAAGTTTGTCAGGATACACGGAGGGAATGCTGACCCCTACCTTACTTATTATCGATCTGGACAGCAATTTCTGACCACCCTGCATCATCATGTTGGTGAATTTGCTGAAAGATATAATAATATTAAAAAGTTATTTCCTTGGTTTTTTAAAATTTAATTTTGTCAACATCAAGGCAATCAAACATAAATTAGGGAACAGAGGAGGTGGTTCGGGACTGTAAAACTCGAAACAAACACCCAAAATATGAGTGTCACAAACACTAATTAACTGGGAGTTCAGACAATGCCCCTCCACCCACGGTGGAGGCGGCCGGTGGTGGGAGGTGAATTCAACAAGTGATGTCCAAGGCAATGCGGAGGAAGGAGCAGCAGGAACTCGAGGTCATCTAAGTACTTAATTATTATACACTTTCTAAACTATGAAACCTAAATAAAAGTTAAATAAATATTTAAATAAATGAATCAGAGTAATTAATTAAATCTAAGGTGACAAAATAAACTGTGGAATGTACCAACATTAAAGGGACCCAAACAGTATTAAAGTAATATCTGGCATACATAAATAATCAGAGTAATAAATTACCAATTAATTAGTTATAAAACTATTCCAACAACGAATTAATACTAGGCCTCAAGTGATCCTATTAGCTTCAGAGATAAATTAAATTAATAAATAAAGATGAGAGATGTCAGCGCAGGCAGTGTGTCGGGACTGCAGTATGTGGGACAGTGAGACTGTCCGAGATTGCAACATCTGCAGTAAAAGTCTCCGCCTTGAGACACTCCAGCTCAGAGTCCTTGAGCTGGAGTGCGGGTCAGAGACACTCCGACACATAAGGGAGGGGGAGGAATTTCTGGATAGTTTACACCAGAATGTAGTCACACCACGTACAGAGATACAGGTACAGGAAAGGGAGAGTGTGACTGATAGTCAGCAGGGTAGGGGGAACTGAGGGGTGATGGAGGAGGAGGTTCCGCAGAAACTGATCCTATCCAACAGGTACAATGTACTTGATACCTGTGAGGATAAGGAGAAAGACTGCGGAGAGGACAGCCAGAATGCTGACCCAGGCACGGGGGAGCAGGGGGCTGTCCAAAGGGGGTTGGAGCAGAATAGAAACATAGAAGTTAAAGGGGATTCAATAATTAAGGGGATAGATAGCATCCTTTGCAGTCACAATCAAGAGTTGTGTTATCTACTTGGTATCAAGGTAAGGGATATCTCATTGCGGCTAGAGAAGAACCTGGAAAGGGAGGGGGAAGATCCATTTGGCGTGGTCCATGTCGGGTCCAACGACATAGGAAAGAACTGGGAGGCGGTCCTGCTGAGGGAGCATCAGGAGTTAGGAGCTAAATTAAAAGACAGGACCTCGAGGGTAATAATCTCGGGATTACTACCCAAGCCACGTGCTAATTGGCGTAGGGGCAAACAGATCAGGAAGGTGAACGTGTGGCTGAATGACTGGTGTGGGAAGGAGGGGTTCCATTTCATGGAACACTGGCACCAGTACTGGGACAGGAAGGAGCTGTTCCACTGGGGCAGGCTGTGCCTGAACCAGGCTGGGACCAAGGGCCTAGTTGAAAGGATAAAAAGGGCTGCAGAAAGGATTTTAAACCAATAAAACGGTGGGGGGGCGGGGGCAGAAATAAAAATAAAATTAGGCTAAAGATTAAAAAAGGGATGAGAGCAAAGTCCAGATCATCAATAGTGTTAAAGGTAATATAAATACTTCAGGTTCAGAAAAAAATATAGGAAATAATGACAAGATAATTTATCAAAATACAACAAAAAACAAGGAGTGTGATAAGTTAAAATGTGTTAAAACATCAGGGCAAAAGGGCAGGGTAAGGTCTGTTACCAAAATAAGACTTCTACACACTAATGCACATAGCACAGGGAATAAAACAAGTGAATTAGTAGTACCAATTCAGCTTAGAGTATGATGTAGTGGCCATCACTGAGACCTGGCTACAAGCTGGGCGTAACTGTGAGATAAATATATCAGATTATAAGGTCTTTAGAAAGGACAGCGAAATTGGAAAAGGAGGAGTAGCAATATTGATAAGGGACATTATGACAGCATTAGAAAGTGGGGATATCAGTCAGGGTGAGCAGGCAGTAGAAACTTTCTGGGTAGAATTAAGGAATAGAAAAGGAAGCAAGACTTTGGTGAGAGTTGTCTACAGACCTCCAGACGGCAGTGATAAAGTAGCGGGATGCAAGATCACGGAGATCAGAGAAGCTTGTTCCAAAAACAGAGTAGTTATAATAGGAGACTTCAATTTTTATATAAACTGGGAGAAGCAGAACAGCTTGAGCCCCAAAGGCAGCGAATGTTTTGAGTGTATTCGAGATAAATTTCTGGAACAATGTGTTCTTGAACCAACAAGAGAACAGGCCATATTAGATTTAGTGATGAGTAATGAGCCTGAATCAATAATCTGATGCTAAGGGAATAGCGAGCTAACAGTGACCATAAGATGATTGAATTTGATAATAGGTTTGAGAGGGAGAAGGGTGAGTCACAAACTAAGGTTTCAAATTTAGGTAAAGCTGACTTTGGAGGGATGAGGCAGAAATTGTCCACAGTAGACTGGGCAGAATTATTAAAGGATAAAACTACAGATGAACAGTGGGAGGTATTCAAAGAAATATTTGGTAGAATACAAGACCTGTACATACCCCTAAAGGGCAAGAGGTTTACTCTCGCAATTAAACAATGTTGGTCAACAAGGGAAGGGCAGGATGTGACTAGTGGTGTCCCCAGGGATCTGTACTGGGGCCTCAGCTTTTCACTATATTTATAAATGACTTAGATGAAGGAATAGAGAGCTGTATATCTAAGTTTGCTGATGACACTAAGTTAGGTGGCACAGTAAATAGTGTAGATAGTGTCCTTTAGGGAAGGAAGCCTGCCGCCCTTACCCGGTCTGGCCTATATGTGACTCCAGATCCACAGCAATGTGGTTGATTCTTAATTTGCCCCCTGAAATGGCCTAGCAAGCCACTCAGTTGTAAAATCTCGCTACGAAAAGTCATAACAAGAATAAAACCGGACGGACCACCCGGCATCGGACCACTAGGCACCGGACACGACAACGGCAAACCAAGCCCAGTCGACCCTGCAAAGTCCTCTTCACTAACATCTGGGGACTTGTACCAAAATTGGGAGAGCTGTCCCACAGACTAGTCAAGCAACAGCCTGACATAGCCATACTCACAGAATCATATCTTTCAGCCAACATCCCAGACTCTTCCATCACCATCCCTGGGTATGTCCTGTCCCACCGGCAGGACAGACCCACCAGAGGTGGCGGTACAGTGATATACAGTCAGGAGGGAGTGGCCCTGGGAGTCCTCAACATTGACTCTGGACCCCATGAAATCTCATGGCATCAGGTCAAACATGGGCAAGGAAACCTCCTGCTGATTACCACCTACCGTCCTCCCTCAGCTGATGGACTGCAGCGGTTCAAGAAGGCGGCTCACCACCACCTTCTCGAGGGCAATTAGGGATGGGCAATAAATGCTGGCCTCGCCAGCGACGCCCACATCCCGTGAACGAATAAAAAAAAAAATCAGTCCTCCTCCATGTTGAGCACCACTTGGAGGAAGCACTGAGGGTAGCAAGGGCACAAAATGTACTCTGGGTGGGGGACTTCAATGTCCATCACCAAGAGTGGCTCGGTAGCACCACTACTGACCGAGCTGGCCGAGTCCTGAAGGACATAGCTGCCAGATTGGGCCTGCGGTGGTGAGAGAACCAACACGAGGGAAAAACTTACTTGACCTCGTCCTCACCAATCTACCTGTCACAAATGCATCTGTCCATGACAGTATTGGTAGGAGTGACCACCGCACAGTCCTCGTGGAGATGAAGTCCCGTCTTCGCACTGAGGACACCAGCCAACGTGTTGTGTGGCACTACCACCGTGCTAAATGGGATAGATTCAGAACAGATCTAGCAGCTCAAAACTGGGCATCCATGAGGCGCTGTGGGTCATCAGCAGCAGCAGAATTGTATTCCAGCACAATCTGTAACCTCATGGCCTGGCATATTCCTCACTCTACCATTACCAACAAGCCAGGGGATCAACCCTGGTTCAATGAGGAGTGTAGAAGAGCATGCCAGGAGCAGCACAGGCGTACCTAAAAATGAGGTGCCAACCTGGTGAAGCTACAACTCAGGACTACATGCATGCTAAACAGCGGAAGCAGCATGCTATAGACAGAGCTAAGCGATTCCATAACCAACGAATCAGATCAAAGCTCTGCAGTCCTGCCACATCCAGTCATGAATGCTGGTGGACAATTAAACAACTAACGGGAGGAGGCTCTGCAAACATCCCCATCCTCAATGATGGCGGAGTCCAGCACGTGAGTGCAAAAGACAAGGCTGAAGCGTTTGCAACCATCTTCAGCCAGAAGTGCCGAGTGGACGATCCATCTCGGCCTCCTCCCGATATCCCCACCATCACGGAAGCCAGTCTTCGGCCAATTCGATTCACTCCACGTGATATCAAGAAATGGCTGAGTGCACTGGATACAGCAAAGGCTATGGGCCCCGACAACATCCCGGCTGTAGTGTTGAAGTCTTGTGCTCCAGAACTAGCTGCGCCTCTAGCCAAGCTGTTCCAGTACAGCAACAACACTGGCATCTATCCGAAAATGTGGAAAATTGCCCAGGTATATCCTGTCCACAAAAAGCAGGACAAATCCAATCCGGCCAATTACCGCCCCATCAGTCTACTCTCAATCATCAGCAAAGTGATGGAAGGTGTCGTCGACAGTGCTATCAAGCGGCACTTACTCACCAATAACCTGCTCACCGAGGCTCAGTTTGGGTTCCGTCAGGACCACTCGGCTCCAGATCTCATTACAGCCTTGGTCCAAACATGGACAAAAGAGCTGAATTCCAGAGGTGAAGCGAGAGTGACTGCCCTTGACATCAAGGCAGCATTTGACCGAGTGTGGCACCAAGGAGCCCTAGTAAAATTGAAGTCAATGGGAATCAGGGGGAAAACTCTCCAGTGGCTGGAGTCATACCTAGCACAAAGGAAGATGGTAGTGGTTGTTGGAGGCCAATCATCTCAGACCCAGGAGTTCCTCAGGGCAGTGTCCTAGGCCCAACCATCTTCAGCTGCTTCATCAATGACCTTCCCTCCATCATAAGGTCAGAAATGGGGATGTTCGCTGATGACTGCACAGTGTTCAGTTCCATTCGTAACCCCTCAAATAATGAAGCAGTCCGAGCCCGCATGCAGCAAGACCTGGACGACATCCAGGCTTGGGCTGATAAGTGGCAAGTAACATTCGCGCCAGATAAGTGCCAGGCAATGACCATCTCCAACAAGAGAGAGTCTAACCACCTCCCCTTGACATTCAACGGCATTACCATCGCCGAATCCCCCACCATCAACATCCTGGAGGTCACCATTGACCAGAAACTTAACTGGACCAGCCATATAAATACTATGGCTACAAGAGCAGGTCAGAGGCTGGGTATTCTGAGGCGAGTGACTCACCTCCTGACTCCCCAAAGCCTTTCCACCATCTACAAGGCACAAGTCAGGAGTGTGATGGAATATTCTCCACTTGCCTGGATAAGTGCAGCTCCAACAACACTCAAGAAGCTCGACACCATCCAAGATAAAGCAGCCCGCTTGATTGACACCCCATCCACCACCCTAAACATTCACTCCCTTCACCACTGGCGCACTGTGTACCATCCACAGGATGCACTGCAGCAACTCGCCAAGGCTTCTTCGACAGCACCTCCCAAACCCGCGACCTCTACCACCTAGGACAAGAGCAGCAGGCACATGGGAACACCACCACCTGCCCATTCCCCTTCAAGTCACACACCATCCCGACTCGGAAATATATCGCCGTTCCTTCATTGTCGCTGGGTCAAAATCCTGGAACTCCCTTCCTAACAGCACTGTGGGAGAACCGTCACCACACGGACTGCAGCGGTTCAAGAAGGCGGCTCACCACCACCTTCTCAAGGGCAATTAGGGATGGGCAATAAATACTGGCCTCGCCAGCGACACCCACATCCCATGAACGAATAAAAAAAAAGATGGGAGCAGAGAGTTGCAAAGGGACATTGATAGATTAAGTGAGCGGGCAAAACTGTGGCAGGTGGAGTTCAATGTGGGGAAGTGTGAGGTCATCCACTCTGGACCTAAGAAAGATTGATCAGAGTATTTTCTAAATGATCAGCAGCTCGGAACTCTGGAGGAGCAGAGATTTAGGGGTCTAAGTACAGAAATCACTAAAAGCCAGTGGACAGGTACAAAAAGTAATTTCAAAGGCTAATGGAATGTTGGTCTTTATCTCAATGATGTGGAGATGCCGGTGATGGACTGGGGTGGACAAATGTAAGGAGTCTTACAACACCAGGTTATAGTCCAACAGCTTTGTTTGGAATCACAAACTTTCGGAGCGTTCCTCCTCCACTGGTCACATCCTGCCAATTTATGTAGACATACCCATTATCCCAATATCAACTCCTTGGACTATAACCTGGCGTTGTACGACTCCTTTTATCTCAATGGGGCTGGAATACAAAGGGGTGGAAGTTATGATAAATTATATAAAGCTCTGGTCAGACCCCATCTGGAGACTGGGTTCAGTTCTGGGGACCGCACCTCAGGAAGGATATATTGGCCTTGGAGTGGGCCAGAATGATACCAGGGATAAAAGGGTTAAGTTATAAGGACAGGTTGTATAGACCAGGATTGTATTCCCTTGAATATAGAAGATTAAGAGGTGATCTAATTCAGGTGATTAAGATGATTAAAGGATTTAATAGAGTAAATACAGAGAACTATTTCCTCTGGTGGGGGAGTCCAGAACAAGGGGACAACCTTAAAATTAGAGCTAGGCCGTTCAGGAGTGATGTCAGGAAGCACTTCTTCACACAAAGGGTAGCAGAAATCTGGAAAACTCTCCCCCAAAAAGCTGTTGAGGCTGGGGGTCACAATTGGAGGTTTTAAAACTGAGATTGATAGATTTTTGTTGGGTAAGGGTATTAAGGGATATGGAACAAAGGCTGGTAAATGGAGTTAAGATAAAGAACAGCATGATCTAACTGAATAGCGGAATAGGCTCGAGGGGCTGAGTGGCCTCCTCCTGTTCCTAAGACCCCACCATTTAGTCACAAAGATATTAGGAGGTGACCATTTTTTTCTTTTCTGCTTCTGGAAAGTACCGTGGGATATTTCTCTGTTATAGAAACGCAGAGCATTTGACAGTCAATTACTCCAACTGCCGACCAATTGAAGTGAGAGGTTGTAGAAAGAGAGTAATATCCCAATATCAACTCCTTCCCCACAAGGCCTGGTCTCTGTTCAGGACTTCAAAAGATATGTTTGTAACTTGAAAGAATTCCAATACATCAATCATAGTTGTTCCTGGAGATCTGAACTCCATGGATTGGAAATTCAAGTAATCCACATACAACGTCATAAGGTGAAGATTTATGGAGGACAGTTTCATCTAAAAGTCTTGTTGCTTAGCAAGCCATACACAAAATATGTTCTGAAAGGGGAATAAACATAGCAGACCATTCAGCCCCTCGAGCCTGTCCCACCCTGGCTGATCCGTATTCTGCCCATAGTTTTAAGTAAATCCTATATTTCACTAAATAATTCTATACATTAACACAAGTTCCATGACTAGAGGTTGAAGGATTATGTAAAGTAATATAGTTTATTTCAATAGTATCACCAGCCCTGAAATATATAACTTGCATAAATATAGTGCCTTTAACATAGGAAAATGTCCCTTCACAGGAGGGTTATTAAACAAAAAGACACCGAGCCACATGGGGAGGTATCAGGACAGGTGACCAAAAGCTTGGTCAGAAGTAGGTGTTAAGAGGTAGGTGTTAAGATCTTAAAGGAGGAGAGAGGCGGAGAGGTTTAGGGAGGGAATTCCAGAGCTTAGGGTCTAGGCAGCTGAAGGCACGCCAATGGTGGAGCGATGGAAATCGGGGATGAGTAAGAGGCCAGAATTGGAGGAGCGCAGAGATCTCGGAGGGTTGTAGGGCTGGAGGGGGTTACAGAGATAGGGAGGGACGAGGCCATGGAAGGATATTAACACGAGGGTGAGAATTTTAAAATCGAAGCGTTCCCAATGTAAGTCAGTGAGCTCAGGGGTGATGGGTGAACGGGACTTGGTGCGAGTTAGGAGACAGGCAGTAGAGTTTTGGATGAGCTCAAGTTTATGGAGGGTGGAAGATGGGAGGAGAGCATTGGTATAGTCTATAATCTGATGTTCTGATTCTATCTTTTTTATTATTCCAAATGCTGCAGTTTCAGAAACTTGATCTGTTCTGATTCTTTATATAATATTCCTTCCAAATTAATCTATGAGTTTTACTCTATAGCTTCAGTCTGGCAGGTTGCATTTTATGCTTTTTGAAAAGATTATGATTGGCATCAATCATTACAATAAAAGGGGCAATCGTTAATTCTAGGCCCACTATCTCAGACGGTCTCAGTAACTCCCCTGAAGGTGCTCACTGTTACTGGAAGATGGGTCCACTGGCATGAGTTACTCGGGTTAGGTGCCCACACAGCAAACGTCAGCCGACTATTTGTCCACAGAAGGCATTACAGCTAAGCCCAATCCTGTCCTCAGCAGCACCAACGCGCGCACTTCCTAGTGAGGGGTCACTGAATAGTGATCAGGAGCCCTGATCATCTCACCAGCACAGGGCCTTGAGGACATCTGGAGTGACTCTCCTGCTGTGAGATCACACACGCACAGACGGGCCGGCGCACAGACAGACTGGCGCACAGACAGACTGGCGCACAGACAGACTGGCGCACAGACAGACTGGCGCACAGACAGACTGGCGCACAGACAGACTGCGATTGGTTGATTTTGAGAGGGTTAATGACCTGATCAGGGGGTCACTGAAGACGCTGCTGGTTCGGCTGTTTGGTGCAGCCTTTATCGGTCGAACAGCCTTGAGTTCCAGCGCTGCTCTCTCCTCCGGGCTAAGCTCTGCGGCCGGGGTCCGGTCTCGCTCCTTGGTCATCTCTGGCTCCAGATAATAGGGGTTATATCGGGACCACCGCACCTGTATCACCCTGGAGGACACAACGGTAATTTAACACCAGGAGCCAGGGGACCCCCACCCCCCAAACCCCGACAATCCCCACCCCCCACCCCCCGACAATCCCCACCCCCCACCCCCCGACAATCCCCACCCCCCACCCCCCGACAATCCCCACCCCCACCCCCCAAACCCCGACAATCCCCACCCCCCCCACCCCCCGACAATCCCCACCCCCCCCCACCCCCCGACAATCCCCACCCCCCCCCACCCCCCGACAATCCCCACCCCCCCCCACCCCCCGACAATCCCCACCCCCCGACAATCCCCCCCATTATTCACGGACACGGTGTGGGGTCCCGGCCGGTCCCCGGGCCCCGCCGCCTCACCCCGGGTCGCGGCCTTTCCCGCTCAATCCCCCGAGCCCGGGCCTGACCGCGCGCTCCAGCGCCAACCGACAGCTCCGAGCCACCGCCATCTTGAATGAGGGACTCTGGGTCCGCCCGCCGCCATCTTGAATGAGGTACGATGGGACGGCAGGTCGCCATCTTGAGTGAGGCGCAAAGCAGGGGTTTTGTCCAAATCGCACACAGGGGGGGGTTATTCCCAGTCTCACACAGGGGGGGTTATTCCCAGTCTCACACAGGGGGGGTTATTCCCAGTCTCACACAGGGGGGGTTATTCCCAGTCTCACACTACGGGGGGCTATTCCCAGTCTAACACAGGGGGGGCTATTCCCAGTCTCACACAGGGGGGGTTATTCCCAGTCTCACACTACGGGGGGCTATTCCCAGTCTAACACAGGGGGGGCTATTCCCAGTCTCACACAGGGGGGGCTATTCCCAGTCTCACACTACAGGGGTTTATTCCCAGTCTCACACAGGGGGGGTTATTCCCAGTGTCACACTACGGGGGTTTATTCCCAGTCTCACACTACGGGGGGCTATTCCCAGTCTCACACTACAGGGGTTTATTCCCAGTCTCACACAGGGGGGGCTATTCCCAGTCTCACACTACAGGGGTTTATTCCCAGTCTCACACAGGGGGGGTTATTCCCAGTGTCACACTACGGGGGTTTATTCCCAGTCTCACACTACGGGGGGCTATTCCCAGTGTCACACTACGGGGGTTTATTCCCAGTCTCACACTACGGGGGGCTATTCCCAGTCTCACACTACAGGGGTTTATTCCCAGTCTCACACAGGGGGGGCTATTCCCAGTCTCACACTACGGGGGTTATTCCCAGTCTCACACTACGGGGGTTTATTCCCAGTCTCACACTACGGGGGTTATTCCCAGTCTCACACAGGGGGGGTTATTCCCAGTCTCACACTACGGGGGTTATTCCCAGTCTCACACAGGGGGGTTTATTCCCAGTCTCACACTACGGGGGGCTATTCCCAGTCTCACACAGGGGGGGTTATTCCCAGTCTCACACTAGGGGGGGCTATTCCCAGTCACACACTACGGGGGGCTATTCCCAGTCTCACACTATAGGGGGCTATTCCCAGTCTCACACTACGGGGGGTTATTCCCAGTCTCACACTACGGGGGGCTATTCCCAGTCTCACACAGGGGGGGCTATTCCCAGTCTCACACTACGGGGGGCTATTCCCAGTCTCACACTACGGGGGGCTATTCCCAGTCTCACACTACGGGGGGCTATTCCCAGTCTCACACAGGGGGGGCTATTCCCAGTCTCACACTACGGGGGGTTATTCCCAGTCTCACACTACGGGGGGCTATTCCCAGTCTCACACTACGGGGGCTATTCCCAGTCTCACACTACGGGGGGCTATTCCCAGTCTAACACAGGGGGGGCTATTCCCAGTCTCACACAGGGGGGGCTATTCCCAGTCTCACACTACGGGGGGCTATTCCCAGTCTCACACAGGGGGGGCTATTCCCAGTCTCACACAGGGGGGGCTATTCCCAGTCTCACACTACGGGGGGCTATTCCCAGTCTCACACTACAGGGGTTTATTCCCAGTCTCACACAGGGGGGGCTATTCCCAGTCTCACACTACGGGGGGCTATTCCCAGTCTCACACTATGGGGGGCTATTCCCAGTCTCACACAGGGGGGGCTATTCCCAGTCTCACACAGAGGGGGCTATTCCCAGTCTCACACTACGGGGGGCTATTCCCAGTCTCACACTACGGGGGGTTATTCCCAGTCTCACACTACGGGGGGCTATTCCCAGTCTCACACTACGGGGGGCTATTCCCAGTCTCACACAGGGGGGGCTATTCCCAGTCTCACACTACGGGGGGTTATTCCCAGTCTCACACTACGGGGGGCTATTCCCAGTCTCACACTACGGGGGCAATTCCCAGTCTCACACTACGGGGGGCTAGTCCCAGTCTCACACAGGGGGGGCTATTCCCAGTCTCACACAGGGGGGGTTATTCCCAGTCTCACACTATAGGGGGTTACTCCCAGTCTCACACAGGGGGGGTTATTCCCAGTCTCACACGACGGGGGTTATTCCCAGTCTCACACAGGGGGGGTTATTCCCAGTCTCACACTACGGGGGTTATTCCCAGTCTCACACTATAGGGGGTTATTCCCAGTCTCACACTATAGGGGGTTATTCCCAGTCTCACACAGGGGGGGTTATTCCCAGTCTCACACTACGGGGGTTATTCCCAGTCTCACACAGGGGGGGTTATTCCCAGTCTCACACTACGGGGGTTATTCCCAGTCTCACACAGGGGGGGTTATTCCCAGTCCCACACTACGGGGGGCTATTCCCAGTCTCACACGACGGGGGTTATTCCCAGTCTCACACAGGGGGGGTTATTCCCAGTCTCACACTACGGGGGTTATTCTCAGTCTCACACAGGGGGGGTTATTCCCAGTGTCACACTACGGGGGTTTATTCCCAGTCTCAGACTACGGGGGGCTATTCCCAGTCTCACACTACGGGGGTTATTCCCAGTCTCACACTACGGGGGTTTATTCCCAGTCTCACACTACGGGGGTTATTCCCAGTCTCACACAGCGGGGGTTATTCCCAGTCTCACACTACGGGGGTTATTCCCAGTCTCACACAGGGGGGTTTATTCCCAGTCTCACACTACGGGGGTTATTCCCAGTCTCACACAGCGGGGGTTATTCCCAGTCTCACACTACGGGGGGCTATTCCCAGTCTCACACAGGGGGGGTTATTCCCAGTCTCACACTAGGGGGGGCTATTCCCAGTCACACACTACGGGGGGCTATTCCCAGTCTCACACTACGGGGGTTTATTCCCAGTCTCACACTACGGGGGGCTATTCCCAGTCTCACACTACGGGGGGCTATTCCCAGTCTCACACTACGGGGGGCTATTCCCAGTCTCACACTACGGGGGGTTATTCCCAGTCTCACACTACGGGGGGCTATTCCCAGTCTCACACAGGGGGGGCTATTCCCAGTCTCACACTACGGGGGGCTATTCCCAGTCTCACACTACGGGGGGCTATTCCCAGTCTCACACTACGGGGGGCTATTCCCAGTCTCACACAGGGGGGGCTATTCCCAGTCTCACACAGGGGGGGCTATTCCCAGTCTCACACTACGGGGGGTTATTCCCAGTCTCACACTACGGGGGGCTATTCCCAGTCTCACACGACGGGGGCTATTCCCAGTCTCACACTACGGGGGGCTATTCCCAGTCTAACACAGGGGGGGCTATTCCCAGTCTCACACAGGGGGGGCTATTCCCAGTCTCACACTACGGGGGGCTATTCCCAGTCTCACACAGGGGGGGCTATTCCCAGTCTCACACAGGGGGGGCTATTCCCAGTCTCACACTACGGGGGGCTATTCCCAGTCTCACACTACAGGGGTTTATTCCCAGTCTCACACAGGGGGGGCTATTCCCAGTCTCACACTACGGGGGGCTATTCCCAGTCTCACACTATGGGGGGCTATTCCCAGTCTCACACAGGGGGGGCTATTCCCAGTCTCACACAGGGGGGGCTATTCCCAGTCTCACACTACGGGGGGCTATTCCCAGTCTCACACTACGGGGGGTTATTCCCAGTCTCACACTACGGGGGGCTATTCCCAGTCTCACACTACGGGGGGCTATTCCCAGTCTCACACAGGGGGGGCTATTCCCAGTCTCACACTACGGGGGGTTATTCCCAGTCTCACACTACGGGGGGCTATTCCCAGTCTCACACTACGGGGGCAATTCCCAGTCTCACACTACGGGGGGCTAGTCCCAGTCTCACACAGGGGGGGCTATTCCCAGTCTCACACTACGGGGGGCTATTCCCAGTCTCACACTACGGGGGTTTATTCCCAGTCTCACACAGTGGGGGCTATTCCCAGTCTCACACTACGGGGGGCTATTCCCAGTCTCACACTACGGGGGGCTATTCCCAGTCTCACACAGTGGGGGCTATTCCCAGTCTCACACTACGGGGGGCTATTCCCAGTCTCACACTACGGGGGGCTATTCCCAGTCTCACACAGGGGGGGCTATTCCCAGTCTCACACAGGGGGGGCTATTCCCAGTCTCACACTATGGGGGGCTATTCCCAGTCTCACACTACGGGGGGTTATTCCCAGTCTCACACTACGGGGGGCTATTCCCAGTCTCACACTACGGGGGGCTATTCCCAGTCTCACACAGGGGGGGCTATTCCCAGTCTCACACTATGGGGGGCTATTCCCAGTCTCACACTACGGGGGGTTATTCCCAGTCTCACACTACGGGGGGCTATTCCCAGTCTCACACTACGGGGGGCTATTCCCAGTCTCACACAGGGGGGGCTATTCCCAGTCTCACACTACGGGGGGCTATTACCAGTCTCACACTACGGGGGGCTATTCCCAGTCTCACACTACGGGGGGCTATTCCCAGTCTCACACAGGGGGGGTTATACCCAGTCTCACACTACGGGGGTTATTCCCAGTCTCACACAGGGGGGGTTATTCCCAGTCTCACACTACGGGGGTTATTCCCAGTCTCACACAGGGGGGGTTATTCCCAGTCTCACACTACGGGGGTTTATTCCCAGTCTCACACTACGGGGGGCTATTCCCAGTCTCACACTACGGGGGTTTATTCCCAGTCTCACACTACGGGGGGCTATTCCCAGTCTCACACTACGGGGGGCTATTCCCAGTCTCACACTACGGGGGGCTATTCCCAGTCTCACACTACGGGGGGTTATTCCCAGTCTCACACTACGGGGGGCTATTCCCAGTCTCACACAGGGGGGGCTATTCCCAGTCTCACACTACGGGGGGCTATTCCCAGTCTCACACTACGGGGGGCTATTCCCAGTCTCACACTACGAGGGGCTATTCCCAGTCTCACACAGGGGGGGCTATTCCCAGTCTCACACTACGGGGGGTTATTCCCAGTCTCACACTACGGGGGGCTATTCCCAGTCTCACACTACGGGGGCTATTCCCAGTCTCACACTACGGGGGGCTATTCCCAGTCTAACACAGGGGGGGCTATTCCCAGTCTCACACAGGGGGGGCTATTCCCAGTCTCACACTACGGGGGGCTATTCCCAGTCTCACACAGGGGGGGCTATTCCCAGTCTCACACAGGGGGGGCTATTCCCAGTCTCACACTACGGCGGGCTATTCCCAGTCTCACACTACAGGGGTTTATTCCCAGTCTCACACAGGGGGGGCTATTCCCAGTCTCACACTACGGGGGGCTATTCCCAGTCTCACACTACGGGGGGCTATTCCCAGTCTCACACAGGGGGGGCTATTCCCAGTCTCACACAGGGGGGGCTATTCCCAGTCTCACACTACGGGGGGCTATTCCCAGTCTCACACTACGGGGGGTTATTCCCAGTCTCACACTACGGGGGGCTATTCCCAGTCTCACACTACGGGGGGCTATACCCAGTCTCACACAGGGGGGGCTATTCCCAGTCTCACACTACGGGGGGTTATTCCCAGTCTCACACTACGGGGGGCTATTCCCAGTCTCACACTACGGGGGCAATTCCCAGTCTCACACTACGGGGGGCTAGTCCCAGTCTCATACAGGGGGGGCTATTCCCAGTCTCACACAGGGGGGGCTATTCCCAGTCTCACACTACGGGGGGCTATTCCCAGTCTCACACAGGGGGGGCTATTCCCAGTCTCACACAGGGGGGGCTATTCCCAGTCTCACACGACGGGGGGCTATTCCCAGTCTCACACTACGGGGGTTTATTCCCAGTCTCACACAGTGGGGGCTATTCCCAGTCTCACACTACGGGGGGCTATTCCCAGTCTCACACTACGGGGGGCTATTCCCAGTCTCACACAGGGGGGGCTATTCCCAGTCTCACACAGGGGGGGCTATTCCCAGTCTCACACTATGGGGGGCTATTCCCAGTCTCACACTACGGGGGGTTATTCCCAGTCTCACACTACGGGGGGCTATTCCCAGTCTCACACTACGGGGGGCTATTCCCAGTCTCACACAGGGGGGGCTATTCCCAGTCTCACACTATGGGGGGCTATTCCCAGTCTCACACTACGGGGGGTTATTCCCAGTCTCACACTACGGGGGGCTATTCCCAGTCTCACACTACGGGGGGCTATTCCCAGTCTCACACAGGGGGGGCTATTCCCAGTCTCACACTACGGGGGGCTATTCCCAGTCTCACACTACGGGGGGCTATTCCCAGTCTCACACTACGGGGGTCTATTCCCAGTCTCACACAGTGGGGGCTATTCCCAGTCTCACACAACGGGGGCTATCCCCAGTCTCACACTACGGGGGGTTATTCCCAGTCTCACACTACGGGGGGCTATTCCCAGTCTCACACTACGGGGGGCTATTCCCAGTCTCACACTACGGGGGGCTATTCCCAGTCTCACACTACGGGGGGCTATTCCCAGTCTCACACTACGGGGGGCTATTCCCAGTCTCACACAGGGGGGGCTATTCCCAGTCTCACACTACGGGGGGCTATTCCCAGTCTCACACAGGGGGGGCTATTCCCAGTCTCACACAGGGGGGGCTATTCCCAGTCTCACACAGGTGGGGCTATTCCCAGTCTCACACTACGGGGGGCTATTCCCAGTCTCACACAGGGGGGGCTATTCCCAGTCTCACACTACGGGGGGCTATTCCCAGTCTCACACAGGGGGGGAGCTATTCCCAGTCTCACACAGGGGGGGCTATTCCCAGTCTCACACTACGGGGGGCTATTCCCAGTCTCACACAGGGGGGGCTATTCCCAGTCTCACACAGGGGGGGCTATTCCCAGTCTCACACTACGGGGGGCTATTCCCAGTCTCACACTACGGGGGGCTATTCCCAGTCTCACACAGGGGGGGCTATTCCCAGTCTCACACTACGGGGGGCTATTCCCAGTCTCACACTACGGGGGGCTATTCCCAGTCTCACACTACGGGGGGCTATTCCCAGTCTCACACAGGGGGGGTTATTCCCAGTCTCACACTAGGGGGGGCTATTCCCAGTCTCACACTACGGGGGGCTATTCCCAGTCTCACACTACGGGGGTTTATTCCCAGTCTCACACTACGGGGGGCTATTCCCAGTCTCACACTACGGGGGGCTATTCCCAGTCTCACACTACGGGGGGCTATTCCCAGTCTCACACTACGGGGGGTTATTCCCAGTCTCACACTACGGGGGGCTATTCCCAGTCTCACACAGGGGGGGCTATTCCCAGTCTCACACTACGGGGGGCTATTCCCAGTCTCACACTACGGGGGGCTATTCCCAGTCTCACACTACGGGGGGCTATTCCCAGTCTCACACAGGGGGGGCTATTCCCAGTCTCACACAGGGGGGGCTATTCCCAGTCTCACACTACGGGGGGCTATTCCCAGTCTCACACTACGGGGGGCTATTCCCAGTCTCACACTACGGGGGCTATTCCCAGTCTCACACTACGGGGGGCTATTCCCAGTCTAACACAGGGGGGGCTATTCCCAGTCTCACACAGGGGGGGCTATTCCCAGTCTCACACTACGGGGGGCTATTCCCAGTCTCACACAGGGGGGGCTATTCCCAGTCTCACACAGGGGGGGCTATTCCCAGTCTCACACTACGGGGGGCTATTCCCAGTCTCACACTACAGGGGTTTATTCCCAGTCTCACACAGGGGGGGCTATTCCCAGTCTCACACTACGGGGGGCTATTCCCAGTCTCACACTATGGGGGGCTATTCCCAGTCTCACACAGGGGGGGCTATTCCCAGTCTCACACAGGGGGGGCTATTCCCAGTCTCACACTACGGGGGGCTATTCCCAGTCTCACACTACGGGGGGCTATTCCCAGTCTCACACTACGGGGGGCTATTCCCAGTCTCACACTACGGGGGGCTATTCCCAGTCTCACACTACGGGGGGTTATTCCCAGTCTCACACTACGGGGGGCTATTCCCAGTCTCACACTACGGGGGCAATTCCCAGTCTCACACTACGGGGGGCTATTCCCAGTCTTACACTGGGGGGGCTATTCCCAGTCTCACACAGGGGGGGGTATTCCCAGTCTCACACTACGGGGGGCTATTCCCAGTCTCACACAGGGGGGGCTATTCCCAGTCTCACACAGGGGGGGCTATTCCCAGTCTCACACTACGGGGGGCTATTCCCAGTCTCACACTACGGGGGTTTATTCCCAGTCTCACACAGTGGGGGCTATTCCCAGTCTCACACTACGGGGGGCTATTCCCAGTCTCACACTACGGGGGGCTATTCCCAGTCTCACACAGGGGGGGCTATTCCCAGTCTCACACAGGGGGGGCTATTCCCAGTCTCACACTACGGGGGGTTATTCCCAGTCTCACACTACGGGGGGCTATTCCCAGTCTCACACTACGGGGGGCTATTCCCAGTCTCACACAGGGGGGGCTATTCCCAGTCTCACACTATGGGGGGCTATTCCCAGTCTCACACTACGGGGGGTTATTCCCAGTCTCACACTACGGGGGGCTATTCCCAGTCTCACACTACGGGGGGTTATTCCCAGTCTCACACTGGGGGGGCTATTCCCAGTCTCACACTACGGGGGGCTATTCCCAGTCTTACACTGGGGGGGCTATTCCCAGTCTCACACTACGGGGGGCTATTCCCAGTCTCACACTGGGGGGGCTATTCCCAGTCTCACACTACGGGGGGCTATTCCCAGTCTCACACTGGGGGGGGCTATTCCCAGTCTCACACTACGGGGGGCTATTCCCAGTCTCACACAGGGGGGGCTATTCCCAGTCTCACACAGGGGGGGCTATTCCCAGTCTCACACAGGGGGGGCTATTCCCAGTCTCACACAGGGGGGGCTATTCCCAGTCTCACACTACGGGGGGCTATTCCCAGTCTCACACGACTGGGGGCTATTCCCAGTCTCACACTACGGGGGGCTATTCCCAGTCTCACACAGGGGGGTTTATTCCCAGTCTCACACTACGGGGGGCTATTCCCAGTCTCACACAGGGGGGGTTATTCCCAGTCTCACACTAGGGGGGGCTATTCCCAGTCTCACACTACGGGGGGCTATTCCCAGTCTCACACTACGGGGGTTTATTCCCAGTCTCACACTACGGGGGGCTATTCCCAGTCTCACACTACGGGGGGCTATTCCCAGTCTCACACTACGGGGGGCTATTCCCAGTCTCACACTACGGGGGGTTATTCCCAGTCTCACACTACGGGGGGCTATTCCCAGTCTCACACAGGGGGGGCTATTCCCAGTCTCACACTACGGGGGGCTATTCCCAGTCTCACACTACGGGGGGCTATTCCCAGTCTCACACTACGGGGGGCTATTCCCAGTCTCACACAGGGGGGGCTATTCCCAGTCTCACACAGGGGGGGCTATTCCCAGTCTCACACTACGGGGGGCTATTCCCAGTCTCACACTACGGGGGGCTATTCCCAGTCTCACACTACGGGGGCTATTCCCAGTCTCACACTACGGGGGGCTATTCCCAGTCTAACACAGGGGGGGCTATTCCCAGTCTCACACAGGGGGGGCTATTCCCAGTCTCACACTACGGGGGGCTATTCCCAGTCTCACACAGGGGGGGCTATTCCCAGTCTCACACAGGGGGGGCTATTCCCAGTCTCACACTACGGGGGGCTATTCCCAGTCTCACACTACAGGGGTTTATTCCCAGTCTCACACAGGGGGGGCTATTCCCAGTCTCACACTACGGGGGGCTATTCCCAGTCTCACACTATGGGGGGCTATTCCCAGTCTCACACAGGGGGGGCTATTCCCAGTCTCACACAGGGGGGGCTATTCCCAGTCTCACACTACGGGGGGCTATTCCCAGTCTCACACTACGGGGGGTTATTCCCAGTCTCACACTACGGGGGGCTATTCCCAGTCTCACACTACGGGGGGCTATTCCCAGTCTCACACAGGGGGGGCTATTCCCAGTCTCACACTACGGGGGGTTATTCCCAGTCTCACACTACGGGGGGCTATTCCCAGTCTCACACTACGGGGGCAATTCCCAGTCTCACACTACGGGGGGCTAGTCCCAGTCTCACACAGGGGGGGCTATTCCCAGTCTCACACAGGGGGGGGTATTCCCAGTCTCACACTACGGGGGGCTATTCCCAGTCTCACACAGGGGGGGCTATTCCCAGTCTCACACAGGGGGGGCTATTCCCAGTCTCACACTACGGGGGGCTATTCCCAGTCTCACACTACGGGGGTTTATTCCCAGTCTCACACAGTGGGGGCTATTCCCAGTCTCACACTACGGGGGGCTATTCCCAGTCTCACACTACGGGGGGCTATTCCCAGTCTCACACAGGGGGGGCTATTCCCAGTCTCACACAGGGGGGGCTATTCCCAGTCTCACACTACGGGGGGTTATTCCCAGTCTCACACTACGGGGGGCTATTCCCAGTCTCACACTACGGGGGGCTATTCCCAGTCTCACACAGGGGGGGCTATTCCCAGTCTCACACTATGGGGGGCTATTCCCAGTCTCACACTACGGGGGGTTATTCCCAGTCTCACACTACGGGGGGCTATTCCCAGTCTCACACTACGGGGGGCTATTCCCAGTCTCACACTACGGGGGGCTATTCCCAGTCTCACACAGGGGGGGCTATTCCCAGTCTCACACTACGGGGGGCTATTCCCAGTCTCACACTACGGGGGGCTATTTCCAGTCTCACACTACGGGGGGCTATTCCCAGTCTCACACAGGGGGGGTTATACCCAGTCTCACACTACGGGGGTTATTCCCAGTCTCACACAGGGGGGGTTATTCCCAGTCTCACACTACGGGGGTTATTCCCAGTCTCACACAGGGGGGGTTATTCCCAGTCTCACACTACGGGGGTTTATTCCCAGTCTCACACTACGGGGGGCTATTCCCAGTCTCACACAGGGGGGGTTATTCCCAGTCTCACACTACGGGGGGCTATTCCCAGTCTCACACTACGGGGGTTTATTCCCAGTCTCACACTACGGGGGTCTATTCCCAGTCTCACACTACGGGGGGCTATTCCCAGTCTCACACTACGGGGGGCTATTCCCAGTCTCACACTACGGGGGGCTATTCCCAGTCTCACACTACGGGGGGTTATTCCCAGTCTCACACTACGGGGGGCTATTCCCAGTCTCACACAGGGGGGGCTATTCCCAGTCTCACACTACGGGGGGCTATTCCCAGTCTCACACTACGGGGGGCTATTCCCAGTCTCACACTACGGGGGGCTATTCCCAGTCTCACACAGGGGGGGCTATTCCCAGTCTCACACTACGGGGGGTTATTCCCAGTCTCACACTACGGGGGGCTATTCCCAGTCTCACACTACGGGGGCTATTCCCAGTCTCACACTACGGGGGGCTATTCCCAGTCTAACACAGGGGGGGCTATTCCCAGTATCACACAGGGGGGGCTATTCCCAGTCTCACACTACGGGGGGCTATTCCCAGTCTCACACAGGGGGGGCTATTCCCAGTCTCACACAGGGGGGGCTATTCCCAGTCTCACACTACGGGGGGCTATTCCCAGTCTCACACTACAGGGGTTTATTCCCAGTCTCACACAGGGGGGGCTATTCCCAGTCTCACACTACGGGGGGCTATTCCCAGTCTCACACTACGGGGGGCTATTCCCAGTCTCACACAGGGGGGGCTATTCCCAGTCTCACACAGGGGGGGCTATTCCCAGTCTCACACTACGGGGGGCTATTCCCAGTCTCACACTACGGGGGGTTATTCCCAGTCTCACACTACGGGGGGCTATTCCCAGTCTCACACTACGGGGGGCTATTCCCAGTCTCACACAGCGGGGGCTATTCCCAGTCTCACACTACGGGGGGTTATTCCCAGTCTCACACTACGGGGGGCTATTCCCAGTCTCACACTACGGGGGCAATTCCCAGTCTCACACTACGGGGGGCTAGTCCCAGTCTCATACAGGGGGGGCTATTCCCAGTCTCACACAGGGGGGGCTATTCCCAGTCTCACACTACGGGGGGCTATTCCCAGTCTCACACAGGGGGGGCTATTCCCAGTCTCACACAGGGGGGGCTATTCCCAGTCTCACACGACGGGGGGCTATTCCCAGTCTCACACTACGGGGGTTTATTCCCAGTCTCACACAGTGGGGGCTATTCCCAGTCTCACACTACGGGGGGCTATTCCCAGTCTCACACTACGGGGGGCTATTCCCAGTCTCACACAGGGGGGGCTATTCCCAGTCTCACACAGGGGGGGCTATTCCCAGTCTCACACTATGGGGGGCTATTCCCAGTCTCACACTACGGGGGGTTATTCCCAGTCTCACACTACGGGGGGCTATTCCCAGTCTCACACTACGGGGGGCTATTCCCAGTCTCACACAGGGGGGGCTATTCCCAGTCTCACACTATGGGGGGCTATTCCCAGTCTCACACTACGGGGGGTTATTCCCAGTCTCACACTACGGGGGGCTATTCCCAGTCTCACACTACGGGGGGCTATTCCCAGTCTCACACAGGGGGGGCTATTCCCAGTCTCACACTACGGGGGGCTATTCCCAGTCTCACACTACGGGGGGCTATTCCCAGTCTCACACTACGGGGGGCTATTCCCAGTCTCACACTACGGGGGGCTATTCCCAGTCTCACACTACGGGGGTCTATTCCCAGTCTCACACAGGGGGGGCTATTCCCAGTCTCACACAACGGGGGCTATTCCCAGTCTCACACTACGGGAGGTTATTCCCAGTCTCACACTACGGGGGGCTATTCCCAGTCTCACACTACGGGGGGCTATTCCCAGTCTCACACTACGGGGGGCTATTCCCAGTCTCACACTACGGGGGGCTATTCCCAGTCTCACACTACGGGGGGCTATTCCCAGTCTCACACAGGGGGGGCTATTCCCAGTCTCACACTACGGGGGTCTATTCCCAGTCTCACACAGGGGGGGCTATTCCCAGTCTCACACAGGGGGGGCTATTCCCAGTCTCACACAGGTGGGGCTATTCCCAGTCTCACACTACGGGGGGCTATTCCCAGTCTCACACAGGGGGGGCTATTCCCAGTCTCACACTACGGGGGGCTATTCCCAGTCTCACACAGGGGGGGGGCTATTCCCAGTCTCACACAGGGGGGGCTATTCCCAGTCTCACACTACGGGGGGCTATTCCCAGTCTCACACAGGGGGGGCTATTCCCAGTCTCACACAGGGGGGGCTATTCCCAGTCTCACACTACGGGGGGCTATTCCCAGTCTCACACTACGGGGGGCTATTCCCAGTCTCACACAGGGGGGGCTATTCCCAGTCTCACACTACGGGGGGCTATTCCCAGTCTCACACTACGGGGGGTTATTCCCAGTCTCACACTACGGGGGGTTATTCCCAGTCTCACACTGGGGGGGCTATTCCCAGTCTCACACTACGGGGGGCTATTCCCAGTCTCACACTACGGGGGGCTATTCCCAGTCTCACACTACGGGGGGTTATTCCCAGTCTCACACTGGGGGGGCTATTCCCAGTCTCACACTACGGGGGGCTATTCCCAGTCTCACACTGGGGGGGCTATTCCCAGTCTCACACTACGGGGGGCTATTCCCAGTCTCACACTGGGGGGGCTATTCCCAGTCTCACACTACGGGGGGCTATTCCCAGTCTCACACTGGGGGGGCTATTCCCAGTCTCACACTACGGGGGGCTATTCCCAGTCTCACACAGGGGGGGCTATTCCCAGTCTCACACAGGGGGGGCTATTCCCAGTCTCACACAGGGGGGGCTATTCCCAGTCTCACACTACGGGGGGCTATTCCCAGTCTCACACGACGGGGGGCTATTCCCAGTCTCACACTACGGGGGGCTATTCCCAGTCTCACACAGGGGGGGCTATTCCCAGTCTCACACTACGGGGGGCTATTCCCAGTCTCACACAGGGGGGGGCTATTCCCAGTCTCACACAGGGGGGTCTATTCCCAGTCTCACACTACGGGGGGCTATTCCCAGTCTCACACAGGGGGGGCTATTCCCAGTCTCACACAGTGGGGGCTATTCCCAGTCTCACACTACGGGGGGCTATTCCCAGTCTCACACTACGGGGGGCTATTCCCAGTCTCACACAGGGGGGGCTATTCCCAGTCTCACACTACGGGGGGCTATTCCCAGTCTCACACTAAGGGGGTCTTTTCCCAGTCTCACACAGGGGGGGGTTATTCCCAGTCTCACACTACGGGGGGCTATTCCCAGTCTCACACGGGGGGGCTATTCCCAGTCTCACACTACGGGGGGCTATTCCCAGTCTCACACTACGGGGGGCTATTCCCAGTCTCACACTACGGGGGGCTATTCCCAGTCTCACACAGGGGGGGCTATTCCCAGTCTCACACTACGGGGGGCTATTCCCAGTCTCACACTACGGGGGGCTATTCCCAGTCTCACACTACGGGGGGCTATTCCCAGTCTCACACGGGGGGGCTATTCCCAGTCTCACACTACGGGGGGCTATTCCCAGTCTCACACTACGGGGGGCTATTCCCAGTCTCACACAGGGGGGGCTATTCCCAGTCTCACACTACGGGGGGCTATTCCCAGTCTCACACTACGGGGGGCTATTCCCAGTCTCACACTACGGGGGGCTATTCCCAGTCTCACACAGGGGGGGCTATTCCCAGTCTCACACTACGGGGTACTATTCCCATTCTCACACTACGGGGGGCTATTCCCAGTCTCACACAGGGGGGGCTATTCCCAGTCTCACACTACGGGGGGCTATTCCCAGTCTCACACTACGGGGGGCTATTCCCAGTCTCACACTATGGGGGGCTATTCCCAGTCTCACACAGGGGGGGCTATTCCCAGTCTCACACTACGGGGGGCTATTCCCAGTCTCTCACTACGGGGGGCTATTCCCAGTCTCACACAGGGGGTTTATTCCCAGTCTCACACTACGGGGGGCTATTCCCAGTCTCACACTACGGGGGGCTATTCCCAGTCTCACACTACGGGGGGGCTATTCCCAGTCTCACACAGGGGGGTGTTATTCCCAGTCTCACACAGGGGGGGGGGGTTATTCCCAGTCTCACACAGGGGGGTGTTATTCCCAGTCTCACACGGGGGGGGGGGGGGCTATTCCCAGTCTCACACAGGGGGGTGCTATTCCCAGTCTCACACAGGGGGGGCTATTCCCAGTCTCACACTACGGGGGGCTATTCCCAGTCTCACACAGGGGGGGTTATTCCCAGTCTCACACTACGGGGGGCTATTCCCAGTCTCACACTACGGGGGGCTATTCCCAGTCTCACACTACGGGGGGCTATTCCCAGTCTCACACTACGGGGGGCTATTCCCAGTCTCACACTACGGGGGGGCTATTCCCAGTCTCACACAGGGGGGTGTTATTCCCAGTCTCACACAGGGGGGGGGGGTTATTCCCAGTCTCACACAGGGGGGTGTTATTCCCAGTCTCACACGGGGGGGGGGGGGGCTATTCCCAGTCTCACACTGGGGGGGGGGGTGTTATTCCCAGTCTCACACTGTGGGGGGCTATTCCCAGTCTCACACAGGGGGGGGGGCTATACCCAGTCTCACACAGGGGGGTGTTATTCCCAGTCTCACACTGGGGGGGGCTATTCCCAGTCTCACACAGGGGGTGTTATTCCCAGTCTCACACTGGGGGGGGCTATTCCCAGTCTCACACAGGGGGTGTTATTCCCAGTCTCACACTGGGGGGGGCTATTCCCAGTCTCACACAGGGGGTGTTATTCCCAGTCTCACACAGGGGGGGTTATTCCCAGTCTCACACAGGGGGTGTTATTCCCAGTCTCACACTGGGGGGGGCTATTCCCAGTCTCACACAGGGGGGGCTATACCCAGTCTCACACAGGGGGGTTATTCCCAGTCTCACACTGGGGGGGGCTATTCCCAGTCTCACACTGGAGGGGGGGCTATTCCCAGTCTCACACTGGGGGGGGCTATTCCCAGTCTCACACTGGGGGGGGCTATACCCAGTCTCACACAGGGGGGTTATTCCCAGTCTCACACTGGGGGGGGTTATTCCCAGTCTCACACTGGAGGGGGGGCTATTCCCAGTCTCACACTGGGGGGGGGCTATTCCCAGTCTCACACAGCGGGGGGCTATTCCCAGTCTCACACTGGAGGGGGGGCTATTCCCAGTCTCACACTGGGGGGGGCTATTCCCAGTCTCACACTGGGGGGGGCTATTCCCAGTCTCACACAGGGGGGTTATTCCCGGTCTCACACTGGGGGGGGGGTTATTCCCAGTCTCACACTGCGGGGGGGTTATTCCCAGTCTCACACTGGGGGGGTTATTCCCAGTCTCACACTGGGGGGGGTTATTCCCAGTCTCACACAGGGGGGGGGTTATTCCCAGTCTCACACTGGGGGGGGTTATTCCCAGTCTCACACTAGAGGGGTTATTCCCAGTCTCACACAGGGGGGGTTATTCCCAGTCTCACACTGGGGGGGGGTTATTCCCAGTCTCACACAGGGGGGGGGTTATTCCCAGTCTCACACAGGGTGGGTTATTCCCAGTCTCACACAGGGGGGGTTATTCCCAGTCTCACACAGGGGGGGGTTATTCCCAGTCTCACACAGGGGGGGGTTATTCCCAGTCTCACACAGGGGGGGGGTTATTCCCAGTCTCACACAGGGGGGGGTTATTCCCAGTCTCACACTGGGGGGGGTTATTTCCAGTCTCACACTAGAGGGGTTATTCCCAGTCTCACACAGGGTGGGTTATTCCCAGTCTCACACAGGGGGGGTTATTCCCAGTCTCACACAGGGGGGGGTTATTCCCAGTCTCACTCAGTGGGGGTTATTCCCAGTCTCACACAGGGGGGGTTATTCCCAGTCTCACACAGTGGGGGTTATTCCCAGTCTCACACAGGGGGGGTTATTCCCAGTCTCACACAGGGGGGGGGTTATTCCCAGTCTCACACTGGGGGGGTTATTCCCAGTCTCACACAGGGGGGGTTATTCCCAGTCTCACACAGGGGGGGTTATTCCCAGTCTCACACAGGGGGGGTTATTCCCAGTCTCACACTAGGGGGGTTAATCCCCGTCCCACACTACGGGGTTATTCCCAGTCCCACACGAGGGGAATTATTCCCAGTCCCACGCTATGGGGCAGTTATTCTCAGTCTCACACTACGGTAGGGGGGGGGGGTTATTCCCAGACTCATGCTACGGGGGGTTATTCTCAGTTTCACACAAGGGGTGTTGCTCCCAGTTTCACACAAGGGGGCTATTCCCAGTCCCACACTAGGGGATTATTCCCAGTCTCAAATTAGGGGGTTATTCCCAGTCCCACACTAGGAGAGGGGGGTTATTCCCAGTCTCACGCCAGGGGGGGGGTTATTCCCAGTTTCACATTAGGGGATTATTCCCAGTCTCACACTCGGGGGGTTATTCCCAATTCCGCACTAGGGGGGGTTATTCCCAGTCTCACTCTAGGGGGAGGGTAATTCCCAGTCCCACACTATGGGGATTATTCCCAATCTCACACTAGGGGGTTATTCCCAGTCCCACACTTTGGGGATTATTCCCAATCTCACACGAGGGGGTTATTCCCAGTCTCACACTAGGGGGCTTATTCCCAGTCCTGCACTAGGGGGTTATTCCCAGTCTCACACGAGGGGGTTATTCCCAGTCTCTCACTAGGGGGTTATTCCCAGTCCTGCACTAGGGGATTATTCCCAGTCTCAAATTAGGGGGTTATTCCCAGTCCCACACTAGGGGGGGGGGTTATTCCCAGTCTCACACCTAGGGGGGGGTTATTCCCAGTCCCACATTAGGGGATTTATTCCCAGTCTCACACTAGTGGGGTTATTCCCAGTCTCACTCTAGGGGGTTATTCCCAGTCCCAAACTACGGGGGTTATTCCCAGTCTCACACTAGTGGGGTTATTCCCAGTCTCACTCTAGGGGGTTATTCCCAGTCCCAAACTACGGGGGTTATTCCAGTTTCACACAAGGGATGTTATTCCCAGTTTCACACAAGGGGTCTATTCCCAGTCTCACACTAGGGGGGTTATTCCCAGTCTCACACTAGGGGGGTTATTCCCAATTTCACACAAGTGGTGTTATTCCCAGTCCCACACTGGGGGGGGGGGGTGGTTATTCCCAGTCTCACACTAGGAGGGGTTATTCCCAGTCTCACATTAGGGGATTATTCCCAGTCTCACACTAGGGGGGTTATTCCCAATTTCACACAAGGGGTGTTATTCCCAGTCCCACACTAGGGGGATTTATTCCGCGTCTCACACTACGGGGGGTTATTCCCAGTCTCACACGAGGGGATTATTCCCAGTCTCACAATAGGGGGGTTATTCCCAGTCTCACGCTAGGGGGGGGGGTTATACCCAGTCTCACATTAGGGGATTATTCCCAGTCTCACACTAGGGGGGTTATTCCCAATTTCACACAAGGGGTGTTATTCCCAGTCCCACACTAGGGGGGTTTATTCCGCGTCTCACAATAGGGGGGTTTTTCCCAGTCTCACGCTAGGGGGGTTACTCGCAGTCCCGCACTAGGGGGAGGGTTATCCCCAATCCCACACTATGGGGATTATTCCCAATCTCACACTAGGGGGTTATTCCCAGTCTCACACTAGGGGGTTATTCCCAGTCCCATACTAGTGGGCTTATTCCCAGTCCTGCACTAGGGGATTATTCCCAGTCTCAAACTAGTGGGTTATTCCCAGTCCCACAACAGGGGGGGTTATTCCCAGTCTCACACAAGGGGTGTTATTCCCAGTTTCACACAAGGGGTCTATTCCCAGTCTCACACTAGGGGGGTTATTCCCAGTCTCACACAATGGGTGTTATTCCCAGTTTCACACAAGGGGTCTATTCCCAGTCTCACACAAGGGGTGTTATTCCCAGTTTCACACAAGGGGTCTATTCCCAGTCTCACACTAGGGGGGTTATTCCTAGTCTCACACTAGGGGGGTTATTCCAAATTTCACACAAGGGGTGTTATTCCCAGTCCCACACTGTGGGGGGGGGGTTTATTCCCAGTCTCACACTAGGAGGGGTTATTCCCAGTCTCACACTAGGGGGGTTATTCCCAGTCTCACACGAGGGGGTTATTCCTAGTCTCACACTAGGGGGCTTATTCCCAGTCCTGCACTAGGGGGTTATTCCCAATCCCACACTATGGGGATTATTCCCAATCTCACACTAAGGGGTTATTCCCAGTCTCACACTAGGGGGCTTATTCCCAGTCCTGCACTAGGGGGTTATTCCCAGTCTCACACTAGGGGGGTTATTCCCAGTCTCACACGAGGGGGTTATTCCCAGTCTCTCACTAGGGGGTTATTCCCAGTCCCACACTAGTGGGCTTATTCCCAGTCCTGCACTAGAGGGGGGGGGGGTTATTCCCAGTCTCACACTGGGGGGGGGGGTATTCCCAGTCTCACATTAGGGGATTATTCCCAGTCTCACACTAGGGGGGTTATTCCCAATTTCACACAAGGGGTGTTATTCCCAGTCCCACACTAGGGGGGTTTATTCCGCGTCTCACACTACGGGGGGTTATTCCCAGTCTCACACGAGGGGATTATTCCCAGTCTCACAATAGGGGGGTTATTCCCAGTCTCACATTAGGGGATTATTCCCAGTCTCACACTTGGGGGGTTATTCCCAATTTCACACAAGGGGTGTTATTCCCAGTCTCACGCTAGGGGGGTTACTCGCAGTCCCGCACTAGGGGGAGGGTTATCCCCAATCCCACACTATGAGGATTATTCCCAATCTCACACTAGGGGTTATTCCCAGTCTCACACTAGTGGGTTATTCCCAGTCCCATACTAGTGGGCTTATTCCCAGTCCTGCACTAGGGGATTATTCCCAGTCTCAAACTAGTGGGTTATTCCCAGTCCCACACCAGGAGGGGGCGGGTTATTCCCAGTCCCACACTAGGGGGGGTTATTCCCAGTCCCACACTAGGGGGGTTATTCCAGTTTCACACAAGGGGTGTTATTCCCAGTCTCACACAAGGGGTGTTATTCCCAGTCTCACACAAGGGGTGTTATTCCCAGTCTCACACAAGGGATGTTATTCCCAGTTTCACACAAGGGGTCTATTCCCAGTCTCACACTAGTGGGGTTATTCCCAGTCTCACACTAGGAGGGGTTATTCCCAGTCTCACATTAGGGGATTATTCCCAGTCTCACACCAGGGGGGTTATTCCCAATTTCACACAAGGGGTGTTATTCCCAGTCCCACACTAGAGGGGTTTATTCCGCGTCTCACACTAGGGGGGGTTATTCCCAGTCTCACACGAGGGGATTATTCCCAGTCTCACAATAGGGGGGTTATTCCCAGTCTCACGCTAGGGGGGGGGTTATTCCCAGTCTCACATTAGGGGATTATTCCCAGTCTCACACTAGGGGGGTTATTCCCAATTTCACACAAGGGGTGTTATTCCCAGTCCCACACTAGGGGGGTTTATTCCGCGTCTCACAATAGGGGGGTTATTCCCAGTCTCACGCTAGGGGGGTTACTCGCAGTCCCACACTAGGGGGAGGGTTATCCCCAATCCCACACTATGGGGATTATTCCCAATCTCACACTAAGGGGTTATTCCCAGTCTCACACTAGGGGGTTATTCCCAGTCTCACACTAGGGGGTTATTCCCAGTCCCATACTAGTGGGCTTATTCCCAGTCCTGCACTAGGGGATTATTCCCAGTCTCAAACTAGTGGGTTATTCCCAGTCCCACACCAGGGGGGGGGGTTATTCCCAGTCCCACATTAGGCGGGGTTATTCCCAGTCTCACACTAGGGGGGGTTATTCCCAATCCCACACTAGGGGGTTTATTCCCAGTCTTACACTAGGGGGGGTTATTCCCAGTCCCACACTAGGGGGGGTTATTCCCAGTCTCACTCTAGGGGGTTATCCCCAGTCCTAAACTACGGGGGTTATTCCCAGTCTCAAACTATGGGGGTTATTCCCTGTCTCACATTAGGGGAATATTCCCAGTCCCACACTTGGGGGGTTATTCCCAGTCCCACACTTGGGGGGTTATTCCCAGTCCCACACTAGGGGGGTTATTCCCAGTCCCACACTAGGGGCGTTATTCCCAGTCCCACACTAGGGGAATTATTCCCAGTCTCACACTAGGGGGGGTTATTCCCAATTTCACACAAGGGGTGTTATTCCCAGTCCCACACTAGGGGGTTTATTCCGCATCTCACAATTGGGGGGTTATTCCCAGTCTCACGCTAGGGGGAGGGTTATCCCCAATCCCACACTATGGGGATTATTCCCAATCTCACACTAAGGGGTTATTCCCAGTCTCATACTAGGGGGTTATTCCCAGTCTCACACTAGGGGGTTATTCCCAGTCCCATACTAGTGGGCTTATTCCCAGTCCTGCACTAGGGGATTATTCCCAGTCTCAAACTAGTGGGTTATTCCCAGTCCCACACCAGGGGGGGGGGGTTATTCCCAGTCCCACATTAGGCGGGATTATTCCCAGTCTCACACTAGGGGTGGTTATTCCCAGTCCCACACTAGGGGGTTTATTCCCAGTCCTACACTAGGGGGGTTATTCCCAGTCCCAAACTAGGGGGGGTTATTCCCGGTCTCACACTAGGGGAGTTATTCCCAGTCTCACTCTAGGGGGTTATCCCCAGTCCTAAACTACGGGGGTTATTCCCAGTCTCAAACTATGGGGGTTATTCCCTGTCTCACATTAGGGGAATATTCCCAGTCCCACACTTGGGGGGTTATTCCCAGTCCCACACTTGGGGGGTTATTCCCAGTCTCACACTGGGGGGGGGTTATTCCCAGTCCCACACTAGGGGGGATATTCCCAGTCTCACACTGGGGGGGGTTATTCCCAGTCCCACACTAGGGGGGTTATTCCCAGTCCCACACTCGGGGCGTTATTCCCAGTCCCACACTAGGGGAGTTATTCCCAGTCTCACACTACGGGGGGTTATTCCCAGTCCCACATTAAGGGGGGATAGTCCCAGTCCCACATTAGGGGGGTTATTCCCAGTCCCATACTAGGGGGGTTATTCCCAGTCCCACACTAGGGGGGTTATTCCCAGTCCCACACTAGGGGGGTTATTCCCAGTCCCACACTAGGGGGGTTATTCCCAGTCCCACACTACGGGGGTTATTCCCAGTCTCACACTACGGGGGTTATTCCCAGTCTCACACTACGGGGGGTTATTCTCAGTCCCACATTAAGGGGGGATATTCCCAGTCCCACACTAGGGGGGGTTATTCCCAGTCCCACACTAGGGGGGGTTATTCCCAGTCCCACACTAGGGGGGGGTTATTCCCAGTCCCACATTAAGGGTGGATATTCCCAGTCCCACACTAGGGAGGTTATTCCCAGTCCCACACTGCGGTGGTTTATTCCCAATCTCACACTAGGGGGTTATTCCCAGTCCCACACTAGGGGGTTATTCCCAGTCTCACGCTACAGGGGGTTATTCCCAGTCCCACACTAGGGGGTTTATTCCCAGTCCCACACTACAGGGGGTTATTCCCAGTCCCACACTAGGGGATTTATTCCCAGTCTCACACTACAGGGGGTTATTCCCAGTCCCACACTAGGGGGTTATTCCCAGTCCCACACTAGGGGGGTTATTCCCAGTCCCACACTAGGGGCGTTATTCCCAGTCCCACACTAGGGGAATTATTCCCAGTCTCACACTAGGGGGGGTTATTCCCAATTTCACACAAGGGGTGTTATTCCCAGTCCCACACTAGGGGGGTTTATTCCGCATCTCACAATTGGGGGGTTATTCCCAGTCTCACGCTAGGGGGAGGGTTATCCCCAATCCCACACTATGGGGATTATTCCCAATCTCAAACTAAGGGGTTATTCCTAGTCTCATACTAGGGGGTTATTCCCAGTCTCACACTAGGGGGTTATTCCCAGTCCCATACTAGTGGGCTTATTCCCAGTCCTGCACTAGGGGATTATTCCCAGTCTCAAACTAGTGGGTTATTCCCAGTCCCACACCAGGGGGGGGGGTTATTCCCAGTCCCACATTAGGCGGGATTATTCCCAGTCTCACACTAGGGGTGGTTATTCCCAGTCCCACACTAGGGGGTTTATTCCCAGTCTTACACTAGGGGGGTTATTCCCAGTCCCAAACTAGGAGGGGTTATTCCCGGTCTCACACTAGGGGAGTTATTCCCAGTCTCACTCTAGGGGGTTATCCCCAGTCCTAAACTACGGGGGTTATTCCCAGTCTCAAACTATGGGGGTTATTCCCTGTCTCACATTAGGGGAATATTCCCAGTCCCACACTTGGGGGGTTATTCCCAGTCCCACACTTGGGGGGTTATTCCCAGTCCCACACTAGGGGGATTATTCCCAGTCTCACACTGGGGGGGGTTATTCCCAGTCCCACACTAGGGGTGATATTCCCAGTCTCACACTGGGGGGGGTTATTCCCAGTCCCACACTAGGGGGGTTATTCCCAGTCCCACACTCGGGGCATTATTCCCAGTCCCACACTAGGGGAGTTATTCCCAGTCTCACACTACGGGGGGTTATTCCCAGTCCCACATTAAGGGGGGATAGTCCCAGTCCCACATTAGGGGGGTTATTCCCAGTCCCATACTAGGGGGGTTATTCCCAGTCCCACACTAGGGGGGTTATTCCCAGTCCCACACTAGGGGGGTTATTCCCAGTCCCACACTACGGGGGTTATTCCCAGTCTCACACTACGGGGGTTATTCCCAGTCTCACACTACGGGGGGTTATTCTCAGTCCCACATTAAGGGGGGATGTTCCCAGTCCCACACTAGGGGGGGTTATTCCCAGTCCCACACTAGGGGGGGGTTATTCCCAGTCCCACACTAGGGGGGGGGTTATTCCCAGTCCCACATCAAGGGTGGATATTCCCAGTCCCACACTAGGGAGGTTATTCCCAGTCCCACACTGCGGTGGTTTATTCCCAGTCCCACACTAGGGGGTTATTCCCAGTCTCACACTACAGGGGGTTATTCCCAGTCCCACACTAGGGGGTTTATTCCCAGTCCCACACTACAGGGGGTTATTCCCAGTCCCACACTAGGGGATTTATTCCCAGTCTCACACTACAGGGGGTTATTCCCAGTCCCACACTAGGGGGTTATTCCCAGTCTCACACTACGGGGGGCTATTCCCAGTCTCACACTAGGGGGTTATTCCCAGTCTCACACTACGGGGGGTTATTCCCAGTCTCACACTACGGGGGGCTATTCCCAGTCTCACACTAGGTGGTTATTCCCACTCTCACACTAGGGGGTTTATTCCCAGTCCCACACTACGGGGGTTATTTCCAGTCCCACACTAGGGGGTTGTTCTCAGTCTCACACTACGGGGGGTTATTCCCAGTCCCACACTACAGGGGGTTATTCCCAGTCCCACACTACGGGGGTTATTCCCAGTCCCACACTACGGGGGGTTATTCCCAGTCCCACACTACGGGGGTTTATTCCCAGTCTCACACTACGGGGGTTATTCCCAGTCCCACACTACGGGGGGTTATTCCCAGTCTCACACTACGGGGGTTATTCCCAGTCCCACACTACGGGGGGTTATTCCCAGTCTCACACTACGGGGGTTATTCCCAGTCCCACACTACGGGGGGTTATTCCCAGTCCCACACTACGGGGGGTTATTCCCAGTCTTACACTACGGGGGGTTATTCCCAGTCTCACACTACGGGGGGTTATTCCCAGTCCCACACTACGGGGGGTTATTCCCAATCCCACACTACGGGGGGGTTATTCCCAGTCCCACACTACGGGGGGCTATTCCCAGTCTCACACTACGGGGGTTATTCCCAGTCCCACACTACGGGGGGTTATTCCCAGTCCCACTACAGGGGGTAATTCCCAGTCCCACACTACGGGGGGTTATTCCCAGTCCCACTACGGGGGGTTATTCCCAGTCTCACACTACGGGGGGTTATTCCCAGTCCCACACTACGGGGGGTTATTCCCAGTCCCACACTACGGGGGGTTATTCCCAGTCCCACACTACGGGGGGTTATTCCCAGTCCCACACTACGGGGGGTTATTCCCAGTCCCACACTACGGGGGGTTATTCCCAGTCCCACACTACGGGGGGTTATTCCCAGTCCCACACTACGGGGGGTTATTCCCAGTCCCACACTACGGGGGGTTATTCCCAGTCCCACACTACGGGGGGTTATTCCCAGTCCCACACTACGGGGGCGACTCCAGTCCCACACAGTCACCAGTGGAGATAGGGTGAGCGAGGGACAAGAAAGGGCTTTCTGTTGGGTGAATATGGTAGTGGTGATGAAGATGATGTAGACTTTGGCATGGCCGGTCTCTTCCACTGCCTGCGTCACTGGCTCTCTCTCAGTTACCAGCTCAGAAACGTTCACCCAGTGGACATCAAGATGGTAGTAATGAGGATTAGCACTGGGAGATCACAGAGCACAAGGGAGCCAGAGGAGTGGGGAGTGGGTGAGGACCAGGTCATTCCTAGCAGGGACTGTGATGATGAATCTTCGCAGTCTGTGGCCAACCCCCTCCACAGAAGTGGCTCCGGATAAGTCAGTAGAAAGAAGGAAAGAAAGAAAAAAAAGAAGTCACTGTTGTAATGTAGGAAACACAACAGCCAATTTGTGCACAGCAAGATCCCACAATCAGCAATGTGATAATGACCAGATAATCTGTTTCAGTGATATTGGGTGAGGGATAAATATTGGCCAGGACATTGGGGAGAACTCCCTTGCTCTTCTTTGAATAATCATGGGATCTTTTACATCCACCTGGAGAAGGCAGACGGGGCCTTGGTTTAACATCTCATCCGAAAGACGGCTCCTCCAACAGTGCAGCACTCCCTCAGTACTGCACTGGGAGTGTCAGCCTGGATTTTGCGTGCAGGTCTCTGAAGAGGGGCTTGAACCCACGATCTTCTGACTCAGAGATGAGAGAAGAGCAGACTGCGGCCCACCAGAGACCCTGGGGGATGGACTTCAGAGAGCTCTGCATTCTGGCCTTCAGACGCTTGACACTGAGTTACTGAGAAACCATTCTTGCTTGGGCTTTCAGGATCTTCCTGAACTTGGGCCCAGTATCAGTTGTCTGACATGATGTAGTGTCTCTGGGGATAGCAGCAAGTCCCAGCCCTCTGGACTCGCCCCTCAAAGGAGATCGCAATGAACACATGGGGGGCTGAGCCACGCGGCTCAGGCAGTTGCACAAGGAGATGCCGCCCTCAGTGGGACCTTTGCAGGATTCAGCTGTCATCACAGAAAACTCACCTCAGTGCCAAAAGCCTCACTATACAGGTACCCAGGGCCACACGGGCAGTCTCTTCTTCAAGCTGTGCTCTGTGAATGTGGACTAAATCTGATGTTGTTCAATCAGCTGGTCTGGTTGGGTTGAAGTGACAAGTTTGTTTAGTGAGACCCAGACATGTTTTGTCATAAAAGGATTGGAGTTAGAGTTGCCAACCCTCCAGGATTGTCCTGGAGTTTCCAGGAATTGAAGACTGATTTCCGCAGCGAGCAGACCTGGGAGAAAAATCATCGGGATTTTTAAAAAATGGTGTTTGAAAAAAAATTCTTCGAACACTTTTGTTTACTCGTTATAAAAATATGGACATGGGAAAAAAGACTGTTTGATTGATTCTGACTGTCAATCAATCGGCTAATGAAGAGTCTGTTCGCTGTCCAATGGGCATGGGAAGGCGGGGCTCCGTCAGGATGGACACGTTGGCCGACCAATGGCAGGTGTGTGAGGGCGGGGTGGTTGGCTGCAGGTGGTCATGTGATGACACCTCAAGGAATATATTGAACCAGAGTTGGCGACCCTATCTGGAGTAGGGATGAAGGCTGGTGAAATCTGATGAGGATGTATTACAAATAATCTGCCTCAGGATTTCACAGTACCCGGGTCTGTATCCTCCTCTGGGTCATGGTTCCTCATGCCCACTGTACCCGGGTCTGTATCCTCCTCTGGGTCATGGTTCCTCATGCCCACAGTACCCGGGTCTGTATCCTCCTCTGGGTCACGGTTCCTCATGCCCACAGTACCCGGGTCTGTATCCTCCTCTGGGTCACGGTTCCTCATGCCCACAGTACCCGGGTCTGTATCCTCCTCTGGGTCACGGTTCCTCATGCCCACAGTACCCGGGTCTGTATCCTCCTCTGGGTCACGGTTCCTCATGCCCAATGTACCCGGGTCTGTATCCTCCTCTGGGTCACGGTTCCTCATGCCCACTGTACCCGGGTCTGTATCCTCCTCTGGGTCACGGTTCCTCATGCCCACTGTACCCGGGTCTGTATCCTCCTCTGGGTCATGGTTCCTCATGCCCACAGTACCCGGGTCTGTATCCTCCTCTGGGTCATGGTTCCTCATGCCCACAGTACGCGGGTCTGTATCCTCCTCTGGGTCACGGTTCCTCATGCCCACAGTACCCGGGTCTGTATCCTCCTCTGGGTCACGGTTCCTCATGCCCACTGTACCCGGGTCTGTATCCTCCTCTGGGTCACGGTTCCTCATGCCCACAGTACCCGGGTCTGTATCCTCCTCTGGGTCATGGTTCCTCATGCCCACAGTACCCGGGTCTGTATCCTCCTCTGGGTCATGGTTCCTCATGCCCACAGTACCCGGGTCTGTATCCTCCTCTGGGTCACGGTTCCTCATGCCCACAGTACGCGGGTCTGTATCCTCCTCTGGGTCACGGTTCCTCATGCCCACAGTACCCGGGTCTGTATCCTCCTATGGGTCACGGTTCCTCATGCCCACAGTACCCGGGTCTGTATCCTCCTCTGGGTCACGGTTCCTCATGCCCACAGTACGCGGGTCTGTATCCTCCTCTGGGTCACGGTTCCTCATGCCCACTGTACCCGGGTCTGTATCCTCCTCTGGGTCACGGTTCCTCATGCCCACAGTACCCGGGTCTGTATCCTCCTCTGGGTCACGGTTCCTCATGCCCACAGTACCCGGGTCTGTATCCTCCTCTGGGTCACGGTTCCTCATGCCCACAGTACCTGGGTCTGTATCCTCCTCTGGGTCACGGTTCCTCATGCCCACAGTACCCGGGTCTGTATCCTCCTCTGGGTCACGGTTCCTCATGCCCACTGTACCCGGGTCTGTATCCTCCTATGGGTCACGGTTCCTCATGCCCACAGTACCCGGGTCTGTATCCTCCTCTGGGTCACGGTTCCTCATGCCCACAGTACCCGGGTCTGTATCCTCCTCTGGGTCACGGTTCCTCATGCCCACAGTACCCGGGTCTGTATCCTCCTATGGGTCACGGTTCCTCATGCCCACTGTACCCGGGTCTGTATCCTCCTCTGGGTCACGGTTCCTCATGCCCACTGTACCCGGGTCTGTATCCTCCTCTGGGTCACGGTTCCTCATGCCCACTGTACCCGGGTCTGTATCCTCCTCTGGGTCACGGTTCCTCATGCCCACAGTACCCAGGACCACCTCCTCCAGGGATTCCAGTCCACTCCTTTCTGACCAGCGAGTGACCAAATTATGAAAGCAGCAACAATCAAGTAAGAGGTTAGAAAACTCCTGACCGAAGTAACAGTCCTTTCCTGTATGAGGGTCAAGGTTCAGGAGATACTGAAACGTCCAATAATGTTCACACTGTGACCCCCCCGCCACCCCTGATACCTACAGAAACTGTACTGTATCCACCTGTTCACCATTAGCAGCTGCTTAATAGTATTTGCCAATAACCTGTTGCCTTTATTATAACTAAAAGAGAGTTCTTCGACTGTTGCGGACAACATTGTGTGGAGATGCCGGTGATGGACTGGGGTTGACAATTGTAAACATTGTAATTGTAATTGTAAGCGGACAACATTAACAGACGTATCCAGATGTGTGTCAGTATTTACAGGGGGTCCCTGGGAGTGTGTCAGTATTTACAGAGGGTCCCCTGGAGTGTGTCAGTATTTACAGGGGGTCCCTGGGAGTGTGTCAGTATTTACAGAGGGTCCCCGGCAGTGTGTCAGTATTTACAGGGGGTCCCTGGGAGTGTGTCAGTATTTACACGGGGTCCCTGGGAGTGTGTCAGTATTTTCAGAGGGTCCCTGGGAGTGTGTCAGTATTTTCAGAGGGTCCCTGGGAGTGTGTCAGAATTTACAGGGGGTCCCTGGGAGTGTGTCAGTATTTTCAGAGGGTCCCTGGGAGTGTGTCAGTATTTACACGGGGTCCCTGGGAGTGTGTCAGTATTTACACGGGGTCCCTGGGAGTGTGTCAGTATTTTCAGAGGGTCCCTGGGAGTGTGTCAGAATTTACAGGGGGTCCTAGGAGTGTGTCAGTATTTACAGGGGGTCCCTGGGAGTGTGTCAATATTTCCAGGGCATCGCTGGGAGTGTGTCAGTATTTACAGGGTGTCCCCCGGAGTGTGTCAGTGTTTAGAGGGGGTCCCTGGTAGTGTGTCAGTATTTACAGGGGGTCCCTGGGAGTGTGTCAGTGTTTAGAGGGGGTCCCTGGGAGTGTGTCATTATTTACAGGGGGCCCCTGAGAGTGTGTCAGTATTTACAGGGACAGTACAGCCCCTCCCAAATTGCTGCATTTATTCATTTCTCAATGACCTTCCCTCCATCATAAGGTCAGAAATGGGGATGTTCGCTGATGACTGCACAGTGTTCAGTTCCATTCGCAACCCCTCAGATAATGAAGCAGTCCGAGCCCGCGTGCAGCAAGACCTGGACAACATCCAGACTTGGGCTCATAAGTGGCAAGTAACATTCGCGCCAGACAAGTGCCAGGCAATGACCATCTCCAACAAGAGAGAGTCTAACCACCTCCCCTTGACATTCAACGGCATTACCATCACCGAATCCCCCACCATCAACATCCTGGGGGTCACCATTGACCAGAAACTTAACTGGACCAGCCACATAAATACTGTGGCTACGAGAGCAGGTCAGAGGCTGGGTATTCTGCGGCGAGTGACTCACCTCCTGACTCCCCAAAGCCTTTCCACCATCTACAAGGCACAAGTCAGGAGTGTGATGGAATACTCTCCACTTGCCTGGATGAGTGCAGCTCCAACAACACTCAAGAAGCTCGACACCATCCAGGACAAAGCAGTCCGCTTGATTGGCACCCCATCCACCACCCTAAACATTCACTCCCTTCACCACCGGCGCACTGTGGCTGCAGTGTGTACCGTCCACAGGATGCACTGCAGCAACTCGCCAAGGCTTCTTCAACAGCACCTCCCAAACCCGCGACCTCTATCACCTAGAAGGACAAGGGCAGCAGGCGCATGGGAACAACACCACCTGCACGTTCCCCTCCAAGTCACACACCATCCCGACTTGGAAATATATCGCCGTTCCTTCATCGTCGCTGGGTCAAAATCCTGGAACTCCCTTCCTAACAGCACTGTGGGAGAACCGTCACCACACGGACTGCAGGGGTTCAAGAAGGCGGCTCACCACCACCTTCTCAAGGGCAATTAGGGATGGGCAATAAATGCCGGCCTCGCCAGCGACGCCCACATCCCAAGAACGAATTAAAAAAGAATTTCTACACCACCGACAGTGCAGCTCTCCCTCGGTACTGCCCCTCCGACATTGCAGCACTCCATCATTACTGCCCCTCCTACAGTACAGCGCTCCTCAGTACTTTCCCTCCGAAAGTGCAGCACACCCTCAGTACTGACCCTCCGAATGTGCAGCACACCCTCAGTACTGACCCTCCGACAGTGCAGCCCTCCCTCAGTACTGACCCTCCGACAGTGCAGCACTCCCTCAGTACTGACCCTCCGACAGTGCAGCTCTCCCTCAGTACTGACTCTCCGACAGTGCAGCGCTCCCTCAGTACTGACCCTCAGACAGTGCAGCACTCCCTCAGTACTGACCCTCCGACAGTGCAGCCCTCCCTCAGTACTGACCCTCCGACAGTGCAGCACTCCCTCAGTACTGACCCTCCGACAGTGCAGCCCTCCCTCAGTACTGACCCTCCGACAGTGCAGCGCTCCCTCAGTACTGACCCTCAGACAGTGCAGCACTCCCTCAGTACTGACTCTCCGACAGTGCAGCACTCCCTCAGTACTGACCCTCCGACAGCGCAGCACTCCCTCAGTACTGACCCTCCGACAGTGCAGCTCTCCCTCAGTACTGACTCTCCGACAGTGCAGCACTCCCTCAGTACTGACCCTCCGACACTGCGGTACTCCCTCAGTACTGACCCTCCGACACTGCGGCACTCCCTCAGTACTGACCCTCCAACGGTGCAGCACTACCTCAGTACTGACTCTCCAACAGTGCAGCACTCCCTCAGTACTGACCCTCCGACACTGCGGTACTCCCTCAGTACTGACCCTCCGACAGTGCAGCGCTCCCTCAGTACTGACCCTCCGTCAGTACAGCACTCCCTCAGTACTGACCCTCCGACAGTGCAGCGCTCCCTCAGTACTGACCCTCCGACACTGCGGCACTCCCTCAGTACTGACCCTCCAACAGTGCAGCACTCCCTCAGTACTGACCCTCCGACAGTGCAGCCCTCCCTCAGTACTGACCCTCCGTCAGTACAGCACTCCCTCAGTACTGACCCTCCGACAGTACAGCATCCCCTCAGTACTGCCCCTCTGACAGTGCAGCACTCCCTCAGTACTGACCCTCCGACAGTGCAGCGCTCCCTCAGTACTGACCCTCCGACAGTGCAGCACTCCCTCAGTACTGACCCTCCGACAGTGCAGCGCTCCCTCATTACTGACTCTCCGACAGTGCAGCACTCCCTCAGTACTGACCCTCCGACAGCGCAGCACTCCCTCAGTAATACAGTCCGACAGTGCAGCACTCCCTCAGTACTGACCCTCCGACAGTGCAGCACTCCCTCATTACTGACTCTCCGACAGTGCAGCACTCCCTCAGTACTGACCCTCCGACAGCGCAGCACTCCCTCAGTAATACAGTCCGACAGTGCAGCACTCCCTCAGTACTGACCCTCCGACAGTGCAGCACTCCCTCATTACTGACTCTCCGACAGTGCAGCACTCCCTCAGTACTGACCCTCCGACAGCGCAGCACTCCCTCAGTAATACAGTCCGACAGTGCAGCACTCCCTCAGTACTGACTCTCCGACAGTGCAGCACTCCCTCAGTACTGACCCTCCGACAGTGCAGCACTCCCTCAGTACTGACCCTCCGACAGTGCAGCACTCCCTCAGTACTGACTCTCCGACAGTGCAGCACTCCCTCAATACTGACCCTCCGACAGTGCAGCACTCCCTCAGTACTGACTCTCCGACAGTGCAGCACTCCCTCAGTACTGACCCTCCGACTGTGCAGCCCTCCCTCACTACTGACTCTCCGACAGTGCAGCACTCCCTCAGTACTGACCCTCCGACAGTGCAGCCCTCCAGAGGTAACGGAGTGGGAAGAGAAGCCATTGCAGGTGATTCTCTGGCTACGACGGGATAGATAAGGGCGGAACCAGGTGAGTGCAGTGTTAATTGATGATGTGATTTATATTAATTAGTGTTAATTTTATTCAGGTGGTGGGTTCGATTGGGGACTCCCTTTGTTTCTTTTTTATAGGAGAGCTGACCTAGGGTGTGGTGTGTGTGAAATGTGGGTCACTGTGAATAAAGGCTTGGAAGCAACTGAAGACCAGGCTCTAGTGTTCTCTCCTTCACCACCGGGCTTTTCAGTCTATAACGCACAGTCCCGCCCAGCTAGACAATGGAGGAGAGGCGTTGGAGGATGGTGTGGTGAACCGTGTCAAAGGCTACAGGCAGGTTGAGAAGGATGAGGAGGGATAGTTTACCATGGTCACAGTTACATAGGATGTCATTTGTGACTTTGATAAAGGCCGTTTCAGTATTGTGGCAGGGGTGGAAGCCTGATTGGAGGGATTCAAACATGGAGTTGTGGGAAAGATGGGCACAGATTTGGGAGACATAGAAACACAGAAATATAGAAAAATAGGAGCAAGATTAGGCCATTTGGCCCTTCGGGCCTGCTCCGCCATTCAAAACGATCATGGCTGATCGTCTAACTCAGTACCCTGTTCCCGCTTTTTCCCCATATCCCTTGATCCCTTTAGCATTAAGAAATATATCTGTCTCCTTCTTGAATACATCTAATGACTTGGCCTCCACTGTCTTCTGTGGTAGAGAATTCCACAGGTTCACCACCCTCTGAGTGAAGAAATTTCTCCTCATCTCGGTTCTAAATGGCATACCCCGTACCCTGAGACTGTGACCCCTGGTTCTGGACTCCCCAGCCATCGGGAACATCCTCCCTGCATCTAGTCTGTCCAGTCCTGTTAGAATTTTATATGTTTTGATGAGATCACCTCTCATTCTTCTAAACTCGAGTGAATATAGGCCCTATCGACCCAATCTCTCCTCATACGTCAGTCCTGCCATCCCAGGAATCAGTCTGGTAAACCTTCGTTGCACTCCCTCCCTAGCAAGGACATCCTTCCTCAGATAAGGAGACCAAAACTGCACACAATACTCCAGATGTGGTCTCACCAAGGCCCCATATAACTGCAGTAAGACATCCCTGCTCCTGTACTCAAATCCTCTTGCAATGAAGGCCAACATACTATTTGCCTTCCTAACTGCTTGCTGCACCTGAATGCTCACTTTCAGCGACTGGTGTACAAGGACACCCAGGTCTCGTTGCACCTCCCCTTTTCCCAATTTATCACCATTCAGATAATAATCTGCCTTTCTGTTTTTACAACCAAAGTGGATAACCTCACATTTATCCACGTTATACTGCATCTGCCATGGTCTTGCCCACTCACCCAACTTGTCTAAATCACATTGGAGCCTCTTTGCATCCTCCTCACAGCTCACATTCCACCCCAGCTTTGTGTCATCTGCAAACTTGGAAATGTGACATTCCATTCCCTCATCCAAATCATTGATATATATTGTGAATAGCTGGGGCCCAAGCACTGATCCCTGCGGTACCCCACTAGTCACTGCCTGCCACCCCGAGAAAGACCCATTCATTCCTACTCTCAACCAATTCTCAATCCATGCCAGTATATTCCCCCCAATCCCATGTGCTTTAATTTTGCACACTAACCTCTTGTGTGGGACCTTATCAAAAGCCTTCTGAAAATCTAAGTACACCACATCCACTGGTTCTCCCCTATCTATTCTACTAGTTACATCCTCAAAAAACTCCAGTAGATTTGTTAATCATGATTTCCCTTTCATAAACCCATGCTGACTTTGTCCAATCCTGTTAATTGTTCTGTTCTCACATCCTTTACAATAGACTCTAGCATTTTCCCCACTACTGATGTTAGGCTAACTGGACTGTAATTCCCTGTTTTTTCTCTCCCTCCTTTTTTAAATAGTGGGGTTACATTTGCCACCCTCCAATCTATAGGAACTGTTCCAGAGTCTATAGAATTTTGGAAGACGATCACCAATGCATCCACTATTTCCAGAGCCACTTCATTTAGTACTCTGGGATTTAGATTATCAGGCCCTGGGGATTTGTTAGCCTTTAGCCCATTAATTTCCCTAGCACTATTTTTTTTACTAATACTGATTTCCTTCAGTTCCTCCCTCTCACTAGACCCTTGGTTCCCTCACGTTTCCAGGAGGTTATTTGTGTCCTCCTTTGTGAAGACAGAACCGAAATATGTGTTTAATTGTTCTGCCATTTCTTTGTTCCCCATTATAATTTCCCCCATTTCTGATTGTAAGGCACCTACATTTGTCTTCACTAATCTTTTTCTCTTGACATATTTATAGAAGCTTTTACAGTCAGTTTTTATGTTCCCTGCTAGTTTACTCTCATACTCTATTTTTCCCTCTTAATCAATTTCTTTGTCCTCCTTTGCTGAATTCTGAACTGCTCCCAATCCTCAGGCTTGCTGCTTTTTCTGGCAATTTTATATGTCTCCTCTTTGGATCTAATACTATCCCTAATTTCTTTTGTAAGCCACGGTTGAGCCACCTTTCCTGTTTTATTTTTGCGCCAGACAGGAATGAATAATTGTTGTAATTCCTGCACATGTTCTTTAGATATTAGCCATTGCCTATCCACCGTCATCCCTTTTAGTAAAGTTCCCCCAATCTATCATAGCCAACTCGCACCTCATACTTCCGTAATTTCCTTTATTTAGATTCAGGACCCTTGTTTCTGATTCAATTACTTCACCCTCCATCTTAATGAGGAATTCTATCATGTTATGGTTGCTCTTCCCTAAGGGACCCCGCACAACAAGATTGTTAATTAATCCTTTCTCATTGCACAATACCCAGTCTAGGATCGCCTGTTCTCTAGTTGGTTCCTCAACGTATTGGTCTAGAAAACCATCACGTACACACTCCAGGAATTCCTCCCCTACAGTATTATTGCTAATTTGGTTTGACTAATCTATATGTAGATTAAAGTCACCCATGATTATAGTTGTACCCTTCTTGCATGCATCTCTAATTTCCTGTTTAATGCCCTCCCCTACATCTTCACTACTGTTTGGGGGCCTATAGACAACCCCCACCAACGTTTTCTGCCCTTTGGTGTTTCTCAGCTCCACCCATACAGATTCCACATGGTGATTTTCCGAGGCAATATCCTTCCTCACTATTGCATTGATTTCCTCCTTTACTAACAACGCTACCCCACCACCTTTCCCTTATTGCCTGTCTTTCCTAAATATTGAATACCCCTGGATGTTCAGTTCCCATCCTTGGTCACCCTGCAGCCATGTCTCCTTAATCGCAACTATATCATAACCGTTAATCTCTCTGCGCTGTTAATTCATCTAGCTTATTGCGAATGCTCCGCGCATTAAGACACAATGCCTTTAGACTTGTCTTTTTAAGATTGCTAGTCATCTTAGTTTTATTTTGCACTATGGCCCTATTTGTTTCTCGCCCTTGTTTTCTCTGCCTTCCACTATTGCTTCTTCCCTTTCTGTCTTTTGTTTCTATCCTTGTTTCCCCCTCCTCTGTCTCCCTGCTCAGGTTCCCATCCCCCTGCCATTCTAGTTTAAACCTACGACAAAACGGTCAAGGACTTTGGGGAAGAAAAGGAGATTGGAGATGGGGCGGTGGTTTGCAAGGACAGAGAGGTCAAGGGTGGGTTTTATCAGGAGAGGGATGATGACAGCAGATTTGAAGGGGAGGGGACTGTACCTGAGATGAGGGAACCGTTAACAATATCAGCTAACATGGGGGCCAGGAAGGGGAGTTGGGGGAGTCAGCAGTTTGTTGGGAATGGGGTCGAAGGAGCAAGAGGTGGATCTCATGGTCAATGGTTCTTATGATGAGGCTGAAACAGGAGGAGGGACCAGGGTGAGAGTAATGGTTTTAGTGTGGACAAGGGCATCAAAGGTGGAGGTGAGGGTGTGATTGAGCAGATTGGTAGCTGCAGAAATGTCGTGGTGAATGGAGGGTCAATTGGAGGGACAGTTGGGAATTTGAAAGTGCCGTTGTAAGTGTCTTGGGGGAGAATTTTTTCCAGTGGTGGACACAGAAGGAAGTGGGGTTAGGAGGGGGAAGAGGGATGTGGTTGGAGAGGGATACAAGGAAGTGATCAGAGATGGCCTTATCTGAGATTGACATGATGGGAGTAGAGAGGCCACGTGAGATGGTAAGGTCGAGGGGGTGGCCATGAATATGGGTGAGGGAGTTTATATGGAGAGAGAGATTAGAAAGGATAGGAGGGCAGTGAACTCAAAGGAGAGAGAGCATGATGTTCTTATCAAGGGTTATGGAGAAAGGGCGGCAAAGTGGAGTAGAGGTAGAAGATCAGCCATGGTCTGATTGAGTGGCGGAGCAGGTTCACAGGGCCTTAGGACCTACTCCTGCTCCTATTTCTTATGTTCTTATGATGAGTTGAGATGGAGGTTGAAGTCACTGAGGATGAGAAGTCACTCGATGCAGAGGCTGAGGGAGGAAAGCAGTGAAGATATCTCAGTGAGAAACTTAGTGTGGTACTAGGGTGGGTGGTAGAGAATGAGGATTGTAAAGGAGAGGTGAGAGGGGTGGAACATCCAAGATATATCATCCTATAGCTCTCTCTTTTCTCTCTGATCCTTGAATACAATAATGCTGCCCAGTATCAGTGCCCACTCAGTATCAGTGCCCACCCAGTACCAGTGCCCAACCAGTATCAGTGCCCACCCAGTATCAGTGCCCACCCAGTGCCCACCCAGTATCAGTGCCCACCCAGTATCAGTGCCCACCCAGTATCAGTGCCCAACCAGTGCCCACCCAGTATCAGTGCCCACCCAGTATCAGTGCCCAACCAGTGCCCACCCAGTATCAGTGCCCACCCAGTATCAGTGCCCACCCAGTATCAGTGCCCACCCAGTGTTAGGTTTTTGCCCCTAATATGCTAAATATACATTTGGTTTTTACAGGTGGATCCTTATCCAGACCCCTTAAAACAAGCTGGAAAATTAGGAAATACTGAGATATCAGTTTAATGGTTTTTATTAATATTACCCACGATATACATTGACCATGAGATTACTGTACACACAGATCATACAGTGACCATGAGATTACTGTACACACAGATCATACAGTGACCATGAGATTACTGGTACACACAGATCATACAGTGACCATGAGATTACTGTACACACAGATCATACAGTGACCATGAGATTACTGGTACACACAGATCATACAGTGACCATGAGATTACTGTACACACAGATCATACCGTGACCATGAGATTATTGGTACACACAGATCATACAGTGACCATGAGATTACTGGTACACACAGATCATACAGTGACCATGAGATTATTGGTACACACAGATCATACAGTGACCATGAGATTACTGGTACACACAGATCATACAGAGACCATGAGATTACTGTACACACAGATCATACAGTGACCATGAGATTACTGTACACACAGATCATACAGTGACCATGAGATTATTGGTACACACAGATCATACAGTGACCATGAGATTACTGGTACACACAGATCATACAGTGACCATGAGATTACTGTACACACTGATCATACAGTGACCATGAGATTACTGGTACACACAGATCATACAGTGACCATGAGATTACTGTACACACAGATCATACAGTGACCATGAGATTACTGGTACACACAGATCATACAGTGACCATGAGATTACTGTACACACAGATCATACCGTGACCATGAGATTATTGGTACACACAGATCATACAGTGACCATGAGATTACTGGTACACACAGATCATACAGTGACCATGAGATTATTGGTACACACAGATCATACAGTGACCATGAGATTACTGGTACACACAGATCATACAGAGACCATGAGATTACTGTACACACAGATCATACAGTGACCATGAGATTACTGTACACACAGATCATACAGTGACCATGAGATTATTGGTACACACAGATCATACAGTGACCATGAGATTACTGGTACACACAGATCATACAGTGACCATGAGATTACTGTACACACTGATCATACAGTGACCATGAGATTATTGGTACACACAGATCATACAGTGACCATGAGATTACTGGTACACACAGATCATACAGTGACCATGAGATTACTGTACACACAGATCATACAGTGACCATGAGATTACTGTACACACAGATCATACAGTGACCATGAGATTATTGGTACACACAGATCATACAGTGACCATGAGATTACTGTACACACAGATCATACAGTGACCATGAGATTACTGTACACACAGATCATACAGTGACCATGAGATTACTGTACACACAGATCATACAGTGACCATGAGATTACTGTACACACAGATCATACAGTGACCATGAGATTACTGTACACACAGATCATACAGTGACCATGAGATTATTGGTACACACAGATCATACAGTGACCATGAGATTACTGGTACACACAGATCATACAGTGACCATGAGATTACTGTACACACAGATCATACAGTGACCATGAGATTATTGGTACACACAGATCATACAGTGACCATGAGATTACTGGTACACACAGATCATACAGTGACCATGAGATTACTGTACACACAGATCATACAGTGACCATGAGATTATTGGTACACACAGATCATACAGTGACCATGAGATTACTGGTACACACAGATCATACAGTGACCATGAGATTACTGTACACACAGATCATACAGTGACCATGAGATTACTGTACACACAGATCATACAGTGACCATGAGATTACTGTACACACAGATCATACAGTGACCATGAGATTACTGTATACACAGATCATACAGTGACCATGAGATTATTGGTACACACAGATCATACAGTGACCATGAGATTACTGGTACACACAGATCATACAGTGACCATGAGATTACTGTACACACAGATCATACAGTGACCATGAGATTACTGTACACACAGATCATACAGTGACCATGAGATTACTGTACACACAGATCATACAGTGACCATGAGATTACTGGTACACACAGATCATACAGTGACCATGAGATTACTGTACACACAGATCATACAGTGACCATGAGATTACTGTACACACAGATCATACAGTGACCATGAGATTACTGTACACACTGATCATACGTTGACCATGAGATTACTGTACACACAGATCATACCGTGACCATGAGATTACTGTACACACAGATCATACAGTGACCATGAGATTACTGTACACACTGATCATACAGTGACCATGAGATTACTGTACACACAGATCATACAGTGACGATGAGATTACTGTACACACAGATCATACAGTGACGATGAGATTACTGTACACACAGATCATACAGTGACGATGAGATTACTGTACACACAGATGCTCAGGGCGGACTCAGTCAGGAAGAGTTGTAAGTGCTTAGTTCTAATTTGTTTATACTGGTCGATGCTAGAAATTCAAGTCCTCCTAAGCTTTTGTATGTTGTACCATTTATAGTGTTAGTAACATCTTGCTAATGTGATGGTAACTTGTCAATATGTTCTCGTTATTTCTAACTAATACGTAACACATTAACCCATTAAGTCATCTTGTAAATGCTGTAATCCCCTTTAGTGCGTCTGAGCGACACTACCTTTGCTTTTCTCAGCTTTTATCTTACAAAGTGCAGAGAGTAGTGGTGAATGGTTGTTTTTCAGACTGGAGGGAAGTATACAGTGGTGTTCCCCAGGGATCAGTACCAGGACCGCTGCTCTTTTTGATATATATTAATGACCTGGTCTTGGGTATAGAGGGTATAATTTCAAAGTTTGCAGATGACACGAAACTCGGAAATATAGTAAACAATGTGGAGGACTTGGAAATATATCGCCGTTCCTTCATTGTCGCTGGGTCAAAATCCTGGAACTCCCTTCCTAACAGCACTGTGGGAGAACCGTCACCACACGGACTGCAGCGGTTCAAGAAGGCGGCTCACCACCACCTTCTCAAGGGCAATTAGGGATGGGCAATAAATGCCGGCCTCGCCAGCGATGCCCACATCCCATGAACGAATAAAAAAAGACAGTAATAGACTTCAGGAGGACATAGACTGGTGGAATGGGCAGACACATGGCAGATGAAATTTATCACAGAAGTGTGAAGTGATGCATTTTGGTAGGAAGGACGAGGAGAGACAATATAAACTAAATGGTACAATTTTAAAGGGGGGTCAGGAACAGAGAGACCTGGGGGTGCACATATACAAAATTTGAAGGTGTCAGGACAAGTTGAGAAGGCCGTTAAAAAAGCATATGGGATCCTGGGCTTAATTAATAGAGGCGTAGAGTATAAAGGCAAGGAAGTTATGCTAAAGCTTTATAAAACACTGGTTAGGCCTCAGCTGGAGTATTGTGTCCAATTCTGGGCACTGCACTTTAGGAAGGATGTGAAGGCCTGAAAGAGGGTGCAGAAGAGATTTACTAGAATGGTCCCAGGGATGAGGGATTTCAGTTATGTGGATAGAATGGAGAAGCTGGGCTTGTTCTCCTTAGAACAGAGAAGATTAAGGGGAGATTTGATAGAGGTGTTCAAAATCATGAACGGTTTTGACAGAGTAAATAAGGAGAAACTGTTTCCAGTGGCAGAAGGGTCGGTAACCAGAGGACACAGATTTAAGGTGATCGGCAAAAGAGCCAGAGGCGACATGAGGAAACATTTTTTTACGTTGTTGTGATCTGGAAATCACTGCCTGAAAGGGGGGTGGAAGCAGATTCAATAATAACTTTCAAAAGGGAATTAGATAAATACTTGAAGGGAATAAATTTACAGGGCTATGGGGAAAGAGCAAGCTCAGGCATGGTGGCCCCTCATGTACCTACTATGATACTGTGATACTATCTCATCTTTTTCTGATAGCCTTAATAACATTCTTTGTATTAAATTCATCTCCTGACCACCTTGGCTCGGTGCCTGGAACATATCGGGTTAGATTCGATAACCCCGAACCTGGGCGCGGGGGTTGTGAGATTCGTGCTGCCTGATTAGAGTTTGTACCGGTCCTGTGAGACAGCGAGCACCAAGGTTCTCTGATGATGCATTAGAGGCCTTGGTGCAAGAGGTGGACAGAAGGAGGGGCATCCTATATCCACAGAGGGGGGGGGGGGGGGGCAAGAGACCCTCCAGACATATGGTCAAGAGGCAGTGGGAGGCAGCGGGGGACGAAGTCAATGCCAGGCGCACAGCATCATGAACATGGATGCAGTGCAGGAAGAAGTTCAATGCTTTGACACGAGTGGTCAAGGTGAGTGAGGTCAACTGTCGAGTGGTGTCTCCGACCAACTACACCACGGACTACACCCCCATCACCCACATACCAACAAACTCTTTCCATCAGTACTCAACTCTTCCAATCAGATGCTCCCTATTACCCTTACACATTACCACTGTTTCAAGCCACCCACCCACAACTCTCAGGCCACACACACTGGCAGCTATTCAACCATGACAGGCACATGTCCTGCTTTCTTGCAGGAGAAGGTGGCGCATATCAAGAGGCAGCAAGTGGCCGTGGCATTTAGCCCCTCGAGCCTGTTCCACCATTCAGTGAGATCATGGTGGACCTGTGACCTAACTCCATATACCCGCCTTAGCCCCATATCCCTTAATACCCTTGGTTCACAGAAATCTATCAATCTCAGATTTAACTTTCACAATTGAGCGAGCATCAACTGCTGTCTGCAGAAGAGCGTTCCAAATGTCTCCCACCCTTTGAGTGTAGAAGCATTTCCTAATTTCACTCCTGCACATCCTGGCTCTAAATGTCCCCGCGTCCTAGTATTCAAGTGTAGGAGACCACCAAAAACAGTTACAAATGTCTTGGCAGCCAGAAGCAAATAATCCTGCCACTAACCTGTAAATCCTGCATGGTCCCTTTAAATAGCCCCGGTGGGGGGTCCTCCAGGCACTCTAAGACATATTCAGATGGTTGGGGTTAAGATTGTGCGTTGAGTTGAGCGTTAAGTCCCAAAATGGTGTCTATCACTTTAAATCAGCGTTACACACTGATTGAAGCCATTTTCTCCCAACTTTACATGATTCCAGCGTTCATTATCTGCGCCTGCGCTAACTCCTATAACAAGATGGCGTCTGGCACACGTCACACTGGAAACGTGCATGCGCATCCAAGACGCCATCTTGGATGTTGAAGAGGCCGTGTAGCGCCAAAACAATTTAGCGCCCTTTGCGTCCTCCTCACAGCTTACTTTCCCCCCTAGCTCTGTATCGTCAGCAAACTTGGATACATTACACTCTGTCCCTTCATCTAAGTCATTAATATAGATTGTAAATAGCTGATGTCCAAGCACTGATCCTTGCGGCACCCCACTAGTTACAGCCTGCGACCTGAAAATGACCTGTTTATTCCTGCTCTCAGTTTTCTGTCCGTTAACCAATCCTCAATCCATGCTAATATATTACCCCCAACCCAATGAGCTCATATCTTGTGTAACAACCTTTTGTGTGGCACCTTATCGAATGCCTTTTGAAAATCCAAATACACTACATCCACTGGTTCCCCTTTATCTTCCCTGCTAGTTACACCCTCAAAAAACTCTAATAGATTTGTCAAACACGATTTCCCTTTCATAAAACCATGTTGACTCTGCCTAATCATATTATAATTTTCTAAGTGCCCTGTTACCACTTTCTTAATAATGGATTCCAGCATTTTCCCAATGACTGATGTCAGGCTAACTGGTCTATAGTTCCCTGTTTTCTCTCTCCCTCCTTTCTTGAATAGCGGGATTACATTTGCTACCTTCCACTGGGATCGTTCTAGAATCTAGGGAATTCTGAAAGATCAAAACCAATGCATCCACTATCTCTGCAGCCACCTCTTTTAGAACCCTCGGATGTAGGTCATCAGGTTCAGGGGATTTGTTGGTTTTTAGTCCCATTAATTTCTCCAGTACTTTTTCTTTACAAATCTTAATTACTTTAAGTTCCTCCCTCTCATTAGACCCTTGGTTCCCCACTATTTCTGGTATGTTTTTTGTGTCTTCTACTGTGAAGACAGATACAAAATATTTGTTTAACGTCTCTGCCATTTCCTTATTCCCCATTATAATTTCTCCTATCTCTGCCTCTAAGGGACCCACATTTACTTTCGCTAATCTCTCCCTTTTTATATACTTGTAGAAGCTCTTACAATCTGTTTTTATATTTCCTGCTGGTTTACTCTCATCCTGTTTCCTCCCTCTTTATCAATTTTTTGGTCATCTTTTGCTGATTTCTAAAACTCTCCCAATCCTCAGGCTTACTACTCTTCTTGGCATCATTACAAGCCTCTTTTAATCTAACACTATCGTTAACTTCTCTGGTTAGCCACGGTTGGATCACTTTTCCGTGGAGTTTCTATTTCTCAATGGAATGTATATTCATTGAGAATTATGAAATATTTCTTTAAATGTTCACCATTGCTTATCTACCATCATATCTTTTAATCTAATTTCCCAATCAACCTTAGCCAACTCGCCCCTCATATCTATGTAATTGGCTTTGTTTGAGTTTAAGATTCTAGTTTCAGGCTTAAGTACGTCACTCTCAAACTCAATGTGAAATTCTACCATATTATGATCACTCTTCCCCAGAGGATTCTTTACTATGAAATTACTAATTAACCCTGCCACATTACACAAGACAAGATCTAAAATAGCTTGTTCCCTGGTTGGTTCCATGACGTATTGTTCTAGGAAACTGTCTCGAATGCATTCCATGAACTCGTCCTCCAAACTACTTTTGCCAATTTGATTTGCCCAGTCTATATCAAGATTAAAGTCCCCCCCATGATTACTGCATTACCCTTGTTACAAGCTCCTCTTATTTCTAGATTAATACTCTGTCCAACAATATAGGTACTATTAGGGGGCCTATAAACTACTCCCACCAGTGTTTTCTGCCCCTTGTTATTTCTTATCTCCATCCACACTGATTCTACTTCCTGATCTTCCGAGCCAAGATCCTTTCTCACCGCTGTCCTTATTACTACTGTCATTTATTACCAGGGCTCCCCCCTCCCCCTCCTTTTCCATTCTGTCTGTCTTTTCTAAAAGTCAAGTACCCTGGAATATTTAGTTCCCAACCTTGGTCACCCAGCAACCACGTCTCAGTAATGACTACAAGATCAAACCCATTTATCTCTATTTGTGCCATTAATTCGTCTATCTTGTTCCAAATGTTTTGTGCATTCCAATAAAGCACCTTTAATTTTAACTTTTTACTATTTTTCCCTGATTTGACCTTATTCACTGATGCACTGTTACCGTTAAACTCTCTCTCCCTTCCTGTTACACTCTGTTTATCTTTACCCAAATCACTACACCGCTCTATGGCCTTGACTTTTCTCTTTAGGTTTATAAATTTACCCTCACCTGAAACACCCCCCCACCCTTTTTAGTTTCAAGCCCTGTTTACAGCCCCAGTTATTCGATTCACCACGACACTGCTCCCAGCCCGGTTTAAGTGGACCCCGTCCCATTGGAACAGCTCCCTCTTTCCCCAGTACGGGTACCAGTGCCCCATGAACTGAAACTCCTGCTTCCCACATCAACCTTTCAGTCACACATTTAACTCTCTGACCTGTTTGTCCTTATGCCAATTTGCATGTTGCTCAGGTAGTAATCCAGAGATTATTTCCTTTGAAGTTCTGCTTATTAATTTGAACCCTAGCTCCTCAAACTCCCTCAGCAGAACCTCGTTCCGAGTTCCACCTATGTCATTGGTTCCTACGTGGACCACGACTACTGGATCCTCCCCCTCACACTCCAAGTTCTTTTGCAGCCACGAGGAGATGTCCTTAACCCTGGCATCGGGCAGGCAACACAGCCTTCGGGACTTCAGGTCATGGCTGCAGACAACAGTGTCTATCCCCCTGACTATACTGTCCCCTATCACTACCACATTCCTTTTTACTCCCCCCACGTGAATGGCCCCCTGTACCCCGGTGCCGTGGTCAATTTGCCCATCTTCCCTGCAGTCCTTGTTCTCATCCACACAGGTAGCAAGTACCTCATACTTGTTGGACAAGGTCAAGGGCTGAGGCTCCTCAAGCACTGTATCCTAGGGCCCCATACCTGCCTCACTCGCACTCACAGCCTCATGTCCTTGACCACTGACCAAATCTAAACCACTACCTAACCTAAGGGGTGTGACTGCCTTCTGGATCCTGGTTTATCAATTATATTAGATAAAGAGGAGGTATTTAAACAGCAGTTTTGGAGCAGCAACAAGGCAACCGCAGCCCTCCACGAAGATCGCCCACCCACAACTGCGCCTTACCGTACCAACAGACTCTATCCAACTGAAGAACCTTCGCAGATTCCACAGACCCAGGACCACGTGGGGACGGCAGGGCCCAGAGGACACAAAGAGCGTACCCCAAAACTGCAACCGGCTTACCTGGCTGGATTTCAAACTGTCAAGGAACCCTGGTTTGGTGAGCATGATCCCTGACCTCTCCTAGTTCAATTTAGTTAGGTTTTGGGGGTGGGACAAGGGTAAGGGGATTAGTAGGGTGATTTTCCCTCGTTATGCCGTGTGTTCCCCATTCTTAACTAAGTGTGCTTGGTATGTCTGTATAATCTCAGTGTAATCCTAATGTTATAAGTTCATTTGTGACTTCAATAAACCCAGTTCCTTTTCTTGCACCAAAACCAGTTTGTCTGCTGCACTTTGTCCCAAATAAGTCCAAGGTCTAGAACCCAGGGAGTGGGAGCGATTCGGACCGCTCAGAAGTCAGAGGTGAAGCTGACCCACACCACCACCCGCTACAACTGCATCCATGTTCATGATGCTGTGCGCCTGGCATTGACTTCGTCCCCCGCTGCCTCCCACTGCCTTTTGGATATATATCTGGAGGGCCTCATGCCCCTCCCTCCGTGGATGTAGGATGTCCCTCCTTCTGTCCACCTCTTGCACCAAAGTCTCTAGTGCATCAGCAGAGAACCTTGGTGCACGCACTCTCGCAGGCCTGGTACCAACTCAGATCGGACATTGGTGAGGTCTGGTGTGCAGATTGGAGGATGTGGGATTTAGTAGTGCACAACCTTTATTCAATGTTTTAACATAACTCATCAGTGTGTAAACATAGGGATGGGACCTGCATCTGTGTTTTACGTGTGCGATGTCTGATCTCTGTTCAGATTCCGTGCAGACAGTAGACTGTTACTTTAAGCAAATAACAGGTACCAGCTACCTTTAAGAGATTTCTAAGAAACATCCTCCCTTTAAGAGATTGAGCTCCCCCTGGTGGTGGAAAGTGCGAATTGCATTGATTCCATGTGCAAGGCCTGGGATGGAACACTGATTGCAGGTCAGTCCTCGGGTGCGTCCAAATTTGCATCCTGCCTGCTTGGGTCCATCGGGCGCGGGTTACAAGCGCACTGCGCTACCCCCGCCCGAAACGGACCGTTATCCAAAATATCCCCCAGTGAGTCTGCAAAGGGATATTGACAGGTTAAGTGAGTGGGCGAGAAGGTGGCAGATGGAGTATAATGTGGGGAAATGTGAGGTTATTCACTTTGGTAGGAAGAATAAAAGAATTTTTAAATGGTGAGAAACTATTAAATGTTGGTGTTCAGAGACATTTGAGTGTCCTCGTACACGAAGCACAGGAAGTTAACATGCAGGTACAGCAAGCAATTAGGAAGGCAAATGGCATGTTGGCCTTTGTTGCAAGGGACTTAGAGTACAAGAGTAAGGAAATCTACTGCAATTGTACAGGGTTTTGGTGAGACCACACCTGGAGTACTGTGTACAGTTTTGGTCTCCTTATCTAAGGAAGGATATACTTGTCTTAGAGGCAGTGCACCAAAGGTTCACTAGATTGATTCCTGGTTGATGGGGTTGTCCTATGAGGAGAGTTTGAGTAGAATGGGCCGATACTCTCTGGAATTTAGAAGAACGAGAGGTTATCTCATTGAAACATATAAGATTCTGAGGGGGCTTAACAGGATAGATGCTGAGAGGCTGTTTCCTCAGGCTGGAGAGTCTAGGATCAGGGGGCATAGTCTCAGGATAAGGGATCGGCCATTTAGATATGAGATGAGGAGGAATTTCTTCACTCAGAGGGTTGTGAATCTTTGGAATTCTCTACCCCAGAGGGCTGTGGATGCTCAGTCGTTGAGTATATTCAAGACTGAGATCGATGGATTTTGGATTCTAGGGGAATCATGGGATATGGGGATAGGGCGGGAAAGTGGAGTTGAGGTCGAAGATCAGCCATGATCTGATTGAATGGCGAAGCAGGCTCGAGGGGCCGTATGGCCTACTCCTCCTATTTCTTATGTTCTTATATTCTTAAACTAATCAAAGTTAAAACCCCTGGTCCAGATTGATTGCATCCGCGCATATTAAATTCATTAGAAAAGGGAATAGTGCCAGAAGACTGGCGGACAACCAATGCGATTCCTATATTTAAAAAGGGATCTAGAACCAGACCAGGAAACTATAGACCAATTAGCTTAATGCTGGTGGTAGGAAAGATAATGGAATCTTCACTCAAGAATGTAATAGGAAAATATCTAGAAACGAAAAATATAATAAACAATAGTCAGTATGGATTTCAAAAGGGAAGATCATGTTTGACCAACCTTATTCAAATCTTTGAAGAAGTAACAGAGAGGTTAGACAAGGGTATCATAGTAGATGTAATATATTTGGATTTTCAACAGGCCTTGGATAAGATACCACATAATAGATTCATGACTAAGATCAGAGCATGTGGAGTCAGGGACAAGTAACAGAATGGATATCAAGCTGGCTACAAAACAGAGAGTAGGGGTTAAAGGTAGTTACTCAGACTGGTAAAAGGTGGGAAGTGGTGTTCCACAGGGATCGGTGCTGGGACCACTGTTGTTCACAATTTACATAAATGATTTAGCACTCGGGAACCGGAAGTACAATTTCAAAATTTGCGGACGATAACAAAATGGGGATATAGTTAATACTGAGGAGGACTGTGACAAAATACAGGAAGTAAGAAACTTGCAGAATGGGTGTGTAATTGGCAAATGAATTTCAATATAGAGAAGTGTGAGGTGGTACATTTTAGTAGGAAGAATATGGAGGGTCACACACTGCTTGGATAGTAAGAGTCTAAATGGGGTAGAGGGATTTGGGGGTACAGATACACAAATCAATAAAAGTAGCGACGCAGGTGAGTGAGGCCATAGAAAAGTAAACCAGGCTCTGGGGTTCATTTCTAGAGGGATAGAATTAAAAAGCACAGAAGTTATGTTAAACTTGTATAGAGCCTTGGTTAAACTACACTTGGAATACTGTGAACAGTTCTGGTCTCCATATTATAAAAAGGATATAGAGGGACTGGAGAAGGTGCAAAAAAGATTTACTAGGATGATACCAGAACTGAGAGGTTGGGGGAAAAATTCGATCGGGCCCATTTTCAGGCGCGGGTAGCGTGACCCACTATTACCCCGCACCCGATGGCCCCCTGCGCAGGCAGCACGTGAATATCGAGCTGCCTGATACTTACCATGATATCTCCGTGCAGCCAGGTACGCATGACTAAGACTGTGTTGAGTTGAGCGTTAAGGTCCAAAATGGTGTCTGTCACTTTAAATCAGCGTTGCACACTGATTGCACGCGTTCTCTCCCTACTTTACATGCCTCCAGTGTTCGGTATTTGCGCATGCGCTAACTCCTATACCAAGATGGCGTCTGGCGCATGTCTCGCTGGAAACGTGCGTGCGCAGCCAAGACCCCATCTTGGATGTTCGAGATATTATATGTCAGCATAGTGCCCGTTATACCCATGGGAAAGATGGAGCAGGCTGGGGCTCTTTTCTCTAGAAAAGAGAAGACTGAGGGGTGACCTGATAGAGGTCTTTAATATTATTGAAGGGGTTTGATAGGGCAGATGTAGAGATGTTTCCACTTGTGGGGGAGACCAGAACTAGGGGCCATAAATATAAGATAGTCAATAATAAATCCAATAGGGAATTCAGGAGAAACTTCTTCACCCAGAGAGTGGTGAGAATGTGGAACTCGCTCCCACAAGGAGTAGTTGAGGTGAATAGTGTAGATAGATTTAAAAGGGAGCTACATAATCACATGAGGGGGGAAGGAATAGAAGGATATGCTGATAGGGTGAGATGAAGAGGGGTGGGAAGGGGTGGGGTGTGGAGCATAAACACCAGCATGGACCTGTTGGGCCGAATGGCCTGTTTCTGTTTGGTACATTCTATGTAATAACCTGTCAGATTCTCAGCACTGCCTGCCTTTCTATCAGTGTTCACTGATGTATCTCTCCTGACTGGCAGGGGCAGTGGTTATGCTGCATTCTCACTCCATCAATTGGACCTGCGTCCACTCACTCCCTGTGCAGCTGTGAGTGTGGACGTAGTGCGAGCAAAGCAAACTCTCCACCTTCTCTCCCCTTTCCTTTCCTCTTTCCCCCCCCCTCCCTTTCTAAAGCTGCTGACTCCACCTGGGGTGCAGCTTCCCACTGGTTCCTCACTGAAGCATCCACTCGTCCTGTGTCAGCCCAGGCGAGCTATTCAACAATGGAGGTCCTCACTGCCAAGCCTGATTCTGTCCTCACCCGACACCCACACGGGGTGGGGGGGGGGGGGGTCACTCCATTACAATCAGGAGTGGGGAGCCTGGCTGGTTTCCCCTCCCTCGCCCAGTGGTGTCGAGGCTATTAGCCCCTCCCTGCTCCTACCTAACCATTACCCCAGGGGCAATCAGCAAACTCAGCACCCTCTCCATCTCAGTCCCACACAGGCAGAGCATTTACTCAATGACAGCCGTCTCCTACATAAAACATCTGCCATTGTCTGCTCACTGATATTATTATTCTTTGATTCACTATTAATCACATAGTGATATAGAGATTCCTCTCTCTCCCCCTCTCTCCGTCTCTTTCTCTCTCTCCCTTCTCTCTCTCCCTTCTCTCTCTCTGTCTCTGCCTCTGTCTCTCTCTCTGTCTCTCTCCCCCTCTCTTTCTCTCTCTCTCTGTTTCTGACTTTCTTTGTCTCTCTCTCCCCCTCTCTCTCCCCCTCTCTCTCTCTTTCTCTCTGACTTCTCTCTCTCTCTCTCTCTCTCCCCCTTTCTCTCTCTCTGTCCTCTCTCTCTCTGTCTCTCTCCCTCTCTCTCTCCCCCTCCCTCTCTCGCTCTCCCCCTCTCCCCCCTCTCCCGCTGTCTCTCTCCAGCCCCCACTCATTCCCTCTCTCCTGTTCCTCTGTGACCCACCCTTGTATGAAGGCCCCCCCCAGTCTCTGCTCCACCTCACAGGGCCCGTCCAGTGAGACCGTTCAGACTGATCTCAGGGAGAACATTCCCAAAAGGAATTCAGATGTTACTGGGAGAATGAGGCCCAGGATTAGGACAGGATATTAAAGTGATAACTAATGCCCTACTCCTGCTGTACCCGATCAAACTGCTGAATGGTGAGAGAGGATTTGGAGTATAGGCCGAAGGCTGGATACAGAGGCTCGGTGAATTCAGCCTGGAATGTGTGCAGAAGGATTATTCTGTCACTGAGCGCATAAAATGAGAGGGTGCCTGCGGCAGTGTCCAGGTAAATCCCCATCCGCTCACACCTTGTTGCCGGGATGTTAACCCCTTTACTTCTGTGCCGTGAGGCAAATCGGTGCCAGCTTCCTCCGTCCGGGTAAACGCTCAGGCACCAGGACACAGCGTTCTCTCCGATACAACAGGCCCGCTCGGCCCCCTTCCTGCTCATTCTCCTGTACGCCACCCCCACTTTGGCCATGAAGCTGTGTGGGTAGGCCCTGCCTTGAACCTCCCAGTAATATTTACCGTGGGCCAGGCTCTCTCTGCACACCACCTGCCACAAGCTGTCGAATCGCTCGGGGTGTTGAGGGCGGGCCTGTGACTCCGGGTAGCATTCTGTCACTGTTTGATTCGCATCCGATAAACTGAGGTAATTATTCACCGTATTGGGATCAAAGGTCAACTTTACAGAGTCTGCAGAGAGAGAGAATCGGGCTGTCAGACTCTCCGATTGAGAAATAGTTAAGAAATCCATTTTACATGAAAAAATGACTTATATTCTCACATTATATTCCATTTTAGATTATTCCTGTAATTAAAAAACCTAAAATTGAAAGACTGTAAAATGGAACGCGCTGCCTGAAAGGGTGGTGAAAGCAGATTCAATAACTTTCAAAAGGGAATCGGATAAATTCTTGAAAAGGAGAAATTTGCAGGTCTTTGGGGAAAGAGCGGAGGAATGGGACCAATTGGATAACTCTTTCAAAGAGCCAGCACTGGTACGATGGGCCAAATGGCCTCGTTCTGTGCTGTAAGATTCTATGATTCTATGATCCAGGCTGACAGTGTGTGTGTAGAAAAGTTACTACAGCATTCTCTAAGGTCAGCTGACACATGTTTACATTTAGATTCAGTTTATCACCCATCTCCTGCCCACACACCCCCCAACTGTTTCTTGCTAATTGTCTCCCCTCCTCTCCTGACTCCCGACTGGGCATCAGCCCCACAGACACCATTTGCTCACTGGTACATTGGCCAAGGGGCTGGGGTTTGATGGTGAACCTGTGGGCTCGATATTGACTGACCAGTCCTGTCCACACTCACTCTGTGTCCACACTCTCCAGCACGAGTCCCCAGGTAATGATCAGGAGTGGGGACCCTGGGGGACTTTCCTCGGTCATGTTCTCTGTGACGGCCAATGATTTGGGTTTGTGGAGAGAGATCTAGTTGTGTGAATTCACCTGTTGGTCACTGTGTTCATGACCAATGGAGTCAGTCTGGATAGATTGTCCACAATGGAACAGTGAATGTGGCACACGAGGAATTTCACTAAATATCGAGAGCTTGAAACTCCCGGCGATGAGGACAAGGGAACGCTAACACCCAGCTCTGGGGGGCTCTGTAATCAGACACAGTCCGCAGGCAAAGGGCAGAGAGATTCACAGTCCTGGACACCGAGGGTCTGATCGCTGGGGAATAGGACCAGGCTGTGTGACCTGCTGTGAATAACGGCCTTGTGGGTACCAGGGAGTCACAGAGCCCATGAAAATATCTCCCACTGAGGAGGTCGGGACCTTCAGGGAGAGAGGGGAAGGGAGGACGTTAGAGATAAATAACCAGTAGAGACTGAGACCATCAGCCAGCACTTACAGTCAGGGGATACGCAGGATTCACAAGGTTACAGGTGACAAAGATAATCTCTCTCTCTGTTTTTCTCTCTCTCTCTCTCTCTCTCTGTCTCCCTGCTTCTGTCTTTCTCTCTGTTTTGGTCTCTCTCTGTCTCTCTCTCTCTATCTCTGACTCTCTATGTCTGTCACTCTCTCTGTCTTTGTCTCTGTCTGTCTGTCTGTCTCTTTCTCTCTTTTGCTCTCTCTCTCTCTCTCTCTGTCTATCTGTCTTTCTCTCTTTCTCAGTCTGCCTCTCTCTCTGTCTCTCTCTGTCTGTAACATAGAAACATAGAAAATAGGAGCAGGAGTAGGCCATTCAGCCCTTCGAGCCTGCTCCGCCATTCAATATGACCATGGCTGATCCTCTATCTCAATACCATATTCCCGCGCTCTCCCCATACCCCTTGATGCCTTTTGTGTCTAGAAATCTATCTATCTCCTTCTTAAATATATTCAGTGACTTGGCCTCCACAGCCTTCTGTGGTCGAGAATTCCACAGGTTCACCACCCTCTGAGTGAAGAAATTTCTCCTCATCTCAGCCCTAAATGTCCTACCCCGAATCCTGAGACTGTGACCCCTCGTTCTGGACCCCCCAGCCAGGGGAAACATCCTCCCTGCATCCAATCTGTCTAGTCCTGTCAGAATTTTATATGTTTCAATGAGATCCCCTCTCATTCTTCGAAACTCGAGTGAATACAGGCCGAGTCGACCCAATCTCTCCTCATACGACAGTCCTGCCATCCCAGGAATCAGTCTGGTGAACCTTCGCTGCACTCCCTCTACGGCAAGTATATCCTTTCTTAGGTAAGGAGACCAAAACTGCACACAATGGTGTGCAAGTTCACAGATCCCTGAAGGCGGCGGAACAGGTAGATAAGGTGGTAAAGAAGGCATATGGGATACTTGCCTTTATTAGCCGAGGCATAGAATATAAGAGCAAGGAGGTTATGATGGAGCTGTATAAAACACTGGTTAGGCCACAGCTGGAGTACTGTGTGCAGTTCTGGTCGCCACACTACAGGAAGGATGTGATCGCTTTGGAGAGGGTGCAGAGGAGATTCACCAGGATGTTACCAGGGCTGGAGCGCTTCAGCTATGAAGAGAGACTGGGAAGATTGGGTTTGTTTTCCTTGGAGCAGAGGAGGCTGAGGGGGGACATGATTGAGGTGTACAAAATTATGAGGGGCACAGATAGGATGGATACTAAGGAGCTTTTTCCCTTCGTTGAGGGTTCTATAACAAGGGGACATAGATTCAAGGTAAAAGGCGGGAGGTTTAGAGGGGATTTGAGAAAGAACTTTTTCACCCAGAGGGTGGTTGGAGTCTGGAACTCACTGCCTGAAAGGGTTGTGGAGGCAGGAACCCTCAACATTCAAGAAGCATTTGGATGAGCACTTGAAATGCCATAGCATACAAGGCTACGGACCAAATGCTGGAATATGGGATTAGAGTAGACAGGGCTTGATGGCCGGCGCGGACACGATGGGCCGAAGGGCCTCTATCCGTGCTGTATAACTCTATGACTCTATGACTCTCTATGACAATACTCCAGGTGTGGTCTCACCCAGGCCCTGTATAACTGCAGTAAGACATTCTTGCTCCTGTACTCAAATCCTCTTGCACTGAAGGCCAACATACCATTTGCCTTCCTAACTGCTTGCTGCACCTGCATATTTGCTTTCAGTGACTGGTGTACAAGGACACCCAGGTCCCTTTGTACATCAACATTTCCCAATCTATCACCATTTAAATAATACTCTGCCTTTCTGTTTTTCCTTCCAAAGTGGATAACTTCACATTTATCCACATTATACTGCATCTGCCATGTATTTGCCCACTCACTCAACTTGTCTCAATCGCCTTGAAGCCTCTTTGCATCCTCCTCACAACTCACAATCCCACCTAGTTTTGTGTCATCAGCAAACTTGGAAATATTACATTTGGTTCCCTCATCCAAATCATTGATATGTATTGTGAATAGCAGAGGCCCAAGCACTGATCCCTGCGGTACCCCACTAGTCACTGCCTGCCACCCCGAAAAAGACCCATTTATTCCCACTCTCTGTTTCCTGTCTGTATCTAACCCGGGCTGTACCTGTCCTGGGAGTGTTTGATGGGACAGTGTAGAGGGAGCTTTACTCTGTATCTAACCCATGCTGTACCTGCCCTGGGAGTGTTTGATGGGACAGTGTAGAGGGAGCTTTACTCTGTATCTAACCCATGCTGTACCTGCCCTGGGAGTGTTTGATGGGACAGTGTAGAGGGAGCTTTACTCTGTATCTAACCCGTGCTGTACCTGCCCTGGGAGTGTTTGATGGGACAGTGTAGAGGGAGCTTTACTCTGTATCTAACCCGTGCTGTACCTGCCCTGGGAGTGTTTGATGGGACAGTGTAGAGGGAGCTTTACTCTGTATCTAACCCGTGCTGTACCTGCCCTGGGAGTGTTTGATGGGACAGTGCAGAGGGAGCTTTACTCTGTATCTAACCCGTGCTGTACCTGCCCTGGGAGTGTTTGATGGGACAGTGTAGAGGGAGCTTTACTCTGTATCTAACCCACGCTGTACCTGCCCTGCGTAACTTTGATGCTGATAGTGTGTGAGTGTGATCAATATTCACTCTCAGTATGTGAGTGTGATCAATATTCTCCCTCAGTGTTTGAGTGTGATCAATATTCACTCTCAGTATGTGAGTGTGATCAATATTCTCCCTCAGTGTTTGAGTGTGATCAGTATTCACTCTCAGTGTGTGAGTGTGATCAATATTCACTCTCAGTGTATGAGTGTGATCAGTATTCTCTCTCAGTGTATGAGTGTGATCAGTATTCACTCTCAGTGTGTGAGTGTGATCAATATTCACTCTCAGTGTGTGAGTGTGATCAATATTCACTCTCAGTGTGTGAGTGTGATCAATATTCTCTCTCAGTGTGTGAGTGTGATCAATACTGACTCTCAGTGTGTGAGTGTGATCAGTATTCTCTCTCAGTGTGTGAGTGTGATCAATATTCACTCTCAGTGTGTGAGTGTGATCAATACTGACTCTCAGTGTGTGAGTGTGATCAATATTCTCTCTCAGTGTGTGATTGTGATCAATATTGACTCTCAGTGTGAGATTGTGATCAATATTGACTCTCAGTGTGTGAGTGTGATCAGTATTCACTCTCAGTGTGTGAGTGTGATCAGTGTTCACTCTCAGCATGTGAGTGTGATCAGAATTAACTCCTAGTGTGTGATTGTGATCAATATTCACTCTCAGTGTGAGTGTGATCAGAATTAACTCCCAGTATGTGAGTGTGATCAGTATTCACTCTCAGTGTGTGAGTGTGATTAGTATTCACTCTCAGTGTATGAATGTGATCATTATTCACTCCCAGTGTGTGATTGTGATCAATATTTACACTCAGAGTGTGAGTGTAATCATTATTCACTCTCAGTGTGTGAGTCTGATCAGTATTCACTCCCAATGTGTGATTGTGATCAATATTCACTCTCAGTGTGCGAGTGTGATCAAAAGTCTCTCTCAGTGTGTGAATGTGATCAATATTCACTCTCACTGTGTGAGTGTGATCAATATTCACTCTCAGTGTGAGTGTGATCAATATTCACCCTTGGTGTGTGAGTGTGATCAGTATTCACTCTCACTGTGTGAGTGTGATCAATATTCACTCTCAGTGAGCGAGTGTGATCAAAAGTCTCTCTCAGTGTGTGAGTGTGATCAATATTCTCTCTCAGTGTGTGAGTGTGATCAATATTCTCTCTCAGTGTGTAAGTGTGATCAATATTCACTCTCAGTGTGTGAGTGTGATCAATATTCTCTCAGTGTGTGAGTGTGATCAATATTCTCTCTCAGTGTGTCAGTGTGATCAATATTCTCTCTCAGTGTGTAAGTGTGATCAATATTCTCTCTCAGTGTGTGAGTGTGATCAATATTCTCTCTCAGTGTGTGAGTGTGATCAATATTCACTCTCAGTGTGTGCGTGTGATCAATATTCTCTCTCAGTGTGTGAGTGTGATCAATATTCACTCTCAGTGTGTGTGTGATCAATATTCTCTCTCAGTGTGTGAGTGTGATCAATATTCACTCTCAGTGTGTGAGTGTGATCAATATTCTCTCTCAGTGTGTGAGTGTGATCAATATTCTCTCTGTGTGTGAGTGTGATCAATATTCTCTCTCAGTGTGTGAGTGTGATCAATATTCTCTCTCAGTGTGTGAGTGTGATCAATTTTTACTCTCAGTGTGTGATTGTGATCTGTATTCACTCTCAGTGTGTGAGTGTGATCAATATTCACTCTCAGTGTGCGAGTGTGATCAAAAGTCTCTCTCAGTGTGTGAGTGTGATCAATATTCACTCTCACTGTGTGAGTGTGATCAATATTCACTCTCAGTGTGAGTGTGATCAATATTCACTCTCACTGTGTGAGTGTGATCAATATTCACTCTCAGTGAGCGAGTGTGATCAAAAGTCTCTCTCAGTGTGTGAGTGTGATCAATATTCTCTCTCAGTGTGTGAGTGTGATCAATATTCTCTCTCAGTGTGTAAGTGTGATCAATATTCACTCTCAGTGTGTGAGTGTGATCAATATTCTCTCAGTGTGTGAGTGTGATCAATATTCTCTCTCAGTGTGTGAGTGTGATCAATATTCTCTCTCAGTGTGTAAGTGTGATCAATATTCTCTCTGTGTGTGAGTGTGATCAATATTCTCTCTCAGTGTGTGAGTGTGATCAATATTCACTCTCAGTGTGTGAGTGTGATCAATATTCTCTCTCAGTGTGTGAGTGTGATCAATATTCACTCTCAGTATGTGAGTGTGATCAATATTCTCTCTCAGTGTGTGAGTGTGATCAATATTCTCTCTCAGTGTGTGAGTGTGATCAATATTCTCTCTCAGCGTGTGAGTGTTATCAATATTCTCTCTCAGTGTGTGAGTGTGATCAATATTCTCTCTCAGTGTGTGAGTGTGATCAATATTCCCTCTCAGTGTGTGAGTGTGATCAATATTCACTCTCAGTGTGTGAGTGTGATCAATATTCACTCTCAGTGTGTGAGTGTGATCAATATTCTCTCTCAGTGTGTGAGTGTGATCAATATTCTCTCTCAGTGTGTGAGTGTGATCAATTTTTACTCTCAGTGTGTGATTGTGATCTGTATTCACTCTCAGTGTGTGAGTGTGATCAATATTCACTCTCAGTGTGCGAGTGTGATCAAAAGTCTCTCTGAGTGTGTGAGTGTGATCAATATTCACTCTCACTGTGTGAGTGTGATCAATATTCACTCTCAGTGTGAGTGTGATCAATATTCACTCTCAGTGTGTGAGTGTGATCAACATTCACTCTCAGTGAGCGAGTGTGATCAAAAGTCTCTCTCAGTGTGTGAGTGTGATCAATATTCTCTCTCAGTGTGTGAGTGTGATCAATATTCTCTCTCAGTGTGTAAGTGTGATCAATATTCACTCTCAGTGTGTGAGTGTGATCAATATTCTCTCAGTGTGTGAGTGTGATCAATATTCTCTCTCAGTGTGTGAGTGTGATCAATATTCTCTCTCAGTGTGTAAGTGTGATCAATATTCTCTCTGTGTGTGAGTGTGATCAATATTCTCTCTCAGTGTGTGAGTGTGATCAATATTCACTCTCAGTGTGTGAGTGTGATCAATATTCTCTCTCAGTGTGTGAGTGTGATCAATATTCTCTCTCAGTGTGTGAGTGTGATCAATATTCACTCTCAGTGTGTGAGTGTGATCAATATTCTCTCTCAGTGTGTGAGTGTGATCAATATTCTCTCTCAGTGTGTGAGTGTGATCAATATTCACTCTCAGTGTGTGAGTGTGATCAATATTCTCTCTCAGTGTGTGAGTGTGATCAATATTCTCTCTCAGTGTGTGAGTGTGATCGATATTCTCTCTCAGTGTGTGAGTGTGATCAATATTCTCTCTCAGTGTGTGAGTGTGATCAATATTCTCTCTCAGTGTGTGAGTGTGATCAATATTCACTCTCAGTGTGTGAGTGTGATCAATATTCTCTCTCAGTGTGTGAGTGTGATCAATATTCACTCTCAGTGTGTGAGTGTGATGATAGTAAAATCCCGATGATTAGGTCAGGACGCTGTCAGTATTTGAGTGTCCGGCCGGTAGCCGGGATGTGAGAAGCCGCTTTGTCAGTTCACACCCAGGTCAGAGAATGGCGGTTCCCTCGGAGGATCGTGAGATACCAACATCGAACGTGAGAAATCGTGAAACGAACAAGTGGCCCGGGGAGAAATCGTGGTGTAGAAATGGGAATCGCAGAGTCCTCATTATCAGGCTGAGTGGTGAGACCTTACTTGGAGACCCATGTATCCCTCACCCTCTGCCCATCCCCTCAATGGTGAATGTTTAAACAGAAAGGCAGTAAATAACCCGTCTGATAAATTAGTGACGAACACTCACAGGGTAACAAATCCTCTCTGGTCTCCAGGCCCAGGTGAAGCTGGGGAATGTGGGGAGAGGGAGTCGGTGTGGGGAGATCTGGCTCCGGTTCTGTGTGTAGGAAAAACACAGGGAACATTTAATAACCTCACTTTGTGTCGTTCGTGTCTTATTACTTTCCTTATTCATTTTACCCCTAATTATCCCTCCTTCTCACTGACACTCCGGAATCATAGAATCGTAGAAAGGTTGCAGCACAGAAGGAGACCATTCGGCCCATCGAGTCCATGCTGGCTCTATGCAAAAGAATTCCAGCTAGTCCCCGCCCTTTCCCCACAGCCCTGCAAATTTTTTCCTTTCAAGTATTTATCCAGTTCCCTTTTGAAGGCCATGATTGAATCTGTCTCCACCACCCCCTCGGGCAGTGCATTCCAGATCCTAACCACTCGCTGTGTAAAAAAGTTTTTCCTCATCTCACCTTTGGTTCTTTTGCCAATCACCTTAAATCGATGTCCTCTAGTTCTTGACCCTTCCGCCAATGGGAAGTTTCTCTCTATCTACTCTGCCTAGACCCTTCATGATTTTGAATACCTCGATCAAATCTCCTCTCAATTTTCTCTGTTCTAAGAAGAACAACCCCAGCTTCTCCAGTCTATCCACGTAACTAAAGCCCGTCATCCCTGGAATCATTCTAGTAAATCTTTTCTGCACCCTCTCTAAGGCCTTCACATCTTTCCTAAAGTGCGGTGCCCAGAACTTGACACAATACTCCAGTTGTGGCCGAACCAGTGTTTTATAAAAGGTTCATCATGACTTCCATACTTTTGTACTCTGTGCCTCTATTTATAAAGCCCAGGATCCCGTATGCTTTTTTAACCACTTTCTCAACCTGCCCTGCCACCTTCAACGATTTGTGCACATATACCCCCAGATCTCTTTGTTCCTGTACCCTTTTAGAATTGTGCCCTCTAGTTTATATTGCCTCTCCTTGTTCTTCCTACCGAAAGGTATCGCTTCGCATTTTTCTGCGTTAAATTTCATTTGCCACGTGTCTGCCCATTCCACCAGCCTGTCTATATCCTCTTGAAAGTCTATCACTATCCTCCTCATTGTTTGTTACCCGTCCAAGTTTTGTGTCATCTGCAAATTTTGAAATTGTGCCCTGTACACCCAAGTCCAAGTCATTAATATATATCAAGAAAAGCAGTGGTCCTAGTACCGACCCCTGGGGAACACCACTGTACACCTCCCTCCAGTCTGAAAAACAACCGTTCACCACTACTCTCTGCTTCCTGTTATTTAGCCAATTGTGTATCCGTGCTGCCACTGCAGCTTTTATTCCATGGGCTTCAACCTTGCTGACAAGTTTATTATGTGGCACTTTATCAAACACCTTTTGAAAGTCCATATACATCACATCAACCCCATTGCCCTCATCGACCCTCTCTGTTACCTCATCAAAAAACTCTATCAGGTTAGTTAAACACGATTTGCCTTTAACAAATCCGTGCTAGCTTTCCCTAATCAATCCACACTCGTCCAAGTGACTGTTAATTCTGTCCCGGATTATCATTTCTAAAAGTTTCCCCACCACTGAGGTTAAACTGATTGGCCTGTAATTGCTGGGTTTATCCTTACACCCTTTTTTGAACAAGGGTGTAACATTTGCAATTCTCCAGTCCTCTGGCACCACCCCCATATCTATGGATGTTTGGAAGATTATGACCAGCACCTCTGCAATTTCCACCCTTACTTCCCTCAGCAACCTCGGATGCATCCCATCCGGACCGGGTGACTTATCTACTTTAAGTACAGCCAGCCTTTCTAGTACCTCCACTTTATCAATTTTTAGCCCATCCAGTATCTGAGGCTCTGGCAGCATCTTCTTCCTTGGTAAAGACAGATGCAAAGTATTCACTTAGTACCTTGGCCATCCCCTCTGCCTCCATGAATAGATCTCCTTCATGGTCCCTAATCGGCCCCACCCCTCCTCTTACTACCCGTTTACTATTTATATGCCTGTGGAAGACTTTTGGATTCCCTTTTATATTGACCACCAGTCTATTCTCATACTCTCCCTTTGCTCCTCTTATTTCCTTTTTCACTTCCCCTCTGAACTTTCTATATTCTGCCTGGTTCTCACTTGTGTTATCAACCTGACATCTGTCGTCCGCCCCCTTTTCCTGCTTCATCTTACTCTCCACCTCTTTTGTCATCCAGGGAGCTCTGACTTTAGTTGCCCTACCTTTCCCCCTCGTGGGAATATTCCCCTTAATCAATTCTGCCATTCCCCCCCTCCTTTCTTTCCTTCCCTATCTTTCCTGAACATCTTGTATCCAGGAATATTTAGTACCCAATCCTGCCCTTTTTTGAGCCAGGCCTCCATTATCACCACAACATCATATTCCCATGTGGCCATTTGTGCCTGCAGCTCACCAACCTTATTTACCACACTTCATGCACCGCAAACCAGTCTTAGACTTTCTTGTACTCTCTCTTAGTTTGATCCCACCTAATACTGTACTATTTCTTACTCTCGTGCTATCTGTCTCTCCCAATCCTTTGTGCACCTTGTTTCTCCTTTCCAATGCTACATCCTGGTGCTCACCCCCCTGCCAAATTAATTTAAACCCCCCCCCACAGCACTTGAACCTTCCCCCAACGAACATTGGTCCCGGCCCTGTTGAGGTGCAACCCATCCGGCCTGTACAGGTCCCTCCTCCCCCAGAACCGGTCCCAATGTCCCAGGAATCTAAAGCCCTCCCTCCTGCACCATCTCTCCAGCCACGCATTCATCTGCTCTATCCTCCTATTTCTATACTCACCAGCACGTGGCACTGGGAGTAATCCGGAGATTACTACCCTTGAGGTCCTGCTTATTAATCTCTTTCCTAACTCCTTAAAATCTGCCTGCAGGACCTCATCCCTCTTTCTACCTATGTCATTGGTATAGATATTGACCACGACCTCTGGCTGTTCACCCTCCCCCTCCAAAATGTTCTGCAGCCGCTCAGTGACATCTTTGGCCCTGGCACCAGGGAGGCAACATACCATCCTGGAATCATGTCTATGGCCACAGAAACGCCTGTCTGTCCCCCTAAATATAGAATCCCCAATCACTATTGCTCTCCTGACCTTTCCCCTCTCCCCTGTACAGCTGAATGCAGTAACTCACTAGATCACTATTAGGGGGCATTGGCTGCCCCACCCCTGGCCTGTCTACAGGTGCGAGCTGACAGGGGAGGGTAATTGCCCACATCCACACTGCTCACTTGGCAGCAGGAGTCTGTGGATACTGGGCAGGAGCAGGGATAATTGCTGGTTTTTTTCCCTCTCTAAACCAGGACCTCTGAGGTCAATTATACCAACCCATCACCACCCTGTCTGAGATCAGCTAACCCAGCACAGACTGATCATTCAACACTAGGCAGGGAATCCTAGAGCTTGGGCTCTAGAGGCCTGAAGGCACAGCCACCAATGGTGCGGCGAAGGGAGTGGGAGAAGCAGAAGAGACAAGGATGAGAATTTAAATTTGAGGTGTTGGGGGAACAGGAGACAATGTCGGTCAGCGAGGACAGGAGTGATGGGTAAACGGGACTTGGAGCGAGTTGGGATACGGGCAGCAGAGTTTTGGATGAGCTGAAGTTTATGGAGGGTGGAAGATGGGAGGCCGGCCAGGAGAGCGTTGGAATAGTCGCGTCTGGAGGTAACAAGGCACGGATGAGAGTTACAGCAGATGGGCTGAGGCAGGGGCGGAGACGGGCGATGTTACGGAGATGGAAGTAGGCAGTCTTGGTGATGGAGAGGATGGGGGTCGGAAGGTCAACTGAGGTTGTGAAGAGTCTGATTCAGCCTAAGACAGTGCCTGGAAAAAGGAATTGGTGGCGAGGGAATGGAGTTTATTGCAGGCCGAAGACAATGGCCTTCCCAATGATTAACGGGAGGAAATTGCTGCTCATCCATGACTTTTTTTTTTATTCGTTCATGGGATGTGGGCATCGCTGGCGAGGCCGGCATTTACTGCCCATCTGGTGGTGGTGAGCCGCCTTCTTGAACCGCTGCAGTCCGTGTGGTGAAGGTTCTCCCACAGTGCTGTTAGGAAGGGAGTTCCAGGATTTTGACCCAGCGACGATGAAGGAACGGCGATATATTTCCAAGTCGGGATGGTGTGTGACTTGGAGGGGAACGTGCAGGTGTGACCATGCGCCTGCTGCCCTTGTCCTTCTAGGTGGTAGAGGTCGCGGGTTTGGGAGGTGCTGTTGATGAATCCTTGGACTGGATGTCGAAGAAGCAGTCTGACAACACAGAGACAGTGGGGGGTCGAGGGAGGCGGCGGTGAGGTAGAGCTGGGTGTCATCGGTATACAGGTGGAACCTGACCTGTGTTCGGATGATGTTGCCGAGGGGCAGCATGTAGAGGAAGAGGAGGGGGCCAAGGATGGATCCATGGGGGACTCCAGAGGTATTGGAGTGAGGGTGGGAAGAAAACTCATTGCAGGAGATTCTCTGGCTATGATCAGAAAGGTAAGAGTGGAACCAGGTGAGGGCAGTTCCACTGAGGAGAAGTGTTGGAGAAAGATAGTTGACTGTGGAAAGCCTGCAGTGAGAACCAGGAGGGGTAATGCATGATGGTCACAGTTACAGAGATAATGGGGGTAAATGACAAATGTTAAAGATTTTTAAGATGACAATCAGCAATTTCTAGGCTTGTAAAGCTGTGACATGTCAGTGGATTATTACCAAAAACGTACGACGATTTGAACAAAATTAATAAAATGAATATCAGGTTTCCTGTCACATGGCTGACAGCCGAATAACCAACTGACCCCGTATTTTGTTGTTTTTCAGTTGTCTGACAGCCGCTTTCAGATACCCTGTAATCAGCACTGAGAGGTCGGTTACTGCTTTACTGGCCTGGGTGAGCATGGCACCGACATCTGACCGGAACATCGGGATATCACGAGACTGCAACGGTGCGTTCAAAGAAAATGATTCCTGACAAGCAAAAAAAAACAACACAGAAATCAAAATATGGTCGAGCAAGAATCACAGAGTCCAACACTGAGATACACACTGCCCACTCCTGGTGTCTGATACACTGCCCACTCCTGGTGTCTGATACACTGCCCACTCCTGGTGTCTGATACACTGTCCACTCCTGGTGTCTGACACACTGTCCACTCCTGGTGTCTGATACACTGCCCACTCCTGGTGTCTGATACACTGTCCACTCCTGGTGTCTGACTCACTGTCCACTCCTGGTGTCTGATACACTGCCCACTCCTGGTGTCTGATACACTGTCCACTCCTGGTGTCTGACACACTGTCCACTCCTGGTGTCTGATACACTGTCCACTCCTGGTGTCTGATACACTGTCCACTCCTGGTGTCTGATACACTGTCCACTCCTGGTGTCTGACACACTGTCCACTCCTGGTGTCTGACACACTGTCCACTCCTGGTGTCTGACACACTGCCCACTCCTGGTGTCTGACACACTGCCCACTCCTGGTGTCTGACACACTGTCCACTCCTGGTGTCTGACACACTGCCCACTCCTGGGGTCCGATTTTACCAGGCCTGCGGGTTTCTGGCGGGTTGGGTTTCGGGAGCGTGGGTAACGCGCCCGGTGAAATTAGTGGGTTTCCCGCACGATCGTAGCAGGCAAACCACTAATGGGATCCAATTACCTGCTCCTCCGGGTTCCGCGCTGCTGGTCTGCGCGTCGGGCGGGCTGTGCATGCGCAGTACGATCTGTCAGCTGGAGGCTCTCTAGTTAAAGGGGCAGTCCTCCACTGACAGATGCTGCAACCAATGGAACACATTACAGCATGGAGCAGCCCAGGGGGAAGGCTGCTCCCAGTTTAATGATGCCTCACCCCAGGTATCACTAGATGGGGTGAGGAGGAGGGGGAGGACAGAGATCTTCCCCCCGGCGGGCGGGAGGAAGCGGCCTGCCTCTGCCACCAAGAAGGCCTGGCTCGAGGTGGCAGAGGAGGTCACCTGCACCACCAACATATCGCCCACCTGCATACAGTGCAGGAGGCGCTGCAATGACCTCAGTAGGTCAGCCACAGTGAGAACACGTAGTCTTTCCCCTACACTCCGTCTGCCACATCACCGCCCCCACCCCACATCTCCTTCGGCACCGCCAACACTACTCTGTCACATCACCCCTCACACCCACTCAAACCTCATCCTCATCTTACCTGCACCTACTCACCTCACCAGTACTCATCCCGCCACTACCACTTAACCCAATCCTCATACAAACTCATGGCTCTATCTCATACTCACCCTCTCGTGCATCTCTCTCACGGCCAGCCTCACTCAACCTGCCACTACCTGTGCTGCAGCCACAGGGCATGCATCACATATGTGCAGTAGGAAGCATAAGGCAAACGTGTCGTGAGCATGAAGGGGATGCACAAGGGTGTTTGAGGGTTTGTCATGGTTGTTACTTATATTGAATTTCTGACCAACTCACATCACATATTATATTGGCACCACTACTGCCATGTCTTTGTGAATCTTGTCTGGTTTGTGCAATAATGCCCTTTCCTGAGGATCACTGAGGACCCACACCTGATGCCACCCATTGTGTCACTGCAGAGTGGGTGTAGGTGTATTTTCAGGGCTCTTCTGTGCAGAGGACTGAGAGACGTCGGCGATGTCCCCGGTGGCACCCTGGAAAGATGCGGAGGAGATGTTGTTGAGGGCAGTGGTGACTTTGACAGCGAAAGGTAAGAAGATGATGCCCAGGCCAGCCGGGAGCAGCTCAGCATGAAGGAGGCTGCAGATGTCCACGACTACATGTCGAGTGACTCTGAGCCTCCGTGTGCACTGCTGCTCAGAGAGGTCCAGGAAGCTGAGCCTCGGTCTGTGGACCCTGTGGCGAGGGTAGTGCCCTCTGCGACGCATCTCTCTCTGCGGTAGCCCTCCCTCCTGCTGTACAGGTGGATGTGTCACAGCACTGTGTTGTGGAGCTCCACGTGTCAGAGGTGGACGGCGTGGATGGCGAGGCTGGTGAGGCTGGTGAGGCTGGTGATGCTGTTCACCCTCCGAGGAGGTCATGACTGCAGCTACGGCGGCCCCCATCCGCAATATGTACATCTGAGGGGGTCCGCAAGGTAGGTACATGTCTCCGGACCCCGGGGTAAGTGTGCAGGTTGGTGACTTTGACCGTCCGGAGGGGGCTGGTGGAGGCCAAACTTTGTCCCAAGTGACAGAGCGGCCTCCTGCAATGAGTGAGGGTCTCCCCCCCCCCACCTGTCAAATGGACCTTTGCAGCTGCCACAGGCTGATGGCTGCAACACGTCCAGTTCAACTCGGACTGTTTCCCCCAGTGTGTGAAACAGTTCCATGTTTCTCCAAAATCGCACACAGTCCCTTAATCAGGTCAGTTAATGACCTGAACAAGCGAAATAAATACACTCAAGTGGCATCCCGCTGGCTTTAATTGCCTGCGGGATTCCCACCAGCGGGGGCCACGCACGCACCCCCGCACGTCATCGGGGAACCCGGAAGTGGGCGGGATCGTGGCGCGATCCAGTCACGTGCCTGGATATCGGGATTTTCGGGGCCCCCCCCACTGGAAACGCACAGGAAACCCGCCAGTAAAATCGAGCCCCAGGAGTGGGCAGTGTCTCAGACACCAGGGGCTCGAATTTAGCAGGCCTGCGGGTTCCCAGCGGGTGGTCCTCCGGGAGCGTCGAAAACGCGAACGGCGAAATTAGTGGGTTGCCCACGCGATCGTAGCAGGCAACCCACTAATAGGATCCAATTACCTGCTCCTCCGGGGTCCACGGCGCTGGCCTGCGCGTCGGGCGGGCTGCGCATGCGCAGTACGATCTGTCAGCTGGAGGCTCTCTAGTTAAAGGGGCAGTCCTCCACTGACAGATGCTGCAACCAATGGGACACATTACAGCATGGAGCAGCCCAGGGGGAAGGCTGCTCCCAGTTTAATGATGCCTCACCCCAGGTATCACTAGATGGGGTGAGGAGGAGGGGGAGGACAGAGATCTTCCCCCCGGCGGGCGGGAGGAAGCGGCCTGCCTCTGCCACCAAGAAGGCCTGGCTCGAGGTGGCAGAGGAGGTCACCTGCACCACCAACATATCGCCCACCTGCATACAGTGCAGGAGGCGCTGCAATGACCTAAGTAGGTCAGCCACAGTGAGAACACGAAGTCTTTCCCCTACACTCCGTCTGCCACAACACTGCCCCCACCCCACATCTCCTTCGGCACCGCCAACACTACTCTGTCACATCACCCCTCACACCCACTCAAACCCCATCCTCATCTTACCTCCACCTACTCACCTCGCCAGTACTCATCCCGCCACTACCACTCAACCCAATCCTCATACAATCTCATGGCTCTATCTCATACTCACCCTCTCGTGCATCTCCCTCACGGTCAGCCTCACTCAACCTGCCACCACCTGTGCTGCAGCCACAGGGCATGCATCGCATATGTGCAGTAGGCAGCGTAAGGCAAACGTCTCGTCAGCATGAAGGGGATGCACAAGGGTGTCTGAGGGTTTGTCATGGGTGTTACCCATATTGAATTTCAGAGCAACAAACAGCACACATTATATTGACACCACCACTGCCATGTCTCTGCGAATCCTGTCCGTTGTGTCCAATAATGCCCGCTCCTGGGTATCACTATGAGGACTCACCACTGATGCCACCCATCGTGTTACTGCAGAGTAGGTGCAGGTGTATTTGCAGGGCTCGTCCGCGCAGACGACTGAGAGACATCGGCGGTGTAGCCGGCTGCACCCTGGAAGGATGCGGAGGAGAAGTTGTAGAGGGCAGTGGTGACTTTGCCAGCGACAGGTAAGCAGTTGGTGCTGGGGCCAGCCAGGAGCAGCTCGGCATGAAAGAGGCTGCAGATCTCCACGACTACATGTCGAGCGAATCTGCGCCTCCCTGTGCACTGCTGCTCGGAGAGGTCCGGGGAGCTGCGCCTCGGTCTGTGGACCCTGTGGCGAGGGTAGTGCCCTCTGCGACGCGTCTCTTTCTGCGGTAGCCCTCCCTCCTGCTGTGCAGGTGGGCGTGCAACAACACCGTGTTGGGGGGATCCACGTCTCTGCGGCGGACGGCGTGGACTGCGAGGCTGCTGGTGCTGGTCATGCTCTTCGTCCTCCGAGGGTGTCCACACACCACCCAACTGGCAGGTGTTGGTCTGAGGGTTTGTGCAGGGTAGGTGTGTGGGTCCTCGGACTGGGGCTGCGGTTTCGTGTCGGTCTGTCCTCTGGCTTGGCCGGGGGGTGGTGGGGGGCAGGGGTTGCCCTATGTGACGTGGTGGCCTCCTGCGTGGGTGAGGACTCTCCCCCGTGGAGCGCACCTTGGCACCTGCCACAGGCTGCTGGCTGCAACACGCCTGGTTTGAAGGGTCCTGTTTCCCCCAGTGTGGGAAACTCACTGCCTTGAACCTAAAATCCCACACTTCCTCTTTTGACAGCTGCTTCAGCTCATTAACTGACCACAACGAGCAAGTTAAGTACTCTCAAGTGGAACCCCACTGGCTTTAATTGCCTGCGGGATTCCCACCAGCGGGGCTTTCGCGCGCAGCCCCGCACGTCAGCGCGGTACCCGGAAGTGGCCGGGATTTCGTCCAAATCCGGTCACGTGATCGGAGATCGGGATTTTCGGGGCCCCCCCGCTGGAAACCCGCAGGTAACCCGACCCTAAAATCGAGCCCCTGGTATCTGGGCCACATTACCTACTGCTGGTGCCTGGGACACTGCTCAATGCGATGCGGGTTTCTGCCTCTACCACCCCTGACAGGCGGAGTTCCAGACCCCCCATCATCCTCTGGATGAAAAAATTTCTTCTCAACTCCCCTCTAATCCTTCTACCGATTACTTTATATCTATGCCCCCTGGTTATTGACTTCTCTACCACGGGAAATAGGTCCTTCCTATCCACTCTATCCAGGCCCCTCATAATTTTAAACACTTCAATCAAATCTCCCTTCAGCCTCCTCTGTTCCAAAGAAAACAACCCCAGCCCATCCAATCTTTCCGCAGAGCTAAAATTCTCCAGTCCTGGCAACGTCCTGGTAAATCTCTGTACCCTCTATCGTGCAATCACATCTTTCCCACAATGTGGTGCCGGAGGATTGGAGGACTGCTAACGTTGTACCTTTGTTTAAAAAGAGAGAGAGGGATAGACTGAGTAATTACAGGCCAGTCAGTCTAACCTCGGTGGTGGGCAAATTATTGGAATCAATTCTGAGGGACAGGATATATCGCCATTTAGAAAGGCACGGGTTAATCAAGGACAGTCAGCATGGATTTGTTAAGGGAACGTTGTGTCTGACTAACTTGATTGAATTTTTTGAGGAGGTAACAAGGAGGGTCGATGAAGGTTGTGCATTTGATGTAGTCTACATGGATTTTAGCAAGGCTTTTGACAAGGTCCCACATGGCAGATCGGTCAAAAAAGTACAAGCCCATGGGATCCAAGGGAAAGTGGCAAGTTGGATCCAAAATTGGTTCAGTGGCAGGAAGCAAAGGGTAATGGTCGACGGGTGTTTTTGCGACTGGAAGGCTGTTTCCAGTGGGGTTCCGCAGGGCTCGGTACTTGGTCCCTTGCTTTTTGTGATATATATTAATGATTTGGACTTAAATGTAGGGGGCATGATTAAGAAGCTTGCAGGTGCAAAAATTGGCCGTGTGGTTGATAGTGAGGAGGAAAGCTGTAGACTGCAGGAAGATATCAATGGACTGGTCAGGTCGGCAGAAAAGTGGCAAATGGAATTCAATCCGGAGAAGTGTGAGGTAATGCATTTGGGGAGAGCAAACAAGGCAAGGGAATACACAATAAATGGGAGGATACTGAGAGGTGTAGAGGAAGTGAGGGACCTTGGAGTGCATGTCCACAGATCCCTGAAGGTAGCAGGTAGATAAGGTGGTTAAGAAGGCATACGGGATACTTTCCTTTATTATCCGAGGCATAGAATATAAGAGCAGGGAGGTTATGCTGGAACTGTATAAAACATTGGTTAGGCCACAGCTTGAGTACTGTGTACAGTTCTGGTCACCACATTACAGGAAAGATGTGATTGCATTAGAGAGGGTGCAGAGGAGATTTACGGGGATGTTGCCAGGGCTGGAGAATTTTAGCTAAGTGAAAAGATTGGATTGGCTGGGGTTATTTTATTTGGAACAGAGGATGCTGAGGGGAGATTTAATTGAGGTGTATAAAATTATGAGGGGCCCAGATAGAGTGGATAGGGAGGACCTATTTCCCTTAGCAGAGGGGTCAATAACCAGGGGGCATAGATTTAAAGTAATTGGTAGAAGGGTTAGGGGGGATTTGAGGAGAATTTTTTTCACCCAGAGGGTGGTGGGGGTCTGGAACTCACTGCCTGAGAGGGTGGTAGAGGCAGAAACCCTCAACTCATTTAAAAAGTACCTGGATGTGCACCTGACGTGCCGTGATCTGCAGGGCTACGGACCAAGTGCTGGAAAGTGGGATTAGGCTGGGTGGCTCATTTTCAGCCGCCACGGACACGATGGGCCGAATGGCCTCCTTCTGTACCGCAACTTTTCTATGATTCTGTGTAGTGACCGGAACTGTACGCAGTACTCTAGCTGTGGCCTAACTAGAGTTTTATACAGTTCTAGCATAATCTCCCTGCTTTTATATTCTATGCCTCGGCTAATAAAGGAAAGTATCCCATATGCCTTCTTAACCACCTTATCTACCTGTCCTGCTACCTTCAGGGATCTGTGGACATGCACTCCAAGGTCCCTCACTTCCTCTACACCTCTCAGTATCCTCCCATTTATTGTGTATTCCCTTGCCTTGTTTGCTCTCCCCAAATGCATTACCTCACACTTCTCTGGATTGAATTCCATTTGCCATTTTTCTGCCCACCTGACCAGTCCATTGATATCTTCCTGCAGTCTACAGCTTTCCTCCTCACTATCAACCACACGGCCAATTTTTATATCATCTGCAAACTTCTTAATCATGCCTCCTATATTTAAGTCTAAATCATTGATATGTACTACAAGCAAGGGACCAAGTACTGAGCCCTGCGGAGCCCTACTGAAAACAACCTACCAGTCACAAAAACCCCCGTCGACCATTACCCTTTGCTTCCTGCCACTGAACCAATTTTGGATCCAAATTGCCACTCTCCCTTGGATCCCGTGGGCTTGTACTTTTTTGACCGGTCAAAAGCCTTGATGAAATCCATGTAGACCACATCAAATGCACTACCCTCATCGACCCTCCTTGTTACCTCCTCAAAAAATTCAATCAAGTTAGTCAGACACGACCTTCCCTTAACAAATCCATGTTGACTGTCCTTTCTAAGTGATGATTAATATTGTCCCTCAGAATTTTTTCCAATAATTTGCCCACCACCAAGGTTAGGCTGACTGGCCTATAACTACCCAGGTAGAGCTGGGTGTCGTCAGTGTGCATGTGGAATCTGACCCCGTGTCTTCAGGAGATGTTGGCGAGGGGCAGCATGTAGATGAGGAAGAGGAGGGGGTCAAGGACAGATCCTTCAGGGACTCCGGAGGTAACGGTGCAGGGGCAGGAAGAGAATCCATTGATGCAGATTCGTGGAACCAGGCGAGGGCAGTCCCAATGAGATGGACAAATGAGGAGAGGCGTTGGAGGAGGATGGTGAGGTCGACTGTGTGAAACACAGACACTTGTAGAAGGGATGAGGTGCAGGAGCCCTGACTGGGGTGGCCCTCCCTCTGGAGCATCCTGGACTATTGAAGCCCCGAACAGCTGCCCAGCTGAGGTTAGCCAACTCAGCACTGACAGGGGAGCAGAGTCTGTGTGTCCTGGTCAGTATGACTCAGGTTCCCTCTGATAAACTCACTGAGACAACAGGGAGTTTACTCACTCAGTGTGTTTATCTCTTGTTATTGGGCACATACACAATGGGCTTCATCACGATGCTCTGTTACCATGTTTAACCTGTGAGATATGAATCAAGACATTTGATTGTTGGATGGATGAATGAATAGGAATGGATCCAGTATTTATCACTCAGGTGTATTCATTACCTGCACCAACGTCACATGATCACTGCTCTTTGACAGGGTTTTCAGTCGCTGCTCTTTCTCTCTCAGTTCACCACATTTCTGTTCCAGTCGGCTCCGGATGCCGTCGGCCTGGCTCAGTGCTGTTCGCCCCGCACTCTCTATCAATCCAATCACTTCTCTCTCAGCTTCCCCAACAGCTTCAGTCATTTCAACAAATGTGCCGGTGATTTCAGATCGTACTTTGAGTGAAGAGCTCTAACAGGGAATGGGAAACAGGGCCAATGACTTTCTAACCACACGCACCACAAACAAGTCTTGTACCTCCAACCGTTCAAGGTCCCACTCACCATGAGCGAGTCAACAGTTTGCTGCAGGAGTCTGATCTTGGCCAGGGTTCTCTGTGTCTCTGTTTCTACTTCACATTGTTTTTCAAGAAGTTGTTTCTTGAAGGTAGAAAAGTAAATTAAATTAACGGTGAATCATTAACACGATACAAAAAATTCACCCCCTCCCATTCCAAGGTCCCAGTTCCCAAGTCTCCCGGACACACAATGGGTCAGTCAGCATCTGAAAGAGAAAATACTGGTTGATATTTTGGGTGGAGAGCATTCACCCAAACCTTTCCTTTCTATCAGATGCTGACTGACCTGTTTTGTAGGTCCAACATTTGCAGTTTTTCTCGTGTCTCTGCTGTTATGGGGGCTGTTGTGTAGAGGGTTGGTCTGCAGTGAGGAGCTCCATGGTGGGCATCCCACAACCGATACTTTCTCTTTACCAATATTAATTACTTTAAGTTCCTCACTCTCACTGGACCCTTCGTTCCCCACTTTTTCAAGTGTGTTTTTTGTGTCTTCTACTGTGAAGACAGATATAAAATATTTGTTTAACGTCTCTGCCATTTCCTTATTCCTCATTATAATTTCTCTGCCTCTAAGGGACCAAAGTTTACTATCGCTAATCTCTCCCTTTTTCAATACTTGTAGAAACTCTTACAATCTGTTTTTATATTTCTTGCTAGTTTACTCTCACATTCTATTTTCTCCCTCTTCATTAATTTTTTGGTCATCCTTTGCTGGTTTCTAAAACTCTCCCAATCCTCAGGCTTGCTATTACTGTTACTATTGGCAACATTATAAGCCTCTTTTTTTAATCTAATACTAACTTCTTTAGTTTGCTCCAGATGGATCACTTTTCCTGTGGAGATTTTATTCCTCAATGAGGAATTATGAAATATTTCTTTCAATATTCACCATTGCTTATCTACTGTCACATCTTTTGATTTAATTTCCAATCAACCTAGGCCAACTCACCCCTCATATCTATGTAATTGGCTTTGTTTAAGTTTAAGACTGCAGTTTCAGACTTAAGTACATCACTCTCGAATTCAATGTGAAATTCTACCATATTATGATCATTCTGTCCCGGAGGATTCTTTACTGTGAGATTACGAATTAACCCTGTCTCATTACACAATATAAGGTCTAAAATAGCCTGTTCCCTGGTTGGTTCCATGTCGTGTTTCTCGAGGAAACTGTCTCGGATGCATTTCATGAACTCGTCCTCCAGACTACTTTTGCCAATTTGATTTGCCCAGTCTATATTAAGATTAAAGTCTCCATGATTACCCTTGTTACAAGCTCCAATTATTTCTAGATTAATACTCTGTCCAACTGTATAACTACTGTTGGGGGCCGATAAATTACTCCCACCGGTATAAATTACTCCCACCGGTCTAAACTACTCCCACCGGTATAAATTACTCCCACCACTATAAATTACTCCCACCGGTATAAACTACTCCCACCGGTATAAACTACTCCCACCGGTATAAATTACTCCCACCGGTCTAAACTACTCCCACCGGTATAAATTACTCCCACCACTATAAATTACTCCCACCAGTATAAACTACTCCCACCGGTATAAACTACTCCCACCAGTATAAATTACTCCCACCGGTATAAACTACTGCCACCGGTATAAATTACTCCCACCGGTATAAATTACTCCCACCGGTATAAATTACTCCCAGCAGTCTAAACTACTCCCACCGGTATAAATTACTCCCACCGGTATAAACTACTCCCACCGGTATAAATTACTCCCACCGGTATAAACTACTCCCACCGGTATAAATTACTCCCACCGGTATAAACTACTCCCACCGGTATAAATTACTCCCAGCAGTCTAAACTACTGCCACCACTATAAATTACTCCCACCGGTATAAATTACTCCCACCGGTATAAATTACTCCCAGCAGTCTAAACTACTCCCACCGGTATAAACTACTCCCACCGGTATAAATTACTCCCACCGGTATAAACTACTCCCACCGGTATAAATTACTCCCAGCAGTCTAAACTACTCCCACCGGTATAAACTACTCCCACCGGTATAAATTACTCCCAGCAGTCTAAACTACTCCCACCGGTATAAATTACTCCCACCGGTATAAAGTACTCCCACCGGTATAAACTACTCCCACCGGTATAAAGTACTCCCACCGGTATAAATTACTCCCAGCAGTCTAAACTACTGCCACCACTATAAACTACTCCCACCGGTATAAATTACTCCCACCGGTATAAATTACTCCCAGCAGTCTAAACTACTCCCACCGGTATAAACTACTCCCACCGGTATAAATTACTCCCACCGGTATAAATTACTCCCACCGGTATAAACTACTCCCACCGGTATAAACTACTCCCACCGGTATAAATTACTCCCAGCAGTCTAAACTACTCCCACCGGTAAAAACTACTCCCACCGGTATAAATTACTCCCAGCAGTCTAAACTACTCCCACCGGTATAAATTACTCCCACCGGTATAAAGTACTCCCACCGGTATAAACTACTCCCACCGGTATAAAGTACTCCCACCGGTATAAATTACTCCCACCAGTCTAAACTACTCCCACCGGTATAAATTACTCCCACCGGTATAAAGTACTCCCACCGGTATAAAGTACTCCCACTGGTATAAACTACTCCCACCGGTATAAATTACTCCCATACTGTTTCTACTTCCTGCTCCTCCGAGCTGAGATCCTTTCTCACTAATAATCCCCTCTCTGCTGATGGCACTGACTGATTGTTGGGTACAGGTCCCACAGGGCACCGGGCACTTTCATCCAATGGGCCTGTCTTCATGCGTGAGCTCGTACAGAAATGATGGGCGGCTATTGCGCTGTGGGCAGCATCACAGCCGATTGACACCTGTCCTCATCCAATCTGTAGTCAGGAAGCCTCCAGCAGAGATCAACTAGGAAATGATAGGCCTAACGTCTGTTGTGGGGAAGTCACTCCAATCTGTTATTAGGGACAGAGTGACTGTGCACTTGGACAAACATGAACTGATCAGAGAGAGCCAGAAAGATAGATCGGAGTATTTTCTGAATAGTGAGAAGTTATGAACTGTGGATGAGCAGAGAAATTTAGGGGTCCAAGCACAGAAATCACTAAAAGCTGGTGGACAGGTACAAAAAATAATTAAAAAGCTAATGGAAGAGGGCTGGAATACAAAGGGGTGGAAGTTATGATAAATTATATAAAGCTCTGGTCAGACCCCATCTGGAAACTGCGTTCAGTTCTGGGGACCGCACCTCAGGAGGGAGATATTGGCCTTGGAGTGGGCCAGAATGATACCAGGGATAAAAGGGTTAAATTATGAGGGCAGGTTGCATAGACTGGGCTTGTATTCCCTTGAGTTTTTAAAGATTAAGGGGTGATCTAATTGTGTTGTTTAAGATGATTAAAGGATTTGATAGGGTAGATAGAGAGAAACTATTTCCTCTGGTGGGAGAGTCCAGAACAAGGGGACATAACTTTAAAATTAGAGCAAGGCCGTTCAGGGGTGATGTCAGGAAGCACTTCTTCACACAAAGGGTGGTGGAAATCTGGAACTCTCTCCCCAAAATCCTGTTGAGGCTGGGGATCAATTGGACATTTCAAAACTGAGATTGATAGGTTTTTGTTGGGTAAGGGTATTAAGGGATATGGAACAAAGGCAGGTAAATAGAGTTAAGATAAAGAACACCATGATCTAGTTGAATGGTGGAACAGACTCGAGGGGCTGAATGGCCTCCTCCTGTTTCTATGTTCCTGTGGACCATTTCCTTTCTGTGAAGTGACGCACGATGGAAGAAGCCCCCAGCAGTGAGCTTACCTGTCTGTCTGCCCCCTCCTCCTGCACCGTGACTGTCTCATGGTCCCTGTGTTCCTTGGTCGTACACACCGAGCAGATAAAGGCCTGGTTTGTTCTACAGAACAAGTCGAGAGGTTTCCCATGAGCTGGGCACCACCTCTGGTTCAGGTTGTTGACTGGCCCGGTCAGGCTGTGGTGCTGGAATGCTGCATTCTCCAGGTGAGGCTTCAGATGGAATCCACAGTAAGAAGCCAGACACACCAGGCAGGACTGTGCTGCCTGTAGCTTGGTGTCAGTACAGAAATCACAGGCCACTTCGCCTGGGCCAGCAACAGGGCCGTCAGCAACCCTCCCCCTGGATGAGGCAAAGCGTTCGACGAGTCTACACAGGACGAGGGTCCTGAGAAGCCGAGGTCTCGGAGTGAATCCCTGTCGACACTGAGGGCAGCTGTGGGCTCCGGCATCCGTGTCCTGATCCCAGGAGCCCTGAATGCATCCCAGACAGAAACTGTGTCCGCACGGGATTGTGACGGGATCCTTGAACACTTCCAAACACATCCCACAGACCAGGCTGTTCTCTGAGAGAAGCACATCAAGAGCCGCCATGATGAGGCAAATACGGCAAAGGGCAGGAGGGAGTGACACTGGGAGTTAAACAGATTTACAGGCAGTTAAATACACCCATGGGGAGGGGGTGGGATTACACTGTCAGCCACCAATCAGATCGTTTCAACATCAGAAATGTACAGCCTCGATTTCTCTCTTGGTCTAATTTGTCTGTTGGGTGATGGCCCCCCGTGATATTCCCTCTTGCCCCCGGGAGTTGGTCACTGTGAGGGGCAATGGTTGATGTTGGAAGAGGCAAGCAGGTTTAGGAACTGTTAATTCATTGCCTCACTCTACACTAGCTCTTCCTTGTTGGGTTTTTGGGTTGTTCCTGACATTCAGACTCCCCCTGTGCAACACTGAACATCGGCATTGAAAGAAAGCACGTTCCAAAATGCTTCACAGCCAATGAAGTACTTTTTGAAGTGTAGTCACTGTTATGTAGGAAACGCGGCAGCCAATTTGCGCACAGCAAGATCCCACAAACAGCAATGTGATAATGAGCAGAGAATCTGCTTTTTAGTGATGTTGGTTGAGGGATAAATATTGACCAGGACACCGGGGAGAACTCCCCTGCTCTTCTTTGAATAGTGGCCATGGGATCTTTTACATCCTCCTGAGGACGGAGCCTCGGTTTAACATCCCATCTGAAAGACGGCACCTCCGACAGTGCAGCACTCCCTCAGTATTGCGCTGGGAGTGTCAGCCTGGATTATGGGCTCAGGTCTCTGGAGTGGGCCTTGAACCCGTGGCCTTCTGAGTCAGGGGTGAGAGGGGGACCCACTGAGCCACCGCTGGCATACAGTCACACGTGATGTCACGTCACCATTATCGCCTTATTTGAATATGAATGGGGACATTCTGATGTCTGCCATCACTTGTTAATGAAATCTATTTAACATTCAGTGTCACTGACCAGCTGCTACACTCTGGTGACACATCTCGGAGATGGTGGCTGACAGTGTAATCCCACCCCCTCCCCATGGGTGTATTTAACTGCCTGTAAATCTGTTTAACTCCCAGTGTCACTCCCTCCTGCCCTTTGCCGTATTTGCCTCATCATGGCGGCTCTTGATGTGCTTCTCTCAGAGAACAGCCTGGTCTGTGGGATGTGTTTGGAAGTGTTCAAGGATCCCGTCACAATCCCGTGCGGACACAGTTTCTGTCTGGGATGCATTCAGGGCTCCTGGGATCAGGACACGGATGCCGGAGCCCACAGCTGCCCTCAGTGTCGACAGGGATTCACTCCGAGACCTCGGCTTCTCAGGACCCTCGTCCTGTGTAGACTCGTCGAACGCTTTGCCTCATCCAGGGGGAGGGTTGCTGACGGCCCTGTTGCTGGCCCAGGCGAAGTGGCCTGTGATTTCTGTACTGACACCAAGCTACAGGCAGCACAGTCCTGCCTGGTGTGTCTGGCTTCTTACTGTGGATTCCATCTGAAGCCTCACCTGGAGAATGCAGCATTCCAGCACCACAGCCTGACCGGGCCAGTCAACAACCTGAACCAGAGGTGGTGCCCAGCTCATTATTTTTTTCAAAAAATATACTTTATTCATAAAATTTGTAGCAAAAAACATTCAATACAGTTGTCCAAACATACACAATACAGATTATACAATTTGCAGGTTACATCAAGTACAGTTCAGTGAACACATTGGACATAATTACTGTTCATCACACTCTAGGGTGTCTCATTGCATTACACTCAACACAGATTATTGCTTACAGATTCATTACAGATTCATTACAGATTTATTGCGGGTACATTACATCAATTTTGAATTTTACATTCTGCCCGAGGGGGTTTTTCCCTGATTGCAGCCCCTCGGTATACAATGGTGGGAAGGCTCTAAACAGTTGCCTTTCCCCACAGAGCCTTTGCGGTGGCCGCACCCATCCTCAGTGCGTCCCTCAGCACGTAGTCCTGGACCTTGGAATGTGCCAGTCTGCAACACTCGGTCGAGGACAGCTCCTTGTACTGGAAGACCAGCAAGTTTCGGGCAGACCAAAGGGCGTCTTTCACCGAGTTGATGGTCTTCCAGCAGCAGCTGATGTCCGTCTCAGTGTGCGTCCCCGGGAACAGCCCGTAGAGCACAGAGTCCTGTGTTACGGAACTGCTCGGGACGAACCTAGACAGATACCACTGCATCTCTCTCCAGACCTTCTTTGCAAAGGCACATTCCAGAAGGAGATGGGTGACGGTCTCGTCTCCACCGCAGCCTCCTCTGGGACAGCGCGCGGTGGCGCTGAGAGTCCGGGAGTACATGAAGGATCTGACGGGAAGGGCCCTTCTCACCACCAGCCAAGCTAGGTCTTGGTGCTTGTTTGAAAGCTCTGGCGATGAGGCGTTCTGCCAAATGACATTGACAGTCTGCTCGGGGAACCAACCGACAGGATCCACCATCTCCTTTTCCCGCAGGGTCTCGAGGACGTTTCGTGCGGACCACTTGCTGATCGCCTTGTGGTCGAAAGTGTTTTCTTTCATAAACTTTTCAACGAAGGACAGGTGGGGCGGAACGGTCCAACTGGACGGAGCGTTCCGTGGCAGCGTGGCCAGGCCCATCCTTCTCAACACCGGGGACAGGTAGAACCTCAGCACGTAGTGACACTTTGTGTTTGCGTACTGAGGGTCTATGCACAGCTTGATGCAGCCGCACACAAAGATGGCCATCAGGATGAGGGCCACGTTGGGCACGCCTTTCCCCCCTTTCTCCAGAGATTTGTACATCGGGTTCCTGCGGACACGGTCCATTGGGAAACCTCTCGACTTGTTCTGCAGAACAAACCAGGCCTTTATCTGCTCGGTGTGTACGACCAAGGAACACAGGGACCATGAGACAGTCACGGTGGAGGAGGAGGGGGCAGACAGACAGGTAAGGGTTTTATATCTCAGCGAATCCCTCAGTGCAGTGACTCAATGTGTGCTTGAGTGGCAAAAAGATCTCGTTGCGTGTGATGGCCGAAATCTTGGAGGAACGGGACATTTTGGGGCGTGCGGCGTTAGTTAGACTTTTTTCATGCACACTTCAGCTCAAATTTTTTTGTCCTGTAACTTGCAGGAACAGCGAGCTGATAACGGCAATGGGGCTTCTGGAACCTTAGTGAACAACAGGACCAACTGTCTATCTCCATAAACAATAAGATTTAACGATTGAGAAATAATCCGGGGAAGGTGGAGAAGGAAATAGGGTAAGAACATAAGAACATAAGAACATAAGAAATTGGAGCAGGAGTAGGCCAATCGGCCCCTCGAGCCTGCTCCGCCATTCAATAAGATCATGGCTGATCTGATCCCAACCACAAATCTAAAGAACACAAGAAGTCGGAGCAGGACCCGGCCACATAGCCCCTGGGCCCTCTCCGCCACCCACAGGGCATTGACCGATCCGAACTCAGCTTCATGTCCAATTTCCTGCCCGCTCCCCATAACCCCTAATTCCCTTTACTTCTAGGAAACTGTCTATTTCGGTTTTAAATTTATTTAATGATGTAGCTTCCACAGCTTCCTGGGGCAGCAAATTCCACAGACCGACCACCCTCTGAGTGAAGAAGTTTCTCCTCATCTCAGTTTTGAAAGAGCAGCCCCTTATTCTAAGATTATGCCCCCTAGTTCTAGTTTCACCCATCTTTGGGAACATCCTTACTGCATCCACCCGATCAAGAGTCAAATCAGGTACAGAAATAAAGAGAGGGAAAGAAAGATTGGATTGAGAGAGAAAGAAAAAGGGGCAGAAAGGAAAAATAAGAACAAAATTAAAAAATTGAAATTTGACATTTTAAAATCTCGAACAATTCACTATCTGAAGGAATGAGATTCCCAGTTTAAACTGTTCCCTTTCTGGACCGGGGAGGTTGATTGTCAGTCATTAACAATGATCATGTTGTTAAAAGGATACTTACAGTATTAACCACAAGCCCTAACATTCTGCAATGTGCAATTAATGTGCAAATCCAGCAAGTTCTTAATAATAACAGGGAAGCTAAGATGGTGTTTGTACGAGGCAAACGGAGGAGTGGCGTGAATGGACCAGCAAGTTCTGGTGATTAGCAACTCACAGCGTATCTCTTAATCCCCTGAACTTGCTGGCCGATTTGCACATTAATAACGGTGTGCGTCGTTAACACACTGTTATAGTTTCAGTAAGATTTGGGTTATTGGGCCCGATATTACCAGGGCTGCGGGTTCGCGGCAGGGGGGCTATTGGGCGCGTGCGGAACGCGCCCGGTGAAATCAGTCTGTCCCCCGCGCGATCGCAGCCTAATTGGATCCACTTACCTGGTCTTCCGGGTTCCCCGCAGCTGATCTGCGCGTCGGGCGGGCTGGGCATGCGCAGTAAGGTCTGTCAGCTGGAGGAGCTCTATTTAAAGGGGCAGTCCTCCACTGACAGATGCTGCCACAAACAGCAAAAATTACAGGCTGGAGCAGCCCAGGGGGAAGGCTGCTCCCAGTTTAATGATGCCTCACTCCAGGTATCATTAGATGGGGTGAGGAGGAGGGGGAGGACAGAGATCTCCCCCCGGCGGGCGGGAGGAAGCAGCCTGCCTCTGCCACCAAGAAGGCCTGGCTCGAGGTGGCAGAGGAGGTCACCAGCACCACCAACATATCGCCCACCTGCATACAGTGCAGGAGGCGCTGCAATGACCTCAGTAGGTCAGCCAAAGTGAGTACACTTACTCATTCCCCTACACTCCATCTGCCACATCACCGCCCCCACCCCACATCTCCTTCTGCACCGCCAACACTACTCTGTCACATTACCCCTCACACCCACTCAAACCTCATCCTCACCTTACCTGCACTCACTCACCTCGCCAGTACTCATCCCGCCACTACCACTCAACCCAATCCTCATACAATCTCATGGCTCTATCCCATACTCACCCTCTCGTGCATCTCTTTCACGGTGCATCCCCTTCATGCTCATGGTTTTTACTTATATTTAATTTCTGACCAACTCACATTACATATTATATTGGCACCACTACTGCCATGTCTTTGCGAATCTTGTCTGGTTTGTGCAATAATGCCCTTTCCTGAGGATCACAATGAGGACCCACACCTGATGCCACCCATTGTGTCACTGCAGAGTGGGTGTAGGTGTATTTGCAGGGCTGTTTTGCGCTGACGACTGAGAGACGTCGGCGATGTCCCCGGTTGCACCCTGGAAGGATGCGGAGGAGAAGTTGTTGAGGGCAGTGGTGACTTTGAGAGCGACAGGTAAGAAGATGGTGCTCGGGCCAGCCAGGAGCAGCTCGGCATGAAGGAGGCTGCAGATGTCCACGACTACATGTCGAGTGACTCTGAGCCTCCGTGTGCACTGCTGCTCAGAGAGGTCCAGGAAGCTGCGCCTCGGTCTGTAGACCCTGTGGCGAGGGTAGTGCCCTCTGCGACGCATCTCTCTCTGCAGTTGCCCTCCCTCCTGCTGTACAGGTGGATGTGTCACAGCACTGTGTTGTGGGGCTCCACTTGTCAGAGGTGGACGGCGAGGCTGGCGAGGCTGGTGATGCTGTTCGCCCTCCGATGAGGTCATGACTGCAGCTACGGCGGCCCCCATCCGGAAGATGTCCATCTGAGGGGGTCCGCAAGGTAGGTACATGTCTCCGGACCCCGGGGTAAGTGTGCAAGTTGGTGAATTTGATTGTTAGGAGGAGGGTGGTGGAGACCAAACTTTGTCCAAAGTGACAGAGTGGCCTCCTGCAATGAGTGAGGGTCTCCCCCCGCCACCTGTCAAATGGACCTTTGCAGCTGCCACAGGCTGACGGCTGCAACACGTCCATTTGAACTGGGAGTGTTTCCCCCAGTACAGGAAACAGTCCCAGTTGTTTGTAAAATCCCACCCCTCCTGAAATATCTCCTTAATCAGGTCAGTTAACGACCTGAAACACCTACATTAATACTGTCAAGTGGCACCCCACTGGGAGTCCCACCAGCGGGGGCTGTGCTCGCACGTCAGCGCGTCTGTGGAGAACCCGGAAGTGGGCGGGTTGGAGCCGGGCTCCCGACCCACCCCGGGATTCCCTGATTTTCGGAGGCCCCCCGCCAGGAACGCACCCGATAGCGGGTGCTAATATCGGGCCCAGTGTCCAATACCCGCTGTACACAGTGCAGCGAAAACTCTCAGCAAGCAAAAGCAAAGCGCCATTTGGGAATGTCGGGATGAATGGGCCAGAAAAGAGGAAGCAAATCCTTGTCATTGTCATTGAGTTGAAAATGTGGCAATATTTGGCCAATCTGGGAGACAGGGCGAAGGGAGGAGTGACCAGGGTGGGTCCAGGCGTTCGAGCACTGAGTTATGAAGAAAGACTCGAGCGACTAAACTTACTTTTGTTGGAATAAAGATTGAGAGGAGAGGTGGTCCAGAGCCTGAAAATAATGAAAGGTGTCGATGAGGTGGGAGTAACCCAGCTGTTTAACCTGCTCAGAGAGCCCTAGACTGGAGGGCATGAGGGCAAAGTTCACAACCCCGAGCAAGGTCAGAGGTTAGCAACTCTCCTCTTCCCCTACAAAATAGGGTATGTGGAGAAGACCATCCCCCCAAAGGAGGGAGTTTACTCAAAGTCAATTATTGCGCTGCTTGAGTTTTATCAGGGGAGGAGGTTACTGTCCCGAGAATAGGGGATCAACGGGGGTGGGGTGGGAGGGGGTAATCTGACAACAACTCCGGATGGAGAGGGACAGATGGGTCCAGTCACTCCGGATGGAGAGGGAATGATGGGTCCAGTCACTCCGGATGGAGAGGGAATGATGGGTCCAGTCACTCCGGATGGAGAGGGAATGATGGGTCCAGTCACTCCGGATGGGGAGGGAATGATGGGTCCAGTCACTCCGGATGGAGAGGGAATGATGGGTCCAGTCACTCCGGATGGAGAGGGAATGATGGGTCCAGTCACTCCGGATGGAGAGGGAATGATGGGTCCAGTCACTCTGGATGGAGAGGGAATGATGGGTCCAGTCACTCCGGATGGAGAGGGAATGATGGGTCCAGTCACTCCGGATGGAGAGGGAATGATGGGTCCAGTCACTCCGGATGGAGAGGGAATGATGGGTCCAGTCACTCCGGATGGAGAGGGAATGATGGGTCCAATTAACTTAAATGACAACATCTGTCCTCTGGTTCTTGACCCTTCTGCCAATGGGAACAGTTTCTCTCTATCTACTTTGTCTAAACTCTTCATGATTTTGAACACTTCTATCAAATCTCCTCTCAACCTTCTCTGCTCTAAGGAGAACAACCCCAGCTTCTCCAGTCTATCTGCATAACTGAAGTCCCTCATCCCTGGAACCATTCTAATAAATCTTTTCTGCACCCTCTCTAAGGCCTTCACATCCTTCCTGAAGTGCAGTGCCCAGAACTGGAAACAATCTTCCAGTTGGGGCCGAACCAGTGTTTTATAAAGGTTCATCATAACCACCTTGCTTTTGTACTCTGTGCCTCTATTTATAAAGCCCAGGATCCCGTATGCTTTTTAACCACTTTCTCAACCTGCCCTGCCACCTTCAACGATTTGTGCACATATACCCCCAGATCTCCCTCTTCCTGCATCCCCTTTAGAATTGTATTCTTTACTTTATATTGCCTCTCCTCGTTCTAGACTGAATGCGTTTTTCTAATTTCAAGAAAAAGCTTGTCAAGGAGGAATCTGAAGTGGAAACACAGACTTAGAGAACGCTGACCGAGATCAGACTGCCACAGCAAACTGTTGACTCGGTGATGGGAAGTGAGTGGGTCCTTGTTTGCTTGTGTGCCCGGAGGTCATCTCTTGCTCCTTTTTTTCCTCCCAATCCCTACCCTCACTCCTCTGCTCCGTGCTGGGGATATCTCCACAGATCGGTCTTCCTCCAGTACATCAGCCCAATGTGTATCCTTCCTGCCTGAGCCTTGGCAGTGAGTGGCAGCAAAGGACACACCATGGGCGAGGTCAGCCCTGTCATCATTTGATGTGCACACGAGGATTACCAACTCTCCAGGACTGTCCTGGAGTCTCCAGGAATTAAAGATATGTCTCCAGGACACTGCTGCGAGCAAACTCAGGAGACAAATCATGGAGGACATTCAAAAAAATTGTGTGTGATTTTTTTCATTAGTTATAAAAATGTTGGAGAGGGGATAAAAAGGCAGTTTGACTGATAGTCAAGCATCATCCAATCAGGTAATTAAGATCCTGATTGTTTTCTGATTGGCCGTGGGAAGGCCATGTTGGGCAGGACTGTGGGGGCAGGGCGGTGAGAGGCAGGAGATCATGTGATGAAACCGCCAGGAAAACATCCAAACAGAGTTGGCGACCCTGGTGCACACACTTGCAGCGAGGGTCACTGGATAATGATCAGGAGGTTCCCTCTCTCTAACCCAGAGTTGGAGGGTTCCAACTGCCAGCCTGGCTGAGATCATCTATCTCAGCACAGAGTTAGGAACGTTCACAAGTCTGTCCTGGTCTCGATGGCTCAGCTACTCACTGGCTTCACAGGATGGGCCATCACCAGAGATTCAAGACTTGTCCTGGAGACATGTGGTTAGAAAGTCATTGGCCCTGTTTCCCATTCCCTGTTAGAGCTCTTCACTCAAAGTACGATCTGAAATCACCGGCACATTTGTTGAAATGACTGAAGCTGTTGGGGAAGCTGAGAGAGAAGTGATTGGATTGATAGAGAGTGCGGGGCGAACAGCACTGAGCCAGGCCGACGGCATCCGGAGCCGACTGGAACAGAAATGTGGTGAACTGAGAGAGAAAGAGCAGCGACTGAAAACCCTGTCAAAGAGCAGTGATCATGTGACGTTGGTGCAGGTAATGAATACACCTGAGTGATAAATACTGGATCCATTCCGATTCATTCATCCATCCAACAATCAAATGTCTTGATTCATATCTCACAGGTTAAACATGGTAACAGAGCATCGTGATGAAGCCCATTGTGTACGTGCCCAATAACAAGAGATAAACACACTGAGTGAGTAAACTCCCTGTTGGTTCAGTGAGTTTATCAGAGGGAACCTGAGTCATACTGACCAGGACACACAGACTCTGCTCCCCTGTCAGTGCTGAGTTGGCTAACCTCAGCTGGGCAGCTGTTCGGGGCTTCAATAGTCCAGGATGCTCCAGAGGGAGGGCCACCCCAGTCAGGGCTCCTGCACCTCATCCCTTCTACAGGTGTCTGTGTTTCACACAGTCGACCTCACCATCCTCCTCCAACGCCTCTCCTCATTTGTCCATCTCATTGGGACTGCCCTCGCCTGGTTCCACTCTTACCTATCCAATCGTAGCCAGAGAATCTGCATCAATGGATTCTCTTCCTGCCCCTGCACCGTTACCTCCGGAGTCCCCGAAGGATCTGTCCTTGACCCCCTCCTCTTCCTCATCTACATGCTGCCTCTTGACAACGTCACCTGCAGAGCTTCCACAGGTGTCCTGTTGACACCCAGCTCTACCTCACCACTACCACTCTTGACCCCTCCACTGCCCCTGATTTGTCAGGCTGTTTGTCCAATTTCCCGTCTTGGATGAGCCGCAATTTCCTCCAATTTAATATTTGGAAGAATGAAGCCATTGTCTTTGGCCCCAATCACTAACTCCGTTCCCCAGACACAAGTTCTATCCCCCTCCCTGGCCACTGTCTCAGGGTGTTCCAGACTGTTCACAATCTCAGTGTCCTATTTAGGGTTTAGATAAAGTAAATAAAGAGAAACTGTTCCCATTGGCGGAAGGGTTGAGAACCAGAGGGCACAGATTTAAGGTGATTGGCAAAAGAACCAGAGGCGACTTGAGGAAAAACTTTTTTCTGCAGCGAGTGGTTATGATCTGGAATGTGCTGCATGAAAGGGTGGTGGAGGCAGATTCAATCATGGCTTTCAAAAAGGAATTGGATAATTAATTGAAGGGAAAAAATTTGCAGGGCTACGGGGAAAGAGTGGGGGAATGGGACAAATTGGATAGCTCTTACAAAGAGCCAGTATGGGTCGATGGGCCGAATGGCCCCTTCCATGCTATAACTATTCTATGATTCTATTTGAGCTGAGCTGAGCTTCCAACCCCATATCCTCTCCATCACAGAAAAATTAGGAAGACTTTTATTCATGTAGTGGTTTATCATATCTCAGAAACATGTCCGAGCACTCCACATTTAATGGATTCCTTTGAAGCTCAGTCGCTGTTGTTTCATAGGCAAACACAACAGTCAATTTACATAGCAAGATTCCACAAACAGTAATGGGATAAATGACTGTTGTTGGTTGGGGGAAGAATGTTACATAGAATCATATAGAATGTACAGCACAGAAACAGGCCATTCGGCCCAACAGGTCTATGCTGGTGTTTACACTCCTCAAGAGCCTCCTCCCTCCCCTCTTCATCTAACCCAATCACCATAACCTTCTATTCCTATCTCCCTCATGTGTATCTCTAGCTTCTCCTTAAATGTATCCATGATATTTGCCTCAACTACTCCTTGTGACCAGGACACCAGGAGAACTCTCTTCTCATCCTTGGATAATGCCATGGAATCTTGAACATCCACCTGAGCAGAGAGATGAGGCCTCAGTTTAACATTTTAACCCAAAGTTTAACATTTTAACCCTCTCACCCTGAGTATAAATTGATCATTTTAATAAGATCAGACTTGGTATTGAAATCCAGCTCAGAATTAGATAGGAGACTGAGGGGGGGAAATTGGATAAGGATCCGTTCTGGGCGATGTTAGTAAACACCCCGCGCCCGATGGACCCTGGGCAGGCAGGACGCAGGTTTGGTCCCCAGGGAGCACTGACCTGCAATCAGTGTTCCATCCCAGGCCTTGCACCTGGAATCAATGCAATTCACACTTTCTACCACCAGGGGGAGCTCAATCTCTTAAAGGGAGGATGTTTCTTAGAACTCTCTTAAAGGTAGCTGGTACCTGTTATTTGCTGAAAATAACAGTCTACTGTCTGCACCGAGTCTGAACAGAGATCAGACATCGCACACGTAAAACACAGATGCAGATCCCACCCCTATGTTTACACACTGATGAGTTATGTTAAAACATTGAATAAAGGTTGCGCACTACTAAATCCCACATCCTCCAATCTGCACACCAGACCTCACCAATCTGCCGATCTGAGTTGGTACCAGGCCTGCGAGGGTGCGAGCACCAAGGTTCTCTGCAGATGCACTAGAGACTTTGGTGCAAGAGGTGGACAGAAGGAGGGACATCCTACATCCACGGAGGGAGGGGCATGAGGCCCTCCAGATATATATCCAAAAGGCAGTGGGAGGCCCCGGGGGACGAAGTTAATGCCAGGCGCACAGCATCATGAACATGGATGCAGTGCAGGAAGAAGTTCAATGCTTTGACATGAGTGGTCAAGGTGAGTGAGGTCAACTGTCAAGTGGTGTCTCCGACCAACTGCACCATGCACTACACCCCCATCACCCACATACCAACAAACTCTTCCAATCAGATGCTTCCTCTCACCCTTACACATTACCACTGTTTCAAGCCTCCCACCCACAACTCACAGGCCACACACACTGGCAGCTATTCAACCATGACAGGCACACAACCCAGACTCACGTCCCGCTTTCTTGCAGGAGAAGGTGGCGCATATCAAGAGGCAACAAGTGGCCGTGGCATTTATCCCCTCGAGCCTGTTCCACCATTCAGTGAGATCATGGTGGACCTGTGACCTAACTCCATATACCCGCCTTAGCCCCATATCCCTTAACACCCTTGGTTCACAGAAATCTATCCATCTCAGATTTAACATTCACAAGTGAGCTATCATCAACTGCTGTCTGTAGACTAGCGTTCCAAAATGTCTCCCACCCTTTGCATGCAGAAGCATTTCGTAACTTCACTCCTGCACGTCCCGGCTCTAAATGTCCCCGCGTCCTAGTATTCAAGTATAGGAGACCTCCAAAAACTGTTACGAATGTCTGCACAGCCAGAGGCAATAATCCAGCCACTAACCTGTAAATCCTGCATGGTCCCTTTAAATAGCACCGGTGGGGGGTCCTCCAGGCACTCTAAGACATATTCAGATGGTCAGGGTTAAGACTGTGCGTTGAGTTGAGCGTTAAGTCCCAAAATGGTGTCTATCACTTTAAATCAGCATTACACACTGATTGAAGCCATTTTCTCCCAACTTTATATGATTCCAGCGTTCATTATCTGCGCCTGCGCTAACTCCTATACCAAGATGGCGTCAGGAGCACGTCACGCTGGAAACGTGTGTGCGCATCTAAGACGCCATCTTGGATGTTGGAGAGGCCGTGAAACAACGGGCGCTACACGGCCCAATTTAGAGCCCTGACAGTTCATTCTGTTGGAGCAATGTTGGATGAAACAGCTAGCAGTATTTTAATGGCCATCCATTGGTCCAGTTGGTGGCACTCTAGCCTCTGAGTCAGCCTCTGAGTTCAAGCCCCACTCCAGAATTTAACACATAATCTAGGCTGATATTTGAGTGCAGTACGAGGGAGAGACATTAAACCAAAGCACTAACTTCCTGTTTAGGTGAATATAAAAGGTCCCCGGCCCTTTTTGAAATAGGGGAGTTCTCCTGGTCAACATTTATCCCTCAACCAACAGCACCAAAAAAGACAGCTTATTTATTGATTGTCTCATTGCTGTTTGTGGGATCTTGCTGTGCGGAAATTGGATGCCACCTTTCCCTACATAACAACAATGACTATACTTCAAAAGTACTTCATTGGCTATGAAGCGCTTTAGGACGTCCAGAGGTTGTAAAAGGTGCTATATAAATCAAAGTTAAAATCCAAGGAAAACTCTCCAGTGGCTGGAGTCATACCTAGTACAAAGGAAGATGGTAGTGGTTGTTGGAGGCCAATCATCTCAGCCCCAGGACATTGCTGCAGGAGTTCCTCAGGGCAGTGTCCTAGGCCCAACCATCTTCAGCTGCTTCATCAATGACCTTCCCTCCATCATAAGGTCAGAAATAGGGATGTTCGCTGATGACTGCACAGTGTTCAGTTCCATTCGTAACCCCTCAGATAATGAAGCAGTCCGAGCCTGCATGCAGCAAGACCTGGACAACATCCAGGCTTGGGCTGATAAGTGGCAAGTAACATTCGCGCCAGACAAGTGCCAGGCAATGACCATCTCCAACAAGAGAGAGTCTAACCACCTCCCCTTGACATTCAACGGCATTACTCAGCACTTAAAATACTTTAAAAAAATTATTCATTCATGGGATGTGGGTGTCGCTGGCGAGGCCGGCATTTATTGCCCATCCCTAATTGCCCTTGAGAAGGTGGTGGTGAGCCGCCTTCTTGAACCGCTGCAGTCCGTGTGGTGAAGGTTCTCCCACAGTGCTGTTAGGAAGGGAGTTCCAGGATTCTGACCCAACGACAATGAAAGACTTGGATGATGTCTCCTCTCAATCTCCTTTCTCCTAGTGCAAACACCATCCCTGGATCCACCATCAGTGACCTCCACCAAACCACAATGGGACCAGATGCCAAAATTACCCATCAGAAATTATTAGCTCACCACACACGAACGCCAATAAGGTGAGAGGTTGTTAAGTACTGAGTCCTGAACTGCCATTGGAAAGCAGCAAAAAACTAAAGGTAACTTATGGCCATGAGTTTCAGTAACTCGGAGGAAGTTCCGCCCATCACCCATCACCCATCACCAATCACCCATCACCCATCACCAATCACCCATCACCCATCACCAATCACCCATCACCCATCACCCATCACCAATCACCCATCACCCATCACCAATCACCCATCACCCATCACCCATCACCAATCACCAATCACCCATCACCCATCACCAATCACCCATCACCCATCACCCATCACCCATCACCAATCACCCATCACCCATCACCCATCACCCATCACCCATCACCAATCACCAATCACCAATCACCCATCACCAATCACCCATCACCAATCACCAATCACCCATCACCCATCACCAATCACCCATCACCCATCACCAATCACCCATCACCCATCACCAATCACCCATCACCCATCACCCATCACCAATCACCAATCACCCATCACCCATCACCAATCACCAATCACCCATCACCCATCACCCATCACCCATCACCAATCACCCATCACCAATCACCCATCACCCATCACCCATCACCAATCACCCATCACCCATCACCAATCACCCATCACCCATCACCCATCACCAATCACCAATCACCCATCACCCATCACCCATCACCAATCACCCATCACCAATCACCCATCACCCATCACCAATCACCCATCACCCATCACCCATCACCAATCACCCATCACCCATCACCCATCACCAATCACCCATCACCCATCACCCATCACCAATCACCCATCACCCATCACCCATCACCAATCACCAATCACCCATCACCCATCACCAATCACCCATCACCAATCACCCATCACCCATCACCAATCACCCATCACCAATCACCCATCACCAATCACCCATCACCCATCACCCATCACCAATCACCCATCACCCATCACCAATCACCCATCACCCATCACCCATCACCAATCACCAATCACCAATCACCCATCACCAATCACCCATCACCAATCACCAATCACCCATCACCCATCACCCATCACCAATCACCCATCACCCATCACCAATCACCCATCACCCATCACCAATCACCCATCACCCATCACCCATCACCAATCACCAATCACCCATCACCCATCACCAATCACCAATCACCCATCACCCATCACCCATCACCAATCACCCATCACCAATCACCCATCACCCATCACCAATCACCAATCACCCATCACCCATCACCAATCACCAATCACCCATCACCCATCACCCATCACCCATCACCAATCACCCATCACCCATCACCCATCACCAATCACCCATCACCCATCACCCATCACCAATCACCCATCACCAATCACCCATCACCCATCACCAATCACCCATCACCAATCACCCATCACAAATCACCCATCACCAATCACCAATCACCCATCACCAATCACCCATCACCCATCACCCATCACCAATCACCCATCACCAATCACCCATCACCCATCACCAATCACCCATCACCCATCACCCATCACCCATCACCAATCACCCATCACCCATCACCCATCACCCATCACCAATCACCCATCACCAATCACCCATCACCCATCACCCATCACCAATCACCAATCACCCATCACCCATCACCAATCACCCATCACCAATCACCCATCACCCATCACCCATCACCAATCACCAATCACCAATCACCCATCACCAATCACCCATCACCAATCACCCATCACCAATCACCCATCACCCATCACCCATCACCAATCACCCATCACCAATCACCCATCACCCATCACCCATCACCAATCACCCATCACCCATCACCCATCACCCATCACCAATCACCCATCACCCATCACCCATCACCAATCACCCATCACCCATCACCCATCACCAATCACCCATCACCAATCACCCATCACCCATCACCCATCACCAATCACCCATCACCCATCACCAATCACCCATCACCCATCACCCATCACCAATCACCCATCACCCATCACCCATCACCAATCACCAATCACCCAATCACCCATCACCCATCACCCATCACCAATCACCAATCACCCATCACCCATCACCAATCACCAATCACCCATCACCCATCACCCATCACCAATCACCCATCACCCATCACCCATCACCAATCACCAATCACCCAATCACCCATCACCAATCACCAATCATCCATCACCCATCACCAATCACCAATCACCCGTCACCAATCACCCATCACCAATCACCCATCACCAATCACCCATCACCCATCACCCATCACCCATCACCAATGACCCAATCACCCATCACCCATCACCCATCACCCATCACCCAATCACCCATCACCAATCACCCATCACCCATCACCCAATCACCCATCACCCATCACCCATCACCCAATCACCCATCACCCATCACCAATCACCCATCACCAATCACCCATCACCCATCACCAATCACCCATCACCCATCACCCATCACCCATCACCCAATCACCAATCACCCATCACCCATCACCCAATCACCCATCACCCATCACCAATCACCCATCACCAATCACCCATCACCCATCACCCAATCACCCATCACCAATCACCCATCACCAATCACCCATCACCCATCACCCATCACCCAATCACCCATCACCCATCACCCATCACCAATCACCCATCACCCATCACCCATCACCCATCGTCCATCGTCCATCGCCCATCACCCATCACCAATCACCCATCACCCATCACCCATCACCCATCACCAATCACCCATCACCCATCACCCATCACCAATCACCCATCACCCATCACCCATCACCAATCACCAATCACCCAATCACCCATCACCCATCACCCATCACCAATCACCAATCACCCATCACCCATCACCAATCACCAATCACCCATCACCCATCACCCATCACCAATCACCCATCACCCATCACCCATCACCAATCACCAAATCACCCATCACCAATCACCAATCATCCATCACCCATCACCAATCACCAATCACCCATCACCAATCACCCATCACCAATCACCCATCACCAATCACCCATCACCCATCACCCATCACCCATCACCAATCACCCATCACCCATCACCCATCACCCAATCACCCATCACCCATCACCCATCACCCAATCACCCATCACCAATCACCCATCACCCATCACCCAATCACCCATCACCCATCACCAATCACCCATCACCAATCACCCATCACCAATCACCCATCACCCATCACCCATCACCCAATCACCAATCACCCATCACCCATCACCCAATCACCCATCACCCATCACGAATCACCCATCACCAATCACCCATCACCCATCACCCAATCACCCATCACCAATCACCCATCACCAATCACCCATCACCCATCACCAATCACCCATCACCCAATCACCCATCACCCATCACCCATCATCCATCACCCATCACCCATCACCCATCATCCATCACCCATCACCCATCACCAATCACCCATCACCCATCACCAATCACCCATCACCCATCACCCATCACCAATCACCCATCACCCATCACCCATCACCCATCACCAATCACCCATCACCCATCACCCATCACCCATCATCCATCACCCATCACCCATCACCCATCACCAATCACCCATCACCCATCACCCATCACCCATCACCAATCACCCATCACCCATCACCCATCACCAATCACCCATCACCAATCACCCATCACCCATCACCCATCACCAATCACCCATCACCCATCACCCATCACCAATCACCCATCACCCATCACCAATCACCCATCACCCATCACCCATCACCCATCACCAATCACCCATCACCCATCACCCATCACCAATCACCCATCACCCATCACCAATCACCCATCACCCATCACCAATCACCAATCACCCAATCACCCATCACCAATCACCCATCACCCATCACCCATCACCAATCACCCATCACCAATCACCCATCACCCATCACCCATCACCAATCACCCATCACCCATCACCCATCACCCATCACCAATCACCCATCACCCATCACCAATCACCCATCACCCATCACCCATCACCCATCACCCATCACCAATCACCAATCACCCATCACCCATCACCAATCACCAATCACCCATCACCCATCACCCATCACCCAATCACCCATCACCCATCACCCATCACCCATCACCCAATCACCCATCACCAATCACCCATCACCCATCACCCATCACCAATCACCCATCACCCATCACCCATCACCCAATCACCAATCACCCATCACCCATCACCCAATCACCCATCACCCATCACCAATCACCCATCACCCATCACCAATCACCCATCACCCATCACCCATCACCAATCACCCATCACCCATCACCCATCACCCATCACCCATCACCCATCACCAATCACCCATCACCCATCACCAATCACCAATCACCCAATCACCCATCACCAATCACCCATCACCCATCACCCATCACCAATCACCCATCACCAATCACCCATCACCCATCACCCATCACCAATCACCCATCACCCATCACCCATCACCCATCACCAATCACCCATCACCCATCACCAATCACCCATCACCCATCACCCATCACCCATCACCCATCACCAATCACCCATCACCCATCACCCATCACCAATCACCCATCACCCATCACCCATCACCCATCACCAATCACCCATCACCCATCACCAATCACCCATCACCCATCACCAATCACCAATCACCCAATCACCCATCACCAATCACCAATCACCCATCACCCATCACCAATCACCCATCACCCATCACCAATCACCCATCACCCATCACCCATCACCCATCACCCAATCACCCATCACCCATCACCCATCACCCAATCACCCATCACCAATCACCCATCACCCATCACCCAATCACCCATCACCCATCACCAATCACCCATCACCCATCACCCATCACCCAATCACCAATCACCCATCACCCAATCACCCATCACGAATCACCCATCACCAATCACCCATCACCCATCACCCATCACCCAATCACCCATCACCCATCACCCATCACCCATCACCCATCACCCATCACCAATCACCCATCACCCATCACCCATCACCCATCACCCATCACCAATCACCCATCACCCATCACCCATCACCCATCACCCATCACCAATCACCCATCACCCATCACCCATCACCAATCACCCATCACCCATCACCCATCACCAATCACCAATCACCCATCATCCATCACCCATCACCCATCACCCATCACCAATCACCAATCACCCATCACCCATCACCCATCACCAATCACCCATCACCCATCACCCATCACCAATCACCCATCACCCATCACCCATCACCAATCATCGAATCATAGGAAATTTATAACACAAAAGGAGGCCATTCGGCCCATCATGTCCGTGCCCTCTGAAAATGAGCCACCCAGCCTAATCCCACTTTCCAGCACTTGGTCCGTAGCCCTGCAGATCACGGCATTTCAGGTGCACATCCAGGTACTTTTTAAATGAGTTGAGGGTTTCTGCCTCTACCACCCTCTCAGGCAGTGAGTTCCAGACCCCCACTGTCCTCTGGGTGAAAAAAAAAATTCCTCAGCTCCCCTCTAATCCTTCTACCAATCATTTTAAATCTATGCCCCCTGGTATTGACCTCTCTGCTGTGGGAAATAGGTCCTTCCTATTCACTCTATCTCGGCCCCTCATAATTTATACACCTCAATTAAATCTCCCCTCAGCCTCCTCTGTTCCAAGGAGAAGAACCCCAGCCAATCCAATCTCTCCTCATCCAAGCCTGGTGATTTATCTACTTTCAAAGATGCTAATCCCCTTAATACTTCCTCTCTCACTATGTTTATCCCATCCAATATTTCACACTCCTCCAACTTAACTACAATCTCTGCATCGTCCCTCTCTTTTGTGAAGACAGACGCAAAGTATTCATTAAGAACCACACCCACATCTTCCACCTCCACACACAGGTTACCTTTTTGGTCTCTAATAGGCCCTACTCTTTCCTTAGTTATCCTCTTGCTCTTCGTGTATTTATAAAATGTCTTTGTGTTTTCCTTGATTTTATTTGCCAATATTGTTTCATGCTCTCTCGGCTTTCCTAATTTCCTTTTTAATTTCACCCCTGCACTTTCTATACTCCTCTAGGCTTTCTGTAGTATTGAGTTCTCGGTGTCTGACATAAGCTTTCCCTTATTGCCTTATCTTACCCTGTATGTTCCTTGTCATCCAGGGGGCTCTAGATTTGGCAATCCCACCCTTTCTCTTTGTGGGAACATGTTTACTCTGCACCCCTTGAATCTCCCCCTTGAATGTCTCCCACTGCTCTGACACTGATTTACCTTCAAGTAGCTGTTTCCAGTCCACTTTTGCTAAATCACTTCTCAGCTTAGTAAAATTGGCCTTTTCCCAATTTAGAACTTTTATTCCTGTTCTATCTTTGTCCTTTTCCATAACTACGCTAAAACTAACTGAATTATGATCATTACCACCAAAATGCTCTCCCACTGATACTCCTTCCACCTGCCCAGCCTCAGTTAAACTAAAATCACTCAAGAGCTGGGACTCCCCCCTCTGTGTTCTCTCAACATGACTCCAGTATAGAGAGTGAAGATGTCCCAGACACCAGGAATGGGCAGTGTGTCCCAGACACCAGGAATGGGCAGTGTGTCTCAGACACCAGGAATGGGCAGTGTGTCTCAGACACCAGGAATGGGCAGTGTGTCCCAGACACCAGGAATGGGCAGTGTGTCTCAGACACCAGGAATGGGCAGTGTATCTCAGACACCAGGAATGGGCGGTGTGTCTCAGACACCAGGAATGGGCAGTGTGTCCCAGACACCAGGAATGGGCAGTGTGTCTCAGACACCAGGAATGGGCAGTGTATCTCAGACACCAGGAATGGGCGGTGTGTCTCAGACACCAGGAATGGGCAGTGTGTCCCAGACACCAGGAATGGGCAGTGTGTCTCAGACACCAGGAATGGGCAGTGTGTCTCAGACACCAGGAATGGGCGGTGTGTCTCAGACACCAGGAATGGGCAGTGTATCTCAGACACCAGGAATGGGCAGTGTATCTCAGACACCAGGAATGGGCAGTGTATCTCAGACACCAGGAATGGGCGGTGTGTCTCAGACACCAGGAATGGGCGGTGTGTCTCAGACACCAGGAATGGGCAGTGTGTCTCAGACACCAGGAATGGGCGGTGTGTCTCAGACACCAGGAATGGGCAGTGTGTCTCAGACACCAGGAATGGGCATTGTATCTCAGACACCAGGAATGGGCAGTGTGTCTCAGACACCAGGAATGGGCAGTGTGTCTCAGACACCTGGAATGGGCAGTGTGTCTCAGACACCAGGAATGGGCAGTGTGTCTCAGACACCAGGAATGGGCAGTGTGTCTCAGACACCAGGAATGGGCATTGTATCTCAGACACCAGGAATGGGCAGTGTGTCTCAGACACCAGGAATGGGCAGTGTGTCTCAGACACCAGGAATGGGCGGTGTGTCTCAGACACCCGGAATGGGCAGTGTGTCTCAGACACCAGGAATGGGCAGTGTGTCTCAGTAACCAGGAATGGGCAGTGTGTCTCAGACACCAGGAATGGGCAGTGTATCTCAGACACCAGGAATGGGCAGTGTGTCTCAGACACCAGGAATGGGCAGTGTGTCTCAGACACCAGGAATGGGCGGTGTGTCTCAGACACCCGGAATGGGCAGTGTGTCTCAGACACCAGGAATGGGCAGTGTGTCTCAGTAACCAGGAATGGGCAGTGTGTCTCAGACACCAGGAATGGGCAGTGTATCTCAGACACCAGGAATGGGCAGTGTGTCTCAGACACCAGGAATGGGCAGTGTGTCTCAGACCCTGAGAATGGGCAGTGTGTCTCAGACACTGAGAATGGGCAGTGTGTCTCAGACACCAGGAATGGGCAGTGTGTCTCAGACCCTGAGAATGGGCAGTGTGTCTCAGACACCAGGAATGGGCAGTGTGTCTCAGACACCAGGAATGGGCGGTGTGTCTCAGACACCAGGAATGGGCAGTGTGTCTCAGACACCAGGAATGGGCAGTGTGTCCCAGACACCAGGAATGGGCAGTGTGTCTCAGACACCAGGAATGGGCAGTGTGTCTCAGACACCAAGAATGGGCAGTGTGTCTCAGACACCAGGAATGGGCAGTGTGTCTCAGACACCAAGAATGGGCAGTGTGTCTCAGACACCAGGAATGGGCAGTGTGTCTCAGACACCAGGAATGGGCAGTGTGTCTCAGACACCAGGAATGGGCAGTGTGTCTCAGACACCAGGAATGGGCAGTGTGTCTCAGACACCAGGAATGGGCAGTGTGTCTCAGACACCAGGAATGGGCAGTGTGTCTCAGACACCAGGAATGGGCAGTGTGTCTCAGACACTCTGCTGTATTTTGAATGCTCTCTTCTGTTTTATTTCCTGTTAGGAATCTTTTTCTTTGAATGCACCGTTGCAGGTTCGCGATATCCCGCCCTTCCGGTTGGAAGTTGATGCCAAGCTCCTATACACCAATAAAGTTACAGCAAAACTGTTCGCACAAATACAGAGCATCTGCAAGTAATCTTCAAGCAAAAGGTAACAGGCAAATAAACCGTTGGATGAATGCCACATTCAGTTATTACATAGAATTCCAGCGAATTGACAGCACAGAATCGGGCCATTGACAATGAAACATTTCAATTTTACCCTTATCACTTTATTCATCCATGGTGTTTCATTATTGGATAGATTGTTCTTGCTTTTAACAGAATATATTTCTCCTGAACTCAATTGATCACCGTTTGAAATATTTCCCACTGCTCTTCTATCTCTTTGCCCATCAATATTTCTTTTCCACTTTACCTTCCCGAGTTCCATTGTCAGCCCCTCAAAATTAGCTTTTTTGCCATCATTTACCTTGATCTTAGTCTTACTTATTTCTTTCTCAATCATTATTTTAAATGTTATTAAATTGAGATGAACTTCCAATCTCATATCCTCTCCATCACCATGACCGCCTACTTCCACCTCCGTAACATCGTCCATCTCCGCCCCTGCCTCAGCTCATCTGCTGCTGAAACCCTCATCCATGCCTTTGTTACCTCCAGACTTGACTATTCCAATGCTCTCCTCTTGGCCTCCCATCTTCCACCCTCCGTAAACTTGAGCTTATCCTAAACTCTGCTGCCTGTCTCCTAACTCGCACCAAGTCCTGTTTACCCATCACCCCTGTGCTCACTGACCTACATTGGCTCCCAGTCTGGCAAACCTCGATTTTAAAATTGTCGTCCTTGTTTTCAAATCCCTCCATGGCCTCACCCCCTCCCTATCTCTGCAACCTCCTCCAGCTCTTCAACCCTCCGAGATCTCTGCCCTCCTCCAATTCTGGCCTCTTGCACCAATTTTCAACGTTCTACCATTGGCGGCCGTGTCTTCAGCTGCCTTGACCCCAAGCTCTGGAATTCCCTCTCTAAGCCTCTTCGTCTCTCTACCTCGCTCTCCTCCTTTACGACGCTCCTTAAAACCTACCTCTTTGACCAAGCTTTTGGTCACCTGTCCTAAAATCTCCTTAAGTGACTCGGTGTCAAATTTTGTTTGGTAATCGCTCCTGTGAAGCACCTTGGGATATTTTACTAGGTTAAATGCAAGTTGTTGTGGTTGTTTTTGATTGATATTGATATTGCCAGCAGTGAGTCCTCTCATTGGGCTTATTACAGACTGGGTAAGAAAGGAGTCCTGTTCACACTGTAAAAACTCCATTCCCTTTCCTCCTTTCCCTCCCTCTTGCCAGTTTATTTGGGGGTAGTTGAATTCTCCCATGATTATTATTCTATGTCTTTTACTCATTTCATACATTTCCCTCCATATTTCATCCTCCATTCCCCTCCCATTATTAGGTGGTCTGTAGAATATCCCTATTAATGTGATCGATCCCTTCTTACCCTTTGTCTCAATCCATATGGATTCTGTTTCTATCTTAATGTTATTTATGTCCCTTTTTTCTATTGCCATTATGTTGTCTCTAATTAGTACAGTTACCCCCCGCCTTCCCTATCCTTTCTAAATACACGGGGGGAAAGAATTGGATGGGGCCGTTTTTGGGCGCAGGTAGCATGTTGTGCTATTACCCCATTCCCAATGGCCCCTGTACAGGCAGGACGCAAGTTTCAGCCCATCTGAGGACTTACCTGCAATCAGTGTTCCATCCCAGGCCTTGCACATGGAATCAATGCAATTTGCACTTTCCACCACCAGGGGGAGCTCAATCTCTTAAAGGGAGGATGTTTCTTAGAAATCTCTTAAAGGTAGCTGGTACCTGTTATTTGCTTAAAATAACAGTCTACTGTCTGCACGGAATCTGAACAGAGATCAGACATCGCACACGTAAAACACAGATGCAGGTCCCATCCCTATGTTTACACACTGATGAGTTATGTCAAAACATTGAATAAAGGTTGCGCACTACTAAATCCCACATCCTCCAATCTGCACACCAGACCTCACCAATGTCCGATCTGAGTTGGTACCAGGCCTGCGAGAGTCCGTGCACCAAGGTTCTCTGCAGATGCACTAGAGACTTTGGTGCAAGAGGTGGACAGAAGGAGGGACATCCTACATCCACGGAGGGAGGGGCATGAGGCCCTCCAGATATATACTCAAAAGGCAGTGGGAGGCCCCGGGGGACGAAGTTAATGCCAGGCGCACAGCATCATGAACATGGATGCAGTGCAGGAAGAAGTTCAATGCTTTGACATGAGTGGTCAAGGTGAGTGAGGTCAACTATCGAGTGGTGTCTCCGACCAACTGCACCATGCACTACACCCCCATCACCCACATACCAATAAACCCTTTCCATCAGTACTCAACTCTTCCAATCAGATGCTCCCTATCACCCTTACACATTACCACTGTTTCAAGCCGCCCACCCACAACTCACAGGCCACACACACTGGCAGCTATTCAACCATGACAGGCACATCACCCAGACACACGTCCCACTTTCTTGCAGGAGAAGGTGGCGCATATCAAGAGGCAGCAAGTGGCCGTGGCATTTAGCCCCTCAAGCCTGTTCCACCATTCAGTGAGATCATGGTGGACCTGTGACCTAACTCCATATACCCGCCTTAGCCCCATATCCCTTAACACCCTTGGTTCACAGAAATCTATCAATCTCAGATTTAACTTTCACAAGTGAGCTAGCATCAACTGCTGTCTGCAGAAGAGCGTTCAAAATGTCTCCCACCCTTTGTGTGTAGAAGCATTTTCTAATTTCACTCCTGCACGTCCCGGCTCTAAATGTCCCCACGACCTAGTATTGAAGTCTAGGAGACCTCCAAAAACTGTTACAAATGTCCCGGCAGCCAGAAGCAATAATCCTGCCACTAACCTGTAAATCCTGCATGGTCCCTTTAAATAGTGTCGGTGGGGGGTCCGCCAGGCACTCTAAGACACGTTCAGATGGTCAGGGTTAAGATTGTGCGTTGAGTTGAGCGTTAAGTCCCAAAATGGTGTCTATCACTTTAAATCAGCATTACACACTGATTGAAGCCATTTTCTCCCAACTTTACATGATTCCAGCGTTCATTATCTGCGCCAGCGCTAACTCCTATACCAAGATGACGTCTGGCGCACGTCATCTTGGATGTCGGAGAGGCCGTGTAGTGCCGAAACAACGGGCGTTACGCGGCCCAATTTAGCGCCCATAATATCCTGCAATATTTAACTACCAGTCCTGTTCTTTATGTAACCATGTTTCAGTATCCCCGAGCACATCTGGCTCCTCGCTAGGAATTATTGTCTCCAGTCCCCCCGTTTTGTTTCGGATTCTGTGCACATTGCTGTACAGGCAATTTAATTTGTTTTTATTTATTGTTCTACTCACTCTATTTGTAGCAGTCAATCTATACTCATGTTCTATAATTGTATTTATTCCCCGACTGTTATTCCTTAACTTGGTCTGACCTTTACTCTCATCTCATATTTCACCTTTGTGTTTATGTTGTTTGCACCAAATCCCTCCCTCCGTCCTACTAGTTTAAAGTCCTATCCACAGCCCTATTTATCCTTTCCACTAAGACACTGGTCCCATGGTTAACATTTTGAGCTTCAGGTGGAGCTCCTTCCTGTCCCAGTACTGGTGCCAGTGTCCCATGAAATGGAATCCCTCCTTCCCACACCACTCTTTCAGCCGCATGTTCACCTTCCTGATCTGTCTATCCCTGTGACAATTAGCATGTGGCTCAGGTAGTAATCCCAAGATTACCACCCTTGAGTTCCTGTTTTTTAATTTAGTTCCTATCTTCTGATATTCCCTTAGCAGGACCCCCTCTCTGTTCTTCCCTATGTCATTGGTTCTGACATGGACCTTTCCAAGTTCCTCTCCAGTTGCTCCGAGATGTCCTTTACCCTTGCACCAGGTAGGCAACATACCCTTCTGGACTCTCGGTCATGACTGCAGAGGACGTTATCTATCCCCATGATTATAATCTTTCTATTTCTATTCTGCTCCTCGCCCCCTTGGATTGCCTCATGCTCCATGGTTAGCATTCTGGGCATCCTTCCTGAAGTCTTCATCTTTATCCTCACAGATAGCAAGTACATTGTACCTATTGGATAAGACCAGTGTCTGCGGGACCTCCTTCTCGACCTCCCCTTGGATCCCCCTACCCTGACAGTCATGCTCCCCTCTTCTTGCACCTATGGTTTCCTCTGAGGCGTGACTGTCCTCTGAAGAAAACTATCCAAAAATTCCTCCCCAGAAATTCCTCCCCCTTCCTTATGTGTCGGAGTGTCTCTGACCCGCACTCCAGCTCAAGGACTCTGAGCTGGAGTGTCTCAAGGCAGAGACTTTTACTGCAGATGTGGCAATCTCGGACAGTCTCTCTGTCCACAAGCTCCCAGATACTGCAGTCCCGACACACTGCCTGTACTGACATCTCGAATCTTTATTCATTTATTTATTGTTAGCAGTAATTTATTTCTAGAACTACCAGAATCACTTGAGTTCTAGATTAAAAGTAGTCGATGGATTTAGTTTGATTACAAATTAATGTCTCTGATTATTTATTAATTATTTACTTATTTAATTACTTATTAAAAATTGATAGATCAATTTTTAGTTAAAATTAGAGTGTGGATAATAAAGTAAACATTACCTTAAATTCCTCGGGCTCCCCCACTCCTCCCTTTGCATTAATTGTGTACAGATTATAACGAAAGAACTTGTATTTATTTATTTTTTGGTTCATGGGATGTGGGCGTCGCTGGCGAGGCCAGCATTTATTGCCCATCGCTAATTGCCCTTGAGAAGGTGGTGGTGAGCCGCCGCCTTGAACCGCTGCAGTCCGTGTGGTGAAGGTTCTCCCACAGTGCTGTTAGGAAGGGAGTTCCAGGATTTTGACCCAGCGACGATGAAGGAACGGCGATATATTTCCAAGTCGGGATGGTGTGTGACTTGGAGGGGAACGTGCAGGTGGTGTTGTTCCCATGTGCCTGCTGCCCTTGTCCTTCTAGGTGGTAGAGGTCGTGGGTTTGGGAGGTGCTGTCGAAGAAGCCTTGGTGAGTTGCTGCAGTGCATCCTGTGGATGGTGCACACTGCAGTCACTGTGCGCCGGTGGTGAAGGGAGTGAATGTTTAGGGTGGTGGATGGGGTGCCAATCAAGTGGGCTACTTTGTCCTGGGTGGTGTTGAGCATCTTGAGTGTTGTTGGAGCTGCACTCATTCAGGCAACTGGAGAGTATTCCATCACACTCCTGACTTGTTCCTTGTAGATGGTGGAAAGGCTTTGGGGAGTCAGGAGGTGAGTCACTCGCCGCAGAACACCCAGCCTCTGACCTGCTCTTGTAGCCACAGTATTTATGTGGGAGTTCCAGTTAAGTTTCTGGTCAATGGTGACCCCCAGGATGTTGATGGTGGGGGATTCGGTGATGGTAATGCCATTAAATGTCAAGGGGAGGTGGTTAGACTCTCTCTTGTTGGAATGGACATTGCCTGGCACTTGTCTGGCACGAATGTTACTTGCCACTTTTCATCCCAAGCCTGGATGTTGTCCAGGTCTTGCTGCATGCGGGCTCGGACTGCTTCATTATTTGAGGGGTTGCGAATGGAACTGAACACTGTACAATCATCAGCGAACATCCCCATTTCTGACCTTATGATGGAGGGAAGGTCATTGATGAAGCAGCTGAAGATGGTTGGGCCTAGGACACTGCCCTGAGGAACTCCTGCAGCAATGTCCTGGGGCTAAGACGATTGGCCTCCAACAACCACTACCATCTTCCTTTGTGCTAAGTATGACTCCAGCCACTGGATATCTTTCCCCCTGATTTCCATTGACTTCAATTTTACTAGGGCTCCTTGGTGCCACACTCGGTCAAATGCCATCTTGATGTCAAGGGCAGTCACTCTCACCTCACCTCTTGAATTCAGCTCTTTAGTCCATGTTTGGACCAACGCTATAATGAGGTCTGGAGCCGAGTGGTCCTGGCAGAACCCAAACTGAGCCTCGGTGAGCAGGTTATTGGTGAGTAAGTGCCGCTTGATAGCACTGTCGACGACACCTTCCATCACTTTGCTGATGATTGATAATCAATTCTGCCACCCCCCACTCCCAACTTTCTTTCCTTCCCTATCTCTCCTG